>NC_053403.1:23041447-23693947 GCF_016859285.1 Xiphias gladius | reverse complement strand
TTAGGACAGCATTGGTTGACCTGAACAGGAGACCAGCAGTTGAGCTATCCATAAATTTAAAAAAAAAAAAAAAAAATTAGGTTAATGAGGACAAGGGAACATTATTCATGACTTAGTGAATGCATACACATCATCTGAAGATAAGAAAAAAAAAAATAATACCAGATATGGGGATAATGACAAAGGCATACAAAAAAACATGCAAGTCTAATCAAAGATTTTTTGATTACTTGATTTAAGATTACAAATCAAGTCAGTATTAATCTAGCAATTTTATACATTTTACTCTAATTTGCTACCTCTCTGTATGTCAGAAATTTACTCTCTCTCTCTCTTTCTTTTGATTTATGTATTTATTTTTTTGTATTTTGAGTGAACTGACCCTCTAAAATTAACCCACTCTATTAAACTACTGCCTGTATTCTGGACTAATCAGAGCTAATAATCAAAGTACATAAATAAATAAAAAGAAAAAAGATTTATATATGATTGTTAAGTTAATATTTTTATTTTCCAGCTGCTGAAATGATTTGGAAATCCCTGTCTTAAATTGTCCATCTTGCTGTTGGAGTTCAGTGAAACATGGTAAGAAAGGTAATGGAACAAACACAAGTTGCAGTGAAAATCTGTAAACTCTAGGGAGCAGTAGACTACAAGCCATTAAAATCCTTCTAGGAAGGGAGGTTAACAGATGGTGCAGTTTCATATGAAGCACTCCATCATGACAGCAAAGACCAGGTAGGAGTGATACACTGTAATTATATGTCCTATGCATATTCACTGCAGGCCTATATGTAATTAACTGCAAGTTAATTTTTAAAAAAGCACAACCTCAATGACAAAACTGTCCCTCTGTCTCTGGCAAAAGTGAACTATGTCTCACAGCCATGTTTTCTCTAAAGGCCTGCTGTGAGGACGAACTTCTTGAAATAACCTCTCCAAAACCAGCTTACATATCAGTATACAGTGTAGCTATTGCCTGGTCTGCCAGTTTAATGAAGTACACACTTTCTGGGAGAGTTAAGAAGAGACTAATCAGTGGCCTCAAGCTACATTTTAGAATCAGGAGAAAAGTTGTAAATAGATTTGTTCAAACTTTAGGATATATTATATGATTCTCTCTCCATATAATATCTGCCTTCAAGCTGTCATTTAAATGACCACTCAAGGTAAAGGGAAATTATGAGATGAAAGTATGTTATTATTGGGGTTTCGGCTGGTTTCAAAGGAGTGAGTGGGTGGGATACACCTTCCCTGGGAATGGAGAAAATGGATCAGAGGGATGTCCTAGTCTGGCCAATTTGAATATTCGATTATTTGTAAAAAGCAAAAAGGAGCGCCATTGTAAAATTCCCCTCTGTAAGAGCATTTCAATGGAATTTCCCAAACAGGTTTGAGATGAACCCGGTGTGGACATTGCTAATCAAACAACTCCTTCCAGTTCCTCAGTGCAGCCCAAAAATATAAACCTGGCCTCTTCTTCACCTAACTGAAGAAAGATGAATGCATTTCGTTAATAATCCTCATAGTGCTGCTGTGTATACAGGTTCGTTTTGGTGTGTAACATTGTGTGTTTGTGGCTGAGTGGGTGTATGAATCTGCCAGTCAGTTCTCACAGGTTTGTATCAGCGCAGTCAGAGTGAATGTAGGATGGAGAGTTTTACAGTGATATAAAGATAAAAATGAAAACTCCAAACTAAAACAGGTTAAGCCGTTTTGGGGCCCCATTAAAATTTGAGAAAACTGTAAATTGGTAGCCCTGCCGTAACTATGCATCAGCATAGCTCAACTATGAGCAAGAGAACCATGTGCAAAAACACATTTTTTGCACCACTGTGGTTCTCTGGAACTGTTCTCTGGGATCTCTGAAGCGACCGGGCGATTCTAGTCTTGCAGTTAACAGTTTTAAATGTAACTTTGCTAAGGGTTCAGTCTTGCAGACATAAATGATCAGGTGCTTTTCATGAGGTTTTATGGTATTTTAACTCTAACACCGTTTTTCGTTTTGTATACGTTTTCCTGTTGTTATCTGGGTTTGTCCAAAGGTCCACCCGAGAGCAGACATGGCAAACCAGCTGAAGATCTGTAATTACTAACATTCATTCATGCAATGCACTTGTGCAAAAATAAAAATATGAATGAAAAAAAAAACAAAGAAGCAAAGGTTCGGAAGAATTTCACTGCAAATAAAATGAATGAAAACGATCATCTCTATTATTCTTTGATTTTGTAAAGAGATCTAAAGAATACTACAGATTAAAGATAAATTCATTATTTGCATAGATAATATGTGTGACTATTTTACAGTGGCTTTATGGTATTTCTTTCTTGTGTGCCATATAAACCCTGAATCTCTCTCTGTCATGCTGCTTTGCAGCAGTGTAACCAGACTGTTCTCTTGAACAGATTGAAGTCAGATTGGATTCATGCACACACCCAACAACCAGATGCTCCATGGTTTATATTGCCGCATGAATGTCCGGGAATCCTGAATGATGTGATTTGCAGAGCCGTAATGCTTTACAACCTGCTCTATTTCTGATATATGCTGCTGTGCATCAGAAACAACTCTAACAGCCTGTTTATGTCACAGGCCAGTCTACCGTTCTGCTCTCTATGACCCTGTATTAAATCTAAGTCTAAAGCAGCTTTATGACAAGACCAGAGATGTGGCTAATTGAGTCTTCTAAAGCTTTAATGTTAAGAATTAAATTTTAAAAAACTGTTTGATAAGCTGCTTTCTTCTGAAAGGAAGAATAAAAGTTCCCCAGTCTAATTTCAAACTTCAAAGCAAAGCTTTTCTGACAAAATTTAGGTCATTTTTCCACAGTGAATAAGCATTGTGGGACTGCCTCTTTGAATTGTAATCAAGTTGAGGTCTGTTAGTAAACACATTTGTCTCAGCAGTGGCGCCCACTTCTCTCCTGTGACTTCAAACAGCTGAACTTAAGATGCTGTACTGGTGATTGTGGAGGAAATTTGCTTTGAAGATGCCACTGAACAAAATGTGAGATGCTTGTTAATATGAATCCTTTTTGTTTTCTTAAATGCATGTGAAAAGTGTTATATTCAGGAGGTTTACATGCACATAAGAAACCGGGCTACTTGGAAAATCCAGGATATGCAGGAAATGCTCATTTATATGCGGTGTAATAAGCTGGTTACTATACAATTCAAGTATACATGCATCAGCTCTGTAATGAGTTTTCTTGCCTACCCCTGACCTTATTTTGAAACCGTGGATTACTTATTACATGAGTGTTTTTGTGATGTAAGAAGCTGCATCTGTGGATTTATAGAAGCTGCTTAAAGCTGGGTAATGCTTGAAACAAACGACAGACGGGTACAAATTAAAGAAAAACCCCGAATAAATGAGTGGAGAAAAATAGCAAATGCCGATGCTTTCACACAGGGCTCGGTCACTGCATGTTTCGAGTATTCAAATGATGTGAATCATGTGCTGTGGCCTTTGTAGTCACCAGTTCTCAGCTCAGCTGAACACTTAAGGGAGATTTTGGACCGACTTGTTAGACAGAGCTCTCCACCACCATCATCAAAACACCAAATGAGGGAATGTCTTTTAGAAGACTGGTGTTCCATCCCTCCATAGACTTAGAGAATCAATGCCAAAGAGAACTGAAGCCATTCTGGCAGCTCGTGGTGGCCCAACACCTTACTAAGACACTTTATGTTGGTTTTTCCTTTAATTTGTCACCTGTCTGTAGTTCATACCGAGGGTCGTCTGGAGGTGTTGCAAATGGCCACACTCAAGCCCTGCTGCCATAGATAGGGGATGGACATGATGTTATGTACAAATAGGGATAAATGCGTGCACTTTCCAGGCATTCTCTCCTCCATGGCAGTCATTGTATTGCACTTGTTGGTACACATGAAAAGGGGCAGGGGTAGTTGTGTGAAGATTGGAAAAAAAAGAGCTTGGTCTCTCTCATGTATCATCGGTGTGGGAGTGTGTGTGTGTAGACAGTGCCCTATGTATAGAAAAGGGCGCGGTATGAATGTGTGTGTGAATGGGTGAACGTTGCAGTAGTGTAAAGCCCTTTGAGTGGTTGATAAGACTAGAAAAGCGCTTTTCTTTCCCGTTTACCCCTGCACACCTGGCCAATGACTGTGTGAAGTGTGCGTGATTGTTGCTTTTGCCACCAGTTCCAACATTAGAATGGTCTAGTGGGAGGGGGTTTCAGACAGTATTTGATGATCTTACAAGGATTTTATTTGAAGCATACAAATGTACAAAGTTGAAATTTTGTTCCAAGTTTGAATTAAAGTATTTCTAATGGAGGATGCAATGCTAATGATCTGTGTTTTCATCCGGCCGCATTGCTGTCACAGAGATAGATTCCCTGTCTGAAGTCTTTGTGGTTTACGTGCGCACACATAAAAAAATGATTAGAAACCTGATGTGTATACAGAGACAAGAACTGAGCTTTTTCCAATAAAAATACACTTAAGTTTTTTGCAATGTCTTTCCAAATACAGAAACCAGGTTTTTTATAGACATAAAGTTTAAAGACGCACTAATCAACAGTTTTATATTAACAATGTATCAAATCACTGTATAGAGTGAAAGACGCTACTTGTAGTGATGAACCCACGGAGAATTGTCACCCAACTCTGCAGTTCCCCTCTGCTCTACAGAGTTTTTTTTTAGTGTATTTCAGCTCTTTGTTTTGCTTTTGTGGCCTTCAACTTTATTATTTAGGTTCAGTCTCACCATCCTCATCAGTGGCATTCCCAGCAGAAACAGGCATCTTTTTGCAGCTAATAAGCTCTAAAAACCCACTGTACACTACTTGCCCAACACCAAACTGCAGACAAAGTTATGGATTCGAGTTGATAGAGACAAAAAAAGAGCTAAAAAGAGAGTGAATATTAGTCAGGTGGCCAAAAAACTCAACTCTAAATAAACATTGCTCTGTGTCTCCTGGATGTCTCAATAGGAAATTGCTGATATGCACCACAATAACTTTATAAGGTGATAATATGTCAGTGATGTGTTTACCGTGTGTTGGGCTGCCACCAAGTGGCCAAAAGATCAATTATTGCAGCTTTTAAAAACTCTGATTACTGCACAAAGTTGACAGTTTATTAGAACTTTGGTTTTATTTTGTTGCTCCGGCCATTTTATTGGTACTATGATAAGTACAGCAAATCAAAATTGAACCAGGAGGCCGGGATGCAAGCTATGATGGATGCGTATAGCGTTGAGTTTGGTAATCATTTTGCCAGTACACTTTGTTCTCTCTTCCAAACAAATTTCACTAAACTGGAGATTATTCAACTTACTCTACAACTTCATTTGACTGCTCTTGTTTCTTATCCCGTTGGACCTATTTTGAGCACAATGTTAAAAAGTAGAACCAATGAAAAATAAAACCCAAGTTGTAATAAACAGTAGCCTTCTTCTGAATGCAGGTAAACACATAGATTTTCATGATTTGTTGTTTATTTATCTTATGAAAGTTCAACCTATCCAAATCTGACTCAGTGTTGCGCACCATCTTTTCAGGCTAAAAATACAGCATGTACAGAAACAGAGCTGGCATCAGGCCTGATACTGACACCAGGCAGCTCCAGGTGGATTTTCTGACTTTCCCTGCCTTCCAATGGCGTTGGAAGGCAGTTCTCATCTCTCTCTGATTCCTTGAAGTGGAAGTAGGTGGTGGTAGCTCTCTGACAGTGATTATAGTGGTTGCTGGTAGTGGCCACATGTAGGTGGAACCTGTTTATTCAGGCCAAACAGTCAGCCTATTGCAGAAAAAACACAAACATTTCTGTCCAAAAACTGTGCAGAAACAAACAAGTAGAAAACACATTTTGGAGAGTTCCTTTCAATATATGTTTTCATGAAAGACTGAGCTCTTACCCAAATTAAATTTAGGTTCTTTCATACCCATTTTAAAAGATGGCAGTTTAAAATCTTTGGTACCCCCAGTTAGGTCAGAGTTGAAAAAAAAGAAAAAGAAAAAAAGCTTTAGAGTGCCTTTAGCACTAAGGTAATTTCTCTGATTGCAATATAAAAAGGTGTGTTCAGGTCCCAGGTCCGAGGATATACAAACAGAACTTTTATAGGTGTCAATTTAATGTATGCTTAGCTAATTGAACAGTCTGTGTGGTGTAGTTGCCGAATCAGACAGAGTGGCTGGCAATAAAAGCAGAAAGTGGGAATGAGGCAGACAATCTGAGAGAGAGGAATAGGGAGAATGCATCTACTGTCCAAGTCCTGCTATAGCTGGAGAGGTTATGGCTGTACACACTGCTGCCAAGTATAATGAGGGTGCAGTAGAGTGACCACCAGTCCACACACACAGTCTCCAATAATTTCACTAAACTTTCTCCCCTTTGGGAGCACTCTTTGACCTCATGAAACAAAACACAAATGCTTCTTACAAGGTCATTTCATACAATCAAAAATACCAGTTCATCTGAAGAAACCTCTAGACACAGCTTTCAGTTATCTCACCAACAAGCTACTGATGTTATTTTAGCTGGAAAATCTGACCTCTGAACAATTTTTGTGGTGAGGAGAAGGAAAAATGAACGGAAGGGAATGGAAAGAAAGGGAAATAAAGGGGAAACTGAAAGGAAAGGGAAGGAAAGGGAAGGAAAGGAAAGGAAAGGAAAGGAAAAGGCAAGAAGGGAAAGAAAAGGTTTTGAAATGTGATTTGCTGCTTCAGTCCTAGTTCATGAGAGGATGAGTCTATCATTTTCCTTTGGCAAGGTCTATGTCCTTGAGCTCCAGATTGCTTGGATCTGTCATACTGGGAAAGAGACAAATTCCATCAGCAGATGTCATGGTACTGTTGTGGTTAAGGGACCTTGGATGACGGGCACATATTATTCTGTCGCACATACTGCCCACTAGAAAGCAAGCCAAAAACACAGTGAAACATCTATTTGAAGAAAGCTTGAATAACAGCAAACTGGATATCTAATGATCTACTGAAAATCGGTGGTTATAAACCAGCCAAAAAATAAGAGGCATGTCCTCTACTGACCACCAGGTAGGAATATTAGATCATATTCAATACCAATACAATGGCTGACCTGAATGGGAGCTGATCATCAAATTGTTAAGAAATATGCTGTATTTACGGATAAATAAATCCAAAATATCCCCCAAGCATTCCTCTTGGTTTTGATCAACTCTGTTGTATACCGGTGATGGGCAGAAGAATCCCAATGAAGCTCTGGGAGTTTCTGTCTATTTGTGCTGAAAAAAAGATTTGTAGCTTCAGGGCCTCAAACAAAGCAGGTACAGCTACATCTGGTGGTTTGCAAAATTTATAGCAGCCCTTCAAGACTGAGGTTGAAGCTCTGCAATACCTCTCTGATTTGAACAGTTTTAGTCTCGTATGTGTGCCATAAAAGTCCAAGGAGCCTGCATGTTATTAAATCTATAATACTTTTATTTTTAGCATTTTGGATTAAATGAAGATGTTACTGCTCAATATGTTACAGTAAGATAATTAATAAATGCATTGGCGAAAAATGTTAGATATAAAATATTTTTGCTGACACTAAATATTAATGAACCCTTTGGTGTAGTTTGGGTCCAGTGTCACTGTTGGCTCGCGTGTTTTACCTTCATGTGTGATATTTATATAACAGTTCGTGTGAGTTACAATGTGTGTGATGTTATTGGAGACTTATATTCACTAAATCAGACAATTGGGTCTGCTAGATTGTTACTTGGTTTCAGGTGGATTATTCTCCTGTCTTCTCATCCCACTACTTCTCATCACATTAGATCCCATAGTTTAGCAGAAAAACTTTGTCAAACTGAATGAAGCTCTTTCTGAAGAAGCAGTGACATTTGAAGCTTTGGACGTCATGAGTCAAGTGGTATTCTTCATGTGAAATGGGCTCAATCACAATGTGGTGAAACACCGTGCTTCACGGGACAGAAACAAGCCTTGGAGCTTCTCTATCATCTGCCCATCTGAATTTTATACACAATTAATTGCTGCACACAGTCCATGATCTCTAGAATCAGCTGCATGTTCTACATTAACTAAAAGACAAGGCATTTAGCCCATATTCTTTTCTGTTGACTTAACTCAAGGACAGCAACAACAAAATGAGAGCTTTGATTGATATAGGGGTGAGATAAGAGTACTATCAAGTTCCAGACAGGGAATATAAAAAAGAAAATGACAGCTAAAGTAGAGTAAGTGAGTTGTATTTTGTGGAGGATTGACGAGCCGCAATACGTAAGCCTTGCTACTCACTAGTTCTTTGCAATTCTGAGTATGTAGTGTGTGCACACTGGCAAAGTGACTAAGTACATTCAAACCAAACAGTATGCATACTAAACACAGAAGATCTTTGAGTGGGCTGTTAATGGACTATATTCTTCTACAATGCAATCCACAAAGAAAATGGAGGAGCTGTTCACAGCTGGAAAGGATTCAAATAAATTTCGGGCTGGTGGTGAGATGCAGATGTTTCGAAATAAAAAATAAGTGTTAAATTCTGTTTATTTAAATGCTTATTTGTGAAGCTTATTTTGCATTGCCATTCCCGAGTCCTTAGTCTGACATCTGACATTGCATGTATTGTATAATTCCCTTTTAATTTAAAATGGTAATACCATATTATGGTACATGGTAATATAATATTTCATAGCTAATATACTATACCGTAACCAGGAGTGGAATAAGTCATGACGTTTACTCTTATTACAGTAACAAAGTCATTTTGTTGCGTACCTGTACTTGTACTCGGAGTATTTTTAAACATTTGCATTACATTTCAAGTTGCAATCATTACATAAGCAGGAACAAAATTGGAAAAAGTCATGATAAACCATGTGAGAATGCAACAGTTGCAGGAGAAAAGAGGCTGCTCGTGTGTCTGCAGCCACAGGAGGGCAGTGCTCCATGTCCAGCGAGGTGACACGTTCATCTGCTCTCAGCTCACATTCTGTATGCTCTAAATGTATGGGGACAGGTTCACTGACCGAGAATCAGGAGCAAGGGGTGCTGTCCCAACTGGGCTGGGCCTAGCAGTTTGTGAACATTGCAAAAATGCACAACAATGCAGTACAATCAACGATGGTGTCATATCAGATACCAGTTTTTATACATCTCTGCACTGTTTGCATTAGTGATGCTGCAGTTGATTCTATAAGAAATGGCAGGCTATTTGATTTATGAAGCATACATTGCTACATTAAGTATACCCATTGTGTTGGTTTTTTCCTCTTTTCAATTAAATTCTAGAAAGGCTATATTGAGGAAGGCATTTGTATATTTATAATTAATCAGTTGTATGGAGTATGCAGACTGTCTGTTTATAGAGGACTTTTATTGTTGGTTTGGCCTTAATTTAATTTCGCTATCACATGATCCACCTTTCCTTCTTGAAAGTAACAGTACTTTTACTTGAGTACTCTGAGAACTCTTTCCATCCCTATGACTATGCCTATTAGTATGTAGTAAATACTGTATATTATATGTATGCACTAATGATTGGGGACAAAGCTAAATAGTCTAAAGTCACACTATCAGCTCTGTGAGACTGGTAGTGGGCAGTGGGCCAATTTAGACCCGATCCACTCCTCCTGACAATCGGAGGAGAAATCTGGTCTGTGACCTTGGTACTTACCAAGGTTTTATATATATATATATATATATATTGCTGAGATATTGCTGAGAGCCTTGTGGATCTACTGCTTCTGGCCTGTTCCCTGAGCTGCTATAACAATTGATCTTCTCCAGGATCTATAAATTCTTTCCTTGGAGAACTGATCATCCTCTCTCATTATTTGGAGAAACTCTATTTATATTGCTTAGATATCACCAGGTTAACAAAGGCTGGTTTAATAAAGCCATTCATAGGAAATCATTAACTTTAGCACTTTAAATAGAAGTGTGCTCAGAGCACCACAAGATTCAAGGCTTCCTCTCGAGAAAATTTTTAGCTTGGGTTTCGGCATTAACCTATTAAAAAGACAGGATGAGCATTATTAACTTAGCTGTGAGTAGATGGTGATATTGGTTTTTCAGGCTCTTTCCTTTAAATCCTTGTTTCATTTTTCCACAAATCAACTAGAATATCCAATGCCAATACTTCAAGTGTTAGCATTCAGGCCAATTTCCGTAGTTATGGGCGCTAAATGTGACTTTCCTAATAGTAGCTAGCTAGCCAGGGAGTAACTTTTAGTATTGCAACAACACTTCCTTAAATTATACCTGTATTCCTTTGAAAAGACAAAAACAAAACCCTTTGAAAAATCCTTCATGTCAAACAAATTTCAGTACATATGCACAATATGTAATTTTCTGCCGTAAGGGTGTCTCTCAATCAAAACAACAACAAAAAACTGTGTTTGGTGACATCTGAAGTAGCCTGTGACCATTGGAGTTCTTTTCTTCACCCCCATTGCCGTCACTGGTGTCAGCATCTCCCGGTTAGGATTCCTTCAGTGTTAATTGTTCAGGAGGTTTTACTGGGAGCCGAATTATCTGCTGAGGTCTCCTCCTCTCCAAAACAAATGGACCAAGTTTATAAAAATGATAATTACACTGAATAAAACAGTTTCAATTTAAAAATCGTCCCAGTGGGGCATAGAGCCGAGCTGCCACTAATGTTTGCTCACTTTGTTTCTCTGATAACTTATGATCCAGACAGTCAGGAGGTTTTTACTGGGAGCCGAATCATCCACAGATGTCCAGTGACTGAAAGCCTTCATCCAGTGCAAAGGGGATATGACTCCACTGACAGGTGACCGAATGAAATGGACTGATACTTTGATTAAGATTATGCATTTCTCTGCGTTTGAAAATTGCTGGAAACATTTGGAATAATGTAAGTACTCATCTCAAAATAAAATATGATATAGGTCTAGTTGTTTTTAGACATTTTAATGCAGGAAAGTTACATATCATACCTTTAAGGGGTACACATTATTCCCCATAAGTTACGGATTAATTTGGAATATTTACTATCAAATTCAGTTGTTAGAAAGGTAGGGATTTCGATTTACATTAGCAAATTAATATTTTTAGGGATTCTTATTCAGTATTCAGGTATTTATAGGTTTACCCCTTATGCGGGGGTAAATTAATGGAGAAATTTGTAATTATAATATATTAACAGGTATTGAATGGGTGTTAGGGCTAAAAATACCATAAAAGTTTACAAAATAACAAAATAATGCTGGTACCCCTTACTTTTTGCTTTAAACTGACTTTATTTTTTTATTTGAATTGTAAATTCACATTCAGAGTTTTTTAACGGATAATAATTGGATGGATTAATGGATAATAATATATTAATGGGTTTTTAATTATCCTCCCTAATCTCATTAAAATGCTTTAGATATATTCTTGTTATTGGGTAGATTTATGCAGTCTTAAGGCCAAAAAAAATAAAAAAAAGATGGATTCAGTCTAACACAGTGAGACTGTTTTCTACAAAACAGAAATCCACCTGGCAACTGTTTTATTAAAAGGCCTGCCCTGGTTTCCTGACAGGCTTTCCAGAATTTCTGTGGTTTTCTCTAATAGTGTCCAGTGTTTATTTTTCAATACTGCATGATTTTTCACCAGTCCAGCAGACTAATTAATTTGTTCACCACCTCTAGGGTGAGCTGTCATTCTGTCTTTGGGGAAAAGTGGAGCATTAACTTATACTACGGTTGAATTAACAACATGGCAGGGAATCTGAGATGCTAGTTATCCTTTCATAGACTTACAGCAGAGAAAAAATTCCTGTGGTCTGAGGTTTTATCTCTCAGGAACTCCTAAGCTTCCAGAGGACAGCTGGTCTTATAGTTGGCCATAGGCACTGTGACACACACCTTTTATAGGTGCACAATTAACTGTGAGAGTTTGAGCACAGAGGCTGCTCGTAGCCTTGTCTACAGTCCACAGATTGTTTACATCTTTGAGTTTATTTAACCCCTATACAACCCAAGAGTTTTTTGTTTTTGTTTTCAATCTGCCTTGAAAGCTCTATCAAATTTGGAATTCCAAAAGCAGTGCAATCTAATCAAGACCAGAATGTTTCTTACACGATACAACATATTGACTTTTGGTTTTAGAGCCAAAAGATTCTAGGATTTCAGTGCTTTTTGTGTTACATACTGTCTGGATAGATATGCACCATGAACCATGGCCACAGGAATCAGGTTTTTCTGGCAATAGACTGAGAACAAGACCTTTCAGAATTTCCTCTGGCATTGCCTGTGATGGCACTATTGCCTTTGTCACAGCATGTC
Organism: Xiphias gladius; assembly: GCF_016859285.1. Taxonomy (NCBI): domain Eukaryota; kingdom Metazoa; phylum Chordata; class Actinopteri; order Istiophoriformes; family Xiphiidae; genus Xiphias; species Xiphias gladius. The sequence continues at coordinate 23,681,703 of NC_053403.1, read as the reverse complement.
ACTGCTGTTCCTAGCTACCTGCTGAAGGATTTTCTTGACTGACCATATGGACAGCTAGAAAGACCCTGTCCACATCTACTTCCATAACAGACATCCCTATTTGTTCACCTGTTTAAGTGGCAGTGCACACCCTTACGTTAAACCATGATGAGTTTCTCATGTGCAAGGCATATGGCACCCTGGCTTGAGAGCATAGATGAATTACTGAATTAGCCTACGGAGACATAATAACCATATCGAGACACAAATCAACTACCAGGAGACACAAATTGACCACAAAGAGACACAAATGAATACAAAGACATACAAAGTGACTACGAAGAGACACAAATCAATCCCAGAGAGCCGCAATATGACTACAAAGAGATGGAAATTGACCACAAAGAAACACAAAATGAACACAAAAGACACAAAAGAACTACAAAGAAAGTTAAAATGACCACAAAGAGGCACAGAATGACCCCAAAGAGACACCGAAAAACCATAAAAAGATGAAAAATTACTACAAAGAGACGCATAATGACCACAAAGAGAAACAAAGTGACCACAAAGAGATGCAAAATGACCAAAAATGACTAGCCACTTTGGGACTCTTTCAGTCTGGGTGTCTTACTCCTATGTAGGAGGGGTGGGAAGCCTTTAACATGTCTGTACCCAGGGGCCCATTGTCTCATAATCCATCCACGCTTGAGGGTTCTCTTTTGGCCGGGCGGTGAAAAAGCAAAATTTGACTCTCTTCTCTAAGCCAGTAAAAAGAGACAATAAAAATAAGGTCCAGCTCGCTACACGATAATTTCATGGATCTTTTGCATTCTGGAAAAGAAAACACTGAGAGGGAATGGAAAACTAGTGTAGTCTGCATAGGTCAAATTTTCCTCTTATAATTGGAGCTGTGAATCAATACCTGTAATTATTCTTGCTATGCTGCTTTTAACTCTTAGCCCTGCAGTTACAGGGAACCATTTTTGAGTCCATTGAAGCTTTCCTTTTTCACCATGTGGAATTGGTAATTAAATAAAGACAGGAATGTGTAGCATTTTAGAACCCTCAATAAATTAAGGTCAAATTCATAATTTCAGTATTATTTTGACTAGGCTGTAATATTATTTCCCTGTGAAGTTGTGATATCTGAACTTACTCATTTATGAACTGTGAATGTGAATATAAAGTCACAAAGTTCAGTATGAGTGGGTTATGCTTAGAAGACCCTTCCCCCTCAGCGTCTAGGGAAAACAACACCCTGACATCAAGCTCTCTATATGCTGACATACAATATATTTGACATGTGGAGCTGCAGGCTAACTATCAGAAATGGAAGGGTCAGCTCTCAGAAGCACTTTGTTTCTCCACAACCCTTGTATCAATACATCAAATGTGGCAATACTTTCATGCTTCATGTTTATGCATGACTGAGACTTAGCTAAGATCTTTTTGCATAGCGAGAAAAGCTTGCAGTTCAAGTGTCTGTAAATAGACTCTTGGTTGTCCTGTGTGGGAGTAATGGGGGAAATCAGTGAACCCAAAAAGAATGTTGAGCTGAATGTCATGCCAGTACACCTGATTCACATTAAACCCATTATCTGTGGTCATCCACTCAGCCTCTATCTATTTTTCATAGCTGTTACATCAGGGGACTGGCAATGGATCTGCGGTCTATTGTGAAATACTGAATACTAGCTTATTCATAGTCAGTGTCTTCAGTTATGTGAGGTTGACGATTATGGAAATCAATTGGATAGTATCTGGAGAATTATGCATTCATTTTCAGAGTAGCAGAATGTAACCAGGTGCTTAATTTATTTTTTGTGCCCAGAGGAAGGTGTGTAAAGAGCTTCAGTGGTACTTACAGGTCATACATGACTACTTTTTTGTCTGCCTGCCTGCCTGGTAGTGGATAGCAAGGAGGCGACGGAATGTGGAGGTACCTGGCATTATATACCAGTAGCTGCCAGCTTGGAACCAATCAGCTACATGTAACAACCTACACACATATTTACACAATCATTCATACAGTCGATCAGAGAGGCTCTCCTGCTGCCCATTAGACACTGAGCAGGTTCACCACAGAGAGAGGAAGAGAGAAATCCAAATCATTTTAAGGGATTTTAAGCAAATAATATACATTGGTAAACACAATGTGACTATCCAACCTTTAGTCATAATAGTCACAGGTTGATGGCTGCAGAAAATAGCTAAATAGCTAACTGTTTGCTAACACATTCGCTGTAGAAAGTGGCCAAAAATATCTTTTCATACATGTTTAAAGAAGCTTACCTTGACTCCTTTTTGAAAGCAAGAGCAGAAGCGGGTCAAGAAAGCCGGCTTTTGAGCAAGGCTAAAGGCCAACCCACACGGAGAAGCCCTGCCAAGTGTCTTCCTTACCAACTCCTGGTCATTCGTAAACAACATGGACAAAATAAGGCTGAGTATTATTTCGCGCAACATGGATAGCTGTGTAACGATCATTACCGAGAATTGGCTGTACAGCACCATTCCCGATGCGGCTATCGAGCCAGCAGGCTGCTCTGTTCACCGAGCAGACAGGACTGCAGGCTCCAGTAAGAGTAAACGTGGAGGAGTGTGTGTATATGTTAATAACTAATGATAATGACTAGTAAAGTGTAAACAGTATTGGGACACACTGTTCCCCAGAAATAGAATACCTGACTTTTTCAAATGCAGACCCTTCTATATGCTGAGAGAGTTTACTGCCATCTTAATCACAGCTGTTTACGTAGCATCACATGCTAACGCTAAGATAGCCCTTGAGGAACTGCATAGTGCTGTCAAATAACAACTGAATGCACATCTAGAGGGGGTTGTGATTGTGGCAGGAGACTCTAATCAAACAGAACTAAAGACGATACCGCCCAAACAAAAAAATGTTAATTTTCCAACTGGTGACAAAAATATTCTTGACCAATTTTCTGGGAGCATGAAAAGCTGCCCCATCTTCACACCTTGGTTTATCAGACCTCATCTCACTGAAAATGACTACATCGCACAAACCTCGAATCTGTAGAACAAGACAAGCTGCTAAAACTGACAAAGTCTGGAGTGATGAAGCCACCTGCCATAGTCAGCCTGACTATGGCAGCTGTTAGTTGCCCTAACACCAGTTGTTATGAGGTGATTTGAGAGGCTTGTACTATCTCACATCAAGGCCATCACCAACAGACCACAAAATGTCAGAATGGGCAGCCACACTTCCTTGATCCTCTTCCTGAACACAGGTGCACCGCAAGGGCTGTGTGCTTAGTCTGGCCCTCTTCACTCTCTTCTTCCATGACTTCAACCCCATCTTCTCTTCTAACATGATAGAGAAGTTTGCTGACGACCCGACCATAATGGGACTTTTATCTGACAATAAGGAGACACACAACAGAGAGGAGGTCCGACATCTAGTTAGGTGGTGTGTGGACAATAATCTAGTCCTTAACACCACAAAAACCAAGGAAGTCAATGTGGACTTTAGGAGATCCAGGAAGACCACACATCCCCCTCTCCACATAAGTGGTGAGGAGGTGAATACGTCAACGACATCAAATTCCTGGGAATCCATATAAAGAAAGATCTCCCATGGCCCCCCTAATACCTCCCACCTGGTGCAAAAAGCTCAACACAGGCTTTTCTTCCTATGAAAACTCAAACAGTCCAAACTTCCCTCTCAGCTCCTAGTAAACTTCTACAGAAGTACCATAGAGAGTATCCTCTTCTGTACTTCCTGTCAGTTTTCCATCTAGTTCGTGGGAACTAGTGCATATATGTTTTTTTTCCGTGGAGGTTCAAACCGCACTTGGAAAAAGAAAGCAGCGAGAAGGGCAGCAGTTCCTCAACCTCCTCTAACAGCCTCCCAACAGTAAGACATATTTTTTTGGTTCTGGTAAAAATATTTTTAGGTCAAATAAATAGCTTTGATAGCATTTCGATGCTTTTTAATATTTTTATGACTTGGTTTGCTAGCATTAGCTTGCTAATGTCATCAACAAGGCATTTAGTGGATTGATAGCCAGGGTTAAGTTACTGCATGAAAAGCTAATGTTATTTAACAACTCAATATGTGAGTAGCAGTTGGGATATAATGCTGTTTTAAATTTTATTTAAAGTCTGTTTACCATGAATGTCATCAAAAACCCACTTCTGACCATGATAACATTATAATTATAACCATTATAATTAATTATAATAATTATAACCAAGAGCAAAATTTTGAAGAGGTCTTTGATTTTTACTTTAACCTAACAGCTGAGTTTAATTCTCCCTCCAGAGGAGCTCTGCTTCTAAGAAATGTTTGTCGAACTAAAAGTCATTCTGCTCTTTACTTACCTCTAACTGTGATCATTTTACTCTCTACCAAAACCTGAAATTACCTGTAACCTAAGCCTCATTCTACTGCTTGTCATTGTTAACCCTCAGAAAACATGCACAATTAGCTCTGTGATTTCTTGTCTTGTGGGTATATTTAGACCACACATACACACACAGCAAAACTGCCTGCACACATGCCCTACGCTCACTCATATGTGGGAGGTAGATGAGTCTGACTCTCCACACTCTGCAGTTCGCCGAGCTGGGGGGGGGGGGGGGGCAGTTCTCAAAGGGAGTGTGAAGAGTTCATTTCGATTTATTAAAAAGAAAAAAAAATCCAGTGTGAAGAATAAAGGGATCCAGTCCCTGCTGGGACCTGTATCTTCTACTTCATTTACATGAAGGTCTGTACATCAAAAGTCATGGATGCCCTCTTTAAAATATTCAAATGCGGCTTGTTACAGGCTCCATCACTGCTTCTATCAAAGACAGACGGAGGCAGAGAGAGAAACAGAAAGCTCTCTCTCTCTCTTTCTCTTTTTTTTCCACTGGTCAGCTTGACTGTTCTCCTGCCTGCAGGCCTGACAGACTGTCATTCTATAGGGCATCCCTCCCTTATCTCCCCAGTGAGTCTCATGCTGACAAGCAATAGCAGAAGTGAGCATGACAGTGGACGTGTTGAGGAAGATGTTTCCCCATAAAGTAGGAGCTGCTCAGTTCACACTGTGGAGAAAAAAGTGTGGCACTTCTGCCTGTACGAGGAGGCAGGAGGAACAGACCAGCTGGCTTTCTGGTGTCCCATTCTGTTTACAACATGTTGTTTCTCTGCAGCAGCTAGCAAGTCAAAAATATTTAGAACATATTGCAGGAAATGATTGACATTGTTTGACTATCACGTGGGGCTTGAAACATAATCCTGCTAGTTCTGTTTACCATCTAATTTCTACATCTTTGTGGTGTATGTGTATGCAATTATAAGAAAAAAGTGGTGCGTATGCCAGGTGTTCCTCTGTGTGGGTGTTGATTCTTTTAGCCCTCACATATGCTCAGGGTAAAGCGCAATAAATCAAATTAAAAAGTAATACTTCTGCTGTTTTTCTAGGCAAAGCAATCTCTAGCATGTATCATTACCACAAAATGGCCATTTATCATGCACTGTTGTAGGTTGAACAGTATTGTCAAATCGACAAAAATCACGTAAGAAGTGAAGTTAGACTGAAGCCATTACTAATGAACATATATTTAGAAAAATAGATGGGACTTGGATGAATATTATTAGTCTGAATGGCTATTTGGTTTTTAATCATGGTGCTGTATGCCAACAAGAGGGTTAACCATGTACCTTTAAGGGTTTTAAGGCTGCCTTAAAGAGCAGTTTACTTAGATTACAAAAAAAGCCCCCCCAAAAAACACATTTTACTGGTATAGCATCTAGAAATACAATGAGTTTTAATTTAATTTTTGCCCAGAAAAATTTAGGTGAATAAAATTTTGTATTTTGTTTATGGTACTTACAGCATTTAAAATTTCCATAAAAAAGCTGCAGCTCACCAGAAGTGATGTTCTGGTTGCGCTGAATAATCTACAGACCGGAGACTGTCCTCCTAAGAAGAACAATCAGTTGTTTCAACAAGTTCACCAAAAACACTTTTTTGGGGGGCAGACTTTCACATGGGAGACTGATGTTCATGTCCATGACCATTCCCCGAAGCCTAACCATGTTTTAATTACTGCATCCATGACTTTGAAGGTCCCTTAACCTTTAGGATGCAGTCATTTTAACCCAAACCACAATCTTTCATCTCACATGGTAGGTAGGGGCCTCATATAGGAACGTCTCTATGTGTCGTTATAGAGGGCATGGACAAACAATGTCATTTAATTCGGAAGACTTATTGGTAATGTCATTATCATTAATGCAGGACCAAGATGTTTTTGTTAGAGTTTGCAAAGAAAAGAGGACTTAAAAAGGAGAACAGAAAATTCCAAAAAGAACAGACAGAAATTTGCATTCATTTTCCAGCAGTCCAGAATAAACCTCTGTATTCACACTGCAGCCATGTGACCAAAGAGCACATGGATACCTTTATGCCATGCAAGGTCTCTCCTTACAAGCAAAGAGTGGCATTTTCCCCACTGAGTCAAGCCGCCATGCTATCTTTGAACGTGCGCAGTTTTAGTTCAGTTTTTAATGAATGAAGCTCGTGTTATGTTATAAACAACTTATTGACTTCTATTAACATTAGTGTGTTTTGCTGGTATAGCTGTTTTCCCCAGAGGTATTTTAATGCCCACAGAGCAGTATCTATTTTTACTCTTGTTGTTGGTTGGATAGTGTTCTCTTAGTCTCTAACTGGTAATGTTAGGTTTGTGACAAGTGAGAGGATTTGTTTAAGCTCTATAAAATTCTATAAAATTTACTTGACGTTTTTGAATTCACAGTTTATTAATTTAGATATTATGGTGTTCAATCAAACATTCATAAGCTTTGGTCCCCAGAGCCCAATGAATAGGACTTAAACCAGCTTAGAGCGTTTCCTTTAATGCCAATTAAATGTTTCAATCTCTGTAATAAGATGTGATGGTCAGCGGTGTCAAATGTAGCACTAAGATCTAACAAGACAAGTACAGAGACAAGTCCTTTGTCCAATGCAATTAGAAGATCATTTGTAACTTTCACCAGTGCTGTCTCTGTTCTATGATGCCCTCTAACCCCTGACTGAAAATCCTCAAATAAACTGTTTTTTTGTAGAAAGTCACACAACTGGTTGTTGACGACAGCTTTCTCAAGGATTTTAGAAAGAAAGGGAAGGATACATATGGGTCTATAGTTGGCTAAAACACCTGGATCAAAGGTAGAATTTTTAAAAAGAGGTTTAATGACAGCCACTTTAAAGGACTGCAGTCCACTGCCTGTTAGTAAAGACAGCTTGATCATATCTAGTCAAGAAGTGCTCACTAAAGGTAAAACTTAAGCAGACTAGTTGGGATGGGGTCTAAGAGACAGGTTGATGGTTAGATGAAGACATTGTTGAAGTTAGTTGGTGAAGGTCAATGGGAGAGAAACTGTCTAAGTATATATCAGGTTTTACAGCTGTTTCTAAGGTTCCTGTGTTTGAGGATAAATCGGTGCTGGTTAGGGGCAGGAAGTGGTGAATTTTGTCTTTAATAGTTAGAATTCTTTCATTAGAGAAGCTCATGAAGTCTTTAATACTGAGAGCGATAGGAATACATGGATCAAGAGAAACTGAGGGTGGTTTTTTTTTTTTTGTACCAACGTTCAGTGGGGCTCCCAAGGGGTGAACTGTGGCCACATGGATCTCTAGTTATAGCTTTTTGTGTGTCATTTCACGCCACTTTTCGCCACTACGGGTACTTGGAGTTTCCTACAACCTAATCCCTGTTAAATGTCACGCAAAAAGTGTGACATAAAATGCATAGACACGACATGTGAAATTTACTTAAAAGTGGCATGCTATTTATATGCCATCCTATGATATCAGGTTGGTCCCACCATTAGAAACTTATAATCAGGAACTATTTTATTTAATTTGTTTCTGCTTAATAGATAGAAGTATGAAGCTAAAGGTTAAAGTTTACATATTGTTTCATCCTTCAGGCTTTTCAGATTTGTTTATGTCTTGTTATGAATCGTGTTTACCTTGGGCCCAGTGTGGATCACTTTTTGAGCAGGGGGGCAGCAGTTATGCAAGTTTAACTGAGATAATATAGTATTGATTTCTGTTCCTTTGTCCTTTTTTTTCCCCTCACAGTTGCTTGGCTTCAGCTGTTCAAGTGCCTGACCAGCCAGTAACACAGGCTTTGATGCACCAGGAGTATCATCAATGATCTAGCTAATTATCTGCATGATTAACATTATCTGGTCATTTTTTACCTTGTACAAGCTTAATGGTCACTGGCTTAGCCTGCTATCGATATCTCAAAGTGTCAAGAAGCCAGCTTAAAATGCTTGTCTGAAATACCAAAGGACTATCCCAAAAAGCTTTTCTCTGATGACATTTATTGCACATAAAAACATTGTCTTTGTTCATTGGATTCAGATCAATCTGTTCTAAATCAAGTTTTAACATCCACAGGATCTGTGCTATCTGTCTTTGAAATCGAAAATAATTGACCTTCAGTGTGAAATGAGAAGTGCTGGGAGCAGCCATTCATCAAATCGAAGTGAAGGACATTTTCCCCCAAGTGTCTTTAGTCTGGGGGGGGGGGTCTGTGGTTTAACTGACCTCTTCCTCGGGTGCTCAATAGAGTATAAATACTCTCTGTGAAAATTATGGCCAAACATAATGAGTTTAAAAGTAAAAACAAGACCACAGTAATAATATACATAGGGTATTTTATTAAATGTAAACATCTTTTAAAAACATCCAAAATCAAAAAGAAGCACTGTACATACGGTATAGACAGTTTTCTTCATGGTTTCCAAAAAAGGGAGAAAATTCTGGGTGAGCTGATGGAGAAATGAACTTTTAACTTTTCTACTAGATATATATATTTAATGGATACTACAGTATCTGTACTTCCAAGGTGGAATCCAAACAAGTTTTTTTTTTTTTTAATAATCTAAAATCTTGAAGTTCAGGTGAGTTGCAAGCATGGCTGCAGATAGATGGACTGTTGAAAATACTCTGATCTAGCATTCAGCCATCTCAATTCTGTTTAAAAAAACGTTTTGTTTGTAAAAATTATGCCATGGGTCATGCAGTGCAGGAACACGTTTTGTATTTAAATCTGCAGTAACTGTGAAATATAGTGGAGTAAAAAGAACAGTATAGAAATGTAGTGGAGTAGAACTGTTGAGTAACGCAAAATGAAAATAGTCAAGTAAAATTTTTTTTTTTTTTTTTTTTTTTGCCTGCTTGGGGTAGAACACCACAAGCTAAAAATCATACACATTTTATAGATTATGGTTTTATAAAGTTAATTACATGTTAGCAAACTATTTCCTGTTTACATATCCAGCTAACACAGAGAAACATTAGCATTCAATTGGAGTTGTGTATATGAATACCCGATGAACACAAGTCCAATATTCACTCCCCTTTTAGCTGTTTTGGTCTCGTTGGTCTCATCGGACTCTTTAGAGAGCTCTCTGGCTGCTAAGTGCTCCACTAGCTCACCAGCTAGTTGGTAACTTTGTCTCCCTGGTCTCTGGTGCTGGGCAGCTAGTGTGCAGTGGATTTATCTGAGCATTTTTGCTGAAAACAGTTGCCTCCTGTTTTGAGTTTGGTGGGAGCTGTGAGTCTTAACGCCACAGTAAAGTTACGGGCCATAAAACCAAAACAATGAGCTCAAACATGCTAAAGTGCTCTGTGGAGCTGAGGTGAACTGTACAGCTGGTGATTATTCTCTGCTGGTTTGTCACAATGAGTGACCCCTATCATACTACACATAGATATTTCATTTATACTTGATTTCAAGTAAAAATATGAATTAGTGCAGCTTTAAGAATTGAACTTGAATAAATGTACTCATGAAGGCCACTACAATACTTATCCGGACATAAGGCTGCTCAAAAGGTTTTTCACACATGAAAAGTCTTAGAGTAAACTTACTTGAAGCTACTGCAATGTTACAAGCTGTGAGTGGTGAAATCTCTAATTGTTATCCACCTACACGATACACACACACACTTAGATGTACAGTGTTAGAAATGGCATTTCAAAATAATGCTTTTTGAATTACAGAAACTGGTAAGTCTGACAGTCATCCTTTTTCTGGAATAAGGATTGCAGTCACATAGTAATTATTTTTTAATCAGTAAGGTTTTTCAGAGCTTTGGATAGCGCCACTGACTCTCTGCCTGCATGCTTGTGGCATGGGCAGGCCTTTGAGCAGCTACAATTAGAAACAGATTGAGATTTCTATTTCTACATCCAATGGAGATCGGCTGGCTACAAGGAGCACTGAAAACCAGAGAGCCTTGTTGGGCAACTGCAGCCTGTCTGCATCTGAAGCTGTTCCACTGGGAACCCTAATCATAGCTCCAAACTCAGAAATCAGGGTCAGGAAATGTCAAGAATTCAGAAGGGGGCCCACAGAGAAGGCACTGAAGTATAAATTCTGGCGATCTCTCAGTCCAAGATGCCTTTCAAACTCCTTTCTCTGTGGAATGTCATAGAGCTAGTTAACAGTGAAGCTACCACAAAGTATGAAAACATGTTGCATAAAATAAACCCCGTCTTACATGTCTTTCTGTATTGAAGCAATTTCCCTTATATGTAAGTAATAATGCATTAAGTGAGAAAGTCCATAAGGTAATTTTCATACTAGAAAGACTACATTTACCCCGCATATGTTGGCTATGTACACTTTGAATTCCACCAGTTTCTGATACGGCAAATTAAGCGAGATTCTTCCAATCTTCTCATCATTTTTATGGTTGAGGCTGAGCAAAGCAAAGAATGGATGTAGTGTAGTGGACATCCAACTCTAGTACGATACCGATGCAGGACAAAAGTAGCATACAAACAAAACAAAACAATGAATATTGGAAGCTCCTACATTATGACCGAAGCAATCTTTCAACATCAAGGCAAGAAAAACAAATATATATAAATACACAGAACATGACACTTTGGCATAATGTTTGGAGATCACATGATAGAAGAATCTCCTATTATAATGCAGAAGCCGGACTGTCATGTCAACGACTACAGTCCTAAATACCTATATCACAGAACCCAAACATTTCAATGCACTTGGTTGGCACTATTCTTAATGACTTTAAAGGTGGAAAAAAATTATGCAAGGGAGGTGTAAAGTAACAAAAATCACAGATTACCCAGACGGAGAAAGGTCTCCGCCATTAAAACCAATATGAAACGTGTAAGTTTAACATGTAAGTGCCTGATGTTTCTTAGTCATGCAACAGCATACGCATAGCCACAGGTGGACCTAGGTGGCCCCAGCAGGGTAATGTTGTGTATCTTTGATTTCTGCTCTGGTTTCATCAGAAAACTTTAACACTCTAATGAAAGTACTGTCTAATTAAAGTCTGTATGACTAGCTCAGACCTACAGAATTTTATTATGGAAAGAGCCAATGAAAGAAGAAAAGCCACTACAATTAAATTATGTCTGGTGCTGTATTCGCTGCTGTACTGTCTGGTGTGAATTCTAATTTTACACCCTTATAGTTACTAACTTGTAGTTACAGAGAGTGGAAAGACAAAAATTGAAATAAAATGTAGTACAATGCATATTGAACAACAGTTAATAACAGCTGCCTTACTCATAAAAATACAAAATTTTATAAATATAATTCACATGGGGGTATTTCTATTTCATGCATTGTTCCACAAATCATAATAGTTCATTTTAACCTCTGTTTACTACTACATGAATCATGTCAAGTGTGACACAGGCTGTGTGTGATGGTGTGTATCTGGGTTTTGGTGGGCCAATCAGAGTTGAACACACTGGGCCAATTTTTATTCACTCCGTCCCTGTCTGGAAGGGTGAATGCAGAAGCCCTGAGAGGCAAGTAAAAAAAAAAAAATCTTTTTGCCAGATTCATTTTTCAAGTTTTTGTTTCATCTGCTTTCACAGATGATATATATATATATATATATATATATATATATATATATACATACATATATATATAAATATGATATATAACAGTAATTCAGGACAGTAATTCAGTTACTATTACCTGCCAAGGTCCAGTTCTGATCAGATGTGCATGTGGTTTCACCAGACCACATATCCCAAAAATAAGTCACACACTGACTGGAAGAAAAATGAGCAGCTTGTTGCTATTCAGTCAAATGAATCTTACAACATACAAAGGCAATGCTCTCCCTTCAAGCCTGTCTGTATCTGTGTCTGCAGTGTACCTCTTTAGCTCCATCAATGTCTATCTATATATTTAAAACACGGATATGCATATTTGTGTTGTAGCAAAAGCAGTGAAACTGTAGCTTACCAGACATTAGGCAGAGCCACAGAAAGAACTATGTTTGTTCAAGCCTGTATCAGCATGCATCTATGTTTTCTGTTTCAATATTCATTCCTTAGCTCTCAGTTCTACTCCTATTGGGATGCCAGGAGTTTCCCTAACATCAATCAACATGCAGACTGCAATAACGACCATAACATGCCTTGGAAGCTGTTCTAGAGTACTTCCCTTCCAATTCGTCATGATGAAATCAAAAAAGAACCAAAAAAAAAAAAAAAAAACCACTTGAAAACCTTGGAAATGGGCTGCAATATGTCACATATCCTTTTGGAATGAGTTTCTCACCTTGAAAGCGATAAATCAGACATGAAATTATGCTGAAACTAGCATTATCAAATGGGGAAGGGTTACAAGAAACACCAAATACTGTAAGCTGGATTCAAATTGCACTGTCACAAGAGAAAGCCCAGGTACACATGTAAGAATCAAAGAGTTCCATGGTCACATTTCAGAGTAATAGAAGAAAGTGTTAAGAATAGTTGTAATGCATAACAGAGTAAACCAAATGCTGAGGAAAGCCTGTGTACCTGTGATTATCAGAGGGCAGCCTTAAATAGTGACTGACACAACACTTCTTTATGAATCGTACAACACGCTCAAGGGGAACATTGACAGGTAAGAGGCTGGCACCAGTTAACAGAATTTCATCCAAATGTGACACCTTTACAATGAAGAATCCATTGTGAGAAACAGGAGCGCAGTTTTTGCTTTCTCTTTTCACATCAAGTAAAACGCAGTAAATTATGTTGAGGTAGTGTGTAGTCTTAATTGTGTCAGACCAGGCTTTTCTTTATGTTGTTTTCAGTTCATGAATTTGTGTTTCATGAGAAGTTCAAGTGGTTGAACTTGAACTATGTATTTAGTATGCGACAAAATAATCTCAGCTCAAAGGTCCACTTACCAAAAAAATTCTTTCATTTTTTTTTTTTTTACCTTAATAAAAAAACAAAACAAAACAGTGAGACTTGTTTACTTTTTAAAAATAGAAAATGATTTTAAATTTTCTTCCTTTCAACGAGAGTGGACATAGGTTGCTAACATCCACTTTAAAAAACATCAGTGTATGTCACAATATATGAACTCTAAACTATCAGAAATAAATTTCCACATAGTATGAATACCACACAAGTGGAGCTTTCATATGGACATGAGAACAGTTAGAGGCAGCATTATTTAGCTTACACACTCTTCTCAAAAGCAGATCCAATGGAAAAATCATGTCACTCTTTTCAAACCTTTATTTATCCAGAATGTAGTTGTCTTTGTCAGGAACATCCGACTCACTCTCACAGAATTACAGGTGCTTCCCTTTCAATGCATGTAACCACAGTTATTGTGTGTTGAGCTCCGGGAGTTGCCAAAGCCTACACTCAACACTTGAGGCTGGATTACCAATCAGACACAACAGGCATCTGCCTTGGGGCCCCAGTAGCCCCAGGTTCACTGTGTTGCATTTTCTTTGTGGGACTTTGATCAGTCGAAAACTTGTTTGGTAATAATATATTCACCACTAAAACACAATAGGAACTGACATAATATGGGCCTGGATTATTACCTAATCTTGTGGTCCCATGTTGTAGATAGGCCCTCGTTAAAATATAGTTTTAAGGTCCTAAAGCTAAAATATGTAAGGTCTAGAAATCAATCTGACTCTAGAATGTGACTCAAACGCAAACCACTTTGCTCCTCCTCCACCTATTGCTTCACAACTGTGAGCCCCCCCCCCGACTTTGACTTTCTTTGATTGGTTAGAAGGGTGAGGCTCTTTCAAAAACTTTAGAAGGGGAATATCTCTGCACTGCTGCCAAGCCGTTCAATGAGTCTGGGTCACAGAGGCCTCTGACAGCACCCCTCCACATGAGTCCATTTCAACTAAAATATATTAGAAAAAAGTTATATACTTTAGCTTGAATTAGTTAATTTCAGTTTTTATTGTTGCTAACATGGTGCATGTTCCTAAATTAATTAGTTGTTATTTAAACTAATTTATCAGTACTAACTAATACATACACATTTCACAGAGGGTGGGAAAACTGGGGGGTGACTTGATGCCCAGATCTAATTTTTTGCTTCAAGGCCCCAAAAAGGGTCAATTCAGCCCTGCCCTTACTGATATAGAGTTCAAAGACCATAATGAAGTCTTCCTCCATTTTTCAAACTCTGTGTTGACAGAATAATAATTTCCTTGATCAGTCAGCCTGTCTTCCACTAAATGGTTAATAGTGTAGATAATCTCCATGTCACAGTGTAATAAAGCTCAATATGACTCAACTCTGGCTGTGCAGGCAGGCCGACAGGGATTGAGCCTACTTGCTGCCTTGTCTTCCAGATTGCCAGCGCTTGCATCCTGTGCCTCCTGACTGACCTATCATTGAAAATGAATGATCACCATGCAGCTTTTGTGTCTCATCTACAAAAGCCCTTAGAGCTAGAATCGGGTTGATTCTGGAGTCTGCTGGGTGTAAATCTGTTTTGTCTGCTGGATAGGTGCTTCTCTGAGGGGACTCGCCCATCAACAAAGTTCATCCACCGCCAAGATGCTATACAGGAAAAAAAACAACACACCACATATTAGTCATATCCCTCTTTGACAGGGTAAATGGCAGCCCCAAAGTTCAAAAGGCAAAAACCACAACTTCAGTGTGACTATGGCAACCAAGTTAGAGAGAGCTCTGCAGGATTTGCTGTCACAATGTGGACTGGAAAAGGACAGCCAGAGAGAGAACAACACTAAATGGGAAAAGTCTCAGAATAATGCAGCTGAAGATTTCTTTCATTCCACAGCTAGACCCCACGTGTGTGGGGTTTGCCAAACACACTCACACACACTTACACACACAAACACACTACTGATGACCTGGATTTTACCGCTTGTTGAAATGTTCCCTCTGCAGAATTATTCCTTCTGTGACAAATCCACACATGCCTACATGTCAGTAGTTTAAAAAGTTAGCAAGCAAATTCTTCCCCATCTGCAAAATTTCCACTCACTGTGTTGTTTTACTGTAAATTCCTGTCACATCTGAAGCTTTCTCATTCCTATTTAACAAACATTCCAGCTCTGCCATCTCGGGGTTGGCAGATCTTAAGGTCAAAAGGGCACGAGGGTAAAAGTTCATCGAATCAACATGGCGAAAAGTTTTCAAAAACAGCCTTATCTAAGAAGTCTTTTGATGTCTGGAAGTGTATTCAGAATGCAACTATATCCTTGACACACATTTTAGGAGAGCGTTGCCCCGGGACCAGCACTATGAAATTGACATTAATGAGAACTGAGGTAGGGGAGGAAGATGGTGCCTCTCAATTTTCCTCCTTCCAGCATTCAGCTCCAAACTGACTATGCTGGCTTATGAATATCAACTTTTTAAAGCACAATGCTTTTGACCTGATGCAATTGCTTATGTAACGTGATCAAAAGATGGCAATGTAGTTCAGTCTGTTTGTCCAACACTCTGGTTTAGAGGTAGATGATCTCAGCAGCTAGAGCCCAGATTACCCTGACATTTAGTATGAATATTTAAAGGATGATTTCTAGGCGACCAACTCACCTTTGTCTAGCACCAACATTACATCAACATTTCCCCTTGACCAACATTTTGGTGACTGACAAGGTATCTTGAAAAGATTTTCTTTCTCAGGTGTTTTTGGTGTCCCTCTAACCGTTGGTCTAGCACCACCACCAGGCCAGCATTTTTAATTCACTCAAGAAATATCAAAGATAATTGGCAGATTGCCATAAAAATTACCAAGTGCCTTCAGGCCCCGTTAAGCATGAACAATGCCCATGTCATCCATGAGCGTTCCAGTCGTGTCACTCTCATAACAAAATGTAAAAGAAAGCAACTTTGTAATTGTCTTGTAGTAGTATACAGTAGGAACACCTGTACACCTGCTTATTCATGCAATTATCCAATCAGCCAATCATGCGCCAGCAGTAAAATGCATAAACATCAGAACATCAAAAATCAGAATGAATAAACAATGTGATCTCAGTGACTTAGGCTTGATTGTTGGTGCCAAACCGGCTGGTTTGTGTATTTCTGAAACTGCTGATCCTCTAGAGTTCAGTTACAATAGTGTGAAAAACAAAAAAATAAATAAAAATTGAGCAGCAGTTCTGTGGACAGAAACAACTTGTTGATGAGAGAGGTCAGACGAGAAAGGCCAGAATGGTTGGAGCTGACAGAAAGGCAACGGTAACTCTCTGCTAATCACTCTTTACAACTGTGGTTAGCAGAGAAGCATCTCAGAATAAACATGTCCAACCTTGAGGTGGATGGGTTACAACAGCAGAAGACCATGTCGGGTTCCACTCCTGTCAGCCAAAAACAGAAACCTGAGGCTGCAGTGGGCACAGGCTCACCAAAACTGGACAGCTGAACACTGGTAAAATGTAGCCTGGTCTGATGAATCTGGATTTGTGCTGAGGCAGCAGATGGTTGGGTCAGGATTTGGCATCAACAGCATGAATCCACGGACCCAACCTGCCTTGTGTCAACAGTCAAGGCTGTTGTTGGTGGTGTAATGGTGTGGGGAATTGCTCACTTTGGGCCCCTTAATACCAATCAATCATGGTTTGAATGCCACAGCCTGTCTGAGTATTGTTGCTGACCATGTGCATGCCTCTAGGGCCACAATTTACCATCTTCGTTTCAAACTGGAGTCATGAACATGGCAATGAGTTCAATGGACTTCAGTAGCCTCCCCAGTCACCAGATTTGAATCCAATAGAACACCTCTGGGATGTGGAAGAAGGGGAAATTCGCTGTATGAACATCCTATATATATAATTATGTGATTCAAGCATGGAAACTTAGTGTATTGTTGAAACCATGGCGCAAAGAGTTGAGGCTGTTTCGAGAGCAAAGGGATGCCCTTCCCAGTATTAGCATGACGTTCCTGATAAAATGCTCAGTGAGTGTAGTATAGTCTAAGACAGATTGCCATGAAACTTGCAGAGCATATCTGTGCTCACAATAGGGAGGATGAAGCCTTTTGATTTAAATGACCCCATGACCTTCCTCTATAGTGCCAACCTTAAGACAAAAGTGACATTTTTTAGCCCACAACTTTAAAGGAACTAAGAATGGAAGAAATGGAATTAATGCATAATTTGTGCCTTAAACATGGTACCTGTGTCCAACTCCATTCTACACACCAATTATAAGCAGGATTTGAGTATGGGAAAGTGACAAATTTAAATACACTGCAAAATGCATGTATTTATACTAAGAGTGCTTGATTTTCAGAGGGCCGTAGATGCACACTGTTGCCCCGAAATTCTGTGTAGAAACGGATGGAAGACCTGTTCACAGCTGCACAAAAGTAAAACAAATTGGAAATGATGGTGAGAAAGCTCTAGAAAGATACAAGATAAAACAACAACAAAAAACCGTCACAAACCGTCACAATTACACAGCTGTATGCTAAGAGTTACATGACCAAATCAATACCGTTTTCACATCTGTCCAGTAAATAGAAGGCTAAAAACAGCAGCCAGTTACCTCAGTTTAGCAAAAAGACTGGAAATAGGAGGAAACAGCTTGCCTGGCTCTGTCCAGAAGTAACAATATGACCCCAAATGCTTACCAATGAAATGGTTACATCTTACAATAAAGCATCTGCTCCCTGTATGTGTTATATTTACCGTATTGAAAAAGAGTGGTGTTTACATCAAATTCTGCGAGAAATCTGCGAGAAATCTGACAAAATGTTGAACAATTTTTTTCATTGTCACTACGGCAGTTTATTTGAAGTCAGCTTATATATTTAAGCATTTCCAGTGCGAAATGGTGAAGTTAAATGATTTCATTTATATTAACTACAAAAATATTGTTGTGAAAACAGGTTTCCATTGGTATGCCCTATAATCAAATAATTACTGTTAAATGAGTATAATTATCAATCTAATTAGGTTTATGTCTTAGCAAGTGCGAAATATAAATCCTTAAATGCAAGAGTACCACCTGGACAGCTTTAGCCTTGGGACAGTTGTTATCTGTTGGCTAGACCATGCTAGTCAGCTCAGTCAATACAGAATCAGGGAAGACCCTAAAGTCATTTCGATCCATTGCAGTGTTATGGTGTCACAACCCTGTTGAACTGAAGTTAGGTGACGTTTTGACTCTGGTATCAAAACAATGATACTTGCTAAACCATTTGCGACATCATCCCCCCATGACGATGCTGAGGTATGTACCAGTCTATGGACCTTTACATCGCTAGTAAACAATTAGTCTGTAGTATGGAATTGGGAAACGCATTTCCTCAGCTGTCTCTCTCAGTGTAGACAAAGTACTAACAATGACAAGTTTGGGGGGTTTTCAATCCCGCAGAGGCTGGCCATGATTTAAAATCTCTACACTCACAAACACGTCAGATAAAATTGACCACTAACATATAAGTGAACTTGCCAGGTGTGTCCTGAAGGTCATCTCAACACTTTTGCTCTGGTCTCTATGGCTATCATATTAGCATGCACAGCCCAAGAATAATCTCTGTTTTGATGAAGCTATAGCGTTGTTACACCATGCAGCTAATATTCCCTGTCAGTTTCACATCCCTGCAAATAACACCCATCCACCCACACTGGACTATCTTTAGTTTCAATTTCTGCACTAATCTCTCTTGGCATTATGCAAGCCGTGCTGCTCACTTACCCAAGCCCATTCCAAGCAGCTTTGCTTTAACGAGATAATCATAGTGACGATCAGATCGACATTTCCGACACTCACTCCACTCATTCCATCAATAGGGAACCCTACTTCTATCACTAGATCCATATTAGACTTGGCAGATTATCATTTAGTGCAATTCACACTTCATTGTGAAGTACTCACAGATGATTTTTATATTCAAGGTAGCAGTCTTTCTCTGAGTAAGATGAACACACATATAATTTGAATTCAATTAATTTCTATTTTTAATCCCACTGAGGTCAGGAATACAGAGATCCTCCATTACTCTCCATTATTGTCAGTTCCTCGGTGATGACGGCTTAGGAAGCAAATCCAATTATTTGACTTTATATTCACTATAGTGTGCTGGGGATCCTGTCTGGATGTCTTTGCTTGTGGTCATTTTGAGAAAAGCTGGTGGAAAGAATCAATTCTTTTGTTTTTATAGCCAGGCTGTTCTTCAAAGCAAATTGGCAGCAGGAGGAGAGTGAGTGGCTGTACTATGATCAAGTATCTGACAATGTGACAGTTTGATTCAGCTTTTGTTTTGTTTTTTCATACTGGTGGAGTTTACAAACAGAAATTTCAAGGCAATCTTTTTAGATTTCCCTAATTTGACCACTGCAGACAAAACACAATAGGAAGCAATAAAAGCTGCCAGAGTAAATAAACAAAAGTAGGACTTTGTTTACACTTTGTAATGAGATTCATAAAGTCTGGGTGCAATCAATTCATATTGCACACAAGGATGAGTGTATCCAATAAATTTAGAAATAAAAGAATATAACTCTCAGAGCTAATTAAGGTTTTCTGGGTTCTTGGTCATTTGTTACAAGTAACAAAATCTCTCACATCACCATTTTAATTTCAGACACTGAGAAGAGTGATTTGATTGGTGATTTCATCAGACCGTGACATTCAGCACACACTGGGGCAGTTTGCAGTAGATTGTTAGCGGCTGGGATGAGACCCTCCGGGTCCGACGCTGTGGTTTTCAGCTGGAAAACGCTGGATTGCTCCCTCCAGGATTAGGTGTGCTTACATCCAGCTACGCTACCAACTCCACGGTCACATTGTTCACAACATCTCGGCTGTTGTTTACATCCCCACCTCTGCTAACCTGGCAACCATGTGATGTCATCCACTTTGTTACCGCAAGGCTCCAGACTCTGCACCCCAGTGCTACTTCATGATCTCTGGAGACTTCAACTAGTTGACACTGGACACATTACTTTTTGCACACTTGCATTTGTACAATTTTCTATTCACTTACTGTGTATTTATTATTATTACTATTTTATAGTTGTTTTTACTTTTATACTTTTTAGTTCCTCTTTCTCAACTGCATGTTGAGCAGTTGTAACAAAGCAATTCCCCTGTGGGAAGTTCTTACGATTCTGAGTTGCTGGCCAAGTAAAAGGTACTCAGAAATCCGGAGGGAGCTTGGAGTAGAGCTGGTGGAAAGAATCAATTCTTTTGTTTTTATAGCCAGGCTGTTCTTCAAAGCAAATTGGCAGCAGGAGGAGAGTGAGTGGCTGTACTATGATCAAGTATCTGACAATGTGACAGTTTGATTCAGCTTTTGTTTTGTTTTTTCATACTGGTGGAGTTTACAAACAGAAATTTCAAGGCAATCTTTTTAGATTTCCCTAATTTGACCACTGCAGACAAAACACAATAGGAAGCAATAAAAGCTGCCAGAGTAAATAAACAAAAGTAGGACTTTGTTTACACTTTGTAATGAGATTCATAAAGTCTGGGTGCAATCAATTCATATTGCACACAAGGATGAGTGTATCCAATAAATTTAGAAATAAAAGAATATAACTCTCAGAGCTAATTAAGGTTTTCTGGGTTCTTGGTCATTTGTTACAAGTAACAAAATCTCTCACATCACCATTTTAATTTCAGACACTGAGAAGAGTGATTTGATTGGTGATTTCATCAGACCGTGACATTCAGCACACACTGGGGCAGTTTGCAGTAGATTGTTAAGCGGCTGGGATGAGACCCTCCGGGTCCGACGCTGTGGTTTTCAGCTGGAAAACGCTGGATTGCTCCCTCCAGGATTAGGTGTGCTTACATCCAGCTACGCTACCAACTCCACGGTCACATTGTTCACAACATCTCGGCTGTTGTTTACATCCCCACCTCTGCTAACCTGGCAACCATGTGATGTCATCCACTTTGTTACCGCAAGGCTCCAGACTCTGCACCCCAGTGCTACTTCATGATCTCTGGAGACTTCAACTAGTTGACACTGGACACATTACTTTTTGCACACTTGCATTTGTACAATTTTCTATTCACTTACTGTGTATTTATTATTATTACTATTTTATAGTTGTTTTTACTTTTATACTTTTTAGTTCCTCTTTCTCAACTGCATGTTGAGCAGTTGTAACAAAGCAATTCCCCTGTGGGAAGTTCTTACGATTCTGAGTTGCTGGCCAAGTAAAAGGTACTCAGAAATCCGGAGGGAGCTTGGAGTAGAGCTGGTGGAAAGAATCAATTCTTTTGTTTTTATAGCCAGGCTGTTCTAGGCTCAGAAATCCGGAGGGAGCTTGGAGTAGAGCTGAATACTCCTTCACATCAAAGGAGCCCAATGAGATAGTTCAAGCATCTGATCAAGATGACGCAGAACATGCTGGAGACATTATATATCTCATCTCACTTCGGGCCGCCTTGCGATTCCCCTGGAGGGGCTGGAAAAGGTTGGAGAGAACAATGTCTGGACCCCCTTGCTTAGCCTGCTGCCACCGTGACCGGACCTCAGATTAGTGGCAGAAAGTGGATGGATGGAAGGACTGGTGATTTTGCAGACTTGTGAAATTAATTCTAGTATTTTTACACAGTGTAGTATTTGAATTTGATCTCAGTATAGAGTCTGTAATTGACAGTTTACGTGACACTATCTGCCAACAATATCTGTCGGGTAAACCCTATCTTTGTGATGCTCCAAGCATCACAGAGAACCATACCATACACTGGCAAAAAAAAAAAAAAAAAAAACCTCGGGTGGCTCAGAGGTTGAAATGGTTGAACTGGCTGAAAAGTGATTCAGAATATCTCCCTCTAGTTAACCGTTGTCGTTCAGGGTGTGCTTTTCATTGCTACTACTGGAGCAGAATATCAAGATTTGGGAAATGTGCAGGGTGGAAAAAGTGAGCAGCAATTACATTGGCTGAATGTAACAGAATGTGACAGACTGGGATACCTGCCAGACAAGCAAACATAACCAATTATATATTTATACATAAAAAAAAATGCTGCCACAGCAGATAGTAAGTGATGTTAAAAGTTGACTAGACACAAATTTAAAAAAAAATGTGAATAATGAGAAAGAGCTTTGATACCTTTCAACTGAGTTCCATGCAGTTGTATAATCAAAACTCAGTCCCTCCCTGGACTCTAACCCCATTCAGTCTGCCTGTTTGTGATTCCTCGTATAAACGAGTGTCCCAAAAACAGCTAGTGTGGATTATAATTGGACAATAAAAACCGTCCTTCAAGAAGTTAGCACTGATGCAGACCTCCTATTCCCCACTAACACCCATCCTATAAATTTAAAGTTATCCAGTGTTTCTCACCAATTTCTTGGCATAACACAAATGTTGAATGTCTTTCTCTCTTCACATAAGATTACAAAAGCCAGATTTTTGAATATTTTGAAACCTAAGTTGTTAACATCGATGTGTGCGTTGGCTAACTGTTTGTCCTTCCTGCCTTTTGAATTTCTACAGTTCTTGGCGTGTTTAAGTCCAACTGCAATTAAATTGCCTTTTTGTGTACAGCATACATACTTGCTCTGTAAATCACTTGTCCTGTGTTCCCCTTTGAGAGAAAAACAGAAACCTTTTCTCGATTTTCTTACGACTGTTTACACCCCCTTAGCATTTTGCTCAATAAAAAACCCATTAGCATACTCATTAGCCTGTTAGCTTAGCTTGGTTGTAATGGGGCAATAAGTTCACACAGTTTCTTCAAAAGACGTACTGTTCCATCAGCTCTTGTCTTTCAACTGTCTGCAAAACATTTCTCCTTTGTTAAACACTTTTTGGGAAATGTATTGTGTAACCTGCTTACTCCTGCCAATGTTAGCTGAGGACAACATACAGTACAGTACACATAAAACAGTGTGGGTTTATAATCACATATCACAGGAAAGTTAAAGTAAAAGGAGCCATCAAATTAATCCATCTGATGACTGTGCAAGGTATCTATCAGTATCCACTGTGACAGATGTTTTCTGCTAAAGGTGTGAAATGTTGAGTGTGTCCCAGAAACATGTTTACTTATACCTTCCTGTGAGTTTGACTTCACATGGAGTCACACTCCATATTGAAGGGCTAGAAGGTAGTGATATTCCATTCTAAGGCACTCATACTGTGGCTCAGCTGACGATGGTGGCCACTTGGTTAAAGCTTGTAAAGAAGTACTGTACCTGCAGCCAGTAGCTGGCCCAGAGTGATACTGCTCCACAGTGTGGCAGCATGTCAGTTCAGGATTGTTATCAAGCCACACAGCCACCTACATCCCTATAATGTGAGCAGAATCTGAGACAAGTGTGACAGCATATTGACAGTAACAGTAACTCAGTCCCAAGCTGATATCAGCTACTCAAGTGGCTGTTTGGCTGCTGAAGTTGGAGCAATCAGATTGTGGGGACATAGCCATTTCCTGAAGCTGATTTGTTGGAGCATGAATCTGTTTGCTGTGCATGGTGTCAGGAGATTAGAGACACTCCCAGACTGATGTGGGCAGCCAGCCTTTTAATAACTTACAAGGCCATTAATTTATTTACACAGATAAAATGCTTGCACATGCAATCACTCATTTAAACAAACAAACAGATATGCATACCATCACACACAGACAATACAAATGTTGAGTGTACAGAGCAGGCAATTTTAGAGGGGCCATATTATGCGCTTTATGATTTTCTCTCATTTATTCACTGTTGTGATGTTCCAAAACAGGTGAATGTATGTTAACATATTGTAAGACAAAAGCCCAGGTTTCAGTCTAGTTTTTCTACTTTAATGACATTCTAACATATGAATGTTGTGGAAGTCCATACATGTAATCCCGCTTTGGGCCTCTGCTACAGGTTCAGCACGCCCTAGCACCAGAGCACACCCATGAAGTACAGGCTGCAGGGACTGCAAATGCAGCCACCACAATGTCTGTAAGAAACTGTTTGTGTTGTTGCTGCAGTGGATGGAAGGGAACATTAAACACCGGTGGATGTCTTTTGTATTTTTTGGTCCTAACACAGCAGTAAAACCCCTTCATTTTTGTCTGGACTTCGTATCTCACCAAGGCGACCGCATTCAGAGGCTGGTACTCACCAGTTGGCTGGCCGTGATTGTTGGCTATGTTGCTACTGAAGGACAGTTCCAACTTTATTGTGGCAGTTTGTCGATTCAGAACCCAAAACTGGATGTATGTTACTAAAATGTTCTTTTCTATTTGGCTTATTATCAATAGCCTGCACATAATTACTTCTGTGAGCAACTGTGGTGGTGAGCTTGAGTTTACACAGCTGAAATATACTCACAGGCATGATAGCCTGCTAATGCTAACTTGCTAGCTTGTTGGTGAGTTGGTACATTTTAATCTCAACAAACTATTTCAGGTGTGTATCAGCTTTTGTTATCTCACGTCAGTCTTTTCTTTCCTCTCACCGCCAACAGCAGGCCCCAGCTGCTCCGTTATCATGGGGCTACTGATATTAGCCGACGAGTTTAGAAGTAATCTCCAGTCGTTAATGTTCGGCTTTCTGCATTCATTAATAAAGTGGCTATTGGTAAGTTACTGCTGTTTCGGCTGATTCTGGTGTGCTGCTGCTGATCTAGCTAACTTTACTGTCATGATGTTCAGCTACTAACAACCATTGTGTTACTCATACATCTCTGTCCTCTCCATGTACATAATTCTGATTCTTACATCCTAATGAAAGAATCACTGGTCTAACATATTCAGACTTTAGATCTTGGTGCCGAATTGAGAATGAAATTAGTCCTTCATATCAAATATTTTAGCTCAGTATTGATGGGTTTTATGTGTGTAAAAAGCTGGATGTGCCCTACTTTTACCTACATCATCGCAGCACTCTGGGTGTGAACTGATTAATGTTATGTTGACAACACCCTTGTGTTTTGAGGCTACAGCTTATAAATCCAAAGTTTCTTAATTTTTAGTGCTGTAGTCAACCAAAGAAAATTTTGGTCGACCAAAATCGCACCTACTCTTTCATCCAATCGATTGGTCGTGGGGAAAAAAAATAATCTGCAAGTTATCTCTAAATTAACTAAATCCGCCATAGTGCGCTGAATGCATTCTACATGGTAGCCTTATTGGCCTAATGAATTATAAATAAAAATAACAAGCTAGTATTTGCAGCATATTATAAAATTAAATTTTATACTGAAATGATAACAACAGACTCAGGGCTGACCAGCTTGCACCTGCCCATATACATATGATTTCCCAGCACAAGAACTGTTGAGGAGTATACACTTAAAGCCTCAACCACTAAAAACAAAAGTTGACGGAGCATCCTACTGCAGACAAGGCAGCCTACTGTTTTCAGATGTTATGCCATGTCAGTTGTCGAGCTGTGATATGCAAACTGCTGTTTGCAAAGTTTACACTAGACTTTATGATCATCCATTTTAACAAAATGCAGCCACACCAATGACTTTGACATGGTGTCAATTAGTTTGGAATCAACTCTGAGTAAATGTTCAGAAAACGTTAAATAGTGTACTTTAGAAGTTAGTCTCCATTAGGTTAGGCATGTTCAAAGTTGCGCAGGGGCTGTGTTTTGAAAACACCCCATCATTTGCACAGGTAGTCTGTCCCTCTCATCGCCGAAAATAATGGATTAATCATGGAACGCTACTGATGTAGCATTGTCCTCCTTATTACAATAACACCGGCGATTATCCGACCAGTAAGAATTTGGTCGGGCGAGAGAGTATCTACCAACCAATTGACCAGTCGACCTGGGAACTGCAGCATTAGTAATTTTTCCAATTTATAGTACTTAACAGCAGGACTCCTGTGCTGGTAACACACATTACAGCGTGTTACCGGCATGTATGATGCCAGATAAACCCTCCACCAACAGAATCCGTGGTTACGCTGTTTTCAATGGAAACACAGAAAGTCACATGTCACATATCAGAGGTAAAAATCTGTTAGTAATATGAATAATGTCTTTTAGTGTGTTGTCGTAAATGAGTTGGTATGTAAATGTCTACTCTACTAAAAGTACAGTTTATGTTTTATGAAAGATGCACAATGTAATAAAAGTTTTTTCAGTGGTTAAAATAATAGTCATGAAAATAGATCATTCACATTAGAATTACTACAAATACTAAAACCAGAAAATGCGCTCAGTAGAGTCAAATCAACACTGGAAGTGGTCCTTAGAGAAAGTGAATTCAAGAAGAAAAATATTTAAATGTCAGTAATTATCACCTAGAAATGGAATACATAGTATCCTTTGAAAGCTGGATTAAAGAATTTCACAAGTATGATGAACAGATCACTTTAGTGGTCACTGTATTGGATTACAAATTTTGTTCTGTCATTTGATTTCTTCTTTTCTCACTGTAAAATGACATTAATACTGTGATCAGCACACA
Organism: Xiphias gladius; assembly: GCF_016859285.1. Classification (NCBI taxonomy): domain Eukaryota; kingdom Metazoa; phylum Chordata; class Actinopteri; order Istiophoriformes; family Xiphiidae; genus Xiphias; species Xiphias gladius. The sequence continues at coordinate 23,655,080 of NC_053403.1, read as the reverse complement.
CTCAGCTAAATAGATGTTTCTCCTTTGTTCAAGACCAAATATATCTGCGGTTGTTCCTACAGTAGATGGCTCAAATGAATCAGTATAATGCACAGGCAACACTGAATCTGCCATTTTTTTTTACAGATCATCTGAGTGTCTCCTCACTGTATAGGAGAACGTTAGAGGAGGAAGATGTCACTAGGTAGGTGTTTTGCTTCGGTCAAGTGGCTGCCTGACAACACAGCCGACAGCAGCATCAGGAAGGTCTCAGGGTAACCGCAGGAAGACATGCTAAGATGACCACTCTGACTTTCTGCCCTGAGAGCTCCAGCACCATCTTACACAACTTCAGTAAACAAAAAAAAATCTTTGTGTGGATACAGGGCATGATCCAGACTGTGTTCATAAAAAATGCTTTGGCTGCTTTGTGCATTATATATTCCTAAGTTATATTCACTTTCATTTGCTATGAATAAAGTGCTTAATTTTCAAGGAGGGTTTTGTCATTTTTAGTAGTAGGGTCCTGTGGTATTTTAGAAAAATAATATTTTTATCCCCAAAGGTTTTTATATAATTACACTGTTTTAAACGGGTCATATGAACAACTTACTTGATTTCATGCATGAACATGGGTAGAACCTGGTTCATTTTACATCCTGAAAATGTGAAATAGAGTTTTGCTAGTAATCCTTTACTACTAGCAGTAAATAGTGACTCTGTAAGCAACACAAGGCATTTCTCAAAGTTTGACAGTCAAACTTAATTTCATACATTACATATATATTTACATACAGATGGGTGATAAATTAAAGGAAAAACCTGAAAAATGAGTGCAGAAACAGGATGACCTTGCCTCCATCCATAGGGCAGGAGGGGTCACTTTATGGTTTGATGAGTATGAAAATGATGTGAATCATATGCCATGGTCTTCGCAGTCACAAAGTTTTGAATTTGCAACAACGAAACCTTATCAAAACAGAAAACTAAGTAAATACACTAGAGAACACACTGAACCACTTGTCAGTAACCACTGAGGTGGTGGTAGACAACCCCTCAAATACTGTCAGAATGCCATTTGTCACATGTTCTTGTAGCAAACCAAACATGGGCGGCAACCAACAGCTTGCAATGAGATCCTGGATGGAGTGGTGTGTAGGACTGTACTATATAGCCTACAGATGGAACTGGAGATGAGTGAACTTTGTAAAACAAAGATAACTTCTGGTAAAGCTCTTCATTCACGGGTATATCTCCCTCAGGTGCAATGTGACATCATCGGTAGGTGACGTCTGTCGCAAATATCAAACATGTTTTAAAAGATCTTTACGAGAATGACCTGGCAGCTACTGGATCTGAGGACTTACGATTAGAGTCCTTACATAACACACACTGTATGATTTTATCTGCTGACTGTGAACACCAGCTGACTCAGACTGAAAGAGACCAAATCCAACTTCAGGTTCCATCAGTCATCACACCCAGATCTCTCCATAATCCGCTCTACAGTCCTTTACATTTTTATTTACATTCTTGTTTCTTTTACCTATTTTTAAACATAATTTCTTATTTTTTTGTATCAATGAAAGTGCTCATGTTCTTGTTAATGAAGAAACATGTCACCCAGTGCAAAAGTGTAGCTCATTGATGTGTTTTAATAGTTTTGAGACAACAATGGAGCACAGAGCTATAAGTTATATCATGCTTGACACACAGAGTTCTTTACTTTACTTTCATTCATTTATTCATATTTTCAGTCTCTTCGTAGGATTTTTTGAATTTAACTAAAATCTAGAATATTGGCAGCCTTTTCCTTACGTGTTACACTGGGTATTTAGTCATTTAACACATTACAAATGAGTCAGGAACAGTATCAACTGTGAGGCTGGACTTGCAAGGTCAAAAAACACCTTCAAGCACACATTCACACAAACTTACATACTTTGTTTACCAGAGTGGACTACATGTCAAACTGTGCAGTAGTCAGTCATCCTCATCATGACATATACTGTACATGATGAACCACAGACGGCATGCAATTGTCCAGACTGCCTCTACTGACCGGCTAATGTCAGTGATATGACACATGGAGCAGTTCATGCAGAGGAAATGGTAAAGAGCCCTGCAGTCTTCAGGGATGTGTTTGTAGGTCCTGTTTGAGCAGTCTCCATAGATACAGACAGGGCATAGCCAACTCCTGCTGTGGGATGATGGGAAACACTTTAATTTGCTCTCATTGTGCATCTAAGACTTTTCCCCATGGGTGTAAGTGGATTAAGGCAGTGCTAGTGCTCAATGTTGAACCAGCAGGAGGTAGATAATCAGATACTGCACCACTTAGCATTTACTTTGCAGGTCTAATGTTATGAGCCTGATCCCTGTATCGTATTTAGACTGGCTGTCTGAAGACACCTGGTTGCTTGCCTTTTGAACAGCCCTCCAAGGTTGCCTCGGGGGTAACAATGGCCAGCAGGCGACAGCTTCTTTTAGCGGTTTAAGGTTTACCTCCAGCCGAAACAGCTACTTAACCTTAACGTCTCCGGATGAGAGGAACAGTAAGAAGCTTGCCTTATTTGATGAAATGATGGATGAGAGGAGCTATGTTGCCAGGATAAGCAATTTGCCAAGACGATGTCGACAGGCTCCACAACAAAACAAAACAAAAGACAGTAATGATGCATAAAGGTAAAATTAGACTGTACTGCTTTTGGTTTTTCATTGCTTTGTTGTGGTTATCAGGGGAGATATGATTGACCAAGTCAACTCTTAACAACATGGTGACCCTTCTTCAATTCTGCCTAGTAATTAATTGCTTCTTCGGTTCTCTTTCGGTCAAGACTGCGGAGGACAGTAGTAGTCCAGGGTCTGGACATTTAAGCTTATGACTGAAAAGTTGCCAGTTTGAATCCCGAAAATGACTCAAAGAGTCTAGTCAGGGAAAGTAAAGGAAACTCTCTTCTTTCATTTGACAACAGCTGCCAAGGTGCCATATTAGGGGTTAATCACAAGAATCAGCTGAGGATTGGGGCTGTAGTAGGCAGATGTTATAAAACTAATCATCAAGTAATCATCATTATGGAATTCAGAATTGTTGAGGGCCTTGCTAAGACTGACATTAGAACGGTATGAAAAAACGTAGTCCCTAGATTCATTTCCGTGAGATCCCTGCATTTGCACAGAAAGGGGCCCTAACGCTGCAGGTTCCAACAAAAAAAAAATGTCCCCAAAAATTATTTTCATTTCAATGGAAATTCAATGAACAGATTCACCTGTGGGGTTAATGTAAATCTGCAAAAAATCTTTCACGTTAATTTTCGACTTTGGTGAACACGACGTGCATTTGTGTCATTGTGACAACACACAGATAAACTTCACTATGCCACTCTGTGGTGTGACTCTTTCTTAATCATATTTCATTGTCACACTGGTACCTGTAGCAGCCTGCCACAGCCAACGCAGCGGTCTGCCTTTTTTTTTTTTTTAAACGCTGTGCCATTTTTGGTCGGAATACCTGCCAACCAGAAAATCCTGGGTTCAAACCTACCAGGAAAATTACCTGCATATCACCACCTTTCTCTTCCCACAGTATTTCCTTTTTACTCTGCATTGTCAAATTAATGCAAAAATTAATCAAAAAGTAATCTGTGAAATCAAATTATGCCATGCTGATATGCACCCGTCGAGCGTGCTCCTCCTAGAAGGTTTTATCTCAACACAGTGACAAAAAACAATGGAATCTTATTTCGATCAATCACTTTTTATTAACACCCCAGCACATGACTGTCTGTCACATGATAGCAGCTCAAGACTAGGTAACTATTCAATCAGAGAGCAAACTTCACTTGATATCAGCACTGGCAATTGCCATATTGAGTGATGCCCATGGGAATCTTTCCCATCACTGCCTTTTGACATGATGTGAAAACAGCATTAAGATGGTGCAAATAACAAATCTATAAGAGCTGTTTTCACAGCTGTATCATCCCACTTATTGTTATACTAAGTAATGTTCAGGGACCAGGAGAGATTTCCTGTGGTTTCCCCCCAAAATGAGTACATGTACAATTGAACTAGTTGCACAAGAAGAGAATATACTCTGGGGAATCTTTTTTTTGTGACAATAAAAAGAAGATCCTCATTTAGAAGAATCCTGAGATCCAGCCTTAAACCTCCTGGACTGCTTGCAGACTCATCAGAGCCGCCCCGATTAATATCAAACATGTCTGATATTTAGGAGTTAAAATCGAGTTATGTCAGTCCTTTCGCAATAGCCAATAGCCACAATAGCCTTAGTACACTTTTAACATTACTTGCTGGTCACCACTGTTATGGCTACCAGCTGTTGACCAGCTGTTGCATACAGTCGCTACATTTCGTGCCTCTATGTTGTAACATATTGACACTTTTTTTCACAAAAGTAACAATGGTTTATTTTCATGATACCAACACAGTTTTACATTGCTCTATATCTATATTGCTTTTGAACTAGCTAGCTAAGCGTTAGAGTTACAGGCTGAAATCAGTCTCGGGGCAGCTGACGGTGTTGCCAGGCAATGGTAAACATTCTAGCCCTTGAGGCTAACATTAGCTAAAATTACAAGTGTTGACAGATATTACAAGTGTTAAAATCTCACCTCCATTCTGCTGAAGAACAGACAACCCGTGTTGACCACGTCTCTCCAACCATTTTCTCACCCAGACATTGTTTACCCTTCTGCTTTTGTTTTTTCTCACGTTACAGCAACTTGTTGCAACCACAGTCTCCATTTTGTTTACATCTGCTCCTCCATCAGCTCACGTGAGATGAGTTCATGTGAGGTGGCACGTTGCTCCCTGACTGCTCCCTCTGCTGTGACAATCTTAATAATACCCTGCCGTGTGTGATGCCCCATTATTTTCAAATCTTGTAGCGTGTGCACGTTTGAGATTAGAGAGATGAACATCTGGGAAGTTTCTCCTTATATGTGAGATGCAACCCAATTTCAAAATCAGTTGACATTTTAAAACTCCTGTAGTCTGAGCCTGGCTTTAGTCTATTTATATAAACAGTTTTTGTTTATATAATATTTGACACAATTATTAAATGGCTTTTAATGACTCAATCTCATTGCTCCTAGGGTTTTGTTAACCTATGCACCCACTTTATTATTTGAATTAAATTAGTGTTTCATTATTTCTATTACTTTTTGTGACTTATAGATTAGCTTTTGTGCAGCACTCATTTGAATTATACTCGTATTTTCTGCATTTTGCTGGTAATAAAGATTTCTTGATACACATGAATCTGATTAAATGATTATGATGTCAGTGTTCATTTTGCTATATTTCCCTACCATAGGTAGAGTGGGTGCTCCTTGTATTGCAATGTAATAGATCTTTTTGTATGCAGCACTTATACCACTGAGGTTTTGTTGATGTCCATATTGTAAGGGGTCACAAACCAAAAGTTTTGGGTACCAGTGGTTTAATCTTAAGAATGTGTTAATCATATGTTTTTTCATGTAAAAAATTAACCTATAAAGTAACTAGTAACTATATCTGTCGAATAAATGTAATGGTGTAAGATGTAAGAAAATTTCTTCTGAAGTGTAGTGGAAGACAGTACTAGAGTAAATACTTTGCACCACTGATAAAAGGTAAATACAGAAATAAAGTACAAGTGCCTTAAAATTATACTAAAGTACAGTATTTAAGTGGATGTACTTAGTTACATTTCGCCACTGAAGTAGATACTCAGAACATACAATATTTCTGCTGGAGGTCATAGGGCCGCGCGCGTATCTCTCTCCAGGGGGCCATAGAGATGGGTTGCATGAAGCACATCCTCTCTGCTGCTGTGCCCCTGGTACCTATTAAAAATGGAAAACAGTCAATATCAGCTGAGATGGAAAAATCTATCGGTATCATGGTAATGCTGTCCACAGCTCAAAGGATCTTGCACTGTCCTTGAGCAGGCAACGCTAAACCTGCTGAACAGTCCATGCCTTTGAAAATGACCATTAAAATTCAGTGTATTTACTCAATAGAAATGCTGAGTTGGTGCATAATGCAGCCCTCCTCTGACTCATTGGAAAGCAATCATCCATTTTTGATTGAAAAGGAGGATAAATCCCTAATTTAAGCTCCAACGAGCTGGAACCTATTTTCATCTGGTAAAAGCTGAAAGACAGATAGAATGAAAAGCCGTTGGACATTCACTACAAACACTACACGCTATAAAACCTCTCTGACATCTGTAGAGGGAGCTGCTTTATCAGTTCATTCTCAGTGCATTCTGCTCAGCTGAACTTTATTTGCCTCTTTGGGGGACTAATTGAAAATTTAGATATCCAAAAACACTCATTATGGGATGTTATTTTAATTGTTTTTGCAAGAAAGCTAATTGCTTACAAATTATTTCATGTATGATTATGCAATCATAAGTGTAATTTGAGTAACGAATATCAGGGAAAATGTGGTCTCAGAAGCGCTGTGGAAATTAAAATGAATAGATGTTTAAGAGCCAAAATACACAATACCTTAATGGAAACAAAATAAGTTCAAAAGTATTGTGGCTGTGTATCACCATATCTAAATGAGTACAACCATTTGTATGAATACATTCAAATGTGTGAATGTGTAAAAACGTTTTCAACAGAGAGACTGAATTTTTGAGTCCGTAAGGAGATCTTACTTCACTCACAGCCTTTTTGACGTGTGTTGGATGTAATTCCGGCCTTGATACAAAAATCAAGGCGCCCTTCTTTTTTCATAATCTTTTACCCTCACTGAATAATTTGGTAGTTCTCTGACGATTCAGCGCTGCCATTGGCTTCCAGTGTACTCTAAAATGTTTCTCAAACACCACCTAAACTGAAGAAAGGCACCACATTTGACTAAAATGGAAAATAAATGTGCCTCAGATGTTGGCATTTTAGTTATGCATGTACAGATAAACTATGCTATTGGCCCTTTTTAATCAATATTTGTGAACACATAGCTACCATTTGACATAATGGGCTTGACTTTAAATCTGCGCATAGAGATTGATTGGTTAGATAGATAAATATAATCCACTCAAAGTGTCAAGTCACTGTGTGGTGTGTGGGACACGAGAGAAAACTTCCATGTGCTTGCTGTTTTCAGAAATGGGAACTATACTAAGAACAATAGCTGTTGACTACATCAAAGAAACTCACCATACTCATTGTTGTGTGCAAAATTGTAGTTGGGCCAGGCTACCAGACCTCCCCCTTCAGATGATTCATGGGAGAGGAAAGAACAAAAAACAAAGTTCGGATTCACAAATCGGTTTCTTTTGGACTCCAATCTGTGATTTTTGGTGACGTATTGGATCATTTGAACATTTTTTGAAATGAAACCATGTGAGATGTTTAGAAGGAAAAATTACTGTTTGGTGGAGCTGTAAACTGATAGACATCAGAAATGTGACCCCCGACCACACACTGCTTTTTGTAAGACGTCAGAAGTCAAAAAGGCTGGAAACCACTGGTTTAATCCTTGACAATGTGTTGTATTTTAAAAGCATATTATATTATCTATTGTTTAAAATCTTTATCTTAAGAGTAACAAGTAACTAAAACTGTCAAATAGATGAAGTGGAGTAGAAAGTACAATATTTTCCTCTAAAATGCATTGGAGTAGTATAAAGTAGCATAAAATGGAAATACTAAAGTAAAATACACGTACCTATAAATTGTACTTAGGCACAGTACTTGAGTAAATGTACTTAGTTACTTTCCACCACTGTCTCTCTTTCATTCGTGTTCTCCCACCTGGAGAACTGTGTCCTTGTGTATCCCTCTCTCTCTCTGTTGCCTGTGTCTTCCTCTCTCCCTCTGTATGTGTCTCAACCCATCTCTCCCCCATCTGTCTCCCTCTGTGTGTGTGTCCCTTCTCTTTGTGTCTCCCTTCTATATATATATATATATATATATATATATATATATATATACACATATAGTTTTTATGGTGATAAGGCTGTGTAAGCATTCTATTTCTATGGTTATGGACTTTACTACAGTTGTTTTGGGCTTTAATACATCAGTGGGGGACTTTGGGCTGATGGGCCGTCTATAGAGGCATTTTAGAATGTACATATAATTTTACAGTAGAGACATTTGAATTGCCAGGGGAAACCATTCATGACAGTAATTATCAGGGGGTATGTCACAGGACAGTATTAGCAATACACCAGCTATGGTCTAAAAGGTAAATCAAAGTTCAAAAGGTACCGATTTTGCAATATTTGGCTGAACAGTGACCAAATTTAAGTTTGGATTTAGATTAAATTTAAGTAAGCGATGCAAGTTGTGTGTCGTGTTGTAACAGCAGCTAGACTTAACCCAAACTATGATATGTTATTCACTTGACTCTTCTCTCAACCTGTTTTGTTAACTTATTATCAGTACTCTTCCAGTACCGTAGATTTGATTTTTATTGTAAATTTAATCCGTAGCTGTAAACTAGGGATTCACAATTTAGTTCTGTGTGACATTTTTCACCCACAAACAGATAGATGTGTAACTGCAAACCTTTGCTGTTTAACTGAAACCTTTGATGTGCAACTGCAAACCTTTGTCCGAATCTTCTTAATGCACTGACACAATGGAAATTATTTGTGCAAATCTATTTCATTTTTTTTCGCAAAAGGTCTTGTGCAGCTACAGATCTCCTTACAGATCCAAAAATGAAATCTATTTGTTCAGATGTGTTTTTTAACACATTCAAACATTTGAATGTATCATACAAGTGTTTCCACTCATTCAGTTATGGGAGAAAACAGCCACAATACTTTGACCCTATTTTGTTTAGATCAAGATATCCTACTTTTTCTTGTGTATTTTGGCTCTTCCACATCTATTCACTATTCATGTGTTTTTTTAACTGATCGTAAGTGAAAGTTTTAATTTCCACAGCTCTTCTGAGACCATATTTTCCCAGATATTATTACTGAAATTACACTCATGATTGCATAATCATACATGAAATAATTTGTCAGTAATTAGCTTTCTTACAAAAAGAATTATAGTAACATCACAGCTATTATACTTTATACTCTGTTTTGTTTCTATAATACTGCACATGGAAATATGTCAAATAAGAAGTTTTGTATTTTTGGCATCTCCATAAACTGCTTCATACCCATCCACTGGAGCTATGTTCTTCAGTGGAAACAGCATCTCGGAGTGGAAGTGATTCAAACTGTGAGCAGAGTACAGCAGACTCATCTACAGCAGCACTGACCCTCCACATTGCCTGCTGCTGCTATGTCACATGTCCGAAAGACAGTTAGCAAGAGGCTCTCTATCAGCTTCAGTAACGATAGCCAGCTTGAGGCGTGATGGAAGTCAACTGTCTTGCTTAGGACGCTGCAGCCCAGAAATCTGCAAAGTCCTTTGGTAATTTGTTTTGATTTGTATTTATCCAAAGAAAATCAAAAGCTGTGTCATTTTAATAGACCATTTTCAGACTTGGAAAAACACACAACTGACTAGTAATTTGTTTCTGAAGAATCACTGGTTTTGGAACTCAACCTCAAGGACCTGTGACTTGCTTTGACATGGCCGGAGATTTGACATGGCTTTGCCCCAAAAACTTAACAATTCCCCTGGCAAAAGAAAACCTTTCTAAACATTACTTACAGGTTGCCATGCAGATCAACATCTTTTCTAAGTGACTGTAGCCAAGGCTAAACCAAAGACTAAACACACAGGAACCCTGTTTACCAACCTCTCAAATTCTGAAACAGTATTTATGCATGTTTTTGAAGAGAGGGAGAAACTCAGAATGCAGCAGTGAAGACAGACAGGGAGAAGGTAAAGAAGGTAGAAATCATTCAAGATTTAAAATAACTGATTCTTAACCACCCAAGGAGTCAGTTGATAGACATGGAGACTGGGAAGGCAGAAAAACATAAGATTGGAACCTGCTATGAAATGACTGACATCTTTTAATACAGGGGCTAACATGATATAAAAACTATATCAATTTATTTTCTTATGATGTTTAAGGGGTGTTTACATTAGTATGGTTTGTAGACAAAGCAGCAAAATGGTCAGATGGTTTCAGCTCTGATCAGCTGAGAAACAAATAGCTAATTTCAAGCTGTTCACTTAGTTTAAGCAAAGTTCGAAATGTTTGAAGTAATTCAACTTACAATGGTTTTGGTATCCTGTTATACTCTACATACATACAGAGATTCAGGATTTTTTTTTCTTTCTTTTTTTGAGATAGAGACGGTAGGTTCATCTTTCTACTATCGTGGCCCTTGTGAGCCCTTAATAGAGTAACTGAGGTAGGGTAGGGTTTGCCCGCCCTTTATTTTACAGCTACAGCCCTTTATTGAAGCTGATTGTCAGCCTCCATATTTGCTTGTTTGCTGGCATGTTTCAAAGGAGTATTCCACCAAAAATCGATCCTTTGAGCGAGAACGATATCTCTTTTAGGCTTTAAACGTGGTTCTTAAAAGTTTGTATCTTGTTCCTTAATGGAGGATGCTAGCTGTAGCCAGCTTGGATTCACAGCAATTACCATGAATTCCAATCAAGACACCCCCCAAAAATAGAAACTCCCCAACTCCCTTCAGCATTTTCTATTCCCTCACCACTCATTAATAAGTTCAGTACATTACAAATAACTCTTACTTTGCAATAAATCACTAAATATGCTACTTCCAGTGGAGCTTTGATGTTTCCTTAATAACAACGTTTTTGTCTATATTCAGTGTTTCTCACCAAAACCCACATATCTTGTATCTTTGAGTTGTAATAAATATTTAAAGCATTTGCTGATTTTTTGAATATTTTGAAACATGCATTATTTCATCCGTGATTACTTGCTTGCAGTCTTCTTTTTCCCTGCCTTTTGCTGTAACATTGCTACCTTTCATTGCACATTACCTCCATTTGAGAATCAGTGGAATAAGATGAAAATACAAAAATTGACAGGAATGTGTTCTGTGCGTGCATCCTTGTGCATTTGCATAAAATACTGAAAATGGGGACCCTCTTAAACTCCAGAACACTACTTGTGGCCAAAATTTCACAGGGTGGAAGAGACATTACCATGACAAGAAAGTAATGTACTTAGTTATGTTGCAGAAAAACTGAAATTATTTTGGAACATACTAAGCACACATATCAATTTTGGAAAAGTGGATTACATGGTTTTAGTGGTTTCTCTTGATGTTTCGGTACCTTTTTTTGCTGTCACTCTAGGCCACCTTTGGACTCAATTGTAAATGCTATGAAATGAAGCTAACTACAGCTGCTGTCCTTCATGGAGACTTCCAGTGGAGTTTTCCTTTAAGCTAGTGTAGCTTAAATACTTTGTATGCTGGTCTGTCTAATTACTTAGTGAGTACTTTCCAAGGTTGAGGTCTTTTTAGTATTTAATTTTGTGTCCACCTGGACAGAAATTCCTTGCCATTGTGGAGGGATATGTCCCAGTATTCATGTAGTTTTTTTGCTAGGTTGCCAGGAAGAAGATATCCACTTGATTTGGCTGACTCAGACTTGTGAGGCCTTATGCTGAAGTTTAGAATGCAACTTTTCTTAGAATTAGGACGCGGAGTCTTGCCATGACCGCAAACTCTTTCAACGTACATATTGCTTGTGAGTAAGAGAAATTTCCAAAAATCAGAACCTATCCTTTCAAGCCATACTGGGGGAGAGCGGGGTTTGGCGGGTGGCTAGGTAGAGCAAATCATGTTCTGAAATGTCTGGATTTCCCTCGTGATACCATACTCAGGATTTCATTGTCAAAGTTACTGTTGAACACTTGTTGACTTGTTGTTGTTCTTGCCAAGGAGAATCAAACAGCGTGACTGCTCTCTTGACCATGTGGGCAGTGTGTGTTTTAGTTGACCGGTCTGTATGTTTGGAGATTTGGACAGTCAGTCTTGTCCACACTCCTCCCTAATTATCGACCCGCAGCAGGATGCATTTATCTCCTGCCATGCACCGAGCTCATCGCTCTGGCTGGCTGTTGGGCAAGCACAGTTGCTCTGGCAAACCATCACAGCCTTCATTTTGGAAAGAGCTCTACCTCCCGACACTCCTGGGTAGTGCTAAACTTCTGACCCCTTCTGTCTTGGAGACAGGTGTCACTGCTCTGTAATCCCCTAATCCTTTTTCAACAAGAATTTATCATAATAAAAAAATGCATGCTGTTGAAAAACAGGTACAGCTTTGTTCCAGCTTCTGCTGCAAAGACAGCCAAGCTCACCTCCTTCGCAGAAAACATAATGTCTATGAATTTCAGTTTATGGTGGAGGAAAGATGAGTGGGCTCTATTTTAGCCATCTCTACTTACCATCTGCTGTATCTGCCTCATATTGCATGTGTGTAAAGTAAGCCTGTTTCAGCATGTAAAGCTGCGAGAACAGGCAGAGCTGAACTCAGCTGAGCGAGTGACCGACTAATCCCCTTAACACATGGGACTGTGCCGGCACCAGATCTAATTGATTCCCGAAAATGTCTGGGGCTGAATCTGCAAGTGAAATGAAAGGTTTGCGATTCCTGTGTGGGTTGAGGCTTCCAGCAGTAGCAGCCAGAATCTCCAGGTGCTCCTTGTCTCCATCCATAATCAGAAGATAAGAAATGCAGATTTCTGCTGTTGCAATGAACATACATTTACTTATATGCATTACACTTCTCAATCCTTTATGGCTACAATCATTTTCAACCTCTGACTTTCAGAGTGAGGAAATGTTCATGTTTCCCTCCTTCCCCCTGTCACTCCCATCATATATTTATAGAATCTCTTTCAGGGGTTGGGAAGGGAGAAAAAGAGATTATGAAGGTTTCTTCTGAGGACTGTGCTTTGTGCCGAACTTCTATATTTTTTCCCTCCTTTTGCATCCAGACATCCCTCCTGATTAGACTGTCAGAATTTCTCTCCCAGACATCTCAATTTGTAAACATCTGAAAACATTTCCATCTCACGCTGTGACATTCTCACAACAGATGCAACCAGTCACTGCAAATAAAAGCAGCAGAACATTATGCTATCAAATGTAAGCACTTGGCTGTGGAACCTTACTGCGTACAAGTGTTAATTCATATATCACTTTAAGCAACCTGAGTGTTTGCTTGTGTTGAGAAAACATCTTTAAAATCCTCTTTTATTCACTGCAATAATGTCTGTATATTGTAGTTACTGAAATTTTGTTCAAGTTTTCAAATGTCTTGTCATGATGAGATTTATCAGCAACAAATGCTGCAGTTTAGTAATCAATTGTGAGACTTCAGTGCACATTTCTAATGTGAGATACAGTCTCTGGATACGCTCGTAATTAGCAGTTACTGCAGATATTCATGAATCAACAGTTAATATGTTGCCGCCCTAAATACAGTGCATTTAGAAAGTATTCAAACCCCTACAATATTTGGCCTTATGCCACAATAATTAAAAAAAACAAACATTTTTCCTCTCATCAATCTACACTCAATACCTCTAATGACAAAGCAAAAACTATTTTTTTTTTTTAATTAAATTTATTAAAAAGGTAAAACTGAAATATCACATTGACTTAACTTTTCAGACCCTTCGCTATGACGCCTGAAATTTGGCTCGGATGCTTCCCATTTCTCTTGATCATCTTTGAGATGTTTCTACACCTTGATTGGAGTCCACCTGTGGTAAATTCAATTGACTGGACATCATTTGGAAAGGCACACACCTGTCTATATAAAAAGGTCTCACAGCTGACAATGCACATCAGATCAAAAACCAAGCCATGAGGTTGAAGGAAATGCCTGCAGACCTCAGAGACAGGATTGTGGCGAGGCACAGATCCGGGGAAGACCACAAAAAATTTCTGCTGCATTAAAGGTTCCCAAAAGCACAGTGGTCTCCATAATTCTTCAATGGAAGAAGTTTGGAACAACCAGGATTCTCAGCTCAGCTAAAGCAAGGCAGCTTTATTTATACAGCACATTTCAAACACAGGCAATTCAAATGCTTTACAAAAGGAAAGCATTAGAACAATGTTAAAAAGCAATAAAACCCAGAATAAAATCAATTACGACAGCGTACAATGAGATTGAAATAAAATTGATTAGATTAAATAAAATACACATAAATTGAAATAATAGTAGACCAGAAATACAGTTACAGTGCAGTAATAAGATCCAAATGCGGCAAAGGAAATATGGAGTTTTCAATTTCGATTTGAAGGTGGCTCGAGTTGGAGTGCATTTGAGATCATCGGGAAGCTGGTTCCATCTGTGTGCAGCATCGCAGTAAAAGGGCCCTGTTTGCTTGTGACTTGAGGTTCTATCAGATCTGAGAGCCCTACTGGGTTTTATATTCTTCAGGGACATCAAAAATATATTTTTGCCTGAGATATTTGAGTGGTTTTTAAACTAGCAACATTACTTTAAAATCTAAGATTTAAGAGCAGGACTGAGGTGCTAAGTTCTGGCAGCAGTGTTGTGAATGAGCTGAAGTTGTATAATCTTTTTGGGAAGACCAGAGTCTTTTACACCCGGGTGGAACGAGTTTCTCTAAATATTGTCTGGACATGAGATCTCTAATTCTTGCTAATTGTTTGAGATGGTAACATGCAAATTATTCCTATTACCACAGCAGACTAAGGGACCTCCTTACAGATAAACTCAGTTTACTCTCATTAGCAGTGCGTTCAACGTGCTACTCGCTGAGCACCAAACCCACTGCCCCAAATGTCAGTTTTTGTTTTTTTTGTTTTTTTGTTTTTTTACAATCTTATGCAAACATACTATATACAAACAATCTTTTTGTCTTAAAACAGTATATAAATTGGGTAATGCACAGACAGGGAGCAGCATCATGAAACCAAAAAAAATTATCAAAAACAAAATTATTCCTTTTCTTCAAAAGAGAGCACAGGAAATGTTATTTGCATTGAATACTGTAGCAGCACAAAACATGCAATATAAATTTTCAGCTGGACTTTAATAAGTCTGGCAATTATTGAAATCTGTGTGTTTAATCAAAGTAACCACATACCTTTAACAATTCACTTAATGCATGACTCCTACTTGCAACTAGTCAGTATACACCTCAGTTTGAGAATTTGTACCTCTTCAAAGATCCATACCAGACAACGGCAGTTTATTTCCTTCCGTTATGCTCAAGTGCTACTTGAGATGTTTGGATCCTGAAGTAGACATCCATGTTACAGAGCAAAATTTCATCCAATGTTACCTTTGTAAAAAGTGACTAAATTTTTTAATCCCCCAGTCGGGTCAGCCTTTAAATAGAGTGACAAACACATAGGATGGATTAGGAGGGAGAGAGGGCAGCCTGCTTTCCAGAGTTTAGGCGAGCTCGGAGCACCAAAGCGAAAGTACATTGATTAAAATGGGCTGTCCTTGATATGAACACACTTCACTGTGAGGTTTTGTAAGAGTGGGAGTTTATGAAGAACCTTGCTTCAAAATAGAGAGACTTCACATGAATGGTATATTTCAGACTCTGAGATATGAACATAAAGCAACACCTTTTTCCCCCAAATAAAAGAATAATGCAGCAAGTTCTTAAATAAAAGCTACAATTCTAATAATGCCTCAAATAATATCTGTTGGTGTGTCAAACATAAGCAAATATAGGGTGGGTTGGTCCATGTCATGGTCCGGGAGACATGGTTCACACACAGTACACCAACGTACATGAGTCACAAAAACAGGCGTCTAAACAAAGGGAGTTATTTGTAAAGGTCAGTTTTTGGACTGCTGTGATTATTTTTTCCAAATTTCATGCAGATTTGGGGTCTGAGCTGTGGCCCTGTTCAAGTTTATCCAAAGGAACACAAGGAAACAGAAGATCCGGGCTTTTATCCTTTTTATCAGGAGGCAGAGAGTTGTAACACAGTGGGTTAGGGTTATTAACATTATCATGCCTGTTTTCTGATCGACTCTCAATTTTAATGTTGTTAATGATGTTTACTACTAATGTAAACTCAAAACTTCCTAGTATAATGTATAAGTTGGTCCATTTCTTATTTGTTGTTAAGCTACTGTAAATGAAAGTCAACATTTCCTGCACAGATGTGTCACATTAAAGGATAAGGCTGGCGTTATTCTAGATTTTTTTTCCCTTTGTCACGAAATCCCATGAAAAGGCATAAACAAAAAATGAAACAAAACCCAATGGTTCATATTGAAGATGTAGATCTTTAAAAACTACTCACAATACATAGTTTACTTTGCCTGATTTTGTTTTTTCTTTAATGTCCTAAAAACAGCTTTCCCCTGTAGTTTTTAACAAAAGTTACTCATACAGGAGGAAACAGCAGCAAAAGAGTGTACGTGGGATTGAGTCAAACTAAACTACTGTGTGTGTGTGTGTGTGTGTGTGTGTGTGTGTGTGTGTGTGTGTGTGTGTGTGTGTGTGTGTGTGTGTGTGTGTGTGTGTGTGTTCAGGTAATGAAGGCACATGTCTTCCATTGCTACAATGTTGCTCAATTATATGTTTTTAATAATTTTTTGAAAAACAATGGAGCTCAATGGCAAAGAGGAATAATACATCAGGCTTTGGATACACACACAATACTTTTATATTGCAATTCATATCCTTTTGCGCATTTAATTAAAAGTAGTGTAACAACAATTTAAAAAAAAAAAAGAAAAAAGCAGAAGCTATTCAAAGTAATTAATGGATAAACTGTGTATTAAAAACAGAGACTCAGAGCAGTGAGTATGTCACGACTCTGTTGTTGTACTGACAGAATTAGTGGTGTGACCAAGTAAATTATACAAGCCATTATGCAATACAAGCCATTATGCTAAGGGGGTCTTGGGGGGGCGGGGTGTGTCATAAGTATATTTATTTATTTATTTATTATTTTCAGTTATTGATCATAACTGAAAATTCCAGTCTGCTCCCATCTGCCACCAGCCCCCAAATGGTAAACAGCTGTCAATGAAACTCAACACCTCCTGCTAACACGTAACTAATTAATATTATTTAATATTCTTTCAGGTTAATGGACATAATGTAAATTCCCAAGTTCCTTCTAGGCTATTAATGTGAAACATTTGCAGAAACTGTTAAGTTTTATTGAGAGTAACTTAACAGTGAACAAAAGATCAGCAGAGCAAAAGTGGTTGGAAGTAATTAGTGAATGATTGGTGAGACATGACAACGTTGTTGTACTGATAGAATTAGCAGTGTGGAAATGACCACTTCTGCCTAATATGCTCCTTGGTCCTCAAAATTCTGCCAAAACAGCTCCCACCAGCTGAGGTATGGACTCTACAAGACCTCTGAAGGTGCCCTTTGGTATCTGGCACCAAGACGTTAGCAGCAGATTGGATAATCTCATTTAACCCTTGGCAAGGAAGCAAATAAACCCATTTCCCAAAATACCAAACTATTCCTTTAGACAAAATCCACAGCTGCAACACCAAATTTTTAAACTTACATGCTTGATTTTAAATAGAGAGTGATGATGGCTGTGGTTTTATATACTTGTTATGTTTTGCTGGAGTAAACACCCAAACATTAGAGATTATGTTTGGCTGAATGAAATGCATGCAACCTCTTTATGACCTCTAGGCTGCGGCTCAATGAGAACTGATTGGGTCTTTATTTTAAAATGTGGGCCTTGTCAGGAGATGATGCCAGGGGCTGTTAACTGTTGTACACCCCCCCGTGTGCTACAAATTCCCCTGTCAGAAACCCAAAAGGAAGCTGTTGCCAACACCTTGCTTTCTACACACTTCCACACTTAAGAGATGATTTCCCCCCCCCCCCTTTAAACTCAAGGGAGAGAAATAAACAAATAGAATGTAAATCTAAAAAAAAGTAAGAGGGTGAGCAATTAAGAATGATATGGGAATTGGCTTTATGGAACTTTGCTCAAAGGCAGGTTTATTTGTTAAACATTTTTAACATTCCCTAGCTTTAAATTAAATAGCTGAGGCAAAGTAGCTGAAATCAATTATACAATGCTAAATCTCCTATTATCCAAAGCCCCTTTGAGAGGCCAACAATGTTCACATAAAAGGTACAGTGGTAACATCCAAAGATCCGTGTACAGATTTCTCCCTCCTCTGACTGAATTTAACAATATCTAATGCTGTATTCATGCTCTAAAGACCCAGCCACAAATATTATTAAAAGGCAATACATGACTGATAAATGCAGTCTTCAGCCACCTTAATACCTAGAATTCATGGCAATAAAGTGAATTCCATCAAGCCTTCATCAATCTCCGCCTTTTATCAGTTTTTCAAATTGAATTAAAGTCAACGCCACGCTCAAAAGGGATTTAAAGCAACCTGCTCGGAATATTCCCAGTTTCTGAGCCTTTAGTCTTCTGCCCTGGAATGCCAAGCACAATTAATCCCCATGAATTGGAGCTCTGTGGCGTTGACTAGAATTAAGGTCCTAACATGAAGTCAATCAAGAGGATCAGCGGGCTGGCGAGTGGCGTGCCAGTGGCCCTGCCGCCTACAAGTGCAAACTTAGGGAAGATGAATGGTCACCTTACGTTCCAGTGGATCAAAGAGACGTTGGCTGATTACAGGCAAACAAATAACAACAAAATATCTACAAAATCATGTTCTTACGTTCTTTATTTTATTCAGTTTTTGCCCTGCTCTGTTCGAGCGTCTAGGCAATGTTGGTTGGTATCTCTTATTTCTCAACAACTATTTAACAGATTGCAATGAAATTTAGTAAAGACATTCATGGTCTGCAGAGAATGAATCTTACTGATTTTGGTTATCGCCTGACTTTTACTCTGGCACAACCATAGGGTTGAAATTTGTTGCTCAGAGTGAAATATCCTGACAACTATCGGATGGGTTGCCATGAAACTTGTTACAGATATTCAAGGTGCCTAGAGGATAAGTTCTATTGGCTTTGGTGATCGTCTAGCTTTTCTTCTGCTTGACATTTTTGGTTGATATTTAAATATCTTGGTAACTATTGGATGGATTGTCAATTTGGATCAGACATTCATGACCCCCTCAGGATGGCTTGTTTTAAACATCGATCTGACTTTTCATCTAGTGCCATCATCAGGTCAAATTTTTAATCTATGTAATAGTTTAGTTTATGACCAGATACCAGCGGAACTGACATTCCCATCAATCTCAGCTGTACTTTTGTATTTAATGCTACTTAGCAACCGTTGCATGTTAGCATACTAAAATGGGGAACATAGTAAACACCGGCATCAGCGACATTAGCATTTAGCTCAAGGGAAAGTAGAGCCTCACAGAACCACTAGCATGGCCGTAAATTCCAAAGTCTTGTTTCTTTAATGTTCAGCACAGGGGAGGATTTCAGAACTATCCTCTGCAGGTTCCAACATTTAGCATTAACATCATTTAGCTTCAGGACTGAATAGGACAAGTCAGTGCCAGTCAATTCATTATGCATATCAAGAATGGATGTATTAAAGAGAATTGGATACCTTGTTCAAAGATGTAGCTGCATTCATTTCCAAAGTTGCTCACAATATGCCTAAACAGTTACAAACAGATGTTGTAGATTCACTTGAAACTCGCTAGTGTCTGGTTGAGTTTTACACAGCAGTTCTCTCTAAAACTAGGCGAGAGAGACCTCTGCTCTGCTGCCCGGTCTTCCTCTCCAGTTTGTTTTCAATTCAGCTAAAAAATGGGGATATTTATGGGGGCAGCTTCAGCCGGAGACAGGCCACCAAAAATGGGGACTGTCTCCGTAATAGGTATGCCTGGTCACCCTATATTAGATGACCACAAGAGGTCATTTTAGGTCTTTCAACAAACAACCAACACTGTAATTTTGCTGGAGGTTTTTCAGTTACAGGTGACATACTGTCAAAGAGTGATGGAATTAATGATTTACTAAAAGGAACATACGGTAACTTTATTCTTTTACTGGGGATAAAAGCACCCTCGAGTTTCCTTGGTCAGAAGAAAAATGACAGATTGATACACAGTCCAGATTGTTATTTCTTATTTGCTGTGCTTGTTTGAAGCTACTTCACATTCTCTTTTTATACTTACTGAGAACATACCACCCACATTTACAGTGTGCTAAACCAGTGCGGGATGCCCAGAAGCATCACATTCCTGTTTGCCAGAAAACCTGATGAGAACTAAGCCATGTTAAATCTATATCGTATGGTGTGTGAGAATTTGAAGAACCCCAAGAGGTCATGTTAAAATGGAACACGTTGTGATTTTTTTTTTTTTTTTCTTTCTCCCTTTCCTCTCACCAGAAGCAGTTGTGAAATTAAAGGGTGAACCATTTGAAACTTGGCAACTAATTGCAGATAGGAATAAAGCTGAGAGCCTGGCAAAGATAAACACCTTCTATAAATAGAAATGCGCAGTTTCATTTGCAGAATATGTCGGCCCTACACATCAGAGGTGTGAGATGGAGTTGGCAGCTGTATAAAGCTAGACCTGGGTGCACGGTGAGAATGGGTCACCAGCGAGATAATGAAGTGAGTGGGCATTAAGTGTAGAATCGACTGCACTGAACATATTTCATTAGCCACACTCAGGCCCCATATTGTTCCCCCAGAGTACACCTGATTCTGAGCTCAAGGTGGACAGAAAATGAGAATGTGTGTGTGTGTGTGTGTGTGTGTGTGTGTGTGTGTGAGAGAGAGAGAGAGAGAGAGAGAGAGAGAAAGAGAGTAACAAAATTAAAAGGTTGGGTCACCCAAACACATTTTTCTCGTACTTACATAGTATCTAGCCATGTACAAAGCTGCTTTTGGTTGCTGCCAGGTTTTGAGATACTTGTTGAATGAAAAACAACTTCATATGTAGTGAACATATAAAAAAAATAAAAAAAAAAGACATTTAAAGGAATAGTTCATATTTTTGAATTTTGGTGCATTAATGCAACCAACTGTCAGTCTCGCTTTGATTTGTCTGTTCCATCTTTGGTCACTGTTGCTGGCTATAGTAAATACACATCCACATTTTATGACAGCACCACATTCACTACAGATAAGATTACGCAGATGATTTTTTTTAGTGCAAAGTTACGGTGATAGCTACCTTACAACTAGCTCCACTTGTGTTGCAGTCGGTTAGCAGCTGCTATGGTGAAAAATGTTCAAAAGCTCTGATGCTAACTCATCAGTACAATGATGTAGGTTACTGAGTGAATAGCATTACTTGCATTCTTCACAAGTGATCACCAAAGCAACTGATTTTTACTTTGTTGGTCTGGAAACTGATTTATAAAAATGATTTAAAATACAACTTTTCACACACCAATGTAATGCCGTAAATGTTTTACTGGTAATATAATTTATTGTTAGCTTGTTACACAACAGTAATACCATGTAATATAATACTGGACTGTGTGTAATAGTGTAACTAACCAGATTAGTCTCTGCTGTGACTGTTTTTGGATGAAAAAGTATTGTATTAATACATTTAAACGACCACTCAGGCAATTTCTGTTATGATAACATCTTATTATAAACACACAAGAAAACACAAAAACCAACACATTCTGACCAGTCACTATGACTATTATAACAGTAAGATGAAAAGCTAATTCCAGACCTGTGCAGGAGAAGTGATCTAATTAGCACCACTATGTGAAGAGCAGTGGATGTTTTTTCAGACTGCTGTAGAGGAAAGTCTCTCATTCTCTTCCATCTCTGTCGGTTCCTCATGGAGTAAGGATACTGTTTTGCTAAAATGTAGGTGGAAGCGGATCACAAGCAGACAGATGTCAATCTAAGCAACAAAGTATTTCCACTCCCGGAAAACAAGTTAAAAGATGAAATTAGTGCACTTCCTTGTTGCTGAAACACATAAGGCCATTATTGTGAAACTATCTGAATGAATGTGTATCACGTCTATGTGCATCTTTTTGCCATGCACGAAACACAAACAAAACTGGGGCCCACTTGTAAAAGCAATTTTCCACTGTGCAAACTTCACATGGTACCTTTTTAAACCCGGTGACATTTTTGCCTTCATGTTCTATTTCACCACCAAGAACGGGTTTTTTTAGCTTATAACTTCTCCACTGTCTGCAAGAGCACCTTTGGCTTTTCGTTCCTGCTCTAGCGCTTCTTTTAGTTAAGTCATAACTGTATTTTCCGTCTGCACGGCCTCCTCATGAGTAGCTGTGGCTTTTTAATTCTCCCCTAGGGTTTCCCAAAGCTCAGCATAACAGTATTCATCATCTGTGGGACCTGTACAGTGATAGTAACAGTTATGTCATCTATATGCAGTCATATTTAAGATTAGGGTATTGTTAAACAATAAGAGCACATAATCATATTATTGCAGCTAAAAGCATATGGATATAACCCCCAAAGGTCAAACTGGCATGCAAGGAACTGATCTCTCATAAGTGGTAAAATCTGTCTAGGGTAGCTAGCATCAGTTTTAAAATACTCTGAGCATATCCATTTAGCTAATACACCATACAACTCTGAATATTATATATTATATATAATAATATCTTTTTGCTCTGTTTGGAGGCGATTATCTGGCTCTTTAGCTGCTAAAGGTTGTGTCTTCAGCTAGTTGCTAACCCTGTCAGTCTGCTGCTATGTCCTGGGAAGCTAGCAAACAGTGGGTCTATCAGTGTTTTCTGTGAGAAGTTGACCGTTGCTGCTGGAAACACAGCTGAAGACACTGGTGAACCTGGACCAAAACAGTGAAAAAGTCGCTGAAAAAAAGAGCTAAAAGACATTAAAACATGTCGGGTGATAATTCTCTGTTGGTTTGCCGCTATGAGTGACACCTTTCATTTGACCCATTGTTGATTTTAAAAATATTTATAAGTGCAGTTTTAATTCTTTACTTTAATGCTAAAACATTATATTTCTAATTCCTCACAACTTAATTTTATGAGTTGAGTATGAGTTGGTATTTTTACAGCGCTGTTGCTAAGCAGCCAGTCTGTCTGCATGGAATCTTAAGGCTGTCAGACTAATTAACTGGTGCTGCATTTGAGATTGTGGCTGGCTGAAGAACCCCTTGCCCTGCTTTACTAAATGGAGCAGCAGTACATTCAGACCTCAAACAAGAGAGGTTTCCATTGGCTGAGTCATCAGGGCTGCTGCTGTGCTATATAACAACAACTGAGACTGTGAAAGGTGTGCTCGCAATAAACTTCTGAACGAACAATCAACAAGTGGAAGTGGTTCATGATGGATTTAGGTGTTATCTGTGTATGAATTGTAGTTAACTGAGCAGTAAACTATCTGATCTCTTTTTTTAGTTAGGAGATAGAAAAGGATTTTCCAACTTGGCATTTTTATCCAAATATCACCAAGAAAATCAGTCCAGCTTAATTTGTTATCCCCTGTGTGTGAATTCTGGTACTGGTATCCAATCATATACTGCTAATGTGGTGCAGATTAAAATTAGATAGGAAAAACTAGAAGTACACAGCAATGGGGATTCCCTCATGAGTATGTCTGGATTGTTTTTCACTCTATGTATTCCTTATTCGCCCTACAAATTTTACACATCAAAGTCAGTTAACTTGTTCTGTGCAGTACTACTCACCCTGGGAAAACAGTTGTATAATGTGTTCTTTCTAAAGTCTGAAAAACTAACCCTAGCAATGTAATCAGGGTTACCTGAGCTGGGGATTAAGACTACAAATTTATAAAAGAAAGCTTACATTAAAAAGTAGAGCCAGCCTACTGGCTAGTAAGACTGTCCTCTTTATGAAAGATGCTCGGCTGCACCAAAGCAATGTGCCCATTAAGAGTAATGTGTCTTAAATGTCCTTAGACAAGAAGCTAAACCTGCTTAACCAGATTAAGGTAATACATTAAAGCATTTACATGGTTCACATTAATCTGATTTTCCCAATAACCAGTTGTTTGGTAATTACAATATGTTAAAGCCTGGAAGGATGTGTGGGCTACTTGCTCTAAAAGAAAAGAAGGAAAATCCAGGCACTCTGTTAGTAATTTATTTTTAAGATCATGAATATATACATAAACAGTAACTATGATGAGGGATGGCCCAAGACTCTTTTAGGCCCTAAGTAGAACCCCCACACCCACCCTAGGTTCGTATGATATTAATAAAGGAAGATTGTTACTTCCATAAATCAAAGGAAATGAACAGAGGACTTCACTTCTTTAATCAGCTATACTTCTCTATCAAAGAGCAAAGTACAAATTTTATTTAGTCTCTTTTCGAAAGAGATCGATTTTTCATGGATCAAATTAATGTAAGTTGTTTTGTTTTGGATGAGTGTGTCAGCTAATTGCAAATGTTTCTCATGTCCAATCTTTTTTATATGGAGTCAGATATAACACTGACACTTTTAAAGATACCATAAGCATTTTATGTTATTACTGCATATCCAGATGTAACTGCATAGGAAGAAAAATTGCTTGTAATTAATAATAGTTATCCATCAGATAAATTCCAAATTCCATGGCAGTCTATTCAACAGTAATAAAGACATTTCACTCAAAACCACAGATCATGGTGTAGCTAGAAGAAAAGAGGGGGATCACCAAAGTAGGATTTAACCCCTGGGGACCATGAATGTCTGTCTGTATGAAACTTTGTGCCAATCCATCTAGTGGATGCTGAAATATTTCATAGCATAAGTGAAAGCTTTGACCTGCGGGGGACAATAAAGGTAAGGTCAGAGGATCACTAAAGACAGCAGGATTGATCCTCAGGGAGAATGAATATGTGTATCAGATTTCATCACAGGTATCACTAGCATCATAATGATACATTGTGTGGGAACCATGAATGTCTGAACCAAATTTTGTACCATCAAGTAGTGTAAGTAGAATAAGTTAAAACTCTGACCTGCCAGATGAAAAGTTAAGAGGATCACAAAAGTCATTAGGATTCATCCTCTGGGCACCATGGATATATCTATGCCAAATTTAATGGCATTCCATTATAGTTGTTGAGGTCTCTCAGTCTGGACCAAAGTGGAGGACCGACCCACCGACCAAAACTGCCATTCCTACAGTCACGCCACGAACATCGCTAAAACCTCAGCACCTCGTGAAGTACCAGTTCAGTTTTTGATATTGGTCAACAATCATATTAATCCCCCTGTAGATATATTGTATGCATCATATTTTCTGCTCTGTGACCCTGTGTGTGACTAGTTCTGATTTGTCATGTTTCCCTGATTTGCTCTGACATCTCAGCACACTGTCTCTTGCTGGCCAGTGGCTGATGAACTTGCCCTAGACTAAGTGGTTGCTGTCAACATCTCAACACAGTCAATCAACCTCCATCCTCCAGGCCTGCAATCTGCCCACAACTACGTCAGTGGCACCTTGCTGACAATCCCATGAGTCACCCAGACCTCAGCGAGTTGGCTGACACTGGGGATGATCCTGCAGACCCCACAATGACATATTAATACTGTGGAACCCAATTAAGGAATCATTTATAAATGTCTGTTTTGCTGCTGCACCTTTTATCACAAACTGATAAACAAAACTGGGATTTGACCTGTTCATAAAAGTTGCTATAAGTGCCCTGTAACCTTTAACATTTCAATTGTTAGTTGTGTTGTGACCTGTGTGATATCCGTTGTTGCTGCAAAGCCCAATTTCAGCTTGGAAATCAATAAGGTTAATCTTGTATTAACTTAACTTGAAATGATTAAGGGCTTGCAGGGAAACTTGACACAAGGAGCAGGATATCCCTTTCTCCATTACAATATAGACAAACATTTCAGACCCCTGCCTATACACTTTCTGTACAAAAGTTATTCATTTCATGGCTGAAAAAGAAAGATCAAGGTCTAAAGGGTGGTTGAGGAGCAACAGTATACTGTCTTGTATGACTGACCTGCCATATCATTTATGTTATATTATAGAATTGGAGAGCAGGATGGGGAGATGTCATGAGAACTAATGGAGGGCTCTTTAACCTCTGAGAGGAGAACTTGTTAAGCACTTGAATATAAGAATAGCTGAAGAATAAATTGTCAGTGGCCAATTTGCTCATATGTTGGATTGGGTTGCTCATGCTAATGCGACTGTGTAGTTTGAGAAAATATACATACTGTCTAGTCTTAGATACACAATTTCTTCCAGCCATGTGGTTGACTGGTGTCAATCTGTTGTATAAGATTTCCTGTCCAGGATCAGTAAGAGCAAAGCCAAGGCTATGTAACTTTTAGAAGAACAAATAATACAATGTTCCTCTTCTAAAGTAAGCAATTGTATTCATAAGCATTAAAACATACCCTTGTTCAATTCAATACTCTTTCACAGTCTTTTTAGTCATTGCAATCTTTTGTGGAGGGTTTCATTCATCAGTATTTCTGAAAAACTAAAACATGATCCTGGGGTTTACTATCCATAGTCTAAGGTAAATGAGTATCTACTACAGCACTTGATATTAGAATTTGGACCCTTTGCGATTTTAACAAAGATATCACCATTCATTTGTGAGCATACAGCAAAAATAAACTTCCCTAATTTTTTTTAATAGTGTAGCACTGTGTGTAATTGTTAAATGTTATTGTGACTGCTGGTGTCTTCCTTATCCAAGACCTCCACCAGGACTTTCTTCTAATGTCATCTTTAAAACGTTTTAATTGTTATCCAAACAGTCAAGAAAAAACTTTCATCAGTCCTTCCTGTCCCGCTCATTTCTAAGCCAGCACTGAGCTGCTGACATTTGTCACAATTCATTAAGTTCTGGACCCAAACACAGACACACAGGCAGCATGGCCGTACACAGGGTTTTAGAAATACCGAGGTCCAAAAACTTCAATCAAAATTTTGATTTCCCTGATATACATATGTGCATTTTAAGGTGTTTGGAAGGTAAAAATTGGATAAAAATAGTTTTAAAACCATGTAAGTGGGTAGTACCATTCATTACCTGTCAAGCAGTAATGCATGAGAATTAGGTTAAATTTTGCGTAATGCTAATACTATTCTGGGCACAGTGGGCAGTATCTGCTCTTCTTACATTTACATTTACTCATTAGGCAGACACCTTTATCCAAAGCATTTTCCAATTGAGGCAATTTATGGCTCAATGTCTTGCCCAAGGACACTTCGGCAAGTAGACAGGAGGAGCCAGGGATCAAACCGCCAACCCTGCGATCAGTTGACAACCTGCTCTACCACTACCACCTCCATCACCTTCTTTATATTTATATGCATATGTTACCAGCCTCCACTACGATAATCTTGCAATGAAAATAAAAATATATAGGGGTACCTCATTACATTAACATGCATTTCAACCCTTTACAAAAAACTGATGTGGGAAATGTGCATTTTAGATTCAGTAATCAATGTATTGATTATTTGATGCGTATGTGATTCTCTGTGTTTTAAGTTGTGAGGGACACGGATGAGAGTCAACTCACAGTTAACATTAAAGGGGCATTGAGGAAGGAATGATTAATGCTTGGATGTATGACTGTTCGAATCAACCTTTTCATGAGGTCAGCAACTGTTTTTCTTTTTATTTACCTGATGGTTTATGAGGCAAGACACTCTGAGAGTCCGTTCAGAGAACAACCATACTTGGGTCTTCTCTCCATGTGGCATGAAGTAAAGAGATTTGATTCATCAAATCAAAATTCAAGAAGAATTTCTTCTACACTGAATTGAAAGAAAAGCATTTCAACCTTCATTGAAAGTTTATCATTCTGACATTCGATGGATAGAATTAATGTTAGCTAGCTGACTAGTTAATTCACTCAAGTTAAACCGTGGACGGCCACTGTTTAACGTAGCACGACCGCATGAAACTGTTTGTCAGATGATTTCTGGGGATGAATGACATTGAACTACAAGCTTTCCCGTAGAAAAATTGTCTAGTTATCTGTATCATGTTTTGGTGGATTCAGTTGGCTGTCAGATTTGTTGACATAATCAAAGAACCGCCAGGTTGAGTAAAGATTTCGTAGTAACGACACGCTCTGTCACAACACCCGCCACACACAAGCAATGATGCTGGTGATCAATGAGAAAGTCGGTTATCTTGCTATTGTACAATACCTTTTGCAGCACCAAAGTAGCCTACAGTTATTTTTAGGCAATTATTTCATGACCTTTATTATATACAACTTGGGAAAAATTGTGACCTCAGTGATGGATACAGCCATAACAGGGAGGTAGGTTCAGTGAAGGAACTTTAATTAAAGAACTGAAGAAAAACCAGGCTTACTGACAGATGGGTGGACAAGCAGGTAGGAAGGTATACAGGCAGCCAGGCAGGTACAAACAGCAGGTTACAACAGACAGGTAGCAAGCACAAAGGTAAACACAGGCAGATTATCTGGCAAGGAACAAAGAAAGTCAACTTGTATAAGTAGTGCAAGGCTGATTGGGAAATGAGGTGCAGGTGGGGAGAGTTCAGTTGACTGCAGGGCTGCAGTCGAATAGTCTTTTTTTGCTTAGGATGGTTCCTAACTGAATAAAATGGCAGTATCTTAGTGGCAGCCATGATAAGAGCTACTTGAATTCTCTAAATGCTAAGGGAAGGTGCTTCATTGCTTCCTTTCTTATATCCTTTAGCATACGATACACTAGGATACATCCTTTATGAAAGGAAAGGAGATAATGCTGTCCTACACATCCGCCGTTACATAAATACGTAGCCTAGTGTAAGTGCAGTTGAATTCTCT
The DNA here is from genome assembly GCF_016859285.1 of Xiphias gladius. Classification (NCBI taxonomy): domain Eukaryota; kingdom Metazoa; phylum Chordata; class Actinopteri; order Istiophoriformes; family Xiphiidae; genus Xiphias; species Xiphias gladius. The sequence continues at coordinate 23,626,535 of NC_053403.1, read as the reverse complement.
AAGCACCACGGTTGTCTTTTCTTAGTCCTTATGAATTCTCCTTCACATCTTTCCTTGAGCTTGATTGAAAACTTCAAGGTCAAGGAAAGATGTGAAGGAGAATTCCTTCACAAAAGTGGTTAGCAGAGGACATAGGATTTAATTTTTTAACTATTTGACCATAGCCCAGGGGCTGATTAGATAGGGAACAGGTATGTGTATGGGTGGGGCAGTCAAGTGATTAGAGTAAGAGGGAAAGTTCGAGGACATGGAGAATAGCAAAACTGGGAAGATGAAGGGGAGAACATGGCTTGAGAGAAGTGAGCAGGGGCCGGAGACAGGGGCAAAGGGGAACTGGGAAGCAGGCTGTGATAAGCATGTGGGGAATTGTGTTCTTGAAAGCTGCTAAAAACAGAAATATTAAATAAACAATTATATCAGACTGTTTTTTTAAATTAAAAAAAAAAGAAGCATCCTCATCTAGACATACACCGATCAGCCACAACATTAAAGCCAGTTACCGGTTTTACTTTGGCCCTCTTCTGTCTGTCTGGCTTTCCCTTGCACAAAAGCTGAACCTATAATGATATCAACATGTGATATACTGTTTTTTTAGCCGGGTCAGAGGGATTACGCAGACATTTCTCAGTAAATAAAGTGTTGTATACTCTCAAGAGGAATGGCTGATCGTTTGACAAGAGGAATGCCATTCAACAGGGTTGAATGTTTTTATATACTGTCATATTGTTTTTACATACTGTTTTTACTGTAGTTTCTGATTTCTGGTTGCAGTGGCCTTAACTCCCAATTTTAATTGTAATGTTTTTTGAAGCTCTTTAGAGTTGATCAATATTGTACGGCTGAGTCTTTAACACTGAAAGCCTGACTGTATGCACTGAATCATTAGAATATCTGGCTAAATATTAAGCTTTCTTGGTGACTGAAGGCACCGATGTCGTCTCACTCATGATTACCAGAGGTACTTCCTAGTTAAAAGCTTGCTGGAAGACAATATTCAGTATTAACCTTTTTAACATTACTTAGACAGACTTAATTTCATACTGAACTGAGGGCAGTTTTAAGTAGTGCCTTAACATCATGGCATTATGAAAGGTGATGTGATTGCTTAGCTTATCGAAACTTCACATATCTGAACCTAATAGAACAGATTTTGTTTTGCGCTCCTATAACATTGTTGGAGCCACATCAAAATTGATGCAGCATAACCAGCAGTCTCAACCAAATGAGACTGTTGACAGTTAGGTCGGAGATTTGGGTGTATTATGCTAGTAGCAGCTAATGTCGTCTAGAGCCCCTAGCCTCAGACATGAGGAGCAGGATACACAGGTCTGGTAAGCTCTCTTCTTTCTAACTTCACACTCCCTGTTTTTTTTTGTTTTTTGTTTTCATTTTCAGACCGAAGCTAACCATCAGCCCAAACCAGTGCTGACTGAAGTGATATGACTGGAGGACATCTATCAGACTTCACGCAGGTCCCTCTGAAGACACAAAAGGCTTTGTACTTTTTTCACATATGCAGTAGTACTCCCTGACGCCTGGGAACCAGTGTTCATTTAGTTAATGAAAACTGTGACATAAAATATTTGTTGACGACCTATTTTTCATGATGAAAACAGGACTAAAACCAAAGAAAAAGTAAACTATGAGGATATGCATTGCATTTTTCGTCAGTGAGTAAAAACTAAATGATAATGCGAACGACAGATGAATGGACAAGTTTGAGTCAAAAGCCTTATTCAAAAATGTGCATCTGCGGAATCACACACTGTTGCTCCTCATTAGTAAAACAGTTTCCTCTGCTGCCCAAAATATTTCTTGTTCAGAGGATGATTTAACCGCTTGACCTTTTGCACTACTATTAATAACGAACATCTTGCAAAGTTGTGTCTTTGTCTGTAATGTTACCTGTTCTTGGAAGGAACAGATATATGGACTAAAATCATTTATAGGCCACTGCGAATTAGACACGATGCCGCACAAAACAGCTGAGATAAACTTTGAAAGCATGCAGGCAGCATGACGACATTTATAAAAGGTAGGCTAATGTAACTATCAAGTGCTCTGGGTGTGGAGGTAACATTAACATTCCTTTCAGTCAGATATCTTTAGTGTTGCTATCAGGAGGAGTGAGTAAGTTCCAGGATTAATGTCAGCGGTCTCTCTAAATCCTCATATAGATGTTCGCTAAACAAAGATCACTGTATTAATGTTATCTGATGATATAGCATGTGCTCTCAAACTAAACCTAGACAATGAACACTATTTTAGTGGACAAGTGAGTGAATCCAGCTTCTGAATGACTCACTGCTCTGCAGTGAAAACTAGGCTGAAATGTCTTTAAAAAACTAGATTAAAACTAATTTTCACATTTTCGTCAAAAGACAAAGCAAAGTGGTAACAACCTCTACATATTTCAGCATATTTGTGTTTATTTTATTACCTCCACTCAGGAGGCTATGTTTTTACCTGTGTCTGTTTGTTGGTTTGTTTTACTTGTCGGCAGGATGACGCAAAACGTACTGAAACAATTTGCACCAAACTTGGTGGACTGATGGGGCATGGGCCAGGGAAGAACCCATTTCTTTTTATTGTGGATCCAGTTAAAGGGGTGGATCCAGTAATTTTCGTCACTGTCCTTAATATTACGAGAGAGGGCATTTTGCAACATTTTTGTCAACATTTGGCCTTGTCAGATACAGTTAAGTAAAAGACAAGAATTAAAACTGCAGATTAGGAAAGAAAAGAATACATGATTAACTTAATAAATAAATCAATACATAATAAAAACAGAGTAAAAAATTCTGCATGTTTGCTGGTGTCTGTGTATATATATACTTTTAAAACGGAATACAACAGGGAAAACTAGTGGGTCTACTGGGGTTAAAAAAACAGGGTTAAGGTAATAATGCCCTAGGGTTTTACTGGGACAGATGACCTTCTTTGGCAAGATATGTGGTGATAGTCCATTTGTTTAATTGTGGGTGGTTGGTTTTGTAAAGAGTAATAATTTTCCTTGCGATTCACCATGTATGCCATGCATGACTTCCCAGATCCTGGTTATTTTTTGACAATCCCAAAAGATATGGTTGTGGTCACCTGTTTTATTTTTTTAAAGCTGCACAAATTATTTTAGCCACTTGGGGGCAGAACTTTACAAGAAGTCCAATATTCCCAATCTTTCTAGCTCCTTCTAGATCTGACCAACTCGGGAGAATTGTAACTGGCTTTTAAGCTGCCAGATGCCTCACGATATTTACTAGCTAGTTGCTAACGTCATCTGTCAACCATGTGGTGCAGGGCAGGTAATGGTAAGTGGGCTTATCAGACCTTTCTCGCTAAAAAGAGCTGCCTGCTGCGGCTGGAAATGAGGTTGATGAGAGTGCCGAACCAAAACAGTACATTTCTGGGCCATAAAACCAAAACAATGAGCTGAAAAATGCTACAAAAAAACCCCACTCCATAGAGCTGGGGGAACTGCAGAGTTGAGGGATAATTTACCTTTTTACATCACACATTTGACACATTCATTTTATAAAAATGGGGGCGGCTGTGGCTCAGTTGGTAGAGCAGGTTGTCCACTGATCACAGTTCAATCCCCAGCTCCTCCTGTACACGTCCTTAAGTGTCCTTGGGCAAGACATTGAACCCTATGTTGCCTCACTTGTAAGTTGCGTTGGATAATGGTGTCTGCCAAATGAGTAAATGTAAACTCAAGGTAAATGTAAAAATATTGAGTATTGTGACTTGTAATAACTTTTGCAGATGCATTAATGGGATGAGGGAGTTTGGGAAAAGTTACTGGCCTACTTTCGACTGAGTTAACTGTGGCGCATGAGTGGGAGAAGAAAAAGCCTGTTTCCGATGCAATGTAGTTTGTAAATTATTCATTAGCAGCATAAATCTTTCAATGGGGATAATTCTGTATGAAGTTTTACAGATATATAGCATTCCAGGGGACAGCAGCATTAGATATTACATGATTTTAAACCTGTTAACACATATAGACAGTACAGTAGACAGATGGTTCAATCTAAATATATTCAGATGTGCCTTCAATAGTGAAATCAAAGCAGCAGAGTTAAAATGTTGCTGTATAGCATGCTGTTTAATTAGTTCATCCACACTGTTTGCTTTCCACTTACATCACTTTCCTCAGCTGTGATTAACACAATGATTCAATGTCTTTGATTTTTCAGTAGACCCAACAAAATTACAAGAAAATGAAACTGTGCAAAGCAACAGTGCTGAGGTATGCATGAGATGATGTACATAATAAATCAGCTTTGTACCTCAGTAATGTACTCCTTTAAGTCCAATATAATGAATGTCATTTGAAGGACTCAATGCGGTCAGAAAAAAATGAGTATTCAATTATTGTGGAGTTAGAGCAATTTGAAAAGGTTTCCCAGCCTCCCCCTGCCTGGAGGGGACGAGGAGGCTGGTGTTACTATTCCATCTGCATATGTCACCTGTAACATTCATTTGAATAATAACTGAATGGTCTCTCTTCACTGTTACCTTCCCCACCACTGCCCCTGTAGTGTCTGCAGGGTGTGAAAGGTCTTCTCATTTGCTTCCCCATTGTACTGAACATGTCTGTGGGTGTCACGAAACCTTTCAGCCTGGAAAGATGCTGATGCTGACTCTGATCAGTCAACACAGGATTTTCTACGGCATGAGAAACCTGAAATTCACCTCTCTGAGTAAAAAAAACGAACAAACAAAAACCAAACACACACACAAAAAAAAACAACAAACACAATTTGATGGTGTGAAATAGGACAATTGGAAATTTTGCATGAATTGCAGGTCATTTGAAATGATGAAGGAAATGTAAGTAGGGTGCACTCTGTAATCCTCATCCTCTATAGTTCTAGTTCAGTGATACAGTTTCCATCTGCTGCGTGCTTGCTTGACGACTCTGCACTTTGCTGGGCTGTAACATCCATCTGAAAATCCACAAATGCAAATTGAAATAACAGCCTTGTTGTGGTGCAGTAATTCTGCTCTGAGTGATCAACGTGAACATTTCAACCATTCCTTTTCCACCAGCTCTATGTCTGCTTCTCATTAGGCCCATAAATAAAGCTCCTGCTGAAAAGCTGAAAACAGCATCATGTGCTTATGTAGAATACAGACATCAACTTTTTTCTCCCCGGATCCCTAGAATCCCCCCCCCCTTTTTTTTTTTGTTTGGGATTTCTTGTGAAGTTGGCACACTTCAAAGCTATCGGATTGACAGGCTGCAGACTGAAAGATCCTATTCATCTGCCTGGTGGAATTATGCAGACATCTCTCTTGAGCACCACTTCAGAACCTCGCTCTCTTTACTTTAAATATCTGGCCTCTGCATGACACCCTGCAACAAACAGGAAAAAAAAATATGCGAAGGAAAAGGAGTAAGAAGAAAACAAAATCTTGAAGAGAGAAAAACTGAGGTAGTTTGACACAATACAATTGCACATCAGTTAAACATCCTACAAGCTCTTAAACAGAATGACAGCAGTGAGCATTGTGTGTGTGGGATGTTGGAGGGAAAAATAGGACTTTCCAATGCCATCCCTGGGTAAGAGAGTAAATCTGCTGGAGTATATGATGATAACATATACCAGACGGCCAGAAAATGACAAATAGGACCCAGCACATATGGACGGCTAATGAATTTTCTGCTTCATTTTGTCCCATTCAGTCTCACATTCTTGGGCAACTCTTGTAATGTCAGATGAGGCTTATGACTGTTGGAGTCGTCCCTTGCTGGACAAGCATGCGCAGAGCAGCGATTCCGCCCTGACCTCCCTCACCGCCACCAGGCGCAGACCACTGCACTGTTCCTGTTATATCATCCATCATGGCTGTCATAATTCTATCTGTGCTAATATTACCAACAAAGCTGGGGTACCAGGGTAGTTTATTCAATATAAAGCCACTGTGTTGTGTCATGAGGCAGAATGCAGTGTCTCACTGGTGGAGTTTTGGCGATAGGCAGCATCACCAGATGTAATTTAAGAGCTTTTAGAAGGTCATAAATGTTCCACTCCACATATGCCCCCCCCCTTTATTTTGTTACTGCATGTTTCTATTGTTTCATCAAAAATGAAACCTCAGTTACATTGGTTTAGTTAAAGTGGTCATTTCACCAAAATTACAGAGAGATGAATCAAATTTGGTGGGCGGTGGTCAAAAATTTGAAAAAAAAAAAAAATATATATATATAATATAATATAATTTTTTATATTTATTTATTAATTTATTAGTAAAAACCCAACAGTAACTTGTTTTACTAGAAAAAAACATAACAACACTAGCACACATTTGGAATCATGTTTTTGTCCACCACATGAATAAGCCAAGTAAAGCTCTGATTTGGTCTCCACTACCTCCTGAGAAAAACATCTTTCTTTTTAGCAGCTAGATATTCCATTTTCTTACCTAGGTAGCTAGTTTCTAACTTTCTCCATCTGACATTTATTGCCGGACAAATAGTGTGCAGAGGGTTCATGAAAGTATTTTTGCTGAAAAAACATCCCCTGCTGCTGGAAACAAGGTTGGTGAAAGTGGAGGTTGGGGGTTGGGGGTTGGGAAACTGAAAAAATGAGTTTAAAGAGGCTAAAAGTTTTGTGGAGCTAATGGGCAACAGAAAAGTTCAGTGTTCTCTGTGGGCTAGGGTTATGTTTTTTTTTTTTTTGTTTTTTTTTTGTTAGGGTATACATGATACTGTGGCCAAGGTGGTGAAATTGTCTCTTTCTGTGACTTTGCATATCTTGGATTTTATGAAGTAGCGAGGGCAGTGAAGTGTAGCGTAGCCCTGTAAAGCTTTTTTTGTTTTGTTTTTCAATATGGAAACATTTTACAACATGAAAATAACATTCCAGCTTGAATAAACTATTACTGAGCCAGCAAGAAGACTGTCAATATGTGACTGATTTAAAAATAACTTACAACCTCCAACCACATTTCCTCTTCCAGCTTGAACCAGGATCAGTGTCACTGGCACGGCTTTATCTGGCTTGCCTGGTAAACACTGAGCATTTATCACCATGTGCTCTCCATTATTACCATGCAGATCTTGTTAGACATTTATGCATAAGGAATCCCCCTAACAATTGTTTAATGATGAGCATACCGGTTTGATGACAATTGCATTCAGTCAAGTTGAAAAAAGAAGTTTTGTGCAATGAGATCTAAGATTAAGACCATCCAGCGCAGACAGAATCAATATGTTGTGACGAGCGTTGCTTTGTAGTATAAGCTGTGATGGCTGGAGCAATTACAACAGCGTGATTACAAGACTAATTGAACATAACAGAGTAATTGTGAGCTAAACCACCACAGCCATATTGGTACGGGGAACATCCGCTGAGCGCACACAGAGGATGAGTGTCCTGTGTTGCTGCTGAGCTGGCTCTCCCCTAAACAGATTGTAATAATGTTGGAGGTACAGGCAGTGTACACATCACATCCCCTCAGCGACCCGACACAGCCACACCCCTTTGGCAAGACGCACAGCAGCTGTTCTGGAGACAGATGAATGGTGAGGCAAGGAACCCGTCTGACCGTTTACCTCCAACATCATCCATCATCACTGACAGCTCTCGATCATTGCTCATGTTAATAAAACCTTCCCATCAATTTTGTGGGCCAGGGTATTCCCCAGGGAGCTGCTCTATGTCTTGGTGTCTTTGTATAGAAGTATATCATAAATAAAACCTCAATAGCCAATGCATTAGACCGCATACACAGAAGATGTGGATATTAGAGCAAATTTGAAGGGGTTATAGAAGGTTTGCTATGCAGTCCATGAGTACACATAGTGAAAGAATGCTGAATGTGTCTATGTATATATAGTTGTAGCTGTCAATAAAAGTTCCTAAAATACCTGTGAAAAAGAGTGGGATCAACATATTCACATGGTTTTCATTGACTTGCAAAAGACTCACATGTGAATGTGATCATTGTCTTTCTCGATCCAACTTTGATGATTTACAGGAGGCTATTACAGGACAGTTCTTTCCAGAACAAGAGTTTAATATTGTTTCCAACCTGAAACAGTAGAAAATGTTGACACCATGCAGCCACTGGTGAAAGATGATGCAGATAGACACAAACTACTGCACTAACCAGGGCCGTAGCAAGGACTTTACATTTATTGAGGTAATGAGTCCAAGTCCCCTCCAACACATACTGCACCATTCACAAGATTTTGTCCAGACAGATGAAATAAATTCTCTATCACAACTCCAAATAATTAAAACATTATATTTTGTTTATTAATTTAATTTTTAATGATATATTCGGTAATTTCTCGTTACAAATAGAAATAACGTGGTCCAAAAGGTGGTTCAAAACCTTCTCAACACTGCCAGAAATAAAAATTTGGTGGGGAAATACTGAATCCTTTACTTTTTGGTTGACCCAGAAGTGGAAGTTCTTCTGTCTCAGTGGAAATTTGGCTTAATATCAGTGCTAGAACAAAAGTAAAGAATTTTAATAACTTCTCTTGAGACCATGAATTCTGTTTAATTGTGGGATAATACTGTATGCAAAGTTTACACATTGCCCTTATTGTGATGGTCTTTTCCTTTGTGAAGAAACAGTTACTTGAACAAGGTGTGAGATGCTAATGTTGCGTGAATGTATTAAAATTAAGCGCCATGCTCCTGTGTATCCCTCAGGAAAGCTGGTATCACAAAAGTGCTCAAACTTTTTGAGGTTGGATGCAAACTTGTCACCGACAGATTCAACAGTGCAGATTATATAAGTGTTAGTTTGAAGGTCTGTGATGCGTCTCCTTGATGCAGATGTGACTAGAATAATGCCTTGTTGGAGCTCTGTGCAGAACTTCTGAAAGTGGAGCATTCCTCAGATGTAATCTCCTTTGCCCGGTTGAAAGGCCTAGTCATAATGGTCCATCTCCTGTTTATGGGGCCTCTGTGGAGCAGGTCTGTAGTTTAGGAGATTACAATGGATTTACCACTGATCTCACACACTCCTTTGCAACTCCCCCACCCTCTGCTACCTTTACCTCCCAAAAGTACCACTGTGTGTGTGTGCTACAGCCAATGGTCACCGTCTTTTTGTTAAGGGTATGTGAAGCAGCGATGAGACTGAAAGCTTTAAGCTAAAGTGGAAAACTCTGCGGTCAATCAGAAGGAGCTGCATTTACGATCCACACACCAAAACACAATGGCCAAAGAGTGATTATTTGTCTCAATTTAGGTTTTCATCGAAATCTGGGTCACTTCATGATAATGGGGTGAGGATGCAGTCATAAGGATGAGGTCACACTGGGGAATCGTTCAAATCCTGCTGATGAAAAACCAACTGTTTCTCCAACGAAATGCAATATAGGTCAGACTTGCAAGGATCTGTATACAGAGGAGGGTGGGTGTTGGGGGAATGCTGATAAATAATTGATGCATTCTGATATCAGCGTGAAATAATCTGATGTTTGTGTACCAAACCAACAGGATAAGCAACACCTAGTTTTGCTTACAGCGTAGTCTCAAAGGGCATGTATCAAGAGACAAGGCTAAATTGGAAGTGATTAGTCATGTTCATTACTACAGACATCAGGAAACACCCGAAAGGAGGAACTTCAAAGAGCAAGAGAGAGAAGTAAGAATTTCAACACTGTGTTCAGGTGAATTCAACATGACAACTCATTTGCTAATTTGGCATCCATTGTGTTGGGGTGCATCTCTTTCTTCAAAAAAACTGCTTCCACATATAGCTGATTTGCAGTAACAAGAATGTTTAATTGGAAATGCAAAGCAGGTCGGATTTGGTTTTTTATCAACATAACAAGGAAACATTTTTATTGAACATGTCTGCAAAACTGTCAGTGTATTTCATTATCTTCCCTACAGTAATGGCTCCGAGCAACATTTTTATGCTTATGTTAAAGCCAGCGTAAAGAACTTGGTTGAAGGCCCAAAAAACACATTTTCTTAATCTGCATCTTTCTCTGAGCAATAGGCTTCTGTTGATTTGGTTGTGGTTATGTCACATATTTCACAATACAGATTTCTGTATTTGTGTTTTTGTCTCTAAAGTGGTTCCAAGTGGATGTGGCTCTTTTGGAAATAGGTGATCTCACAAATGTCCATGCTGTGTGTTTGTTTGACTGTCACCTTACGGTTAGTCACTGTTCCACAAGCTTCTTTAACTCTGTGCAATCTCCAGTTGAGAGTTTCTTTCATTTCTTTCTGAGCTGAAATATTTTCCTGGGGTTTACTATTAATATTCTAAGATATGCACTTGCTATTAGAATTCAAGACCTCTTTGATTTAGTTAAACAACAATTATTTTGTTGGCATACATAAAAAAAAAAAATCCCCTTCTTGCCATCCCAGGAGAACAAGGATCGTTGTAGCTGCTGGTGTCTCAATTATCCATGATATCCAAAATGTTGTCAATGTTGTTGACTTAATGGGTCAAGTAGACCTTGGATTGCAATATTGCATCATGACAAGTCCTCCAGCATAACACTTGGTCTTCTCACTCAATGTTTTCTTGGCACTTGATTGAATTTGAAAGTGTAATTCCGTCGTCAGAGAGAATGACAATAAAGTTTTCTTGAATCTCTCTTGAATCTTGTGGTGGCAATGAATTTTGGCATGTTCTTAACATTACAGATTAACACAGAGGGTTTTGCTTTGTCTTAGACTTTGCAATGTTGCTGCTCCAAATGTTGGATATTAAATTACTAACATAAATCAACCAGTAAGACTGTTTCAAAACTCCAGATGGCTCTTCGGTGCAGTTAGTATGAGTCTCATTTTGAAATACTAATTTCGTTAATCGTTGTACTCCTCATTTGTGGGTGAAATCTCGAGACTAACTTAAGTCTGCCTTTTGACTGTGGTACATCCCTGCTGTTTCCTCCTCTGAAGTCTTTGTTTTTCTTTGTGTCTTTTAAACCCTTTCACTTTTCAGTCCTTTGATCTAATATAGTTTAATTAGCTTGTTTCATTTGTTAAGACAATGGAACTTGCTGCCTCACTTATCTAATACAAGAATATCTCATGAGTCAGGGTGTCTTTTACAGGCTTCAGAATGCAGCTCTTTCAAGCTTATAAAGACCTCATTTACCAATTTTGTAAAGATTATATATCAAAGACTTTTGACACATTCACCCTTTTTTGTGTGTATGGGTTGGGTATTTTATGTTGATTCACTTTGCATGTTTCACAAATAGCCCTTATATTAAATTTATTCAGCTTTTGGAGATCTCGCGTACATCAAATAAAACAGGGACTGCTATGTGCCCTAATATATGCGAGTGCAACATTACCTGAGTATAAAGGTATCAAACGGGAATAAAGATACAGAATGAACCTCTGCACCCCAAAGAGCCTTTCCTATCATGGAATATTAAATATTGGATTTCTAAAAAATGTTGACTTGAGAAGAGGAACAAAAGTCTTTACTATCATTTTCAAATGGGGCATGCATTCAGATCATGTCCTTGATTTGTTTTTTAAGTAGCACAATAGTAAACTTTTATTCTGACATGATATTTATATGGGCCGTGATGATAATGTGTAATACAGGGATTCATTTATTATTGTAACCTTAGCCTATGTGTGCTCACAGTATACATAGCCACAGACTCCAAAGGGGTTGCCAGCAGTTTCCTCTCAATTACTATGCTTGCTAGTAAGGAAGGAAGGAAGATTTTGGAGGAGAATTTATTGATAAAAACTACCATAATTTAACATAATACTACACTGATTTTCATTTCGGTCTAGCAGAGAAGAGTAATGGAAAGGACATCGACATGCAAAACTGTGTGTTTATGCATGTACATACACAAGGTGAATATGTTGTCTAAAACTTGGAAACAGCATTGATTGTCTGTCAGAAAAGCTGTTACAGTAATGTGACCTTTTTCACTCTGAGTAGTTTGGGATTACAATTGACTGTACGGTCAACTCTGCGGATAGAACTTTGAAGACTTCCAGGTTGTAACCACTGTTGGTCTGATGTTTACCGCCATCTGACCACCAGTGGCTGTGGGAACTGTTTATTACAAAGTAATCTTATATAGATCCCCATTGCCAGTGTGACTGCTGATCCTACTAAGCTGATGATGCTTTCTTGAGTTTTCATAAAAAATGTTAACGTGGTTCAGGTTAACAAGTTATTTTTAAAAAATTTCATGATGTTGTTGCCTATTTACCAAAATAATATTGTTTTGGAGCTGTACTTTTATCTTTTGCTGGGTACAGCACATTTTAAAGAATCTGAGGGGAAATTTTAAAGTACGCTATTGAAGGGATCCTTGTCTGTGGTTTTCAAAATGGTTCAAGGTTTACAGTAGATTTAGCTCCCCTGAGCAATCCATCAAGCATAGGCTGGAGACAGGGGAAGGCAGCTAGTCTTCACTAAAATACGAGGAACGTTTACATGTCGCTATCTGGCAAGCTAACCACTAGTAATCCTGCATTCAGATATAACCCAGGTTTGTTCAGAGCTGGAGGGTGTGTGAACCCTGCCGCTTCACAAGACATCGGAACTGCTAAGTGCAGTCATTGGGGCTACTTTAAGGTAGCTGTTGATAGCCAGTCAATACCTACCAAACTGTAATGTTAGGCACCACCGTGTTTTTTACATTTGTTAAATACAGAAGATGTGACGTGTGGGTGTGGCACCTTTGGAGTTGTTTAGGGTTGTAGCTAGAATATTAGATACTGTGGCTTTGATTCAGAATTCCACCTTGCAACCACATACTCCTAAAGAAATTTTTGAGGTAGCTGCAAGAAACTTCTGTATAATTTTCTTTCTTTATATCAATTTAAAAGGTGGTAACATTACTTAACACTAAATTGTAAATAATAATTTAAATTATATTTCCTATAGATTTTACCTCCCAATTTGATGGTCTAATCAGTATTGTGGTATGCAACCTCCTTTTCTTATTATGGCTGAGCAAATTTAGAGGACTGAATAGGATATCCAGTATTTCATGAGAAAAAATTTCAAAAATTCAGAGAGCAAAAAAAAAAAAAAAAAAGCAATTTTTTATAATTGAAATGTTTTTGTATCTTTATCATCTTGTGATCTTGTTATCATGTGATCATCTCTGGGTCCTGGAATCCACTGGTCTAATTCTGCTCTCCACAGCACTAAGAATATAATTCCAGTGGAGAAATATGAACAAAATTCCTTGTTTTAATATATGTTTTGGCCTCAGAACACTTGAAATTTACGACCATTTACCCTGAAAAGTATTGGCCTTTAAAAAATCACCACCCCTCAGTGCTCTCAATCATAGCTATGCCCCTGGAGTTGCTAGAACGTGCCTTTTAAAGGAGCTGGACTGGCAACACGTTCTCACTCTCAAGTCGTCACACAAGGACACTTTGTCGGGGCCCCTTTGGCGTCACTTTTTAACTCACTGGGTACCCCGTTTAGCGTAATTTTTCAACATGCAGGGTACACTACAGCATAAATGAAAAACTACATTTATGGCAGAAGAGTCACCACAGAAATCCAGAGCCCTTTCTGTGGTTAGGTTTGGGCAAAAAAAGCACTTTGGTTAAGGATTGGGAAAGATGGTGGTTTTGGTTAGATATAAATAAACAGGTTGTCTCTGAAGAAAGGGTGAACTTTTTTCTGTATAACACCAGACCACAATTTTTCGCTAACCTAACATTTTTAGGAGACAGCTCTCCTATTGGACCATACTGCACATCGAAAAATTATGCTAAAGGGGTATTTGGTGCGTTAAAAAGTTATTCCAAAGGGGCCCTGACCAAGCATCCGTATGTGACAAGTTGGGAGTGAGAAAATGTTGGGACTGGTTAATGAAAAGTGATATAAAGCATAATGCAGTTAATTACTAATGCTGTTTATTAACTAGCAAAGCAATGTTAACACCTTTTTTAAATTTGTATAATTAATGAGTGATTACAATGTTCAATTAACTTTCATTTCATTAATCTTGTTATACTGTCGCTAAAGATAGGATCTGATTATTTTACAGTAATAAAGCTTATGAAATAAATGTAGTATTAACAAAAAATGATTTAGTCTTTTATTCTTTTTGTTTCAGTTCAGTCTCAACAAGATGTTAATGATTCATTAGATTCAGCCTATCATAGATGATTTAAACCTTCATATCAGGTAAAAACCAGGAAAAACACTCAAACTTTTACATGACAGCAGCGATAGTCAGCCAGTTGCAGTTTTTATCTTTTTATTTACGCTTACCCTGGATTTTATAGTACGAACGCCATCGGCATACTAAATTATTTACAGTATGTACAGTGCCACCAACTACTGGCCTAAATCTGGGATTTTCTTCCTATCTGCAGTCCAGCCAGCATCATAATTCAGCAAGGACATGAAGATCTGGCTTCACTTTTATTTTATCACCATAATGAGGCAACAAAATTCACTGTCACAGAAGCCGGCTTGAAAAGCTAAGGGTCACCATAAACAACAAAGGCTAGGACTTTATGAGACCCAAGAGATACATAGGAGCTTCAGAAAAAGCATTCTTGCTAGGGAACATATGTTTTGCTAGCATCCCCTGTGTAAAGGTCACAATGAGACAGAGTAATGGCTCTAGCATATTCATTGCTACGCGTCTTCATTTAGGCAACCATCCATTTCCCACAGATGAGCAGGGGGGACCTCCACATTTTTTATGATGGTGAAATTATGTATTCAGTTGCTGCGAGGGGCAGAGTTATGAGTTACAGTACTACTTTCCATGGTCTAATGAAGACATAATTTTGCTGCTGAACCACGTAACTGTTGCTACTTTGTGCCATATTTAAGAACATTATAGGACCTTTGGACACCTTTTGAGAGTCTAGGCAACTATACAACATCTTTTATAGTCATATTGTCACCATTAGTGCAGTCTTTATTCATTTCCCTTTGAATCTATAAACTGCAAATCTTAAATGGATATTAGTTATTTTATGATTTTTTTTTTCAATCGCATCCAATGAGCTATAAGTACACTGACAGCTTTCTGGCACTGCTCTTGCATTAATTTAATTTCACATTTCCATAACAGGAGAAGTAAGCTTGTTAATAAGAACAGAAATCCAACAGAAGGGAGGAGATAATATATCAAGATGCAAAAATGTACTGCTTTGTAATTTGTAGGATTGGATTGAGAATAAACTGTGATTCATTGGAAACTCAGTTTGTATGCCAGAAAATTACAGTTACTTATTTACACAGCCATTAGTGATGTAGTCAGTTTAACAGTTGTTTGGAGAAGGGTTTGTGTCCACCGATATTCACTCTCACTTGGATCTTTTTTTGGTCTCTACCAAGTCCTGAGGGATATACAGGTATCTTACCCTTTAGTTGCTAAAAGCTCCACTATGTTCACCAGCAAGTTGCTAACTCTTTGTTTCTCTGCTGTTTGGTGTTGAGCAGGTAGTGTGCACCGGCTTTTTAGACCAATTTTGGTAAAAGAATGAATAAACAAACAAACAAACAAAAAAAAAAAAACTTAACCCACAAACCATAAGCCTGCTGCGGTCAAAAACAAAGCTGTGGGAGTGCTGAGAACCATGGATTCACGAACCTTCCAGCTCTGAACAAAACCTACTGATTCTTGGCCAATGTTAGCAAGCCAGCTAAGAAACCACAACATATAAATAGGACAACTTTGAAATTTTGGAGTTACCAGGAGTTGTATTTCTTTGAAACTGGTACAGACTAGCTGTCTCCTTGCACCTCCAGCTCCAGCACCAAGCTAACATGTACGTACATGATTAATCTGTCAACTGAATTTACCAAAGTGATACCAAATTTACTGTAAGACAGCTAACATGTTGACCTCAAATTGTCAGAGTAATGGAGTGTTACTGGGATAAAGCAATGTAATTACTATATTTCAAACTCTTATCCCTCACACTTCTTGTTGAGTAAAGTAACATATTACTATAACATTTTACTAATGTGTTACTGGCTATCACGTTGGGACATTTAGAGTCTTAATTAATGTGTCTTTCATTGTCTAATACTTTTGTACCTTTTGATTAGCTCATTATTTCTATATTTTGTGCTTGCTGACTAAACAGACGGCAATCCTTTTCCTGGTCTGCGGCTGCAGATTATAGATTCCCTTTTCCGCATTTCATTTATTTTCCCTACTGTAATTCACCACGAAGAGAATGACAGACCGCTAAGCTTCAGGAAATTGCAGGTTTTGACATTACAGTGACTTATCCAAGAGCGAGAACCTCAAACGTCTTTCTTGGCAGTGGCTCAGCAGCACAACGTCAATGTTAAAGGTCAAAGGTTCAAACCGTTCGACGCAGCTCCGTTTCTTAAGTTGTGTCACACACAATTCAACTCACCACATATCAGCAGTGGCCAAGGGAAATGTTGAGAGCACACGTCTTGTGAAGTGGAAAATGCAGTAAGGGAGATAAACAGCCTTGCATATCCTCATTCTTTGAGGTGAGAGAGATATTATCAGTATCAAATACATCAACACAACACATACTCCCATGTATCTGCACAGATGGAAATCCCTATTCTTTTATACCTGTTATTTTATTTTTTTTAGTTATCTGAAACAATATCACTTGAATGTTGCACTACAGTGAAAGTAGTTACAGTATGTTGGTGTGAAAGAATATATGTATATAGTGTTAGAGTTAATGCATTATATTCCTCATATTGAACACAAAGTAATGATGTCAATAATTCATTACTATATTAAAGTTCCCCCTCAGACATGTTTGAAGACATATAAAAGTAATTTGTGTCTGCATCTTCTCATTCTTACACAATATCAAAATATTGGGTTAAAAAAAAGAAACATTTGTGCTCTATCGAAATTTCTATTTATCTAATTAAAACAAAAACCTTTTCCTATAACATCATAGTTTCACATGTTATAACACCAAATTGCCATGTGTAAACAAATTGAGAATGAAATTTTTTACTCTTTTTAATGAAATAAATTAGGTGTTAATTTCCCACACCCCATTTTTTCTTCTTTTTTTTCCTCTTTATGCTTTTTCTACTCCTTTTTTCTTTATTTTGTCTTATTTATTTATTGCACCTTATTTTCTTATTATGATAAAAAGAAAAAAAAAGCACCTGCACCTGCTTTGTGTTGCATCGCTGTCACATTAGAGAGACCATTCACTCAGTAATTTTGCAGTTGTCCTCTGTTAACTGCCTCAAATAAATTTTTTTTTTTTTTTTTTTTTTTTGTGAGGAAATGAATGTTTCCACTTTTTCCACACTTACACTCCACACCTTACTGTTAAACAGATATTACTAGTGAATTTGGTTAGACTATGAGTGATGTTGATGCATGATTGGGGAAGTTCTCTCCAATGTACGTGCAAGAGAGTTTTCATTGATGATGACAAGCCTGCTATGAAAATTGAACCTTGCTAAATCTCTCAAAAGGCAGCTTTAATTGCATAACCAAGTTTTAGTATTGACAAATGACAAAATCCCATTTCAATCTCAAATTAAATACCATATTTTCTGGCCCTACTGGTCTTTTAACATTCGGAAACCTTTAGTTTAGTCATGTATTTTTGCTCACAGTAGCTCAGACTATATTTGGGTCAGTTCTTTGTTAGCGAAGAAACTTTCAAACTTTCAAACTTGTATTATATATTTTATCATGTGTAAATATATCTTTGCGTTATGATTATTGAATTGTGATAACTGCACCAGTAGATCATAATTATTTCTCAATAATACGCCTGTTCTCATCTAAAATGATATTGTCTCTCTTTCATTATAAATCTAAGAAAGGGAGCAAGTTTGTATCTAAAAAGTAGCTCATATGTGGTGTTCACCCTAACATGAACTAACTGTCAATAAACCTACACTTTTGGTCTTAATGACTTGTTGCCCTGACAACAGTTCCAACAGTTTCCAGTTTAAACCAGCTTTGAAGAACCAATCTGGATAACTCTTTACCATATCAATTTATTTTTGGTCTGTCACTGACTTTGACTATTGCTGAAAGATACCCAGGGACCAGCGTTGCACTACTGAGTATGGTCAGTGTAACTGTCACTTTTTCATTGAGCAGATTTGCTTCTCAAGTACTACTGATGAATGAATTAGGGGAAATGTCGAGCTACAGTACATACAGTGCATGCAGAAAGTATTCAGACTCCTTCAGTTTCTCACATTTTGTTATGTTGCAGCCTTATGCTAAAATTGTTATCCCGCTGATATAAGTATTCAGACCCTTTACTCAGTACTTAGTTGAAGCAGCTTTGTCAGTGATTACAGCCTCAAGTCTTCTTGGGTATGACGCAACAAGCTTTGCCCACCTGGATTTGGGGATTTTCTGCCATTCTTCTCTGCATATCCTCTCAAGCTCTGTCAGGTTGGATGGGGGCCATCAGTGGATAGCCATTTTCAGGTCTCTCCAAAGATGTACGATTGGGTTCAAGTCAGGGCTCTAGCTGGGCCACTTGACATTCAGAGAGTTTACCTTAACCGCTCCTGCGTTATTTTGGTTGTGTGCTTAAGGTCATTCTCCCATTGGAAGGTGAACTTTCGGCCCAGTCTGAGGTGGTGAGCGCTCTGGACCAGGTTTTCATTAAGGATATCTCTGTACTTTGCTCTGTTCAGCTTTCCCGCAACCCTCATCAGTCTTCCAGTCCCTGCTGTTTCAAAACACCCCCACAGCATGATGCTACCACCACCATACTTCACCGTTGGGATGGTATTGGACAGGTGATGAGTGGTGCCTGGCTTCCTCCAGACATGATGCTAAGAACTGAGGCCAGACAGTTCAATTTTGGTTAAATCTGACTGTGAGAATCTTGCTTCTCACAGTCAGAGAGTTCTTTGGGTATTTTTTTTGCAAACTCCAAGCAGGCATTCATGTGTCTTTCACTAAGGAGAGGCTTCTGCCTGGCTATGCTATGATAAAGCCCAGATCAGTGGAGGTTTCTCCAATCACCACACAGGATCTCTGGAGCTCAGCCAAATTGACCATTAAGTTCTTGGTCATCTCTCTTACCAAGGACCTTCTCCCCCACTTGCTCAGTTTGGCTGGGCAGCCAGCTCTATGAAGATTCGTGATTGTTCAACACTTCTTCCATTTAAGAATTATGGAGGCCACTGTGCTCTTGGGAACCTTCAATGCAGCAGAATTTTTTTGTAAACTGCCCCAGATCTGTACCTCAATACAATTCTGTTAATTAGCTATGCAGGCAGTTCCTTTAACCTCATGGCTTGGTTTTGCTCTGATATGCATTGTCAGCTGTGTGATCTTATATAGACTGGTGTGTGCCTCTCCGAGGTATATAAACATCTCAAAGGTGATCAAGAAGAATGGGAGGCACCTGAGCTAAATTTTGAGTGTCATAGTAATAGGTCTGAACAGTCAATGTGATATTTCAGTTTTTCTTTTGCGAAAAAAGTTTAGGGGTCTGAATACTTTCTGAATTCGCTATATTCATGACACCCTCTTTTTCAGGTGCCACTACACCACTGCCTGGAAACAGTCTGAGAAAGATGCAAATATACAGTGGGGTCCAAAAGCTTTAGACCGCTTTCCCATTGTGAAAGTGGTCTCAGACTTTTGGACCCCACTGTAAATCTTTAACTTCACATACTGTATATATGTATTGTATATTCAATACTTATAAAGCAGCATAGATGAGTCATAACTGTCCTACATTCATGTTCATAGCCACCTACCTGTATTGCACCACTTATTGCTATGGAAACCATTCAATTCTACATTAAATAAACTTACATTTAGCTGGAGTCAGCGCAGGAGGTGACTTTGTGTGGCTGCATAGGGAAAGTGATAAGTATGTGGACACTGTTTAATTAATGTACTATATTTACCATAAGTTAATCAGCTCCCTACATTCAGAAGGGATGTAGGGATTACAGATCCTTACATTCAGAAACTAGTCTGTTGGTTCTGGTGTGTTTCATATGTAGATTTAATTTAAGCAAACTGTTAAATTTTACTTTTTCCTCACAAGTGACCAATTTGTGGCAATGCAAATAATGACTCTTGTCCGTCAGAAGCAAAGGCGGAAGTAGCACGGCATGTTTTAAAACAGGAAAACACAGAAAAGTGGTGTATTAAAAAAAAAATGGTAATACTGTACGGATTACAATTACATAATTGATTGCTTTAGACTGCACAGTGCTACAGATGTTTTCTGGCAACCCATTTAGCAACCTAAGGTCTTTACTACCTAATACACTCCCTAAGTTTTAATGGAGCAACCCAGTGTATCAAATCACGTTTTTAACAAACTACTAGTTTCTAAATATGAAGGACTTTTCATACAAACTAAACAGCAGCTTGTGTTACCAATTCCTTAGCTTAGAAGTTTTTCTTGATGTTGGGATCATATGTGTGACAACATAATAAAACTCGAGGTCCACTTACTAGCTTTTTAGAGCTTTCAGCTGCATCTCATTTTTTAGGTTGTTGATCATTTGAGAAATTTATCCCTGAGTCATGGTGCCTTCATGTGCTGGTGAGAGGCTCTGAAATCTAAGCTATGTGGGAGCTGGCTGCTCTACAAGACTGCATTGATGAGATTGTTTTAAGAAAATCAAACCCAGACGACAGAGAACAAACAATGATTGTGGAAAGTAAAACAAGAATTGGACAGCTGATTGCTTTGCAAATTATACTGTTCAGCAGCAAATTATTGTTTCAATCACTCTTATATTAATATCACGGGTCATTCTAGGACAATGACTTAAATGGATCAATATCCCAACAATAGGACTGTTATTTACAAGAAAAAGCACGCTTACTTCTGATTTTAAGTGTAAAATCAAGTGCTTCAGGTACATATGACCTGTAGTGTAAACATTGGAGCAGTCTAATCCTATGACCATGTCTGTCCCTGCCACCTTGATAAAGTGAAGACGGCGCGTGAGTGTGTGTGTGTGGGAGATGTTTGTGTGTCAGGGGAAATCATAGCCTGCAGGGAGGCAGCTGAGGCCCCCCTGAGACGTGAGCCTATGACCCTGAAATCATGCACTCCAAGGCTCCCAAGCAAAAGGCCCAACCTGATGAAATCAGACACCTCTCCCCCCTTCGAGCTCCGTCGTTGCTGCATTCACCAGACTCAGGCACTAAGGTCTGCTACAGGTCAACTGGGGAAAGAAATCTACGTCATTTAATTCCTTCAAACCCCCACCTCCATCCACCCTTCCCTTCACAGCACCAAGCCAGTGCTTCACACCTGACAGTGATCTGTACTTCAAAACCACAACATAGGCTCACGTTCCGTCCCTCAGCTGACACAAACGATTTGCTGAGATGAGTTCACTGGAGGCGTGAGCGCTGACAACTGGTAAACCACCCACCATCCCCACCTTCAACCCCCTCAACTTTCCCACTCCGCATCTACAACTGACAAGCAGCAGTTTTGTTTTGCAATGCAAAGCAGGGTTTTGCTCTGTGCTTTTATGGTATTTGAGCACATGACCAAACACATGTGCCACACACAGGCAGAAAGTAATGTCTTTTTCTATCAGGATCCATCCAGAGAAAAAAATTGAGGTGAGGGTCAATGCAATTCACTTACTTGACTCTGTAGTTCATTTAATATTTATAGAACCTTTGTTTCCCATAAAATTACTTCTGTTGTAGAGCTTTTCCAGGAGCAAATAGTCAAAGAATTTGGATGATTGCTGCCTGAATGCACTTAGTGGTGAAGCTGCAGTATATTAATATACGTTATGTTTGTATAAACTGTAAAAACTCACAATGTATGTAAAACTCATAGACTTCACTAGCATATATATTTTGGACTTAATTGTAAAAGGACAGTACTCCACTGGTATTTTACTGCCCTTGATATAGTTCATAACGTTAAATGTATTGAAAACTTGTAATCCCATGTCACACACACCAGATTGTGTACCTTGCAGATATGTAACATCACACTTCGAAGACACTACGCATAACCTCTCAGAGGACGATTTTTTTAGTTTAAAGGATAGGATGTCACATGTGGGTGTGAGTGACTGGTCCAGTCTGTCCCTTTGTCCTATTCCTCAGATTCATCCTCAAGCACAACTGAGGTTGTGTCGGAGGTGTTGTAGTGTCACAATCTCAACACTTACTGTTGTCATTACAGTGTTATCATAACTGAAAGAATCTTTCCCCAGAGCTATGAAAAATAAAACCCAAGTTGCAGTAAATCATAGTTTTCCTTTAAGACAGTACATCATGTTTTACTCCTGCAGTCATACAACAGCATAAACAAAAGAATATGACAGTGTCAATTACTATATTGTTTGACTGATTATACGAAAGCCCAAACGCCCGGTGCCTTTTTAAAAAAAGCTGTTTTTCTTCATACACACAACACCACAAGACCAGAATCTTTAAACTTAGGTGATGTACCGAGTGCCAAATCCGAGGAGTTCCCAGGGACGTGATTTACACAGTGCAAGGAGATCTCAACTCAGACCTGGAGATTGGTTGGAGTTTACTACAAGCTCTGTTTTGTACAAGCAAACCACAGACCTTTCCAAGACATACTCACCCCCTAATGATAAATTCCTAGTGCCTCTCCTGTGTTATTCATGTGTGTGATCTTAATTTGCCCATAGCCCTCTTTATATATGTAAACTGCTCCGAAAAGGAACAGCTCAAGTGGCTCTTAGATTTGTCCCTGCACCCAACAATATACCCAGCGAGGGCAGGGAACAATCTTTCAACCATGCATAATTCATGTTGAGCTTGACTTTTAACGAGGTGCTAAAAATCCTGACGTGTGGCCCACTCAACGCTCGATACCATGACATAAATCCTTAATACTTTTTTACGAACTGCATCAGTCCGAGGTGTTTATCTATAATAAAAATCTTGAATTGTAACTTAGCAGTATAACATTGTTGCCCCTGAGCTCATATACCATGAATAAGTCTAGTCCTGGGGCTTTTTTTTTTTTACATCAAGATCAACATCGCCTCGTTTCAGCAGCTCGCCTGTTAGCGATTAGCCTTTGCAGAGTGAGAAATACCAACCAAGGGCACTCACTTTATTCTCTTTTTTCCAGGACTGTTTATCTGAATGCATGGTGAATTTGTGCCTCAATAAATTTTTATGCTCTCTCTTTCTGTCAGCTGCTCAAAGTATGCCTCTGCTGTCATTAAGCACTGATGTGGCTGCAAAATATATTGTTTACCTGGCTGCTTTATGGTTCTTTCTTTAAACAGGAGGAGTGCATACACGTGTGGGTGTACTATCTCAATATACTGCCTTATATTGTATACTGTCAAAGATTCATATTTCTCTCCTCGCTATCTCTCAGCATGACAGTCACTGAGTAAACAGACGATATTGTCGGAGCTCATGATAACATTTTTTTTGAAGTCTCAGTGTTTCTGGACCATGAAAAGGATTCCATGTGGTACACGCTCATGTCTTTGCCTGTCTTCCTGTCTCTATATCTCAAATATGAGTGGGCATGAATATCAAGGCATGATGAATATTGTGACAGGTAGGCCATGGCTTTTGGAAATGGCATGACTTATGAACAACGTGGCCTTGGTTTGCTGGTTCACATACAGGAACAGTTTTTCTATTGGCAGCAGAGTGAGTGTCCACCACTTAGCCTCTAAAGGAATATTTGTTAGGATAAACTTGGCCAGAACAGTGTGATAATATTTACATGTTCTTTTTATTAAGACCTTTGTTTACAGGTAGGAAAAAAATCTGTTTGGTGATAAGAGACATGACAGGATTCACACAAGACCACACATGCATAGGCCCATTATTTTTTCATTTCTTGTTTTTCATGACATTTTTCCTTTTCATTTGGTGAGGACTCAAGGACCGAAAATAAAGGAGATTTCATGCAGAGAATGCAAACTCTAAAATAAAATAATGGATACAACGTCAAAGTGCCAAGTCTCAGCTTTAATGTAGAAAGAACCATGTGGGAGATACAGCCTTTAAAACACACAGTGCCAAAAGTTTAGGGGTTCAAAAGCAATTGGATAGATGCACGTTAAGTCAAACCAAATCATCAGATTTAATATTTTGTGGAAATTCCTTTGCAGTCAATGACCACCTGAGGTCTTTGACCCACAGACATCAGCAGGTATTTTGTATCCTCCCTGGTGATGCTTTCCCAGGGTTTCACTGCAGCCTCCTTCAGCTCTTGTTGTTCTGGGAGTGTCTCTGCCTTCAGTCTGGTCTTCAGCAGGTGGAATGCTGCTCAGTCGGACTGAGATCAGGTGACTGACTCGGCCAGTTGAGGATATTCACTATGTGTTAGAAGGGCTATATCTTTCACACAGTCATGTCTCTGACATAAACAACTACTCCAATCAAAGCTGAGACTCGGCACTTTAATGTAGTGAAACACAGGACCTGAAGAACAAAAAAAAGTATACCTGTCAAAATACTTATGGTCTGGATTGGACTGCATGTATAAATATATACACATATACTGTATATGTATGTATGTATGTATGTATGTGTGTATATATATATATATATATATAGAGAGAGAGAGAGAGAAAGAGAGAGAGAGAGATGCTTCACCCTCAATTTACTGGGCTCAGTTACACCACATTATATCTACTGCTTCAGTAGTTTATTATATTGGCCATCAGAAGCTTGACCAGAAACATATAACAAGCATTCTGTTATCATGACTCTGCTAATTACACACACAGATGACCTAGCTTAGTTAGTGGATTGATCTGAACTAAGAATGAGATGTATTGACCAATCAGCACTGACCTTGTGACAGATATCCACCATCTGTTAGCATGGGTCAGAGAGAAGTGTTCCCTGCTGAATTCTATTGATCTAGCTGTGTAAATACTGCTGTAGTTTGCTGCTTAACATGCTGCAGATGTTTTCCAGGAAATCCCCCTTACATTTCAGCCTGTTAGGATGAGAAAAAGTTTATTCAAAATCGGACTGCTCCAAAGTCCACAAACTGAAGTCATGCTTAGGTATAGGTAAACCACCCAACCAGCCATGCCAACACTTTACTGTCTACTTGACTGACTTTTATTGTCTGTGTTACAGTGGTCTTTCATGGTTGTATGCAAACATACACTCATAGGCACGTCATCCTCTGTCATAGCATAAAACCTTAAACAAAACAACCAAAGAAATGATGTACCTGCCTGCCCTTGTTGCCTGCGAAGTTCTGCCCCAGCTCCCAGAGAGCTCGACCATCATCCTGTCCAGTGGCAGCCGTGTCAGTTGCTTCTTTTGGCTAATTCGCTGGCTGCTCTGTTTGCCTTCAGCATCTGGGGCCAGCTTACATGGAGCCTTCATACAGAGGCTTGTTTCAGCCAACTTTGGAGATACTGTGTAAAAATTGGCCTATTGTATTTTTACAGAAAGACTGAGGAGCATGATGACAAGCTTTTCAACGCACAGTAATAAGTGACATTTAACACAGATATTCCGCAGCAATCTACACCCTGAACATGAAAGGTTTTACATTTGCTGCTCCAAATACCTGGGGCTCCATTTTCATGACACGGCAGTCTTGATGAGGAGTCCTGACCACGAAATTACTAAATGGCATGTTACACAGTATTCACCACTGAGTCCATTTACATTCATGCTACTGTCCTGGTTACACATTTTATCCTATTTTTAAACTTATAGTATTTTGGATGTGATGCTTACATGAATAATGGGGGACCTGGTAGCAGGGACTAGGTCTCTGAGCACTGTTTATGGTTTGTGAGGGCGTTTCTATGACTCTGTTATTTTTCATTAATATCTTGGATCAACTCATATTGGTTTGTGGCCACATTGTAACTTCTGTTTTTCTGAGTCTTTTTGGTGTTATCATCGGTATTCGAAGAAGACAGCACAAGTTATACAAGTTATTGTTTTGTATATTCACCACATCTGGCTCTCACTTCCATCAATACATACTTTACACCATTATATCATTTACTATAACATGATATTGCTTATGTTTCTGATAAACTAGATCACTCCAGTTGAAAACACTCCTATGTGAAAAGACAGTGATCAGAAACCTTAGCCAGCAGTTAACATGCCTCAGTGTTCAGTTTTCTTTTGAAAGGACATGGCTAGCAGCCTATCTGGGTTTCTATGGCCAAAACATAATTACAGCACATGCCTGAAAGAAACAATCCAAAACCATGCATGTAAACTCACTCATTCGTGGCACTGTGCATCGTCTGCAGTCTCCCAAAACTGATTCCATTGTCTGGTTTAGTGGGACTTTTACAGTTTCAGAAGCAGCATCTGCTGGTTGTTTTTGATTAAGTGTCAAACTGGGTACTTAACATGAACAGTGATAGCCACCAAGGCTGACCAAATCAAAAAGACAACAAAAAACAAACATAAAAAACTTCTCCGCTATCTGCGTCTGGCCAATAAGGTATGGTTATGGAATGGTTAAGGTTAGGCTAATAACTCACTTTGTTAAGGTTAGGGAAAGATTGCTATTAGAGGTAAAAAAAAAAAAAAAAAAATCAACATCCACTATTATTCTGTGAAAGGACACCCACATGAAAGATGAATTGGCTACATGTCCATCCACCATTCTGAACTCCACATCTTTATCACGGAAAAACAGCTTTTTGTGTGCAACTCCTCTAAATGTATGTGTGGAGCTGTGCTGAGCCCAACGTTCGAATTTGTTTACCTGAGCGACTCTGACCTTTATGAGCTCAGACAACAGCTGATGGCTGCTCGTGCCGCAGTTAAAGGTGGAGGAGAAATTAGTTTTTCTGAATGTTACTATACAATAAACAATCACCATCACATTGAACCAAACGAAAAACACTCACTGGGTGAAATATAAGCCTTCAGATTCAGCTTTCAGGTTGTTACGAAAACTCCAGCAACCTAAAATACTGGATGCAAAGTTTACATTGTTGCTCAAGGGTTTTGCAAAGGAATTTCTTCTGGCAATCAGAAAATGTCACGACAGATTAGAAAATCTTACAAATAGCTCAAAACAGAACAAATAGTGATTTGCAAAGGTTTTGACTTTTGTAATTTTCAGTGAACTGTCTTGACAACTATTGGATGGATTGCCATGAACTTTGGTTCAGACATTCATGTTCCCCTCAGGATTTGACGAATAATTTTGATGATCCTCTGACTTTTAATCCAGCTCCATCATTAGATCATATTGTTTGATACAAAAATAGCCGTAAAACTAATGACATTCCCATCCGCCTCAGCCGTACTTTGTGTTTAGTGCTAATTAGCACATTACCATGCTAACACGCTAAACTAAGATAGTGAACATGGTAAACATTATACCTGCTGAATATCAGCATATTAGCATTGCCATTCTGGGCGTGTTGCCATGCTAATGTCAGCAATTAACTCAAAGCCCTAGCCACTGTGCCTAAGTACAGCCTCACAGAGCTGCTAGCATGGATGACACTTGTCTTGTTTTGCTATAATGTAAGTATGGCTTTTCTTTTTCCTCAGATACTTACTGCAAAGAACATTGGCACTGGATGTAAATAATGCCCTGCTTAATCATCCATTATAATGGTACTTCATCAGGATCCTGGGTTTTTTAAAGCTGAAGTTATCACTGGAAAGAAGGTCTCTTGCTGGTTACAACTTTGGATTCTCTTTATCCTCATTTGCTTATCAATACATGATAAAGTCAGGGCCTATGGTTATAAATATTAACTGTGTTTTGATGTGTTTATATGGGTGGCCTTTTATTTTAAAGTGTGGCTCTGTTTAGAAACTACGATGTTTTATAAAATAGACATATTTCTGTAGCTGTTTTATTGGACTTTATTTGCTTTTATAAGTCATATTATCATCAACTGAGCAAAAGGTAAAGCTTTTATCTCCAGCCTGCACTTTGCTTTCTGAAAGGGAAAGTAAATTTCAGGTTAGGGACTGAGACAGGCTCATAGAAAAGAAAAATGCTAATCAAATAGGATATAAAGTTTGAAAGGAAATAACAATGCAGAATGTCTGTAAGTTTAGGCATGAATGAGGCATCCTGACAGTTTGTTGAGGTACATGACATGTCCCTTCTTCGTGACCTTTGTTGCATGTCATCCCTTCCCTCTATGCCATCTCTTCTGTCACTCCCCGCTGTCACCGTCCAGCAGAGCAGAAATGTCACCAAAAATAATCTTAAAAAACAACAAAGAATTAACCATGACAAGTAAGTGAAGTGCTTCAGAACCTCCAAACACTATGCTCTATGTTGGGCTATTTTTATTCGTGCTCCAATGCCAATCGATACATCTGTGACAACAACTGGAAGTGGCTGTCATGTGCAGTGTTCAAATTAGCAGGGCCGATATCTGATTTTGAGTCAGAAGCAATCATGTGAAGTCATGGCAGCTGGGTAGAGTGCACACATGTTAGCAAGATGACTTTGAGTGAGTGCATAGATAGTCATTAAATGGAGGGCTTTCTGATAAGTGTGTGTGTAGATAATGTGTCAGAGAGGCCCTGTAGTCACACAGCAGGATGTGAGCTGCATTGAGTGGAACTGCCACACTACTTTAATGATCAATCCACTGCTGATATGATGATTGCCACATCAGCTTGTGTGCAAAGGCTCGTAGTACAATGGATGATGGAGGACATCTCAGTTGTGAATTTTGTTAGCTTTAAAGCTTCAGTGCTGCTTTAGCAAAGTTAGACACAACACAATGCAAAAGGAAAGCTGGTTGACTGGCAATGCAATGATTTTTCAGTACAAAAGGTAGACCAGTTAATTAGTTTCAGGTATGCTACTTGTTGCAATGTAGAAGCAAAAAGACAGCTGATTTATATTGCTGAAGGGCCTGAATTTAACCCAGCTTCTGAGAGTTATAACTCAATCAAACCAAAGGACGGACGTCAAACACACACTGCTAAAATCAGCATCCTCTTTCCGTTAGCTCCTGTTAGCATTCTTACAGTCCTCTATCACTCTAAGAGGCTTTGATTCTTAGTCCTCTAAGAATCGTGCTCCCTGTCCCTTTTGAATCATATTAAACATCTGATCCTTATAACTTCCTATGTGCCATTCTTGTCATTTTCAAACACTCTGAAAAGGTAATCTGACATGACTTTTTCCATGGTGCAGATTTACTTAATTTGAGCAAGTATGGGAAAAAGGAAAAATAAATCAGCAATGTAGCCACGGCTCTGTGACTGACTCCATGGCAACCTTAGCAACATTATACTTCCTGCATATACAGTATCACCTGTACTCTGTATTACATTCTCAGAGCCCCTGTGGTAAAAACCCTCATATTGATATTATAATCACCTATCAAAACAACAAAAAACAACAGCTGACAAAATATAAATGTGTTTTTTTTCAGTACATTTATTGACATTGCTAAAGATCAGAATGTCCCATCAAAATGATCTTATGTCCCTGGGACAATGACACTGTTCTCTATATGTTCATATATTTGTTTGTTGATAAGTTGATGTTATTTCTGAGCAGTCTAACTTATTATGAAAATAACATACATCATATACACTTATACACAAGACATTTTGTGACTATGCCATTAGGGAGTTATGGCACAGGATCCTAAGAGTTACTGGGTTAATAGTAGTAGCAGTACACTACATTAGTGATACAAGGATTGCCAGGGTACATGAATATACTTCACCTCACTGATATTATTGTGAAGGAGGGACAAGGGTGCAGATGTTATTCTTCAATTTTTGCGATGAACTCTGTAAAATATTTAAGTTAATTTGAAAAACTCGCAGGTCGTGCCATCGCCATGCCTCAACTTTCTTTTAATTTCCATCAGCATAGATTAATAAATTGCATATGCTCTGTCTCCTCCCGCTTAAATTGATGATAAATGCATATAGTGGGACAAAATGACACTCCTGGGACAACAATAAATCTAACAAGATGAAAAATTGCTGGTTTGT
The DNA here is from genome assembly GCF_016859285.1 of Xiphias gladius. Lineage (NCBI taxonomy): Eukaryota > Metazoa > Chordata > Actinopteri > Istiophoriformes > Xiphiidae > Xiphias > Xiphias gladius. The sequence goes on along the minus strand of NC_053403.1, from coordinate 23,596,684 downwards.
TGCTGGGGCTTTTCCACAAAGGTGCCCATGCAACCACTCAATCTCCCACCTGCTCCCATTTCTCGATGCAAGCTGTCACATATTGATGGCAGCCCTCGTATTTGGAACAAATTATGTGTGGAAGTCCAATAGAAAATATGCTGTCCGCTTCTGGACATGCCTAATGAAAATGGATGGCTGGGTAGCGTGAACGGAACCGGACACCTGACAATCTATTGTCTCTCTCCATCATTGCACAGGAGTTAGCTCAATCTAGTAACACATCTCTCCCGATGGAAATGAAGATGTCCTGTCTAATGGGAAGCATAATGGCTGTGGACAGAAGGAAGACATCTTGCTTTAGCTCGTATTCCCTTGCACATTAACGAAGGCTTGGCTTGTGACAGATAAGGTTTGGAGAAAAGACAGAAGAGAGTGGTGTGACACTGTTAAGTATCCAGCCCTCAAAAAATGTACAGGAGACAGAATAAACCATGCCAGACTACTGGAATGTTCGGGTGTTCATAATGTACTGCCAATTGAATGTGTGTGTAGTGTGGGAGAAATAATTGTGGGCTTTCCTGACTGTTCCCTGCCTCGGAGCATCAGGTCAATACATGCTCACCAGGATGAGGCCCCTGGCAGGCAGGTCATGTCACTGGCTGTAAAAATAGCAGCTGGCAATCCAATCCTCTGATTTATGAAGCATGTCAATACCCAGACTGTAACAATGTATCAGCTGGGAGATGATTGGTGGTCTCTCAGTTGGACAATAAACACACCCTTGCTGCAAGATTGACACTTTACCCAGCAACATAAACCCATCATCTCAGCTGTAAAAGGACTCAATTACTAATGGCAATAACTCTCAACTTTTCTTTTCTTTTGTTATTTTGGATTTTTTTTGGCTTTGTTTTCTCTGCGAAGAGAGGACATTTCACATTTCAGATCTCAGAATCAGAACATTTCAGAACAATTTCTGAACACAAAAGATCTAAAAACCACGTATCCATTTCTTTGAAAAAGATGCAAACTATCTCTTATCTTAATGGTTTTAGGATTTTGTTGTTTTCAAAATTTCCACATTCTATCCATACATTAGTAATACTGTAAGATCCACTCAAACTGCATCTATATGTCTGTAGAGCTGTACTAAATGATTTTTCAATCATCATTTTTTGGGCCCTTACATATTATCACCTTTTAAAGTTGTTACGGCTAGTGTTAGCAAACAGTTGCTTATTTACACATCAGGCAGACAGAGTAACATTAACATTAATTTGTAGTTGTGTGTCCGGTCACCCAATGAATTTTAGTTGAATATTCATTCTTCTTTTAGCGCCACTTTGGCCTCATCACAACAACTCCTGAGAAAAAATATCTGTCTCTTTAACTATGTTTACCAGCTAGTTGCTTACTTTGTCTGCCCGCTGTAGGGTGGTAGGTGGATAGAGTACAGTGGGTTGAAACAGCTTTCTGCTGTTGCTGGAAACAAAGTAGATGAGAGCAATTAGACTTAGCCAAAACATTAAGGTTGTTGATGGTTGTTGATCCATTTTTAAATAAAAATATTGATTTGTGCAGCTTTAAAGTGTTTTCTTTCCCATCGGATCAGTAAATTTGGGCAGGAAATAACACGCAGTGGGATTATTCTAAATTATAAACCAATGGAATATCAGTTTAATTGATAAATGTTTGATTTAGCATGAATAGCAGGATTATTTAAACATTTGTGATGGCTTTATTTGTTGTATTTAATAATGAACAATGAAACTTGAGGCCAGCTTTAAAGATGCACCATTTTCCAGGAGTGCATACCCATTTCTAAAATTAATCTCTGCCAAGGAGGTTATGTTTTCACCTGTGCTGCGGATCCAGGAATTTTTTTCATCACTTCCCTTAAGATAGCAAGATAGGGCATTTTTTGACATTTTCATCAATGGTTTGGGAAATAATGTATGAATCTTGATGTAAAAAATCAGACATATTTGAGGTGATGAGAGCTATAAGTTTGTACAATCTGGTGCAGATCCAGATAATAATCTGGTGGAAGAAAATGCTGACTCTGAGTTGTGCTTTCTATGTACTATGACAGATAAATCTTCCTTTTTATTTTATTTTCTATTATAAGCGCCAAAAGGACATGTAGGATTGTTTGGCTTTGGCGGCGGTATGCGCTCTGCTGAGTGCCATTCTAATTTTATACATGTGTTGCTGGTTATATATGAAGGACATCAAAAACAGTTTAAAACTGAACCTTACTAACAGATTTGAGTTCTTTCCTTTTCTCCTTTTGTTCTCTTCTTCATTTTCTTTTCATTGAGGTTCAAACTTTTAAATGTCAATAAAGTATCATATCCATCCATTCAGAAATGAATACAAAACTAGACTGCCATCTTAACCAGCCTTACAAAATATACTCAAAAACACAGCAGCTATGACACAACTACATGCACTAATATACTCAAAGTAAAATTCTCACTCATTCTTCCACTCAGGATCTATAAAAGTCCATTATTTAAGACTAGTTGGAGGTTGGTAGATGAAGTTAGAGGTATAGAAAACAATATTCCAATTAGCTATCAGACATTGAAAGGGGGGGGGACTGAATCATATCCAGTCAAGGTGACCACTTAATCTTCCACTTCCCTACAATTCCATGCAATTTCTGAATCCTTGGGTGGTTCAAAAACAGGTGCATATGTACCAATGTCTGAATTACATTTAATATTCTGAGCAGCGTTTAAACACAGCTTGTCCCTCAATAACAAAGAGAAATGCAGCATGTGCAGTATTTCAAGTAGTTTTTTCTCTACTTTTACGGCTAAGAATAGTGTATGCATTTCACACAACTGATTCCAAGATATTGTCCATTATATGATGTCCTACATTAATCTGCCATTGCCTTCGAATATAATCTGTAGAAAAATTTAAATGAAACTCCCAAAAACGAGGAACAAATCTGTTTGTTGTGGTTTGTGTAAGAATTCCCTCAACGAAAAACATGGTTTTTGGAATAAAATGTCATTTTTTAATTCATGGACTACATGCCACAACTTGTTTGTTCCTGTGGACAGCAGAAGACTTATACCACCACCACTTCTTTTGTTGATGTCTTGTCGGAAAGAGTCCTTCAAAGGCCTCTATTAACAGCTAAAAACACTGACCTGTTTCAGCCTCAAAGAGAGTGTGTAGATAATAACATCGGATTGATTAGACCTGGTACTCCAAATGAGGTTGAAAGCAGTCATTATTGTAAACTATTAATATACTCAACTAAACAAAAATTGTTTACAGTCCTTATACTTACTCTCCTTAATAGTGCCAGGAGAAGTTTTTTTTTGTGTTGAATTGAATTGATTGAACTGAGTATGTAGCAGCACTTAATCAACATGGTACTGTAATACTCACCCAAACCCCTTCCTTGAGTTTCATGTTTCAAAATGGCTGTGTGGACAAAATCAATACATAAAATCAAAACAGAAGATGATGAAAATGTATGAAACAGCAAAGAGCATTTAAACACATTTCAAACTCTATTCGTGTGACTCTTTATTTATTTCACGTTACAACATATTACATGAGTTACAACAAAGAGAATACCTACAGAGGACCCTTACCTTGAGCGACAGTATTTAGTGTGGTGTGGCTGATGTTTTAGTCGAGCATCAGCTCTTTGTGATGTTTTATACTTTCTAGACACTGGGACACATTCCTCCCCATAGGAACCGTCTGAGGTCAGGGCTGGGAAAGTGCTGAGCAGCACAATTGTCAAATCTGAAAAATGGAGACTCAGAGGAGAGGGGGGCGGAAATAGCGGGGGGCTCGGATACATTAAAAAGAGGGGCACATGTTGGCTTTCAGGGGTGTTCCTGAGTCTCTGGCTGGCCGAGCAACCATCAATCATCATCATGTCCTTGTCGTCCTTACACACTGACCCCACCTTCTGAGTCTGACACATCAAAGAAAGGCAGGAGGTGCAGGGGAGTGGTGGCTGGAGGTACCACCCTTTTCTGGGAATACTCCAGCAATGATGAAGCTGTTTTTATATTGAATTTTTTTTTTTAATTGAAGGTAAGATATATAGTACATGCTGTAAGTGTGACAGGAGGTCAAAAGGCTCCGCAACATAGTAGCATACTGTGTGCTTCTGATGTATTACTAATACGTTCAGAGCTTAGGATCAATTTTCCCAAATTTAAAATACCCAGCAACCTTTTAAAAACCCAGGTTGTTTAACTATTATGCTTTGTAGGTATTTCCAGAATAACATGACATGTAGCCAGAAATAACACGAACATGTGTTTGATGGGGCTAATTGCAGGATCCGGCACAAATGAAACTCTGCTTAACATCTAGATGAAGATTTGGACGGTCAACAGCACCCATTCCAAACATTAACCTACAGATAGCCAACTGAAGAGTTCAGACTGGATGGTGTGTAGTGATGGTGTATTCCTTTAATTTCCTAATATATTTTACCCACTATAATTTTGCCTATGTACATACATCTTTATGCCTATGTACATACATCTTCATACATCTCCACTCTACATCAACTTCTCGAAGGGTCGAGTCTGGCCCCACATTGTTGATTTTTCCTCTTCTTTGGCCTGCATTTAAGCTTTCTACTGAAGCTGCATTGCTGCTATTTATTAAAAGGGGAGAAGTCTTTAATTTTAATGCATTGTGAATAAAATTTTTATTTTGGTTCTAGCTGTCTCTGGTTCTCGTATACTCTGGGTTTTTTGTATCTGTATCTTGCGAGGTCACATTTAGTTGTAGTCTTATTTTCATTGTAGAAAAAATGACATCAATGAATATTAACGCTGACTAATAGACCATTACTCTACACTAGATTTGTCCAGAGATTTAAATTTTAGATTTGCAAATAAATATTTGTGAGATATTATTGGTAATTCCCAGTTATTGGTAACAAATTATGGCATGGGGCTGCAAAAGGTTGCTGGCTTAATATTCTAGACAAAAATGCCAATTTTAAAAGACAATTTGATTTCAAAAAAGGAAATCAAAGGAAATAAAAGGGGAGTAAAATATATACTGGTGGAAATGTTCAGCATGTTACTAATTCATTGTGTTTACCATTCTCACCAGCTCAATAATAAATGGCAAAGGAACATTTTGGCCACTCCAACTGTCATCTCCTAAAAAAGCTCCCCATCCTTCCGTGTTACATGGGAAAGAACAAGTGGCAAGGAGAAGGAAAACATCTTGAATCCTCCAACGCAGAAGGAGGAACGGAGTGTTGGCATCATTCCATGCATTATTCAAGAGTGTAAATTAACCCTGTGTAGGGATACTCCATCAATCATGGGGGGACACTATAACAGGGCGCTGGCTGGGGGAACACAAAAACTAGGGGGGAGTGTTGATGGAGGGTAGAATGCTAGTCTTGGTTGGTTGGTGTGTAGCTGGTGGTCTATCAGATGCAGTGTAATGAAGAGGGAATCTGAAGTCACCACTAGAATTAGCCACCTGCTATTTGAAACAGGTGGCCATGACAGTCATGTTTGGCATGTGGAAAGGCTCAAGCAGAGGCCCTGTCGCCTGGAGGGACCAAATACTGTCTCTGTCAGAGAGGAAGCAAAACAATAAATGGACTAGGATTTCAGGTTTGACAGTGTTTAAACTTTAGAAAAGTAGTTTAAAGTCGTGATCTATGACATATGCACATAAATATTGTTACATTTCAATACTCAGTCTTTAATTGATGTAACATATAATGATTAAATCTAATTCCACTTCATGAAAACTACGATTTTGATGTTTTAAAGTCTTAGTGTTTGGCCAAGCTTTCCTGAAAAAAAAATTATTCGGTCCATTTGAAGCATAGCCATCCAATCCTTTTGGGGCTCCTATCTACAATATGAATTCCACCATCAGCATGTTAACCTTGTCATGCTTACATGCTCAAAATTACAACATTAGCATGTAGCTCAAAGCACTGCTGTGCCCAAGTACAGCTTTATAGAGCTGCTAGAATGGCTGTAGACTCTTGTTGATTGTTGTCGTGTCATGAACTGAAGTGTTGGGCAAATGAAAAACTGATCTATACTAAGATCTTTAGGATTCATTAAAAGATAGGTTTGGGATAGGATAGGATTTGTCTTAAAACAATACTGATCTGTCCATAAATACGTGAGAATAGGTCTTGGTTGCTGTAAATTTTCCTACTATCCATACTGGCCCTGAAGCTTTTTTACCCAGAAAGTGACTATGCTGTATGTATAAATATATGTATAAATCAGGGACAAAATGCACAGTCGTCATTCTGTGCAAAAAATGCACTCCAAAGTTCAGCTGAGGCTCATAGGAAACTTCAGCTGTCCCACTATGCTAAATCGAGTCGGTATCTTTCAACATTAAAGTTTACATAAGACAAATTTCCCTCTTTTTTCCTCCCAGATAGTCCCTTTTCGAGGTGTGGTAGAGGGTTACCTTCTGACCTTAATGTAAGTACATGTCAGATGAAGGGAGAGATTTTTAATGTCATTGAAGCTTAATAAAAAAAGAAATATATATATATATACCTTAGAACCACTGCGTGGCAGAAGAACGCATAGGAGATTTCCAACAAAATAAAATTCTATGACGAGCTATAAGTGATGAAAAAGCCTTTGTCTTTTTTTTTTTACCACATTTACGACATTTTGTCGGACACCAAAAATTGTGATAAGAAGGCAGGGCTTCATAAAAAATATTTTGGAAGTTTTGGAATAGTAGTCCCAATAGCTTTTGTTATCAATATGTAAGTACATTTTAGACAATTCTGATTTAGAAAGGATGTACTCTATGTATTATCATGAATTGTATTAGACTTAAGTAACTGCGAACCTGCCTCCTTCCACCGCTCTGTGGTAAGTTTGACATATATCTGCAAGATCAAATGATTCTGAAAAGGTTCACGTTTAAGAAAAACATCAGAAGGTTGCAATGGAGGTTCAGCACTTTGCTCCCATCATAAATGCTATAGCTGCTAGAGGTCACCTAACAATAAAACATAACTATGGTTCATAATTAGCTGCTTGCAAAGATGTCCTATGGGCTTGATTTTTTCCAGGACAGTCTTCCGTAGCGGTACAGGTCTTTCATACCTGCAACACCCTTTGTGTTCCACATATTTAAAGCAGAAGCAGAAAGACCCACTGATGATTTTTGCAAACAGTACTAAGGCTGGAGGCTGCTGTTTAAAGTTTAAGTTGGTATCGAAATTGGTAGCATACATTCAGAGAATTAATGACCACTGGATTGTCTGTATTTGGAGAAAGAAGTATTTGGGAGAGCAGAGCACAGCAATGCTAAAAGAGATGAAGGAGGGAAAGAGAGAGATTTCCCAGCCCAGATAAATGATACAATCACCTGGTCAGTTAGTTTAAAATAAGTTTTAAGAGTGGACTAAAATAAGTATTTTGGAAATTAATTTTAATTATTTTGACCCTGCCTATTGAGGTTAGAGGTAGATTTGCCCATTTCCAAAAATCTGATTTTATTTGTGAAAGAAGTTTGGAATTGGCTGAGAAAATCTTGCCCAGTGAGCGACATATATTAACTTCTAGATATTTAAAGCCTAAGTGGCAGAAATGAAAAGGTATGTCAGCCTGTTTGATCTTCATGGCAGCTGGGTTAATCGGGGAACATTTAAGTTTATGTTAAGTTTTTAGCCAGAAAATTAACCGAAATGATCCAGTATATTTATAATGAGAGGAATTTGGGCAATTGGATTTGATACATAAAGATGTAAATCGTTTGCGTAATAAGTCAGATTGTGTTCCATTGCGAAATATGCCTTGAAAACAGATGATGGCTGCTATGATTGAGAGTGGCTCTATGGAGAGCAAATAACAAGGTGGGAGAGAGGGCAACCTCGTTGTGTCCGTCTAGGTATAGCAAAAATAACTGGATTGAATTTCTTTAGTATGTACAGCGACCATAGGGGAAATATGAGAAAGAGGAACCCAGGAAATCAATACATTCCTGAAGACAAATGTCTTCAGAACAATGAAAAGATAGCTCCATCCAACTCTATCAAAGGCCTTCTCTGCATCTAAAAGTAAAACAACCTCAACCTATTCAGATGATTGTTTAGATAAATTTATATAAAGAAGAGTGTGGACATTACAAAATGAATGTTGGCCTCTATGGTCTGTTCATCTAAAATGATGTTCAAAACAAATGGCTAATAACTTGGCCAGCACTTTGACGTCAACATTAAGCAGACTAAAGGAACAACACGAATTAGAAAATGTGGGGTCTTTCCCTTTTTCAAGCGATAGTGAGTCCGATGTCTGTCTCAGAGTGGGAGATAGTAAGCCATTTTCTAAGGATTAACTGGACACAGACAGAAGGAGTGGGGCCAATTTATTACTAAATGTTTAAAAAAAATTTCTGATGGGAAGCCATGTGGACCAGGAGCTCAACTATTCTGCAGTGATTTTATGGCATTTGAAACCTCCTGTGATGTGAATGATGCATCAAGTTAGATTTGTTCTGATCAATCGTTCGGAAATCCTAGTCATTTAAAAGCCGAAACATTTTTGAAGAGTATGGGGTATAAGGGAGTCTGATTTATGAAAGATTGGAAAAGTATGACTTAAAGGTTGCATTTATACACTTGGGATCAGCTATTAGGATATTTCAGTCATCATTTATTTGTAGAATACTGTGAGCTGCAGAGTGGCATTTTATCTGGTGAGCCAGAAGATGACTGGGTTTGCCATAAGAGTCACTTACCAAGTCTACTGGATAGAAGATAAAATTCTGATTGTAAATTGAAACAATGTTTATACAGTTCAGGATTGGGATTGGGGGCATAGATTTGATCAATGTTAAGAATTGATTCAGTGAGCTCTCTTAGTCTGTGATGAAATATTATGCCGAAGTGGGAAAAGTATGAAATGATCTTGCCTCATAGATAGTCTTTTAAAGATACTCATATTAGATAGAAGAAAGTGGAACCATTTAGATTACAGTCAAGGAAGCCCTCAAGGGGAGGAAGGGGACAGGTAAACACAGGTCTAATATTACATGGACATGATCTGAAGAAACAATTAGTGAATATTCACTGTTCACAACATGGGGAAGTAAAACAAATATCAATGAAGAGAGATGGTTTGTAAATTCAGCATTGTTAAAATTTGTAAGTATAAACATTAACTAATATTACCAGTTGTTGAAAGAGAGTGCCAGCTACAAAATTCTACAATAAGATGTCTACCATTATTATCTGAAATTATTTTGGGTGGAGTAAACTGCATTCTTTTGTTGATTAGGACTGATCTCCTGGATATAGAATTTAAATTTGTTTTAAAATCCTGGTCAATCCACGAGGTGCTAATCCTGAAATGGTCATTATTCTGCAAGTGGGTCTCTTGAAGATGTATGGTATGACATTGGCCTTTATTCTCTTGAAATGACTGAATACCTTATAACTCCTAATTGGGTTACTGGTTCCTTTAATATTCTAACTAATAATCCAATTGAATATAATACACTGTGCCAGTTTCTATTACGTCATTGGTCAACATTCCTTGTAATTTTGTGAGAACTGGACAGAAACAAGGGATGGCCACATATTTTTTCAGTCATGTTTTGTTTGAAGAAGCACGAGTCCAGATACTAGAAGTGGGCATTGTACCAATGCTGGTTGTTTCTGGCACAGTCCAAGAATAATTTCTCACCCTTGTAATCAACCTGGACACATGTAGGGAAGCGCAGTGAAAACTTCACCTGTTTGTCTCTCAAGTTGCGTTTGACTTAGGAGAATGCTAGTCTTTTCTCTTTCAGTACTCGTGTTCAAATCTGGGAATATGAATACTTTTTGTCCATGGAAATAGAGCTGACCCTTGACATGGCGAAAAGCACGCGCCTTGTCCGCACATTGATGAAAGCATGCAATGAAGGCAATCAAAAGAGTCAAGATCCCTACCTTCATTAACAGCTCTGATATACCAATTACTGGGAGCAGGTCTCCAGGTCCTCATCTTTATCAGTGAGCTGTTTATATGTTGAACGTAGTTCTTTGAAGGAGTTCTCTGGTGAAACAATTTTATCACTGTAGTGTGAGAGTGAAGTTTCCAACTCAGAAATGAGAGCTTCAGAGGAAGCTCTCATTTGTGCCATTTGACATTGTTCCTGACTCAGTCCATTTCTGAGATGCTCTCCGTGTGGCATGTAAGTCCATAAACTTCCAACTCTTAGAGATCTGCAAAAAAGAGTTGTGATGTTGAGGAAAAAAAAGAATCAGTTGATAGTGTGGGATCCTGGTGCGTGCCCTAAACTTGTCATGCATAACTGGAAGTGGTGCAGCCTTTTTAGTAACAAAGTCTTACACTGAACCTTTTAGAAGTTAGGTGGATTGATAAATAACAACACATAGAATTTTTTTTTTTAATTTGCACATCCCCCCTCACTTAAACTGATCCATGAAACAAAAATAAATGTCATATTTCCACCATGTTTTCGACATGTTTTTCAACCATTTGAGGTTTTGCTCTTGTAATTACATTATCTGCTATTCTCTTCTTCTGTAATGGTTTGATAGCACCTGACTGTAGAATTAGTACCGCCAACTGCTCATCTCAGTGAGCGTACATTAATTTGCGTTTCCTTTGCGGGTTTTCTGGAAATTTGGTTAAAATTTGCACTACACTTGGATGGAAACCTAACTAGTCTGTGGGGACATTAATGACTGTAAAAGATAACAATCCATCCTGTAGTTTTTGGAATTTTGCTATTGCACAATAGCCACGTGTGGACATTTCTTCAAGCATTTTTGCACCTTCTCTGGGACCACTGCAGATTTGTGTTTCCCTTCTCCCCCTTATGTAAAAGAACTGGGTTGGAAGTCAGATAAGACACTGCTGAAGCAGCACTGAGGCTGTCACGATGATGTTTGGAGATACTGTATATTACTGCCTGGAAACCAGACTGGACCTTCCTTTAAACATTTAAAACCTTGGCTAAATTTTTACTGTTCTGTAGCAGAGGAAATTAAGTTCCCTCAGAGGAACATTAAACTGCGCTCCTGTGTATGCGCCACATTACAGATTCAAAGCATTATTCAATAGAGAGAAAGGCTATTAACTCTGCTGCTTTCTGGGATGCAGTCCAAGTCAGATCAGAATTCTGGTATGGTTAAATCCCCATAAGAGTTCTTGTGATGAGGCTGGTGCTTTTTTCCTGTCGTCAAGCAGAAGACACAGGTATAATGACGTTAGGCATGGTGATCCTGTTTAGACGGCTGTTTGTTTAACAGTATATTCATTGGCTGTTTGCTGATAAAACTGGTGGGAAAAGCTGCCGCTGATGAATTGCAGCAGAGCTCTGTCGGTAATATTTATTGTTTGGTTCTGCTGGCTGGCACAATATGCGTCAGGATGGTTAAATTGACTTTGGAAAAGGGGACGTGGCTGGTGTCAAAGGAGAGCCTGTGGATCCCTGTGACACCATCGAAATCTGGAATTTGTTATAGATGTAAATAAACAAGGAAAGTAATGCTCTCTGGTCTTTTTCACATGTCTGCTCTTACCAAGCTTTTCTTTCCCTGTAATAAAGCCAGGCAAATAGCAGTCATCTAAATGATTAGATTATAGGAAGAACAGACTGTGCAAAAGTCTGTTTCTGTTTTTATTCCCTGGTAAAAAAAGACTGACAGCAATTAAGATCAGCGATATCTGCGCTCACACAACTGACATCGGCAGTTTGATTAAGCTTCTCCTTGGCACATGGCCTACATCTGCCCTCATTTCTCCTTCTGATGTATTTCCCTTACTTCCTTGTTCTTTCAAGGAGGAAAGTCAAAAAAGACACCCAGACAAATTTCCTTTGGGACCTTGAATCATCTTTCATTCTCATGACTGGGAATGTGACTGGGAATCTTCAACAACAGTTATTGTCCTATATCAATACCAATTCCTGGATGCTGAGAAAAAATTGGTATTCATGGTGTGTCAGTAAATAGTTTTCCGGTGTATTTTGGATTGATTTCAAAGCACCACAACCCATGTGGCTTATCTTTGCAACCTTCAGTTGTCTCTCTGTTGGTTTAGGGCAAAAAGGCTATCAAATCTCTAACACATAGCTTCCGTGATAAATCCATTTGTATAATGCTATGGGACAACTATGGAACATCTCAAATGTCAAAACTAACAGCTTGTTTAAACAAAGCATGTTATCGTCATATTTGTAGTTAGCTGTTGGGTTCTTCTGTCCATTCACAAAGCAACATTAAAGGAACGGCCCACCAGTTTTACACATGAAATTCAGTTTGCTCATCATGGTTAGTACTAATCAGCCTGTGAAAAGAGTTGTATAATGTCTTCTGTTGCTCTGGAGGAGCTTTCTGAAGTCTAAGAAAATTACCCTGATGATGTCACCAGGAGCCTGACCCCATAGTAGGGAGTAAAAATCAAGACCCCTTTATTATCTGAGCCACTGCTGTTCATATTTTGACAAATCATTGAGGGATGCAATACTGTATCTGCACATTATTCCTGCATCTGGAAAAAACACATACATTTTTAAACATTTTTCCAACAACTTTTGCGTGAATAATAAATGTTTTGTGCTACTGATTGTCCACAAAGTGATTGTAACAACAGATTTATTGTTATAAAAGTAATCCAGTAGTTTTTTTCTAACACATTTTTTTAGCAGTAGTTAGGCTGTAATAGATAATAGTTAAAACACTTTCCACAACTGACGTATAAAACTGGGTCATTGCTTCCATTGAAATTCCAAAGTTTTTGAGCTTCCTAAAATATTTTTCTTTGCTGAACCAACTTTGGAAAATTGTAAACATTTATTTCCCTCTTAATGTTTGCAGAGGCTAATACTTTCACATTTTAGCTGGTTTAAAATGAAAATGTAAAACTCCAGCCAACTTGCATTGCCTTTCATAAAGCTGTAAGACTTTTAGTCTGGTCCAAATTGAAGCAGCAGAAGCCATATAGAATGGTTCAAGCTCAATAAACACTGGATCCTCCACTTCACATACTACAACTCAATGGGTCAGTTGACCCTCCCTGCCTGGTAAATACCCATGCTTTCCAAACTGTTGACTGCCCGTTTGTGATGCAGAAAATTTATAGTTTTCAAGCTGAAACTGAGATACCTGTGTAATGTTTTTCTCACACTTGACAAAGCTCCAATAGAGCCATAGAATACATTACACAATTGTTTACACTGGCTGAGTAGTACTCCCAGTGACTAAACTGACTTTGACATACAGTATAAAATTAGTCAGGTGTCATTTTATAAATAAGAGTTTTACAGTGAATTTAGAACTAAGGACGTGCATTGAAACTGTAGTTTTCCCAGAAGTACTGCAGATGGCTGCTAAAGTAAGCCATTAATCAAACAGCAGAGACACATAACATTGGAGGTCCGTTACTCACACCGAAGCATGAGGCAGAGCTTTCTTTTATGTTTTTATAGCTCAGACCTTCGCATATCAGTCTAAGGTATGCCCAGGAGGAAGGTGTTGGTTGTGTGGATGGATCTGATCCCAGGCCTCCATCTGGCCAAAAGTGGGAAGAGATTTCAGCCTCTGGTCTGATTACAATGAAACCAGTTGGTGACGGCCTGTAGCAGTGATGTATAAATACAAAACCAAGTGTCTCACTTTTGCAGTGTTAATAAATAATTATTTCATTAACATCTTTAAGTCCTTGCCTACAGGATGTTCCATAGCACCCAGGTGGTGCGAAAAGCATCAGTGTTTTCATGACGATCCTTTCTTTGCATTTGTCCCCAGACATTTTTTCATAACTCAGGTTCAGATTCAGGTTTATTGTCATTTCCAAATATATGCTTTACATACAGACCGGGAAATGAAATGTCATTCCCTGTGGACCTCAGTGCAACATAGACCAGCCGTACAAATGCCACACAGTCTTAAGGGGACGAGTATTCACTCTTATATTAGCAGTAACAACCTGGATGTGAACAAAGTCAAGTGCATTTTCTGCTCTTGACATGTTGGTGGAATTTAAGCTAAACAGTTGTATGACTGAGGTCCCCAATGCTGAAAAATCCGTTGGGGTGATCTGTCTGTTGAATACTGACGCCTCTGTAAAGCTCTTGCAGGTAGGCCGCTACAATAATAACAGCAGCAAACTCCTTCAGCAGATAGCATGGCATACATTTCATGACAGAGTTAATGTTAGTTGGCGTTAGCTATCTAAGCGTTCTGTTGACAGGTAATCTTACTGCTAGTTAATTTAATTCCATTCAATTTTCAATTGAAAAAGGGCTTTATTGGCATGGATGTTTCAAAAACAATGTTGCCAAAGTATCAAAATGTAATTTGTCCAAATATTTGGACAGTAAACAACAACAGTAATATGAAAATTAACACAGTGCTGCCTCCCAGGCTATGGTCATGGCAGGGGTATATGCAGTAGGTGATTTGAGAGGGGATTAAGGGGGATGCCATCCCTCCTGTTAAAAAAATAACAAATCACCTACTGGGTATATGGAATATGGAAGTCCTATTATTTCAAAGAATAATAAGAGTTCCATTCTCCAAAATCCATCATAAGAGTTCCATATTCCCAATGTTTTACTGGTATCTTTTGGGGCAAAAGATTTCCACTGATTTGGAGTTTGAAGATGGCATGCACAGTATTGGAGTTTTGCGATGAGAAAAAATCCAAAACTTAGCCAAAGGGGAAAAGAAAGCTAAAAATTGATAGAATGTCAGATGCTTGGGAAACAGTCAGTGTTGTAGGTCCAGTATAAGAACTCTCCCTCAGAGTTCTTTTCATCTTCATCTCAGGAGCTGTAATCAGGATTTAGCAGTTGTCATCCTGCTTTGACACTTCCTCCTCTTCCTCGCTCTATGCTAAAAGGGTATCAAGACCTGTTGTACACTAACATTCATTGTTATATTAGTAATGAACGATTTATTAAATTGTCAACAGGCCGTACTGATGACGACCAGGCCAGATAGTAGCCCCAGGCCCGTTACTATTGGGAGAACAGGATGGTCTTCCCCAAACCTCCACAGTCCACTCCAGATGTCGCTGCTGGCCTGCCCAGCTTTCTCCCATTTTGTTGACAAGTTAAAACTACAACAGTGATGTCGGCGTTAACTGTGTGCCTGGTTTATGTGTGTGTATATGTATATTTTATGTATATGCATGGTATGGGTGGCATACAATATATATTGTATATATTGCATGCTATCCATACAGTATATATACAAGGGGTGCCACTGTCTGCAGCTGTTCAGAGAGACTTTGGAGGAGAATTTCCGGGCCCATGACGATGTCTCTACCAACAAGCTGCTCAGGTTTACTCAGGTTGCTCAGGTTGGAGTACCTGTTTAGCCAGAGCGTGAGTGAATCTGGGCCTTTCTCTCTTGAGGACATTGTCAACGATGGACCTGGAGTAGGTGCTACAGGCTGGGCAGCCAGATCCAGAGGCAAACGAGGGGTAGCAGAGCAACTTTGAGACACATGAAGATGTGCTGGGTGCCATACTGCCCCACATTACGCTTACCAGCGACGAAACCACCAGTGTTCACCCTCTGGCCTTTGAGAGTAACTGTGTGTCTGCTAGAATTAAATACAATTCACTAGCTGCTGGACAATGTACATATTTGAGCTTAATGCATTTGTATGGACATTTTTTCACATAAGGATGCCTGTAGTCCAGACCCTCTTACAGGCTTTCAAATGTTGGAAATGCTGTGCTCTGTGGTGGTGGAGAATGGCCTGAGAAAGGAACAAGGTCCTCGTAGTCTGGAATGCAGTGGAGGAGCATGATAAGCAGCCGCAGCAATTCAACCAGCTGGACAGAACATACTGGGGCAGCACCCACTACTGACACACAAAGAGGGATGATCTTGTTGATTCTGCTGTTATACAGAGGGTAAATATGGCCAAGCGCTATGCACCAGCACAACAGGACATCAGTCCTCAGCATAACAGGCTGATGTACAAAGTAACAAGTCCGTAAATGACATGAATTACGTAGCATTTGCTTCTGATTGTGTTCTTACAGCAGCATTCTTCAATGACTATGAGAAGTATCACAATAAATAGCCGATTTAAATCTGAAATGACCAATATCACACGTATGGAATACATGCAGATGATGTTAACAGTCTCTACAGCATTTGCTTTGAATGGGAGTGAGCTGTATTGTAGATTCCTCCTGTAGTCTCCAGTAAACTGCGGCTAATTTCCCAAATGTGTAAATCTCAACAGATGGACTGCGTTCACTCTCTCACCTGTAATCATATACAAAGAAAATCTAAAGATCTATAGGCATGAAGGGACACGTATCGCAGCTGGTGACCAAGGTAAGGTTTTCTGATTTCAGATCTGATGTATTTTGTTGTATGTATGCCTCTGTTTGAAGGTTCTGAACTTACTATATTGGTAGTGTTTTGAATTATTTGACAAGTCAAGTCAAACATCATGTTTGTGGTAAATGATGGAACTGTTAGGCTGCATGTAGTATATTGTTACACCCAGTTTCTCTAAAATAGCTGGGCAGCAGTCTTAGGTGCTGCTCAGCTGAAAAGTACATAAAATATTATCTGATAATGATGCTCACAGTAAATAGTGATACATGATATACAAACACACTGAATAATCAAAGAAACCAGTAAGATTCTCCTCATCAGGGCACTTAATGAAGAGTGAGCGGCTCAATATTTCATATATCAGGTGCATGTTCTATATTAATTAATCTATATCCTGATTATTTTGATATCAACATTCTGATGCTCATAACATTATTTGACCACCAGGGTGAGTCATTCTTTCTACCGCCATGGTCAGTTTAGCTGTTGCGCTGCCATCCTCAGTCATGGTGCCACTGGCCAGTGGTGCTGTAGGTGCAGTAGACTTTTGACCAATGATGCTAGAGACAATTACACTCCAGTACTGCTCAAGCCCTCACCCAGGAGTGATGTGCAAAGTTGTGCAAAAATTCTAAAATCTAAATCGAAACTTCAAAGAATTCGAAAAGAAATTTATAAAAATCTAAACTTACTCACCACAAGAATGATTCATAATGGGAACATATGCCATACAATGATTTTATAAATCTATTTATTAAAAAAATGTTCTAAAAAAGATTAATATTAGTAATGTATATAAAGAAAAAGTATCTGTTCTTATCTAATATATAAATTTAATCTTTTCACTAAAGGCCTCAGTATACTTAAAACAAAGTGCTTGTCAGATCTTTCTAATGGTGGGATTGATGGGCAGCAACCAATAATTTTTGCAAATTTCCAAACAGATTAGTTAGGCATATGGACGTGTGAAAGTGGGCAGGCTATGAAGCTCTCCTTTTACATTTTATACGCAACTACTTTAATCCCTTTTCCTGTGTCCAACACTTTCAAGGTGAGTTTGTGCCCTTGTCTCTGTTGGTATGATTCATTACGTCAAGACACGCAAATCACACAAAACTCTTGGAGACATGGGGGGCATTTGAGCATTTGACCTTTCAGAACAGGTATAAATTATTCTGCCTTTAGCTGGTTCCTCTCCCACTTAAATATCCTTAGAATTCCACAGCACTGGCTGGGTCGTCTCTGGAACTTTGGTCCTTATGTCTTCTTCCTGGGTGACAGCAACAACCTACCTCTCCACCTGTCCATCTTGCCTGACTGTAGAGGCTGTGAAAACTGTCAGGTCCTTGGTCCGGTTCCACCTGATAACACGGCTTTAATAGCAGATTGCTGAAGCCGATGACACCCTGAATGAAAGAACTTGACATGGCAACATGAATGTGAACACAATGGCTTTGACAAGCAAGCAACGGCACCGACAGGGTATTATACAGTGGCCCCTGGATAAGAAATAATGCACATTCTTTTACTATTCATCAGCCCTCTGACACAGAGAACAATTTGAATGCCTTCAACAGTATTAGACTTGACAAAATCTGGTTGTTTGGTAAGAGTTCAAATGCAACAGCAGGCATGGACCATGAAGTGTGCAGACAACTATTCATTGATTCCATTCCCTAAAGGCTCTGTTGCTGCTTGAATTCATCAACAAAATATCTTTTGGCTTTTCATCACTGCAACGGTTACATCAATCTGATGCTGATGCCAGCCAGCCTGTTGGATAAACCCCAAACCTAAAAAAATTGAAGTCAGTCTCCAGGGTTGTTTCAGTGAAAACACACCACAGCACTTAGAATCACTGTCTTCCCTGAGTTCTGCTGTGTGAAATGGGTGAAGAGGGAAGGGGGGAGGCTAGAACATCAGGCCAATTGTCTGTCACATCAATCAGGGGAATGTTCATCCAGCAATCAGTCAGTAAACCAGTGGTGGCATGGGCATCAATTAGACAAGCTGCCAGAGGTCTTGGAGAGACTGTAACGGTCCTCTTCCTCCTGGGGTTTGCCCTGAACACACAGATATTCAACAGATAGAATGGAGTGACTTCACCATTCAAATCCATAAAAGTTCACAATTCAACTATTCCTGCTTCTTATTCACGCTTTAAAAAATGTCATTTGGCCAAAAGCCTTGCTCATTGCCAGAATACAAATTTTTGTTTTGTTTTGGAGTGCCTTTTGGCCCAAGTTGTTGTTTCATCTCCATTCATCTGCAATTGCTTTGCTCATCTCCTACATCCCACAGTGGTGCAACAGGAAAGGAGCATTAACTAACATATCCTCTATGTTCAAACCAGGCCCTGAGTTGTAATTGGTTGAAAACAATAAAATTGTCTGTAATTATAGGGATTTGATATTAGTCTTTACTCATAGGCTGACCACTTGAGACTAAATGCAGAATCAAATTTAAATGTCTATCCACTGAAGCAAGAGCAAGTATCTTACTGCTTTCAGCCAAGATGAAGATGTTAAGATGCAAAGATGATCAACATTTTCATATTAACAATGGGTCAAAATACTATGTGTAACAAATCCACAGAGAATTATCAACTTTGATGTTCCTCTCAGCTCTACTGTGACTTTTAGCCTCTATTAGCTCATCGTTTCATCAACTGGCTAGCCACAAACAAAACAAAACAAAACAAAAAAATCACACAAAGCAACTTTAAAGCAAAACTATCTTTTTGAAACAGGATGCCTTTACAATTGAAAATTGAAATTTTTAAGCCATAAAACACACTCTTCCTACAGCTATACTTGGCCTGGTATGACCAGGACCTTGTTTACTGACAACAGATATTACTGAGTCACTTCACTCATACTCAGCTGTGCTACTTTCATATTATGTTTTAGAATTACCATTGTTGCACAATTTAGCCACTGATAAATGAAGAATCCAGTAGAAAAAATTTGGTGGAGAGTCTCTCCCGATACAACAACTCCTCTTATTTTTGTAAATTCCTTTTTGGTTACTACTCCACTTCCTTAACTAACAAACAGAATTTCTTTTGCAATATTGTGTAAAAGCCATCTCCTGAATAGTTTATACAGTTTGCCGTTTGTTTAGTGTGTGGGCACTCTATTCGGAGAAAACTACATCTGTAGATGTTTAGTCTCTCTCATCTCTTCTTTGGTATAAACCACAGACTGAGTGAGGTTTTTTATTTCCCTATACTAATTTGAATAGATTGTGATATTATGATTTCTTAAGATCAGGCCTTTCAAATATTACCTCTCCTTTCCATGTGAAGCAACTGTTGTGCAAAGTTGTGAGAATCTACTTGAATGAAGTGAATACATTTCCTGAGCGAAGAGCTGCTTTTTTAAGTAGAAACCTTGCCATAACACAATGAAGATATTTTCCAGTCTATCTGTTCTAACTCTATCTTCACAGTCCTCCCTCTGCAGCGAGGTGCCAAATCTCTGCCTCTTATTCAAATCAAGTCACGAATCTCAGTGGGAGTCCCTCTGAGGACAAAAGCAAGGAGGACTGGACCATGAAAAGAGATTACCATTTCACAGATATGAAGTCTAAGCAGTGCTGCCACTGCTACTGTTTCCATCTAAACGGATGAAGTGTTTGTTACCTTGCTTGTTTCAATACTGATTAAAATAATAATAACTTGTAGGGACTGGAGGAGGCATTATAGTGGCTTTGCAACTTATGTGCCTGGAGTTAAGAGTTTATTAAGATTAATAACTATTGGCAGTTGTGTTGTGAACCCACAGCTTGTACAGTTGCATGCCCTTGGAAATTGTCCAAATGCTGAAAGTTGCTTGTCTTCATGCTGATCTTAAGTTTCCCTGGCATTTGCAAAAGATGAAGATTAACACAGAGATTGCTTTTCTGTTCTCAGCATATTCTGATGGAAAGGAACTGTTATTAGCATTTATGGTGATTACCTGTCACGCCTGACATATAGATATCTTGTTGTCGTGTCGTAGAAGTATTTATACATTCCAACAGCACTGACCTAATGCTGTGTGCTTTCCAAACATTAATGTAATAATGCAGTGTAAGATTTAATTCTTCTAGAAAAAAACATTAGAACCACTAGATATATAGTACAGTCAGAAAGTATTCAGACCCCTTCACCTTTTTCACTTTTTGTTCAGTTTCAGACTCATGCTAATATAAAAGAAAATCATTTTTTCCCTCATCCATCCATAGTTAGCATCCCAGACTGGCAGAGCGAAAGCAGAATTTTAGACATTTTTGCAATTTTATTAAAAAGGTAAAACTGAAATATCACATTGATGTAAATATTCAGACCCTTTGCTGTGACACTTGAAATTAAGCTCAAGTGCGTCCCATTTCTCTTGATCAACTTTGAGATGTTTCTGCACCGTGATTGGAGTCCACTTGTGGTAAATTCAGTTGATTGAACATGTTTTGGAAAGGCACACACCTGGATATATGAGGTCTCACAGCTCACAATGTGTATCAGAGCAAATACCAAGCCATTCAGTTGAAGGAACTGTATGCAGAGCTCAGAGACAGGATTGTGCCGAGGCACCACACAGAAGAGCACAGTGGCCTCCATAAACCTTAAATGGAAGAAGTGTGGAACAACCAGGACTCTTCCAAGAGCTGGCCACCCGGCCAAACTGAGCAATGTGGAAAGAAGGACTCGGTATGAGGGTTGACCAAGGACCTGATGTTCGCTCTGGCTGAGCTCCAGAGTTCCTGTGCGGAGATGGGAGAAACTTTCAGGACACATTTGCATACACACTGCTAATAGAATATGGCCATATACGAATGTGGTCTGAGTGATCAGATGTCAATGTGTCCTCAATGCTTATTGGGTGCATTCATACCTGTACTTAGAGCTATCCACTTGGGATCGGACCACCCAAAACGCATGTTAATCCCTGGTATGAAGGGAGTTCATGTAAAATATTTCTTGTTGAACAACAGGTGGGCACAGTAAAAGTGTGCAACTTCCCAGAATCTTGTCGCAGTGAGGTTACCAGGCTTGGCACCATTGTACCTGTACAGAGACCAAAACCAGAACCTGTGCTCACTGACTGTATTTGGCAAGCAAAACTATAACCAGAGACACTGGGATGGAAGCAGAAATCTCAGAGACGAATCCAGATGGATCCAGATGGACAATATCTGGGGGGGATGCATCACGAGATTGATATACAGCAACAACTCTGATTATGTTTTAAATCCAGTGGGTTCTGTGCAGATTTGCATTTTATTTTTGCCTTCATCCTTCATTCATTCACAAAGTACTTTCCAGAGATGAGTTGCACTCAAAGACATATTTTTATTGCAACGTCTGTCGCGCTATCAAGCTAACTACCCAGCTCTTCTCACTTTAAAGAAAGAAACTACTACTGCGCATTAAATCCTGTTTTTCTCAACTTCAGTCCCGCTTTACACCAGGGCCAAAGATACAGTTTATTTACTAAATGAAAAATGTTGCGCAGGCGTAGGGAGAATAGGAGAACCAATGTTCATTTGACCAGTTGTGTGGATGAAACCTTTAGAAAAGCTTTACAATGTGGAGAAGAGTGATGGCCAAGTGACCAGGAAACATCTCAGCAGGGTAGCATCACGTGGCTGACAGGGTGCAGGTGCCCCAGCCAAACACACTACACTGTCCCATCCATCGTGCGCTTTGGTAAGTCGTCCTAAATGCCACTTCATCATGTCCTGTCAGTGGGACAGAGCTGCTCACTGTTTGAGTGCACTGCCCTGGGACAGGAATGAGTCCTCCACACACCACAGATCCATGAGCTGTTAGAGCCTACGTGACTCATAGAGCATAGGTGTAATGACAAGAACAGGCAATAACAACATGCTAAACATGTATGTTCCTCAAAATTCAGTACAGTGCCCAAATTACAAAACCACACAAAGAAAAAAAAACAGCCAAACAAAGTAAAAAAAAAAAAAAAAAAATTTATTAGTTTACTTACTTTTAGTTGAACTATTCCATGCAGATAGTTATGGTTTTATTTATCCAGGTTTTGTGTGTCTGTCTCTTAGATTTCTGGATTTCTGTGGTGTTTAGTGCATTAAAATTTTACATATAAAATGAAAAAATAAACCTACAAACAATTCACTAATTAAGACTTTATATCTCATTTGTTTATTCTGTACACAACAAATGTACAGATTACAGTGTTTAGTTTCGGGGGGGGGCTGTAAAAACGTCAGCCTATTTTATTTCCCATTAATTTGGCTTTTGTGGCTCTTCGCACTCGCTGCCTCCGTTGAAGATATTCAGGACACAAGGACCTGTGCTAAACCACATACATCTGTTTTTTCTGGCATAATTTGGCATCAACAGGTTCTAGGCTCTGTAGCAAAAGGCACATTGTTTTTTCTGAGATGGTCGTTGTTGCTTTTCTTCTTCTGCTTCCATTCTTTGTGTCTCTGCTTCATCTGATTTAGCTCTTCGTCTGTGTTCTCTGGTTTGGATAAATATGGTCAACGTTCAAGTAAAATGACACACGATTGTCCTCATAAAGATCCACGGGATGATCCGCCATTGCATTTAGCTTGCACTAACACTATAACTGCAGTAAAACACGAACGCAAGGTAAAAAAAGAGGCATGTGGATGAGTCTTGCTCGCTGATTGGCCAGGATGTATTGTTGATCCCTATGCCATTGGACATAATGGGGCTAGTCTAAGGTGCTGATTATCTATAACCTAAGTGGCAGGTGCAAAGTTAGCCCACCCAATAGAGCCACAATTGCCACATTAATGAAGTTCCTTTTAGTACTTGAACTATTTTGAGACACACAGCCGTTTATCCATCCACCGAGAACTTCTGTGCAGTGTCGCCAGCTGTGATGCAGGCTCGTCATTCAGCACAGGTGTTAATACAGGTCTGTGAACGGCGCAATGCGACCACATCTGACAACCTGAATACGACAACATGTCAGGAAGCTACACACAGCCACTACTGTTGAGTGTTGTTTGCCAGTTATCTTTGATCATTAGTAAGCTTTAGAAGTGTTGGTTGGTGGTCTTTTGAATGTTACTCCATGCTTCCATTCACTTTGCTAAGCTAGGCTAAGTATGTGCCGACTGATATTGATTTTCTCATCTCTCACTAGGAAAGAAAGCAAATAAGCACACATCCAAAAGTGTTGAACTATTTCTTTTTTTTTCTTATGCCATTATTTGCTCTCCATATAGTTTTTTTTTTTAAAAATATGATTATGAGGCAACCAGTTAACCTTGGTGGACCGGAGCTACTGTATTCACAGACCACGATAAGCTAGGGAACCGGTGTAGCACAACACCTGCTACATGCTACAACAGTTAGCAGGACTAAAACAATCAAGTTATTGTCACTTTTATTTCATACACTATAACCAATTCAAGGCTCAAAGACTGAAATAATGTCTTGTTATAGCATGTTTAAAAAAGAATCCTATATCAGTCCCAGGGATATTGTGTGTGTTGTAATTTCTCTGAAACCAGTTGGTTAACACCTTTCATCTAATATCTTCCCTGAGAGTCACAAACTCACAATGCTTCATGTTGCAACTCATTTGGGAGACATTTTGGATGATTACTTGCGTGGGATGTGGCAATACAATTTATCTCAGCATGCTGTGGTGCTCAGGGCTTCTAGATTGACATGAGACTAGATGGATACAGCTATCAAACACATTGTCATGATTGTCATGTGGCAGTCAGTATCACCCACACAATCTTATGTCCCAAAAGGAAGTCATTACATTCACTTTACACTTACTGAATTATGAGTGACAGATATTTTGGACAGGATAATGAGGTTAAAAAAAAATTAAAGCAGAAAACTATTGTCATAAATATCTGTAGGCCCTCTACTGTGTTATAATGAGCAATAGTAATTAGATGCAACAAAATTATACATTTTTGCATTCTAATATACTTAATTGACACTAATTATCAAGTTTGATTAAATGACTGTTCCTCTTTGACAACTTTTACAGTTTTGACTCCCACTGTGGCTCAGAGACTTTGACTTGTATTCAGTTTGAGAACCCCCCCCCCCCGTCAATTGCTGATATTTTCATAGGCAGCTCCTGCAAATTCCAGAAAGAGTTATATCAAAATTTGTTCCAGATTGCCTGTGAAGCAGTTTGTTGGAGGAGCAGTTTGAGGCATCTATTTTGCAAACTTGGTGCTCTCCTCCGGCACCGTGGGAGGTTTGCCACAGATGCTGAGCTGTTTGTATGCACTCACGGCTCCTTTTGATGTTCTGTCTCGAACTCCCACATACACACACTAAACACACTTTCTTATGGTCATGTTAAAACAAATAAACCAACCAACATGATGAGGGTTTTTCTTTAGATAAGGATGGTTTTATGAGTCTGGCTTTCTCTTAATGGCACTCTTTCTTTCCATGCTCAGCCATGTTGTGTATCAGTGCTCACAATAACTACCCTGTTCTCTGTCAGTGTAGAGTGATGCTGTAAATGCATTGCAAAATATCCAGTCTTAAAGGATAAGGCTTGTGATATATATGTTTTCTAAAATCTATACAGAACACATTTATGAGCCACATAGCTGCACTGGGTGACATGTTCCTGGATTACCAGGAACACACAAACACTGCGTTTATTTTGACGAAATCCCACATACACTGGCCTGCTGCCCCATATACTCGCTAGAACCACAAATGTGGATTAATCCACCACTGACAATAGTCCCAAAGGGATGCACTCTTTCCCCTTCCATTTTTTAGAAATGAAACAATATACAGTATTTCTGGTTTAAAATGTATGTCTTTACATGGCCACAGTAGTTTTTTTTTACTCAATAAAATGGGATTTTAGAAAAACTCAGGTCATCACACTCCTGCCCCATCCTCTTGCTTCTTACTAGGAGCCATAAAGGAGATTTCAAAGTTTTTGATTATTTGGATTGTAATTATGCAGCAATGGAAGTACATTTAGCCTGGAATTTTATTGCAAACAAACCCTCTGTCTGTACAAAGGCAGTGTTGGAACGAAGTGTGTTACTACACCCTCCAGTTGCATTATTAGGACAATACTGTACTGCAGGAAGTAGGACTGTAAATCGCTATCAGAACGGTGAGAAAAAGGCAAGTAACAAAGGAGGACAGACTCGCTGCTCAGGGGTTCATCCTACAGCAAGATAATGACCCAAACCAGACGATGGCTTCACAACGATGATAGAGGACCAGCACCGTTCTTAGACTTGAAACCCATCGAGCTCATTTGGGACGAAATGGACAGAAGGTGAAAGCAAAGCAGCCTGCAGGTGCAAAACATTTGTGGGAACTTCTGCAACAGTGTCGGGACGAACTTTGGAAACAATTTTTCATTTCTACTGTAGAAAGACCACCATGAGTGTTTTCAGCTGCTGAATGAGTCAAAAATTTAGTTTAATTCCTTTTCTTTTTCGGAAAAACCTTTATTATTTATTTGCTCCTGTAATTTTGGAGTAAACTAAGACATTACACTATGTCAATTTCAGTAACACCTGGAAAAATGGAGGTGTTCTTAAACTTTTGAACGGTATTGTCTGTCTTCAGTAGGAACCATTGGGCTTGCACTGACAGGGTAGGGAAGTCAGAAAGATTTGAGAGACACACATTGTTGGTTTTTGCCTCTGGATTTGCAAACAATAATAAATAAAGAGATATGGTAATTTTTGTATACAGTGAGCCAAGAAATTTTTTTTCTGACTGTATAATAACACTAAATCGACATTATTCTGAATGCAGTTTTCCCCTAATTAAGTATTTCTCTTTTTGAATGTCTTGGAACATGACATAATAAGGCAGATTGCTGCACAATTACTGTAAAAAGAAGAGGACAAATTGATTTAAGGAAATTAGAGTCTTGGAAACGACTGAATTAGTCTGATCCCACTTGCAGATATTCTTCCTTTGTTTTAAGAAAATAATATTTTCATGGTTCAACAGATAAAAATGTAAGGATGGAGATGTTTTGTAGTGTATCTCAAATACATGGCTTATGCCTGAAACATAAGACACATGATATCATGTGTGTAGGAGCTTATTCTTTTTTTCCCTTGAATAGACCTGTATTACCAGACCCTAAAAACAGCAAAAGTAAAGCTCTGATGAACTTGATGAATCATTTTATGACCTATACAGTAACAAAAATGATATGTTTATAGCAAATGTCCCAGATTGTTGCTAAAAATTCCCTCAACAACCTGCAAATAAATGTCAATTGGAAGTGAAGGCTATGAAGAGCAGCGGCTCCTCCACACTGTGCAGCTGCCAATAATCGCTGTCTCCCAACAGTCCTGCCAACTCCTGCTTGTCCCTTCTCTCTGGCAGACATGTCTTTTTAAGGCCCCTCACCACAACAGCCTTTGAACATGGCACAGGTTTCAGGACACACTGTACTGACAAGATAAACACTCCACACAATAAATTGTGGCAAATTAAAATAATTCATGTCTTTTCATCTTTTGAAATGACTGTTAATTTCATGCATATAATGTTATTTATAGCATTTTTACACACTACTGGATTTGAGTTTATTCATCCCTATTTTCTCTTTTGGCCACAAAACACGGTTGCGTTTATCTTCCACTTGTTGCCTTCTGATCAATACCATTCTGTGTCTGTGATCGCTGAGCCTATAAACACATGAAGCCTGTTTGTAAGCGATTTCCGTGCTGAAACATAGATATTGCTGGCAGGTCGGCCTGAACTCTGGGAGAACATATGGGGTCAATTAGGCAGAGTTTGCTCCTGGATGGCATTCAACTGATCCACAATAGGGACCTGCGGAATAGGTGGTCTCAGGCTATTTGGCAAGGCAACTGTGGGCAGCCTGCAAGTTAGCGACATGAAAGCATCAGGTGTTAGCCAGCAAATGATCCAATAAAAATGAGGCTTGGATAGCAGATTGGCTGGCGCAAGCCCCATGTGACCAGTGCTGGCTAAAAGAGAAGAGAGGTAGAGGAGAATAACCATACATGACACACTGCTCTTAAGAAATACACTATATCAATACTCCATTTAATTAAACTTATAAAGCACTAATTACATTCCTGTTGTAAAACTGACAGTGTAGAGCAAGTTACTTGAATTTTTTAAATCTATAACTTATCTATACTTTTTGAAGATTAGAAACATTTTGAATAAAAAATTGAAGGCAGATGCCATGTGTAACATTATGTATTTAAATTAAATTTCACCAAAAATACAAAAAAATAAAATAAAATACTTAAAAGAATATAACCAACAAACATGTCAAACTTCAGGGAAGATTATTTTCTAGCTTCCATTTATTTATTTAAACGAGAATCAACCAGGAAAGCTTCTCCAAGATATGTGTAGTCCAAGAATAAAACAGTATCAATCCCATTTTGTGGAACTGCTGCCAACAGACATTCTGTCATTCTGTTCATCATTCACATGCTCACACACCTACTTGTTGAAGTGTTCATACTGCTTTATAAAAAAATGTGTTTATCTCCTCATGATGACAGTCTCTGACGGCGTTAATTATTCACTGTTTGACCGACGATTCTGTTCCTGGTCCATTTCCGCAATGAAGATGTTTAGAGACACCTTAGACTCATTTTCACTAGTCAGGAATTTATTTCCTCCTTGGAAGTTAAACACAAGTTGCCACAAACTCCTGTGGGTCCAAATAGGCTGACTAAACACTTTTTAGAGCTGTTTAACTCTCAGAGATCCACCATAAACGCAGTATCAACTTGCTAGCCAAGAAACACTGAGGCTACAAACAACCCGTAATGTAAACCTCTCAAGTAGGCTCTAAAACTGGCCACATGAAACCTTCACATTCAAATGTCATGTCCTCTGATATAATAGGACCCTCACTATTCAAGCATAATTTCTTAAACGTCATTTCATCTGTGGTTCCTTGGCCAAGAGCCACAGTCTGTTACACTTAATTAAATCACGTGCCTTGAAACGAAGATGATAAGATACATTATTGCTTATCACTAAAGAAATGAATCAGATTACTTTACCAATTAGTCACCAGCAAAGGTAATTAGTTACATTACCCACACATCACACCTTCCGTATTTAATACACAGAATGTCTCGCTTTTTATTTCTAGAAAGCGAGATATTGTGAGTTAACAACAGCCAGCCTAATCTTACACTTTTGTGGTATTTACTGACCATCAACATCTACAGTAGCTCAGCCTTGGTGAACTTCATTCCATCCTCACAGTGGATCTGTGCGTTTCAAACACCCTCCAACTCTGAACAAACCCAAGCTGATTCCTGAATGTAGACTTACCCTTAGCTAACCAGCGTAGAACCTATCACATGTGAATTACACAACTGTGGAGTTACAGCGTGACATGTGTCTCCCCTTTTGGTTGAAATTAGTCTCCTCCCCCAACCTCCAGCCCTTGTGTACTTGACTAGTCTTTGTGCTGAACACACAGAGACAAAAATGATATCAGTCCTCCATCCAACTCCTGTAAGACAGCTAACGAGGCGACTGCTCAAAATGCAGGAGAGAAAGAGGGCAACTGGGACTGGTAAGTAATGTAATTACTGTAATTCGAAGTGTTGAAATGTAATCGCATTACTATTTCACATCTCTAAATAATGTTTTACTATATGGACACTGTTTTAGTGGTTCCTAGCTTGGGATTCTGGAGACGGCTGACATCACCCCTGATGTCTAATAACTTAAAACACATACAGTAGCGACATACAGTACACGTTTTTCATATTGTGGTTAGATGTATTTTAAGTCAAAGCTGAGTTGAACCCACATAATATACACATGCATGTGGATCTAAAGTTGGCTGGCCGGTGTTGCATTTGAGGTGAATTTTGAGTGAAACATGATAATATATTTCATGAGATTTCAGCTGAGGTTAAGAGCGTGTTCTTGGATCTTGATGAACCCTGAGGACATAAAGCTTGAGCAAAACACACAACTGCGTGGCCCTATCTGTAAAATACAAAAGCCTTCAAACGAAACAAGCTTTTATACTCTCCTTAACATGCCTTTAAGGTTTATCAGTCATCCACAGATTCGAGTTCAAACTCTGCTTTCAGCACATAAAGGGATTCAAAACCACAGTTTACAGTTTTGCAGCAAACCTATCCATCAGAAAAATGAAACCATGGCTTGAGCTTGAGCTTTTCAAATATTCACTTTGGTCTACAGGGTGAAGTCACAAGTTGTCTACATGTTGTGTAAATCGAAGAGTCGCAGTGGAAAACGGGCATGGAACAAAACATAGAATGACTACTCAGCGGATTCAAGGGCTGTCAAAACAGTCAGAGAAAAGAAGAGAAGCCCTGGGTGCTGACTACCATGAAAAATTATACTGATGAGTCTGTGATTGAGCTTTTTTTTCTAAAGCTTTTGCTTTCATTTTTAAACACAAATTGTTCTTTATGCTTGTCTTTTTGAGAAGAAGCTTATAGGTGTGATATAGAACCCAGAGGGTTTCATTTAAGTCAAATGTTATTCTGCCATGAACCCTGAAATACCAAACTCTTAATTATACACAGACTAATCTTAAAGTGAAAGTCTGGTTTATTACAACTTGGGTAGTGATTGCGCGGTTTTGGCCATCATGTCTGTTGGTAATAATCTGAGAACACAGAGACATTGCCAAGAAGAAGTCTGATGGGGAAAGAAACACAGGCAGATAATTAAAACCCCAGGTTTGCAAAATTTATTTGGAAAAAACACAGGAAAGCCGACAATGAAATTATCACCTCAACTGTCCACTGTAAAGGTCCATCACAGTTCATAGAACAACTTTGTCATCTAGAATAGAAATGACAAAAATAGAACATTTTTTTACAATCCAAAAATGGATCGCCAACAAGCTAAACAACCAACATCCCTGGAGAATTTGCACCACTAAAGTACAATATCAACTATGGCAGGTTCTGCATTATTAGCTAATCCTTTGGCCCTGTCTTGCACATAGGCCTAAGTCGAATTCTAGTTTCAGCATTGTTATTATTTTAAGTGTGTACTACATTCATGTAGTGCATATTAATAAGTGAGGTTGTGTTGAATCAATATACCAACAAACTAACTGACACACACCATTATTCCAGTATAAGAGTACAGATTGGTTTCTCGGCTTATAATGAAGATGTTGCGTGTAGTCTGCTGTGTGATTGATGGTGGAAGGTCGGCCGTGGGGGCTAAGGGTTAGTAGATGCCCAACAGAGAACTTTTGGCCTGGGATCATTTAACAAGCTAATCTAGCCATGACTATTCCCAATGTCATGTTATACTAGGATGGTAGTTGGAAATATTGGGTGTAAAAGAGTTTGGATCTTGCCTTTTAAATACCTGTTGACAAATAAGATAAGTCACATTCATATAACTCCATAAATACTACCTAGTTAAAATCCTTTCAAAATTCAAAATAGGGTTTTAATACGAGTTGTCCTTTTTCTGAATCAGTTCGGAAACATCTGTGCATCTGTTTTGGGTCATATCCGCACTAAAAAGTTTTTGGATGACATTTTAGTTATCTTCGTGCAGGGCCCCCCCTAGGGTCAGCTGAGAAAAAAATAAGCCATGTGTAAATCTTTATTCTGGCTTTAAAAATCCGTGCTGTGGATTGCAAAACTGTTGGCACAGATTGTAAATCCGTGTGCACGGTTTGCACAAACGTCCGCATGGACTACGAATCCGAGAGCACGGTTTATTGAACGTCTGCACGTCTTTTTTTTCTCATCTGACCCCAGTGGGGCTCAATAACTTTGAATATACTCTGGTTATTTTTCTTTTTGGTTTAGAGGTGTTTTCTTTGGTTTATTTGATTACAAGAAGAGAGATTAAAGCAAATAGTTTATAGTATAATATATAATAAAACACTTATAATTTTATTTTTTAATGGCCAAATATTGCATACATTCATGTAAATGTAGTAACTCTAGATTGTATGAATTCAAAAAACCAAACTTATTTATGATTCTGTTGTAAATCTGTGTTAATGTATTTTGTCAAGTGTTTTTTTTTTTTAACTCTTAGTTAAGTGTTTGTGTTTGTATTGCATTATGTGCTCGTTTGTTGAATATGTTTATACCCCCTGATTGTCATGTCCCGCTCTACTCTTTAGGTCATGTTTTTCTTGGTTTTGTCATTTGTTGTAGTGTTTCTTGTTTTATTTTGGTGTCACTAGGTCTTCCTCTCGTTTCAGATCCCCATTTCCTGCCCTTGTGTGTTTCCTGCCTTTTTTATTGTCTGCCCCGACCCAATTTGTGTCACTTTGTCCAATTGTCTCCCCTCTCCTAGTGTACTTAGTCTCTGTGCTCCATTCCCCTCCATGCCAGTTCGTCTTCGTTCCTTGTGACAAGCTTTCCAGCCTCTTATAGTGATAGTGTTCCTGGTTTTTGTTTGTTCATAGTCTAGTCTTGACCTCGTCTTTTGCCCAGCCCGTTTTGGATTTGTTTCACTTTTAACCCAAATTCTGAACATTTTCTAAATCTAACCAAGTTTTTATTGTGCCTAAATCTAACCAGACCTTCATCAAAGCATTGTGATTTTTTGGCATATCAACTGCCCCCGTAGGGGTGCTAATTCAGAAAATACTCTTATGGGTCGTGTCAGAGGGTATGGACAAACAACCTACAGCATAGGTCATTTAGGTTGGAGGACTTGTTGGTACTTACTGTAGTTGTTCCTGTACAATGAAGGATCATTATCAAAATTTCAGGTGTGCTTACTTTTGGTTTCACTTCTAAATAAAGTGGTTTAGATCAGTGGATCCAAAACTTTTTGGCTTATGACCCTTTAAAATGAGGCATTTCCTACTTGTGACTCCTCACAGCATTATGGCCTTGGTCTGGGCTTGAGTTATTATCACTTAAACTAGAGAATTTAATATGAAGGTCATTTAGATGCCCAAAGGCATACAAGTATTCAGTATTCAGTAAAAATTATAGGAACAAGTAAATGTAAACATGACGTTGTATAACCCATTTATACATTTTTGGGGACCTGAGTTTTTTATGACTTTTTATGACCTTTTTAATCATCTTGTGACCCCTTAAATTTAACTTGGGGCCCAATGGGCATCCCACCCTGTATGCTGGGAAACATTAGTTTTAGATAATCTAGATGAACTGTTGTTTACTGCTTGTTTACATCCCATCTGATCATCTGAATGCTCATGTTTTTTGTTCCATGTTGCCATTTCCCTGAATTTCTACAACTAATTTGATTCTGATTGCCCACACAGTAAAATTACTGTGGAAGAGCGATCCTTCCTCTGTTGCTCTTCCCCAGGTTTCTTCCATTTTTTTCCCTTTAAAGCGTTTTTTGGGCGAGTTTTTCCTTGTCTGGTTTGAGGGTCAGGATAGAGGAGGACAGAGAGTGTAGTATGCTGTAAAGATTGTTAAACCCCTTGAGGCAAATACATGATATTGGGCCATGTAAATAAAATTTGACTTGACTTGACTTTGGTGAATACAAGATTATCATAACTGAAAATAGGCTCAAGCTGTAATAATCTTTGTTTTGTTTTCAATTAAACAAAGTTTTTTAAACAAAACTCATTAATTTAATGCTAAGGTTGGAGTTGAAAGTTGAATGTTATTAAGTCATGATTTTGATAGTACTGTCTGTAATACCTCTTTCATCTTGACATTGAATTAGCTATAATTCTGAATCATTGAATAGGATGACACTGACACGTAACTCACTTGAGATCCCAGATTTTGACCTGCGGTCATCATGCATCGTCAGTGTGAATTATGTTTCGCCTTCATCCAACACTTTAAAGCATTCAGTCCTTTGTAAGAGCTGGCATTTCACTACCAGACCTCCAACAGTAAAGCCGGCAACACTGAAGAAAAAGTTGAAAATTACCATTTTCTGTGTGACAAAATTGCTTTTATCTTTATTTTGGGGGGTGACATTTTCATCCTCATGCATCATTTATATGCCCGCTAGAAAACAGGGGATGGGAAAAAGGAGACAGAGGAGATGAAATTATGAAATACTCGCCCTGTTTGGATTAAAGCTTGTGTGTGTGTGTATGTGTGTCGATAGGTACGACTGTTGTCAGATGTTATGTGTCTCTATCTGTGCTTCGTTACATCATACATACATACATATATATATATATATATATATATATATATATATATATATATATATATATATATATATATATATGTATGTATGTATGATGTATGCCTATGTGTATGTGTTTATGTGTGTGTCAGATAGTGAGAGAGAGAAGGAGAGAGAGAGAGAGATCCTTGGGGCATTCCAAGCAATGTTGCAGATCCAGGGTATAATTCTGCCTTTCAACTGCTTCCCATTTATTTCATAACTGCAGCACTGTCATCTCAGCCTGGTCAAGATGAAAAGCATCGTTGTGTAAAGAAATTGAAATGAAAATCCTTCTGGACTCAGCAGGATGGGGGAGTAGAGGTGGGGGTATTATCTATGACTCAATGGCACTTCACCAGGATAAGATCTAATTCTGGGAGGAAAATTTCTTTATATGGCCACCTGCTGTCGTCAGCTTTGTCCCAGGATCACAAGTTGTTCTGGGTGACCGGTCTCGGGACATAGCAAGAGGAATGCACTCAGTTCCCTGCTGACATTTAGATCTCTTTATTTTCTCTTTCATTCAGCCCATAGCTGGCAGGGATGGATGGAGGGCTGGTGGGGTGGTGAGGGGGATTGGTCGGGTGGTAGGGGGGGGTCCGGGATGAAGTGTCTGTAGGATAGAAGGGGTGGGTCGTAGGGGGCTTCAGCACAACAAAAGCAGCACACACACTTCAGTAGCAACATGAACACAGTGCCAAACTGCAATCATCAAATCACAAATTCTGCAGCAGAATACTATAATCATTAGAAACGGTGCAGTAAACGCAGTGGTTTGTGAGAAAATTCCATTTTTTTTTTTAATGTTCTTGCTGATGTTAAGTCATTTCAGATTTCTTGATTTACACCTGGATCTGGATTCATAACAAAGTTTTAGGAATATCCTGCTAATTCTGAGACAACCAAACCAACATAAAATCCTTGGGAAAGGTATCAAAGATAACTTCCTTTCCCAGAGAAAATGAATTTGATTTGCTTAAAAAAAAATCACATTTTAAATGGTACTTGTGTGTTGTACAACATGATGTTATGGAAGAACCTTTCCTTAAAGTTGCAGTAATCAATATTTTAACCTTAACAGTTGATGAAAAAGCTGTGTACAATGGGATCACTCTTAGTGACAAACCTGCAGTTCTCTTCAGCTTTACCAAGCTTTTAAGCACCTTTCAACTTATTGCTCTGGTTTTACGGCCCACATCTTGACTTTTTTCTTTACTGCTTTCAGTGAATAAGCTTAGATAAATCCACTTTACTTTTCACTTTACTTCTTCCGCTACCTGCTCAGCATCACACAGCAGACAGACTACTAGATGGAGTGCACAGTGTTGCCTAAGGGTCCAAGAAAAACTGTTATTGAGTTGCATTATGGGAAATGTCGGCCGTAGTGGTTATGGATTGGTTGACTCGTAGTGAAAGTTAGAATATCTCAGCTTCTTCTGCTTTCAATTTGACCATTCTTTTTCAATCAGTCTCTCACAAGTCTCCCAACAGTATGGAACTGTGATGCCAAATCACTGCAGTGGCTCTTCAATCTACAAAGTAGCTGGGAGATAAATTTAGTAGAATCAAACTACAAATCTGTCCTTGGTCATGTAGTGAAGTAGTGAAGTATAAAGAACCACACTAACATTCTATCGCTCATCATAAAGCAGCATCACTACTGTCTTAATTCCTCCTGGAAATTAATAACAGAAACAGAAGCACAGAAAAAATGTTTTGTATTGAATCAACTGGTGGTCGTGCCGCGCACCACTTGCTTATCATTCAGCTCTTTGAGGGGAGCGGTAGAGGGGGGTCTGTTGTTCTCAGTGAGCCTCTTGTGTCTCTGTAGCAGAACAATAGGTCCTTGCAGAGAAGTCAGCTCAGAGCCAAGACTCAAATCTCACCAAAAGACACCTTTTGTTTCCCTTCAAACCAAATCTGCTGCTCTGTGCCACATAATTAATGGCCAGGCGTATGTTTCTCTTTTCTTCTTGTGGCTGAATGGGAACTGTACTGCCGCTATTTGTCTTTCCCACGCATGTCATCACAAGACAGGTTCCTTATAAAATACACCCTCATAACTCACACAGATGTTGTAACTGGTAGATATGATCTTGTTGAGTGAAAAAAATAAAAAAACTCAAGTGATGCTGGGTGGAAAGTGCTGCCAGCTGATTACAGCCATAAAAAGATGGAGCCTTTGTCTTCTCTTTCACAAATAATATCTGTGCAGGCTGCGGAGACATAAGCTTTGAAAACAAAAACACATATTGAACAGTGTCAGCTGGTAGCTTTGGAGGTTTTCCCTGATCCCAATGGGTTTCAGGGTCTTCATACACACTTCAAACACACAACAGGACATACACAGATTACCGTAAACATTGGCATAACCTGTAGCCTATCCTGAAATACATACATGTACAGTCTAGTATGAAGGATTAAAGTAATGTGAGGAAACATTTGGTTTTAATCCCAGAATTCTGAGACCAAAAAAAATTACGTAGAGCTGACCCTTTTTTTCCTCAGAATTTTGAGTTTTTAATCAGTACTCAGGGACTTATTATTTTCTGTTTTACTATACTGTTAAGTTTATTTTATGTTGAAAGTTGAGGAGCAGCACGAAAAAGGGCATTAAAGAGTATCACTTATATCTGTGCAAACTGCACAGTTGATGTAGGCTAATTAACAAATTGAAGAAGTGCAATAAACATGTGGAAAGCTTAATTTAAGTCTTTAATGTTAGGGCTGCTACTAACAGTTATTTTCATTATTGGCTAATCTATCAGTTGTTGTTTTTGATAAATAGATTAATTGTTTATTAAACACAGTAGCAAACAGTAAAAATTCCCCGTCATAGTTTCCTAGGGCCCAAGGTGAATTGTTCAGCTTGTTTGATCTGTTCTATCAACAGTCCAAAACACAAAGATATCTAATGTACAATGGTATAACAAAGAGAAACACAGCAAATCATCACATTTGAGAAGCTGGAATCAGAGAAAGGTTTTTGTTTTGCTTGATAAATGATTTAAAGGAGTAAGTAGTTGCCAGTTTGTTGTTGATAGACTACTCTATAAATTGACAAAAGGAGTAAACCAGTTCATATATCACTTAAAAAAAATATATCTCAGAAAAGTTTTAACCTTGTTTCGAAATGTTTCAGTAACATTTCTTTTTTTTCCCCGCTGTTTAGTGTTTTTGTACTTGGATTCTATTTTTAAAATATGTCCTCTATAAATCTATAAAATTTTCAAAAATCTATAAAAATGCTGTATATAATACTATAAATAAAAATGTACCAACACTGTGACTGTGAGTACTTACATCACTATGACAACTCTCAATTCAGGACTTACATGTTAAATTAATCAGCTCAACGTGTTCCATGTTTTTAATTTGTTTTTCAATTCTTTTGATATGCTACTTTGAAAAAAATGGTTATGGATTTATTTTATAATAGCAGAGTAAATAACAAATAAATAACAGAGTTTTCAGATAGTAAAATTACATGAAAAATTCTATAGTTGACTGTTCAAAAAACATTATACAACTTCAATTAAAAGGCCGAGTAAAGTAAAAGTCTCTGGCAGTATCCCAAAATGCTGCTAACTGACAAAAAAATCTCAGCTTGTCTGATGTTACACCAGAGCCAAGGACGTATAAGCAACGCTGCTGCAACATGTTTCTAAGGGTCATGCAAAATTCCATTTAAAAGTATGTTTTTTAACACTGATGGGGAGAAACAGAGTCACACACAGTAATCAAGCACTTTTTTCAGGCCCGTATACATGTATGCATATAGTAACTGATGGGTAGACATGTCAAGTGTATGCACTTGAACTCATTACTCCTTGTCAATTCAGCTAAGACGCTGGCTGGCTCCAGAGCTCTCAAAAAATGTCAACCATTCACAGACGCAGCTGCACTGTGGCGTGTGCTGTAGCTGCAGACTCGCGCTATGGATGACGGTCTGACAACATTAAGATACAGTATGAACCTAAACCCTTTCATCCTAATACAAATGCCTTTTAATGCAACAGTAGGAGAAATGATTATTCAAATTACATAATAAGTCTTATCAACTACTTTTACAGTGTGAGGCTTCAAAAGGGGAATCCAATCCTCATTAATCCTTCCTATATTAAATTTATTTGCCCAAATAAATACTTGATGTTAGTTGTGGATATTTCCCTTTCCACTGGAATAGTTACATTGGACATTAAGGGAAAAATACAAAGTATGAGTTAGACTCAATATTAGCGAAGCTGGACTTTAATTCGTACATTTTAAACCAAATGGTGTTAAGTTTGATTTCTTAAGAATGTCCTAGTAAGTTTCCTGAAAACAACTATGCAATTTGATACACATTATACTGTGGACAGAGTGTTGAGTTGGTGAATTTCCGATTAATCAGTCGTGATTAATCGCTAGTGTAACGTAGAGAGTCATTTAGCCAGTGGACAGCAGGTCAGCTGAACATGCAAACATGAGATTTGTCTGCAGGCGAAACATACAATTCAACACATAGTATGAATAAAGGTTCCAATAATAAAAGAGTAATGAAAAAAAAACTAACTTGAGTTTAAATGTAGCAGGTCTGTCAAGGAAATTCCTCTGGAAATGAACAAGTACTTCCAAACTCAACACAACTAACTCAGGTCAGACTTGTAATTAGCACCAAATTACGTAGTTCTTCCCAGGAAACTTGCTAGGAAATAGTTAGTGAATTATGGACTGATAAAAAAAAAAGGAAATTTAAAAACGTTAAAAACTAAATGAAAATCAGAGCGCGTCTCCATCACACAGTAATGTGAAGGTTCCCAGGACAAAATGACATAATCTCAGCAAAACAATCCCCCACGGTTCATCTAGTTGCTGTTGCCGAATGTGGTCCCATGTAACCTGACTATTGCTGCTGTAGTCGCCAAATATGACAGTGACTCCATGGGAAAGGTGTTTTATACAGCAGTTCCTTGTCAGGTCAAATAAATAGGACAAAAAATAAGAAGGTGAGCAATGTAGGTTGTCACATACGATTGCAGTTACCTCCCCCTTTCCCAGTCTCACCTATCTCCAAGGTATTACAGATTGCTCAGTGTCTTTTAAGTCTTTTACAAGGGAGGAGAGCACTTTCTCCTGTCCAAAACACTGATAATCAGACTCCCTGCAAAGTATGAGTAACTGCATGGGGTCCATGGATGACCCGTTGTGAGGCAATATCTCCCCCAATGTTGTGCGCACAGCTCGGAGTTTGTGTGGTTTTTTTTTTTTTTTTTTTTTGCCATATATAAGAGGATTCACAATTTCAAAGGCATCTTAAGATAACCGAGATTGCGAAAGGCAAGTCTTGTAAGAGGGTGTTTTCTCACGCTTACCATCTCTCGCATCCTCAAGCACATTTAGATCTTCTGGTAAGTGCATTTTTGCCACATTATATTTCGCTCTTACTTATAGCAAGTTCAGCAGGGCTTTTAGAGCGACTTTAACTGGGACACACTGGCAAAACCACTCTAAAAGAAGCATCAAAACCAAGATGAACCTGTTTAGGCTCAATGTAACTGAAATTTTTCCTAACATATGTCTTCCGTGCTGCATCTAAACAAGCCCTCGTTATATATCTTCAATAAGTTCTCTTTGGCAGTCCATCTGTGATTTTACAAATCCTTTCATCAGAAATTTCAAGCTTTGACAATTCTTTGCAAAGTCAAACCAACAATTGTGACATTGTATTTGTGCATACTTCTTGAAATTCTTCTATCAGAATGGATATTGTGGAAGCAGGTTAATGCATCTTTGCTTGCCTTCTCAAGTAAACAGGACAAAATTAGTAAGAAAAACATCTTTGTCTTTCAACATCACCTAAGGAATCACCAACCTCAGGGAATTCTACAGTCTCTGTCATGTCATCATTTCCCTTCTCAGCAGCAAAATCAAGCAAGTTTCCTGTGTTAGGTGAACGAAGATCTGACACAGAAGAGCTTCTGACAAGTGCTGAAAGGCCAGACAATTTTTTCCCCATCCCTAATGTGCAACTTTAGATGCTCACAGAGACTTGAAAAATGTGAAGATTTAAAAGTGCATTCCTCAACCTGACAATTCAAATTCACACACTTATGAGATCTAGCTGGTTTAGGTTTCATGTGATTTCAGTACATCTGTGCCTGTAATGAAAAAAATGCCTTGAAATTACAAGGACACTCAGAAATCCCACGTGGAAACCTGAAGTTTGAATGGTTTCTGTGCACTTTAATATGCTTGATTTATCTAAGGATTGTTTCTGCAGAGAAACAACATTGTTTGCACTTTAAAAACATATTTTATGCATACCAGTTTATTTCTGTATCTAGCTGAAATTATTGTTGTGGTTTTCTTTGCTGCAGCTCCTCAGCCGGAAAATAGAGCCAAATGGTGCAGAAAAGAACCTGTGAAAGTTAGAAATCCAAAAAACTTCATGCAGTAGAATTTATTATGCTTCCAAGAGACCCCTGTATGCACAAATTAGGCTAGCAAAAATCTATCCAGCTGACCTGTTGCAGTCTGCATTGCGATGACGCTCAGAAAACACAGGATCCTATCACATCTGGTGTTCTGTTGTGTGTCTTACCTGTTGGCGTGTTCTATTTCACCTTGGCCCGCTTCAGTACCCATGCCTCCCGGTAGCTAGCAAGAGAAAAACGAGTGACAAGCTTCTCCAAATGGAGCTAGCTGGCTAGTAGACTATAACAACATACACACATACATGCAGGCCCCCACACCCACGATTCCAGTTGAACTTTCACCCAATTATGTCACTCCTAAACCAAACTGATGACGTTATCGACTATGTGTCGATCAGAATTTTATTTGCGCATAGTTTATTTTGGTGATATTATCAGTACTAGCTTACTAGTCAAGAAAGGAGTGTCTCTACTTCTCTCTCCCACTGCACTCTTAAAGTTACACGCACAGGTAATTTTACACGAGAAAACTGCCAAATTAATATACATTTGCAAAATAATGAGCTAAGTTATCTTGCTGAAGTCCAAGGCTGACGAAAGTGTGGAGTCTTGCCAGTAAGCTCCAGGAACAGAATTGAGTGGAGAAAAGCAGGTGGCCTTCAGCATAACAATACACTCCCATCATCTGTGTAACTGTTAACGTTACGGAGGATTTAAGATCTGCGTGGTAACCAAAACTAGAAGACACTGTGCTGGAAATAAAGCAAAATGTACCATTAGAAAAAACTGATTATTGTTTCTACTGCTGAAAAAAAAAAATTCATCCGCCAATTAATTTTCAACGGTAAGCATTTGTTCATTATACAGTAATAATGCTGTGTAAACCACAGAAATTTGTTACAGCCTAAGATAAGTTTTTACTGATTTGAAAATTCAGAACGAGTCATTACTTATTTAAAGTTTGCAGCTTGACTGTTTTGCTTCTCGTCTGGTCCGACCTTTCAAAAACAGCTCTTCCTCTGTCCTCCTGTGTTCTCTCCACATGTCTGCATCCACATGTGACTGTTTATTGTGTTCATCCCAAGGTCTCCTCTTACATGGCAGTGGAACAGAGAGGTGTTTCTTTGGGAGCAGAGGTAGCGGCCTGCAGCCGTGGCCCTGTGCCAGGATCGCCTTACCCCATACAGCTCGGCTTTGTTATCGGATCTCCCGGGCTGAAGGACACAGTGCATCATCTAACCCGCCTTAATGCATGCAAGATGTCCAATCAGCACTGTGTTTGGTCATTATGGCTGCCATGCCAGGCCTCCTTCCTGCAGGACGTCGCGGCCGGACCCAGGAGACCCCACCGATGATCCCTGGAGCAGATCTCTGCTTTCCATCAAATAAGATCGCTGTACCAGGATTTATTTATGGTTGAGGAAACACATACAGTCATGGGTGCCCACCATACATCAAACACATTAAATATTCCGTTCGAGTGGAAACGCTGCTGACTCTGACATCACACCTGACACCGAATAAGCCCACTATGGAAGATGATACCTCTGGATTCTTTATGGCCTCTGAAGTTTCTCTACATTCCGCTGAAAAGTATATACCAACAGGGTCTGCAAATAAAACCTGATAATTGTTTTCTTTA
The DNA here is from genome assembly GCF_016859285.1 of Xiphias gladius. Taxonomy (NCBI): domain Eukaryota; kingdom Metazoa; phylum Chordata; class Actinopteri; order Istiophoriformes; family Xiphiidae; genus Xiphias; species Xiphias gladius. The sequence continues at coordinate 23,555,198 of NC_053403.1, read as the reverse complement.
TCTTACGCAAAAACACCACATTTCGTTTATTTCTTCATTGAAATCAGAATTTTAAGCATTGTACGAAGTACAGTACACAATACTATATATAGAAGCTCTGATTTGATTATATAATCTATTCACACTTAAAAACTGACAAGAAGAAGTACATGCATGCTGAAATTATTTGATCAAATAATGGAAACAGCAGCCCTCCTCACAGCTGGGAAAAAGTGACAAAAAGTTGGATAGTGGAGTGATGACTCCGATGACAGCTTGTTAGAAAAAGATCCCTGCCGAACCCCGGTTCTGTGCGGAGTTTGCATGTTCTATAACAGCAATGGGTATAGCAAGTAAGGTTCCAAAGTCAAGTAGCAAACACAGTTTACCTGACACTGTGATGGGTATAGCCTGGTTAGGCTATGTTGACCTTTAAAGGTCATCTATAGGTTAGCTGGACTCCTAGCTAAGCTACAGTAGATGGCTTAAATGCATACTTTTAAAGGATAATTCTGGTTTAGCAACACTCATTTTTCCAGTCATGATAACATTGTACTCCCCAAAGCAATTGCTGAAATATCAAAACACAAGATATAGAGGAATCATATGTTCATATGTTTTCAGATCTCTTGAAAAAGAGATCTCACTTTAAACTAGACTCCCTGATTAAATAAAGTTTAAATAAAAAATATGGGGCAGGGAAAAGGGAGCACGAAACAGACCACCAAACAAACCACCCAAAATATCAATAATAATCCCTCGTTACACAGAAAACTCTGGTACAGCGAAGTACATAAGGTCAAGTTGAAATGTGATGGATTTTTACATGGACCTTTATCATTCACTTTTGTTTTCCAAATAAGTTTGGCAAAGCTTGGGGTACGTTTCTTGCCCTATGTGTTTTCTAGCGATTTTCAGCGCTATGTTCTAATATCTCTACAATTATCTCGGTGAGGACAATGTTAGTATTACTGATAGGAATGGTAACCAAAAGTGCCAAAGCCTGAACGGTACAAAATTTGAACTATTCAAATTAGTAGCGTGACTACCAGGTTTCATTGCACACCTTTTCAATTGTCTTTAGAATATTTATACTGAGCCACAAAAACAAACCCACAGCTCTACAAAGTATCTCAACCATATGATTGAGAGAGAATTTCTGCTCCGGCAGCTGTCGGTGTCGACATTGCAATTGATGACGGATTGTGTATGAACGCAGACAGCATGAGGTTTTGATCCTCTACATGTGACAGGCCATTTTCTATCTGAGCAGGGTATTTTTCTGCCTCACTTACGGCACTTCCCATGTTTGTCTTTCCTTCCACTATAGAATGTCATGAATGAAAAGCCGAAACGCGGGTTCTCACTATCAGGTTCATCAACAAACTCCTTTTTAGCATGTCCTCTGGAAAGCGATAGCTGGCCTACCTGTACATTTTACAAACCAAAGTGACAACAATCATATTATACTATGGCTAATTATGCAGCAACAGCTTAAAATAAGTACTGTTTCTTTGCATTCATGCATACAGAAACAATTAGCTTGAGCTGAGAAATAATAATAATAATGATAATAATAATAATAGAATTGCACTTCCAGCTTGCAATGAGAAAGCTTCTTTCACTCAGGAGAGGAGTTATGACGTACAAGGCAGCCACACAACAGATTCATACCTACTGCGGTTAAAAAGGCATGCATCGTTTCTCCCTAACGTCTCTGCAATGTGTTGGCGGCTCTGAATAAAATATCAGTCCACACAGAAAGTGTTGTCTGCAGTGTGCTTACTGAGCTGCAGACCCAATTCCAAATCAAATAGAGATTTTTTTCAGTTTCCCTGCAGCAGCATTCTTTTTTGTGGAACTGATCTGAATATTACAGATGGAGTGATCTGTCGTTTCAGCACAGGGTGGGAATCTGCCACTGGGAACGAAAACACAGACTGAGAGACATTTCCTAACCAGCCAGGTAATCCGAAGCAGTAGCAAGACCTTGAAAAACACACATGCACATGCACTGAAGGAAGGCATACCAACTCGAAGAATCAATCACAGACACCCCTCCACCTGATTATGGGGTGAAATAGACCATCAACACAACACATAGGCTCTCTCAGTCAGGTTTGCTGCCACATCAATCACCTGGGCTCTGTCCAAACCAAATATGAGAATACAGAACACCATCAAATTACCTTTTGTTTTTTAACTCAACTAAGCACATTTCTCTGTTTCTGCAGCCAGACACTGAATGCTCAGATCTGGTTGGGTGAGTTGGGTTACACGCATGCTTGCTGCCCCCATAATCTGCTTAATGCCACTGGCTTCCTGGGATGTTATTAATTAATAAAACAGAGAAATCGGAGCTGATTTCTGTGGCTGGTTTGCACCCTTCTGCCACACTACATCAGTTTCTCCCAGTAATGCATTTTAATGCTTTCAGTGAAGTCACCACCCTGCAGTTTCACACAGTTTTTGCTGCATGTCACTTGAATCAGTAGGTTAAAGGGTCAGTTCACCAAATCTAGAAGAAAAAGAAATTCTCATTTACCTGTAGTGGTATCTAGCCATGTGTAGTTGTATTTGTCCAAATTTTGAGCCATGTGTCTCTGAGATTTCTGCCTCCATTCTGATACACTGGGGGGATTCATGTGCTTGTGCATGAAAAAATTAAGTTTTTTGTTGAAATGCAGGATTAAACATTTAGAACAGAAAAATTCTGCAACATGAATTTACACGTTCAGCATGAAAGAATTTTTATTTATTTTCAAAACACAAAATATATACCCATTTGTATTTGAGACCAACCTTCATCAGGGATTTCCTTGCCCCTTGCTCTACCCACACCAAGCTATTCAAGAAATGTACAGTTTAAAAGTGTTCACACATATACCGAGCGCTCAGGAGCTGACATCTGTTACTTGCACACATCATTCAGCACCTGAACTGACCCGTTAAGTTTCAGTTTCATTACACACACAGTATAAAACAGATGTCTGTTTATAAAAAGTCCTTTCATGAGCTCCAGCTTCCTCTTTTCTTCCCTGAGTGAAAGTGTCATCAGATATCAACACCCCTGAAGACTCCTCTGTGCACAGGTTGCAGTTTGTTACCACTAATGTAGATAGTGTGTAAATTGCCTGGCTCTCTCAGTAGCGTAGCTCGTCCTTGTTTGTTGATGCTAAATCACAGTGTGACTTGTCGCACCTGAGCTTCAAGGAGATCCTGTTACCTTTCGTGGGCTGATGCAACTTTAATGACTGGCTTTTGTTTGAAAGACTATACATGTGCATTCTTACTAAGCGGTGTGGGGGGGGGGCGGCATGCCCTCCAGTATTTCAGAGGGGGGGGGGTTCAAAGGAGCAACAGGCTTTAAAGTCAACAACACAGCTGTGTTTACACAAATGCCTTCAGAAGTGAGGGCCAGTGCTAGGCTGGGGGGAGGGGTGGAGGCCGGGACAGGGACAAGATGAGGTAATAACAGGCGCTGACCCCCTCACCCACAAATACAGCAAGAGAAGAAGAAAAAGCAGAAGAAAGAGAAGAGAAGAGAAACAATGCTCTAAATTATTGTAATATTACTCAGCTCAGGGCTCCCTGAATTACTCAGGGATTAGTCTTACCTTGTTGTGTTGAGTGAGAAATGCTGGTAAACCCAAACAATATGGATCGCAATAACTACGCTCACATCTTTTTGTTTTCAATTTTTTTCCTGTCTTTAATTAATTGTATTATTCTTTTTCTCTCTTATTCGGATTCTATGATGATCAGACTAAGGGTGTAAATGAATACAAACACATTATTTGGATATACACAGATAGTTTGCCTCAAACAAAATTGAAAAACATCTGCAAAGTCATGCAATGCAATATGATCAAATAAAATTTTCACTTGTATTTTTCCATAAACGCATGCATCTAACTATAAGTTATAATAACTTCGATTAAAAAATGGTGACAAAAAACTCACAGGACGTTTTATTATGAAAGTGAACTGAAATGCACAAACATATGAAAAAGTTTATATGCATACAGAATTCCTTCCCTATAAGAATCTGATAGCTGAAATACTTATTTACAACAATAAATTACTAAACAACCAAATAAAAAGACCCTTCTTACCATGTTTGAACCACAAATGCAATTACATATATCAGATACAGAGCTGAATGCAGTATATAAAGTTCATTTTCAAATACAAATTTGAACTTTATATTTGTAGTTGGTTACACTCTGGTTTATTCACCTCCAGTGACTCACTGAACGATGCACAGAGCCATGTGAGGACTTTTAATATCATTTTGTGGATAAGTTCTGATTGTACTGATGAGGTCAGACAAATTGAAATTTGTAAGATTTTACAGCCGAGAAATGCGTGCAAAGCTACCAGTGCTGCAATAGTATTTTCTAGCCCACATAGCAACATTGGGGCATATAGTTGCTTCAGTAAATGTTGTATTCCTGTTTTAAGGCAGCATCTTTAAGAACAGCAAGGGCCAAAAAGTCACTTTAGTGAAGCTGCTAACAGAGGAGTAAGCAATTCTGGAGAAAGACTGTTGATATTTGAACTCAACAGCCAAACAAACACCTCCATCCCTTCAGTGCTCCTTCAGAAGCTCTTCCCCCTGAGTTCATGGACGTGCATTGCCAAGGCAACAACATGAACAACTGGGCTAGCTGACCAAAAGAGAAGTATGGCGGAATCCAGAGCATCTGCTGCCTGAGGGTCAGTTAGCGTCAATAATGGGAAGTAATTGTTATCGCTATGAAAATACAGGTGGCATATGTTTTTTTGTAGTATTGTTGAAAGTGTGATAATAAGCCTGTCAATATTCAAATAGATGTTGAAGCCAAATACTAAGCCAAACTCTAAGCCGAGGAGTATCTTAGCCTATGTAGCGGTAACATTCTTGCTAGTTACCTCAACAGTAACTTATACTCCACCATCAGTATGTAAATGGAGCAACATTTATATTTGAGAACTCTAAAAGAACAAGAAAGAACCATGGCAGGGTTGTATCTCTGACGTTATTTAGATTTCCTTCTTACTATGGCGTAATCCCATAGAAGAGCACAGAAGTGAAGACGTGTGAATCCAGTTGAAATAATGTGCGGCCTCAGTCTTGGTCAGCTTACACAGCCTAGTATAAATTTCTCAAGGTTGGAAACAAATATCCACATATTTGAGGAGCTCATACGGCCTGACGGCACCAGATCCACTGCAGTTATCTGATTACCCTATGGAATTAACTGACTGCCTTACAACTAACTTACAACTAGGTCAACTATTTTACTTTGCATTAGAGTCCTTTATATCACAATATATATATTCAGCTACTGCTACAATACAAACTTATTAGTACAATGATGCTGGTTATTACGTTACCTACATTACTTTCAGCTGTTACAAATAATCACTAAATCTGCTGATTTTTGCTTTGTTTGTGTGGAAGCCAATTTATAAACACAAATTTGAATAGAACTTTTCATTCATATATGCAATACATTGTAAAAATAAATAAATAAATATTTAAATCAGATTTATTGAACCTCACACAGACATAAGAAACAGTACGAAGACAAGCATTCCCTAAAACAAATGTGGAAAAGGTTTGATCCTATAGCTTTCCAATCTGCATCCATATCAGGTCCAAATGAAAATGCTACATAGTGTAATAGTGTAACCAAGGTTTCCACAGTGATTGTGACTGTGTGTTTTGAATGAATAAATATTGTATTAACATGCCTTTTAAAGGGCCACACTCAGACATCTTATGGTATGATAACAAATTCATATAAGCACATGAATCAAAAATACTAACACAATCTGATGACTCACAATGACTGTTATAACAGTAACATGACCGACTGATCCCGGTGGTCTGTGAAAATTGATCTAGTTAGCGCTGCTACGTAAATAGTGGTAGATGTTTATCAGCTCTGTTAGTCCTTAATGCTGTACATTAAATTGTCAGAAAACCAACAGAATCTGAGCACTTCGCTATTGCTAAGATGTATGATGAAAGGGAACATTAGATACTTTCCTTCTCTTTAAGTATAGTCTGAGCCACCTGCTGAATCAGGTAAATACTAATTTTTCATACTGCTACACTACTGCCTTGATAGAGTTGATCACAATATTCTTATTAATAAATTCCATCAGCGGGTTGGTTTATCTGGGACGAGTTAAAATGGAGATGATTGCGATTAAGGTTACGTCAGTCCCAGAGCAGCTGACGGTGTTGCCAAGTAACGGTAAACAATCTAGCTGTTGAGGCACCATAAGCTAAAATTTTAAGTGTTGACAGATATTAAAAGTGACAGTTAAAATCTCACCTCCATTCTGCTGAAGAACAGACAACCCATGTGACCGCGTCTCTCCAACCATTTTCTCACCCAGACTCGTTTACCCTTCTGCTTTTGTTTTTTCTCACTGCAAAGTATTGCTAACGTTACATCAACTCGTTGCAACCACAGTCTCCATTTTGTTTACATCCTCCTTCCCCATGAGATCATGTGAGATGAGTTCACGTGAGGCGGCGCGTTGCTCCCTGACTGCTCCCTCTGCCATGACAATCTTAATAATAACCTGCAGTGTGTGGTGTGACATTATTTTTTAAATCTTATAGTGTGTGCATGTCTGACATTAGAGAGAGATTCTCCTTACGTCGTGATTAAACCCGATTTTAAAAATTAGTTAGGAATTTAAAAATCCTGCACTCTGAACCTGGCATAACTTTCAAAAATAAGAAAATGATTGACTGTAAATTGTACAGAATACAGCAACTAGACTACTAAATAAAAACAAGACAAGAGAAAGAGATATGATTCCCGTTTTAATGTCTTTACATTGGTTATCAGTTTATTAAAGAACTGATATTAAGATTTCATTAGGTTTAAGTCACCAGCTACTGAAATACGTTTTAATAAACCTGACTTATACTTTAAGACAGGAGCAGTTCTTGTGGCTCCTCCGTAGCAGTATCTGGAACAGTGGTGGCCAGTCAATAGTGGGTGCACGTGCGGCAAGTGAATTAAATGTACAAGTGAATTAGTTTTTACTTTTTCTTTTAAGCATTTTAATATCAATACTAATGTGTGCTGTCCTAACTCTCCTGATTCCGCCTCCATCTGATTCAAGTAAATAGGCATAAATAGGGTGCAGAAGACACCGCTATTCATAAGCGATTGACTGAGTGGACAATCAACACCTCAGACAAGGGGGGCTGTCATGTTTGTTTCTCACGCAGTATTGTCAGAGAGAGAGCACTTAATATTATTAGTATTTATATCCGACTATTCATCTTCCTCCTGTTTACATAGTCGCAGTAGGGTAAGCTTGTAGGACATACTTATCTGTTACCACATTAGTAATTCCTAGCTTCACTGGTCCAGTCCAGCAGATGGTGACAATGTGGCAAGAAGGCTAAACTGTGGGATGTTGCTGCTTTTTATATGCACTATTGCATATTTGAATTGCTGTATCTACTATCATAAAAGTAGTGGGTCTCTATATGACAACCAATACAAGACAATTAGTATTATGGGAGAGAGTGTATATTCAGCATTTATCCTGCATTTAAATAAACTTTTTTTCAAGCCCAAGGTTTGTTTTGGTTTCTAGCGGATCTTTCTGCTCGGTGAGAAAAGAGTGCGTTTGCTTTTTTGATTCAGTTGTTGTGTAAATGTGATAATTGGAGGCCGAGCTAGACAACGACATTGCTCATGTGTAAGCAGAAGAAAAGGATCAAATTTGTGAAGCTTTTAAAGGGAAAACAACCTGTGGATTTTACTCTTACCTATTATAGAACCAAGAGCTTTGTTTGCATGCCTTGCTTAATGCTTACTGTAATAGCTTCTTTATAGAAATCAGCAGTAGATATTTATGCTTTTTAACTGTTTCTGATAGGGAAAGACCACCAGAGAAGCTCAAACTTAATATTAACTTTGACCTCGGTTTTATTTACATCAAGTATATCTCTTAGATCCTTTTCTCTTCTCCAATTAATGTGTCTGTTTCTGTAGTTAGAGCAGAAACACTATAAAATTTTACATGGAAAAATTAAGCAAACCATCTGTTGTTTGAAAGATACTGGCTGTAAAAATGTTATTTTGGACTTCCTGAGAGAGACAACAAACCCTGGCATGCTGAACAGCCCGTGCCCTCATTAAAAGAGTATTATGCTTTGTCATATTGACTACATATACAGCAAAAAATAGTCAGTGTCACCCTTTTTTATTGCCAGTTATGTATTTGCATTTATTGAGGCTGTGTGTTATGAGATCTCTGCGGCTACAGAAAGGACTAAAGACTTCAACTCTGTCATCAAAAGACAGCTGACAGTTATTCAATAAGAACACAGCGAGGGATGTTAAAGATTTTACTTGGAAGGGATTTTCACTGAAGGCAGGGCACATAAATCTGGACAAACAGGGCGCCCAGCCTGTTCGGATGACACAAATTGCGGTCTTGTTAGGATCAATAAAGTAAAACACAATGCTGCAAAAGCACAAGTGCAAACTGTGAGGCTCCAGAGGATTCAATAGCCCCAAAGAATGCGTGGGAATGGGGAGCTCAGGTTAGAGGAGAGCTTCAATCCCACCAACTCTGCCATGAAATAGAAAGGGAGAGAGCAATTGACCCATGAACCGGGCTGAAAGAGAAATCACTTGTTCTTGTAATGACTGCCTTCCACATCGGCAGAGAGCTGGCGGATATACAGCTCGCAGTTGGACAACTGTGCTGAGAGGGAGGATGAGGAGAAGGAAGGTTTGTCCAGCTCGTACTGGTCTCCAGCTGGTGTGTAGAATGATGATCAGCCTCCTCAACACTCAGACCCCCCTTCCATATCCAAACAAGCGCTATCAGATAAACACAAACACGGCTGCATCTTGTAAAACTGAATCTGAGACAAATTAGCCAGCTCATTAGGCAGCTGAGGTGAGTTTCCTGAATGAATTGCTGAATTGGGAGGGTTTATTCAGCTCTTGTTTATTTACAGAGAACAGCCTGCTCATTTGCATTCTCCTTTCCAAGTACAGGAAGACTGAAGTGGGTGCTTATGTCTTCTGTGATAGAGGAGCTTATCCGGCTCTTTGGGGAGCATCTGTGGGCTGCTGTGTTCCAAAAAAATCCTCACTATCCGACATGGGTCATCTCAGTTCCAGACCAAACTGGTGTTAATGCAGGCGGAGTGGAAAAGCCCTACAGAGAGCAGAAAGGGAACCAGAACGTCGTTCAATTCTGTTGCAGAAGTAAAACCTCATTCCGAATCACACTGATATTTCATGACCTTAGAATTATATGGTTCTATGTCAGAATTGTGTCGAAAATTAGTTAATTACATTACACTATTCTTGCATGCATTAATGACCATATTCAGTACTTCCCAAAAACAAAGGTTATAATTAAAAAAAAAAAAAGAAACTTTTCAATTAAATTGGGCGACAATTTTTGAATCTTTTGCATCGCTTTGAATTGGCTGTAAAAATTCACGGCTTAGTGTCAATTCAAATCTGTAACATACATTCTTTAATGTGACCAAATGTTTTTGTGTCTAAATAGTTCCCTTTTCACAGCAGACATTTTGACTTTTGATAGCAGGAAAAGCAAAGGTGTTACTAGTAACATTAACGATGACTCTATTCAAGCCATGACAGGGGGACAGCCATCCAGCATGAAGAACATCAGAACCTTGAAACTGAAGCAGATAAATGGAATTCAGCAATCATCCATTCTATTATTTACACCTGTGATTTTCTTAATGTGACATGCCCAAATACTTTTTATAATAAATATCTCAGTAATAAATACATTGACTTGTTTTACACGTGAAGTAAACTGTCTACTTATTTCGAGAATGTCAGTTGCTTTCTATAATGAGTTCTCAGTATGAGGGTGCTATCTACACTCCGTCAGTTTAGGGTGCCTGTTATTTTTACCAGTACAAAATATTTTATGTCATGTCATTTTTGCTATATAGAATACAAAAATGTTGAACCTCAATATCTCCACTAACCACTAAGATCAGAGATATAGCCCCATAATTCTAAGAATTCTAAGGATTCTAAAAATTGTTACTGAAAAATGAAGCCCTATGACATAACCTTCCTCGACATCACTGATTGCAATTTTTCTTGTTGTTTGTTTAAACATACACTCAGCTGTTAGTTTATTAGGTTCAACTAGCTAAAACTAATATAGTCCCAAACAGTGCTGCAATAAATCCTCCCTTCAAGAAGGTTGTATTGTTCAGTTTTTATTGAAACGGTGTGAAAGAGGTGTTTATTCAACTGTATGATCATTTTGGAGGATGTAGTTCTTTGGTGCTATTGAACTGTATTCCATTATATGGGGAAGTGTTTCTGTTATTTAGCCTACTCACATTGATTTGAATGGGTTGAACAAAATGAAAGAAACACAATGCAATTTAACAATGCCACAAACTGCAGCCTCCAAAATGATCATACAGGTCAATCAACATCTCTTTAACACAGTTTCGACAAAAACTAAACATTTAACCTCCATGAAGAGAGGATCATTGCAGGACTGTTGTATTATACATTAGTTGTACATTAGTTTTAGTGAGGTGTTCCTAGTGAACTGACAACTGAGTATATATACTGTATATACAAACTCACCAAGCACTTTATTAGGAACATCATACTATTACTTGGTAGGGCCTCCCTTTGCTCTCAAAGCAGCTTCAGTTCTTCATGGCTTGGATTCTACAAAATGTTGGAGATGTTCCTTTGAGATCATGGTCCATGTTGACATGGTTGCATCACATCATTTCCAAAGATTTTTCTGCTACACAATCAAACTGCCCATTTCTTGTTCTACTACATCCCAAAGGTGGTCTACTGGATCCTGATCTGGTGACTGGGGAGACCACTGAAGTCCACTGAACTCGTTGTCAGGTTCACGAAATCCCATTTGACATAACTTTTACTTTGTGACATGGTGGATTATCCTGCTGGAAGCAGCCATTAGAAGATGGTAAATTGTGGCCCTAGAGCGATGCACATGGTCAGCAATAATACTCAGACAGGCTGTGGTATTCAAACCATGATTGATTGGTATTGTGTATTCTGAGATACTTCTCTGCTCACCACCGGTGTAAAGGGTGGTTATGTGAGTTACCATAGAATATCTGTCAGCTCCAACCCATCTGGCCTTTCTCCTCTGACCTCTTTCATCAACAAGGTGTTTCCATCTGCAGAAACTGCTGCTCACTGGATGTTTTTTGTTTTTTTGCACCATTCTGGGTAAACTCTAGAGACTGTTGTGTGTGAAAATCCCAGGAGATCAGCAGTTTCAGAAATACTCAAAGCAGCTCATCTGGCACTAACAATCCTGCCACGGTCAGAGTCACTGAGATCACATTTTTTTATATATATATATATATATATCTATATATATATATATGTTTATATATATATATATCCAGATCTATAAAAGATACAAATTGGAATATGGCCTGTAAACCCAAAAGCTAATGAACCAGCGACTAGACAGGAAGTGGCCTCGGGGTTTGGGTTCTCTGTAATGGGGCAAACAAATGCATAAATCTAGCCTGTCTTTGTCTGATTCTGGTGGTGAGTGTGTCCCTTCATGTGTTAAATTGGCCTCACGCCATCCTCCCAAAGCCTCCCTGTGATCCTAATAAGCAGCATTAGCTCCCCCTCATGACCCTGGCCCTCCAACCCCCCCTCCAGGCAGCCCCCACACCATGCCTCTGGTCATGTATTAATCGTCCTCAGTGTTTCATTTGAAGAGGAGCATCACCTCTGTCCGACAACCCCAAAGCTGCTCTGCCTGTTTTTCACACTAATACCCCCCACCCCCAGCCTATCTGCTGGGGAAATGCACTCCTTCGCGGTGACAACCTCTTCCAAATGGCTCCCTGATAGTCGCATATCTCTTTGCCCAAACCCCACCCCTGCTCACGCACATTAAGCGCTACCCGGCCCAGGTCATCAGTCTTCTTCAAATCTATCTAATGGCATGTTTCATGGCCCTCTCCGTGCTAAACCAGTAGCTCTTTGAGGGGGGCTGAGAATCTGATGGCCCCTGGATATTTTTAGAGCTGCAGCAACAGAAATATAGCCGAAAGGCATGAGCGAGAAGGGTTGGTAGATGACAGTTCAAATGCAAAGAATGGCTGCAAAAATGTTTATGGTCTTAGACATGTAGAAAGTCATAACAGATAAAGCAGGAATCCATCACAAAGCCACAATTCCTGCGTTTCAGTAAAAGCCATGAATTAAAAAAAAAGTAAAATATACATAAAGCTGTCCTGGAGGAAGTAATAATTTATAGGAAAGGTGGTGAAATGGACTTTCCTTGTAGTGTAAATACATCCATGTATGCTACCTTTTGGAGAACTAAAAAGGTAACTACTCAGCACAAATGACAAGGTAATGTCTCTTTGGTAAACCCTGTATCAATTATTTCTACTGAAGCTGATCCCGAGGCTATTCACAAGCATCCCTGACAAAGACATCAGCTTCTGACAGTTTAACAAAGAGGGAAGGAGAGGAGAAAAGTATATATCAGCCAATGCAAATATTGACCCAGTACCATAACTGCAAATTAGTTGCAAAAATCTGAGATAGAGTGACAACCTCTAATCTGCTATTTCGCCAACCCCAGTTAAATTCTTCTCAGTATAAAAAAAGAGAGAATCACTCAAAACACACATCTGCTGTGTGTAATGGACTTTTCATTATACAGATTGAACAAGTCAATAGACTGTTCTTTCTCTGCATACTAAACCTGTACTCACTTTGCTTTTTAGCATACATTAAAGTTCTGATATAAAAATGTTGATATTTAAAAGTGGAAAGCACTCGTAAAAATTGAGAGATGGGGAATAAGTCGAACTTTAAAGCACTTTGTATTTCTATTTAGTGACTCTTTCTATTACTGAATTTCATATTGTTTTTTTTTTGTGGTATTCTGAATTCTACTTAAAGGGCCACTTCACCCGAAATGAGAGCGAGAGAGAGAGAAAAGAACACTTTCTCTTTCTCAGTCATGATCTAGCCATGCAGATATTTTTGGTTTTATTTGTCCATATTTTGAGATACCTGTCTGAGGTTTCTGCCTCCATCCGAACACAATGGAGTAGAAGTTAATTTGATTTATGCTGCTCAAAACATTGAAGAATTACATTTAAAAAATTCAGCAGTGACATCTCTGTCCTGCCTCTGTTACTCTGCATAATCGACAGAAAAAACAGTTAAAGGTTTTCACTGAAACTACTTTTTTACCAAATAAATAGTCCCATTAAAAACTGCTGAATCACAATTCAAACTGGCATGCTCTGTGGAACAGTCAGAGCAATGGTGACACTTTTTGTGGGAAAGGATTTGATCTTAGTATTGTTTTTTTTTTTTCAAGCTATCAACTGCAGGTCTTCATCGGCAAAGGAAGTCAATGTAGGTGTTACCATGAAAGATGGGGTTGAAAGCTCTGAAAAAGCTACCAAGTGGACCACTGCATAAAAATTGGCACTTATACTGTTTTTAAGGTCATGAATGAACTTTCATGCTCAAGAAAAAGATTTAGTTGTGGATTTTCTTTCGAAAAAAGGAGAGTTTGTAGCTTGTGGCTAAAAGTGGTAAACACAGCATAATGAAACTCTAAATTTCCAAACACAAGTGAAGATGTACTTGTGTTTTTTGAAGACCCAACTCAACTGAACTGGCCTGACACTGCCAGATTCTAAAGCCAAACTGAGCCCTGAAGCTATATTTTTGCTATATTTGATTCTTTAGTCTTCCTGCATGGGCATTTTATGTATGTTTCACAACCCATTTACAAAAAGAATTGACACAGTCGGAAAAAGAAAGAGAAAAATTCCGAAGTAGTTACACTAAGTAGTATAGTCTGATATTTAAAAAGGTTGACTGTGCTCAGACATGATGATGGACATGTTTTGTGTGCATACGTGCACATTTTTGTGCAGCTCTGCTTTATTGAAACCGGAATGCAGGAAGCATCCCTCATTTAATAGAATTTTCACTTCCAGATATGACTGGGCATGGAAAGGGCAAAGTGTCAGACTCTCTGGGTAACTTCCAAGAATAACTTGGAGGAGATGGTTTGATTTCACTTAGGAGAAGTTGAAAGAAAAGAAGGGGTCAGAGGTTGGTGAGGGATGAAGGATCAGTTAAAGGGGAATTAGAAGTGTTAGACTTATTGCAAACAATATAAGTTCTCTGACTGAATCTGGTCGCCGGAGTATGCCCTATACTGAGGCAGCATGCAGCTTCACTTCACATGTGAGTAATGGATATGAACATGGCTGCTACAGAAAAAAGCAACAGATACGGGGGAGGGGATAAACTTGCACATTTTTAATTGAATGTTGAGTCCATAGCCCAGCACAGTGGCCCTTTCAATGCCCCGTAGATGACTTACGATCAGCAGTTTTCAATGGTTTCGTTTTGCACATTTAAATTGCTTCTATTGTTATGTGTCTTCACTTTGCTCAAAGCTTGCCTCTGCAGCCTATCAAGTTAAATATTAATTGCCTGCCCCAGGAGGATCGCCTATCAGGCTGAAATCAAACACTGTAGTTAGTCCCTTTGGTGACAACAGAAAAAACTTTGCCTTTTCTCTGCGCCTATTGTTTTCCTCCAGTCTTTTTAACATCGCTGCATGAGAAGCATATGTGTGCAGGACGACATAAGGCGGTTTTGTGCCTGGGTAGAATTTGAGTCTAATGAAATTCAGAAATTAATGTTCACTGCACCACAGACAACACTCTTACTGGAGAGGAGCTGACCTGATTGGTATTCTGTTTTTTTCTTTTTATTTCCTCTCTTTTGAAATGGCAAAGAATCAGAGCCAAGCCAAGTAAAAAGATAAGAAATATACACAATGTAACGATGACCTACATAAAATCACATCCAAAAGTTCTTTGATTTTCAGCTAAATCTGCCTTGAACGTCATTCATTCCTGCCTTGGAGCCTTCTTTGTGTGGTGGTTTTGCTTTTAACCTGTGTGGGAGATTGCAAGGTCAAGGAGGTCAAGGGCTTTGTGATATCACTGGGATGAAATGTGCGTAATCAATTCTCACCTCTGGACTGGAAAAAACATGCACGCACACAAACGCACATGCACACAGACAGACACACAGACAGAGGGCGTTTGAGAGACGGAGGCATGCCCATGCTGGTACACTTGCATATATATCTAAAAAATACATTCTATTTTGTCAGTTATGATAAGATTAAACTCACCAAAGTAACTGCTGAGATGGGGGAACATGGTGACATCGCTAAAGCAAAGTTCAACAGGGGAAGAAATGTGAGCAGTCGGATGATCAGACAGGTTGGAAACAAGACAACAGTCCCCAAACCAAACTTCAAAAGGTCAAAACAGAGTCGTCCCAATGATAGAAGCATCAGGTTAGGGTTTGGGAAAGTTTGTCATTTGGGGGATAACAAATGACTTTGTAAAGATTAGTTGTCTTGGTTAAAAGAAACCAACGCTGACTCACAGAAGTCACGCACTTTGTCAACCCCTCCATCCCCCCTGACCTCTTACCCTTAAAAACAACGTGCCGCTACTTACCTCTTTGCTCCTGACAGACACAAACGTGTAATCTTTAGGCATTTGAACAAACGACTAATACTATCATTTTTCTTGGGACTGTTTCTTATTTGGTGGTAAAAACCTATAGTAAGATCATCCAAAATGTCAGTGATAATCCTTCATTGTACAGGAAAACTGTACGTGCTTACATCTACAGTACAGGAGTACAATAGGTCAAAGTTTAACCAGGACAACGGTTTGTAAACTGTAGATCTGTGGATGTTTACAACAACTAATAGGTTTTGTGTGTGTGTGTGTGTGTGTGTGTGTGTGTGTGTGTGTGTGTGTGTGTGTGTGTGTGTGTGTGTGTGTGTTTGTGTGTGTGTGTTCCCGTGTTCTCAGATCTCAGTAATTACTTTGGGGTATTAACAATTTCGGAATAAAAGCTTTGTCTATAAAACAGTCGTTTCAAATATTCATGTCACACAGCATGTGTCAGATATGAATGAATCCTTCCACTACCGCCTCAAGAGTTCCTGTTATTTTGGGAAACCATGCAGATTCCCTCAACAGTGCAGATTAAATCCCTCTGCTGTCACACTGTGCTTATTTTAGCATCATTTGGTGTTTACCTGGGGAAAACAATTAGCATTCATTTATTTTAACTTCAGGGATTGTTTATTTAAAATAAAATAAAATAATTAGGTTTTTCTTCCCACTGTGTATTTAGCTAGTGTAAAATATAACTGGCGAGGGGCAGCCAAAACTGCTATATATTCTTTATGTTTGGATTGAGGGGTTTACGGGCAAAATAAACATATGCTTCCTCAGTCAGAGCTGTGTATTTGTAAGGTTAAGCAGGTACATGTAAGCGAAGAGGGGACAGAGAGCTGCGTAGAGGAACGACTTAAATCACTGTACAGCAGATCAAAAGTACTGGGAGAGAAACATGAACACAGCTCTCAGTGCAAACTGAGATTTTCATGTTTCCTGTGGCCTGGACATGTACACACTTTCCCCGTCCATCCGCGCTCAATCACAGAGCAACTCCTGAGAAAGCAGACAGAAAGTCGTCGGAGCGTGAACAACACTGAAGTTTTCTCAATCCTCCAGTGAGAGGCTCAGGTTCAGGCTTTGGTATGCCCTGCGCATCCCCAGGATGCCAGACGGACATCCACTTTCTGACATGCCGCCTCACAGTCCCGGCGTCTGAAAATACAACCACCAGACATACAGTCAGATGTAGCGTCAGAGCTTGTGGAGATCAGCGTGACTACACAAACTCAGTCCGTAATCACTCGCACTGATGATGTGCACGGTCAATAAATCAGATCAGGCAATCTGGAACTCAATAAGCCTTGGATCAATACAATCCTCTAGCGTGTCGTTTCATTGTGGCTCTCACTCCCTGGGTCTCTTTCTCTCTGTAGCTGCTCACCTCTTTTGTCTCTTACTCATTCACACAACACACACCAACCTGTTTAGCTGTTCACATTGCAGATGTTCATGCTCCAATATAAACTATTACTTATGTTTTTTTTTTGTTTTTTTTTGTTTTTTTCACTGACAGCAATCCTGAAACATTCTTGAAGTTGGATGTCTGTTTTGTACTACTGCATGTTTTGAAATAATGTAATCTTACAGCCACTTAATCAATTTAATTCAATTTTTTAATTCAAAATTATTTTAGCTTCAACATGCTCCCCCCACATATTCAAAAAATGCATTCAAACCAACCACCAGCAAACCTCATGGTTTTACTACAACAACTGACATTCAACTGCACAACCCTGAGACAGCTTCTTTAAGGCCAGTTTATACTTCTGCGTTGAATTGACGCCTTAGGTCCAGCGTATCCATGTACCCTAAGCCGTAGCCTACGCCATAGCCCGATGTGCACCTACCTAGAAATGTAACTACACGTCGTGGTAACGCTGACTGAACAGCATGTCTCGTCCATGTCTCTCAGTGGCTGGACAAGCACAGAAAACTCCTTCTGCCTCAATCAGTTTAATGGTCATAAACACCACCTCCTCTGACATCTTTTCTCTTTTCTGCCTTGCAGGAATTTCAGTAAAAGTAACAATTATTAGCTCCAACTCCAACATGATTCGCTCAGTTTCGGTCACCATTGTTTGAAATACACACACAGTGGCATATAAACGCCAACTAGTGTTTTGGCAGTGTAAATGCAGAGCCACGCAGAAACACCAGCACAAAAGTATGAATGCTCACAACGGCGTAGGCCACATGAGTAGCACTTGAGTAGGCTCTGTGTCAATCCTGCCCAGATGTAGAAACCTGACATTACCTGACATAGAAAGCAGTGTGAGTGACTCTACAGTTGCAAATGACCAGACATTTGCAAGGGAAAAGTCCATTGCAGTGAAAAACCTCTCTTCCACCATCACCGATGGCTAACACAGTTGTCCAGAGCTGCACTTGTTTTAATGGCTGGCTTATGTTGGTGAGCAGATGCAGCAGAGGCAATGAAGAGTGGCCCCAAACACATAGCTCAGCACTATGTGTTTGGGGCCACTAGAACCTCCTGCTTCCAGGGTTAGGATTTCAAAAACACTGAGGTCATGGGTCAGTCTACAGCCACGCTAGCAGCTCTTTGAGGCTGTACTTATAGGCACAGTCATGCTTTTAAGGTAAATATAACATCAGTTAGCTAACATGCTCACCCTGACCTGCTAACATGCTGATGTTTTGCAGGTAGTGTATGATAGTTGCCATGTTCACCGTCTTAGCATCTTAGCATGCTAAATGTTCTAATTAGCACCAGGGCAATAGGATAGGCTATGTGGATTGCGCTTGTATCAGTTCGAGTGAAGTCTCTGACAGTTCGAATTCATTCCAACTTGATTTTTTTTTAAATGTGACAACCCTCTTTAACACTCAACACAAAGCTGCGGCTGATGGGAATGTGTTTAGTTTTGAATGTATATTGTCATAAATCAGAGTATTATTCAAGTTACAATTTTGACCTGATGGTGGTACTTGATGAAGAGTCATGAAATCAATCAAAGTCATGAGCCTTCTTTGTGGGGACACTGAATATCTGAAGAAAATTTCATGGCAGTCAATCTAATATTTGTGGAAATAATTCCTACAGCTGTGTTGCTATTGTACCTAAAAACATCTAAGAATACAGGTTAATTTGGTCAGGTTTTGTCAGACTTTCACTTCCTTTAAAGGATAAGGCTTTTTCTTATTATCTGCAAAAAACCATCAAAAGACCATAACAACAATGAATGTGTCCTATTAACAATTGTTGTCTGTGAACAAGTGTATCCAAAACCTGATATTGCTTGTTCGTCTGTGCCATAGAGCTCCATTGTTGTTCATAAACGATTAAAAATTACCAAGACAATGAAAAAAACAGCAATTGTGTACAATACGAACTATTTTCCCACGCACGCGCAGTGGCCTCTGTGAAAGTGATCCCTGTTATTAGCCTGTGGAGCTGTTTCTAAGTGAACTACAGTGACCATATTTTTTGTAATGACGAAACACGTCACCCAGTGTAACAGTGTGGCTCACTGATGTGTTTTTAATAGTTTTTTGCCAACACTGGAGCTCTAAGGCACAGAGGAATCAGCTAAATCAGGTTCTGGATACATAGACAACACTTGCTAGTAGTATACGGTACATTAATTGTTGTTTTGGTCTTTTCATGGGATTGGATGACAATGAGAGAAATATAGAAAATCAATTGAGTTATCCTTTAATACAAAAAAATAAGCACTTTGATTTTGTCCACATTGTACATACTGTATAGTACAGTTACAAAAATGTGCATTATAATTACAGTTATTTTCATTTAAACAAACAAATATTTGAAGATATCATGATCTTTGAACACTTTTTGGTTATGGTATGTGAAGTTTTTTTAAAAATTGAGGCAATTCCATAAATCCTTTTTTTGTTCCTGATGTCATCAGTGTTAATGCTCTAAGAATAAAAAGCTAAACCTAAAATGTGAGTCCATGCACATTTTTACTCTTTATTCAAATAGGAAACATTGTATCTGTGGGTAGAATCACAGCACTTTGACATGCAGAGAGAACATTTCTTCTTTTTCTCTCCCTCTCTCTATCTTAGTGTTTAGTTGCTCTGAGCCCTGCAGAGGTGACCTGCTGCCATGCTGTACAGTGTTGCGTTGTTTGAGAAGGCGGGTGCGGTGCCAGAGGCATCTCTCTGTCAAACAGAGCAGATGCCTTACACTAACAAAAAGCCTGGCGGGGCTTGGGTGGCCTCGACGTCAATTCTCCACTGCTACATCAAATCAAAGTGCTGAGACTTGCAGCTGCTGCAGCAAAGACCCTGTGCCCTTACCACTCACTACCACAGCCAACACGCAAAGCACCCCAACGGGTCACTTACTTTTATTTGTCTGTGGTAAGCTGCTGCTGCCTCTGTCACCTGCAGCTTTTGAGCTTCATATGGTTGTATTTTTGGTCACTGGCAAAAGGCTATTGTAAATATGCAGCTTGTATTTATCTACACAAAGGGGCTATTGTCAGAAGCTTCCAGACATTTAAATTAAGCTGTTTGTGTACTGTGGGCTGCAATGACTGTAATCTGAATTGACTCCAGAAAACTGGAGAGATTATGATTCCACTGTTTTAAACTCAAGCATTATGTCAGCCTTTCTTCTACATTTTTAACTCACTGAAGTCATCCTATCAGATCTAAAGATCCTGGCTTAGCTAGACGCAGCTTTTAACCCCCCCCGCCATCAACATGTCCCCCATATGGAGAATGTTTGTTGCTTTAATTGTTGGATTGATCCCAACTTCAAACAAGGACACCCACCTACGTACCCACATATACACAAAATCCCACAACACATTCAGAATATCCACATTTACGCACACGCACTTATTACTGCCAATACAGAAGCAAAAATGAAGTTTCATTATTAGGAGTTGTGGGTTCGGCCAAAGTGCATAAGAGCGCCTTGGGCTTTGAAATAAGACACAAACAGACATTTAATTAATCTATCATGAATTTTCCAAAGTTATACCCCTTCAAAGCAGAATTATTATTATTATTTAGTGTCTTGGGTTATGGATAAATTATGAAGAGAAAGAGGCGCAGCTTGCATGCATTTTAATTAATCTCAGACTGCAGGGGAAGTAAAAAAATGACTTTTTATCTTCTGCCAAGTGCTGGACCACCTACAGCAATGGAGCAATGTTTGTACTGATGAGTGTCAATCTGCCCAAAACTGCAGACCGGATATAGAGGGTTTAAAATGCTGCATCAGCATGAAATTTTCAAACACAAATCCTGCATATGAACTGGGATTATGAACATGAGTCAATATGCAAGTAACACTGTTGGTCACAGGTAAATCCCAGGCTGTCACCTTTTACACAGATCCAGGTCAGCAATTGTAGTTCCAATTGTAGCAATTACACGTTTGTACTAAACCATGTAATTACACCAGGTCTTGTATAAATCCATGAGCTTTTCTATGCTGTCATTTTTGACGTCAATGAAAGCGAACAATGTGATATGACTTCAGGATTTTTGTAGTCATCGTGAAAGGTCCTTGCAACCAGTAATGTTCTCCTACAGAACTTCTCAACTTTCCCAAGCCATTAGATGGAATCATTTGATTAATTTTTATTTCCAGACTAAGAGTCTGCAGCAGTGCTTTGGGCTAAAGGCTAACACATATTAGTTTGGTGTTTTAGCATGCAAATATTTGCTAAATAGCACTAAACATAAAGCATAGCTATGGCGGGCATGCAATTAGTAGTGCAGATGTGGTCATAAACCAAACTACTGGACAAATGAAAGTTTTGACCTGATGACGACATTACAGAAAGTGTCAAGGAATCACTAAAGTTATTACAATTTATCCTGTGTAGAATATGAATGTCTGAACAAAATGTCATGACAATCCATCCAACAGTTGTCAAGACATGTCATTAAAAACCAAAAATGTCAACCAAAGCCAAAGGAAAAGTCAGGGACTCACCAAAGTCATTAGGCTTCATCCTCTGTGGACCATGACTGTGGACCATGACCATGACTAGTTGTTGATATATTTCAGTCTGGACCAAAGTGGTAGAAAGGCACAGACTGACAGACTCCAAAGCTCTGCCCTGAGCATGGCTAAAAACAAATAGAGTGGAAACATTTGGAGCTGACTCCGTGGTGTTGATAGCAGAGCACAATGCCATACTGAGAGTCATATGACAACGGGACTACTCATTGGTATTTCAGGGTCCACTTAGAAGTTTTTTCAGACTTTTCAACCATATCACACAGTCTTCAGCAGCAGATGAAGTCGTCTGAGTTTTCAAGTAGATTGATCTGTTGACATGAAGGCTCGGGGCAGTTATGATTTAATCTATAGACTTTTAGGCAATTTTTTGTACCTTGGAAAAGCTCAAAACAATACCTACTCAACATCCGTTCACGCGCTTTTTCTAGAACTCTCAACTGTATCACGCTGTATTTATCAGAAGATGCACACCAAGGCTGAATGGGGTACATGTATGTATATATATATATATATATATATATATATATATGAATGCGTGTGTGTATCTATGTATACTGTATACATACACCATACAGCCACAACATTTTAGCTAAATGATTCATGCAATTGATATTATTTGGTCAAACTACTATTACTAAGTAGCTTGGGGTTTTGGTTTGTTCAGCGATTCAAATATTGACATCATCCTCCTGCATAGCTCACTAGCTATCTAGCTACATCTGTGAAAATAGTAAAAAAAAAAAACAAATCATGGATGAGGTGGACAAAGTTGTTGTAAGCTGACTTACTGAAATAATTCTTACACTCAACTTTCAGTTGCTTTGAGAAAACATTATGTTAACGGATCCTAGCAACTGCTACCACAACTTCCTTGTTGATGACGGTAGAAGGAGTGATTCGTCAATTATCACCATAGGAAATGGACTAACTTGAACACCGTGTCAGGCTGAATGAATGAAGTGAAGCAAAATAGCAATTCAGTCAGATTAGCAGGCCAAGAAATTTGGGAACCAAAAAACAGTCACAGGCCAGATAATAGTTCATTGAAGTAGTTTTGTGATTGAAAAGAGTTGCTGACAGCCAGAGGTAGCCACAATTAAGTATTGAATATTATTGAGTTTTCACAGGCGACACATTCAACTTTTGAGGGTTAGCTGAATGATTCTTGCAATTAAAACAAATCTTCACAAATTTACATATGCCTATTTATTGTACTTTGGGGCCAACAAGTTTTGTTTTTAAAAAAAAAACTATACAACCTGAAAAGTGAGGTAGTGCTTTGGTTGATGTATGTCTTATATTATGCATGCCTGTGATGAGGTGTCACTGAAATTTTACCCCTTAAACCTCACTGTCAGAGCGTCAGTCAGTAGAAACTCCTGCTGTACAGCCAAACACTGTAAAACCCACAGAACTTTATCTAACATCCTAGTCAAGACAATCCTAGGCTCTCAGCCAGGTCACATCCCCCTGCTAAACCATTTCCCATAATAGGCAAAATCAGGCTTTTTCTGAGGTTCTCAGAAAAGCTCAGGTCTAAATAGGGACAATACAGATGATCTACAAACATGTTTTGTTGTTGCTGAAGTCATGTCATTACAAACTAAACAGCAGAAGAATCATGACAGCTGCTGTGCAGAGGAATGCCTCGTGAACGTGATGGATCCGAAGAGGCAGAATACCTGCCTGTGTGTCTCCCCTCACGCTGTCTGGCCATTGAAGAGACATCAAAACAAGTCTGATCACAGTCTGTAACTTTAGCTATGCATAATGGACTTATTTCAGGTAATTTACTTTCTCTGGTGTTCATACCGGTTAAACACGCTTGAGGAAATAGCTGACTATAACCATCCGTCAAGACTGGGAATTGCACTCAATTTCCTTTGTTATGCTAAGCTTTTAAGGCAGCAACTCCTAGCTAATAGATGACCATTTATGTCTTCCAATGCCCATGAAACCTTGTATTTTTGGTAAGTTTCCATTATTAGGTGAATTCCAAAACTCTGACATTTGGTCATTCAGAGGGAGCTGGAGTCAGCAGTTAGAAACCAAAAGATGTCTCAGGGCGCACTGGGCTCTGACTACAGGCCAACATTTATTATGCTTACTACAGGACATATTATGCATCCTAGTATGTAAACATAATGTCAAAGGGATTATTTTTTTTCATTTAACTATTATAGGAAAAAAAAAAGTTTAGGGTTTTTTTTTCTAATTGCTGATCATAGCAAGTACACATAGTGCTAGACTATTGTACAAGTAAGATAATTGTCATTCATCTCGCGGCTGGAAGTTAGACAAATCAGTGAACTATGAGGCATGGTTCAAATTCTAATAATGAAAAGCCCGTTTGAACTTGAAATAACTGAAATGAAATACTGCCTCCCTGTTAACTGGGCTTTATACTGTACATCTAAAATTGAATATGGTTAAGCAAATACATATTTTCTCACCGAAGAGTGATCCAGAAACAGTATTTGTGTGTAGTTTAGAGTCAGTTTAACAATTGGATACAAGAAGGGTTTATCATAGCTAGTAGCATTGGTTCTGTTGGTAATGATAATGTCATATTTACCTGTGTAAATTCTTTTTACCTTCAATTACTTTCAATGCTACAGTATATTATTCAAACCCAAGTTGTACTAAACCACACTGCTTTTCCTTTAACATTTGACTAAATGAGAGAACTTCTCAGTCATCTGTCATTTGGTTAAAGGTTGAGCTTTTTAAAGCTTTTTTTTTTGACAACACTCCGAACTCAAGCAAATGTCTACAGTGCTTTTCCAAGCCACAGTGAGCAAAGCTAAATTTGTGGACTGAATGTGCAAGGCTGAAGGAAAAGAGGTGGAGTAAAAAAGCTTAAGTACCAGCCAATTGTCTCAGCTAACAATCTGCAGTCTGTGAGTTCAAATTGCATAGTTCTAATCCCTCCAGATGAACCCAGATGAGAAAAAAAGATTCCAGAGTCTGAACAAACCAAAGTTGGGGCAAACATGCTCTCACCGAAAAGATAACCAAACACCATTTGATACAGCCAGTTGTCTCATTTACACACTTTTGCTGTCAGCATTCTCAGACATCTGTATTACAACATGACAAAATAATCAAGTACCATGGGAACAGGGTAAGCCTGGGAGCCATCTGCAGCCGTATGGAGGGTTAGACTGAGTAAAGCTACTCTATTCTGCACGCCTTGTTCTGTTTCTAATAAGTCATCAAGTACCGTCCTGCAGGCCTCCTGAGCTGTTAAGCTCTTGCTCAAACATGATCCTTACCATGTTGGTGATTTGCAGGACAATTGGTCCACAAGGGATGTGAAAAGGTCAGACTGAGGTGCTTGTCCGGTCCCCCACTTTAAGGCTGATTCACAAGCAGCCTTAATCTCCCTCAGACCTTGCTACTGGCCACCTAGCTGGGAATGGGAACCTCTGCTGTTTCACTTTCTCTCAGAAGACGTATTATATTTCCTGGTCTGGGTTGGGTTCAATAAGGGTGAGCTGCAAACCAAGACCATTTTTTTAAACCCACAGTTTGGTTGGTTTTGATGCCAGCATGTTACAGTCATCAAAGTCAGCAACATACAATGAGTGGCGCTTGTTCTCTTGATCAAACATGAAGAGAGACGGCTGAAAGTTCAGCAGTTCATTTTCAACTGTACCTCCAAACTTTTACATGGTGTACAATGAAGCTGACTACACCCCTGGTGAATATCACCAAAATGTTAAGTAAATACAAATCCTGATTGTTTAACACAATTTTATATGTTTTTATCCAAAACATAAGAAGAAAGAAGCCAGTGAATTTGAAAAAAGAAACGTTTGACTGATTAAACTATAATGAATGGTTTAAAAACCATGGACAACAAAAGTCTGTACACTCTTCATTACTGAGATCCCATTCTTTTATATATTTTTTTTAATATTTTGTATGTCTGCCTTTACTTTTAATGACAGATTCAATCCTCCTGGAAATGGATGATACCTGTCTTCAACAAAGGAGAGATGCTTTAAATTAACATGTACAATAAATGCTACATTGAAAAGAGTAATGCCTGCAAACTGACCACTGATAAATTTAAATAGACAATGTTTCGATCTAAGTCAGATAATAGTTACCACATTAACTTTGGACATTTTATTAAATATTCTGATTTTACCAAATTGGTTAATTTGCATTTATTTCTGAAGATATTCTAAATTCTGTACTTAAAATCCAGGGCCGCCAATAATTTCAACCAGGTCTGTATATCATCCCAGGTACTCAAACTTTACATCTGCACATTATGTTCCTGGAAAAAGGTTAGGGGCCCCTCAGATGAAATGACCAACATTTCAATGTTGAACACTATAACAAAGAAATTCATCCCAGGACAGGAACCCAGGGTTCTGCAGGAATGGACCTCTTCCAAGTAGCATTTACTATCAGGATCATTTAAAGTGGCAGTCTCAAAGATTTTCACTTAAATAATTGCCTGTTAAGGCACTGTCTATCGCCAAATCAGGTAACACAATGGTGACTGAGCCTATGGTCCACCGATGGAAGTATTGCGATATTTATAAATTTGCAGTATTATGAACCGGCTGTCTATGGTGACATTTGTGGAAAAAATGATGCATTAAGCTGTTGCTAATGCAAACAGAACATTTCTTACTGCTACAGCTTAATTGGTAAAACATGAGTTGACTTTTATTATGAAGTAGTCACAGGAAATTGCAATGTGTTTGCATTTCTGATCCAGTATTACCCAACACAGCACAAAACCATGAAGTGGTACAGGAAACTTTTTCTTCACTTTTTTGTTTAGCCCACTGGTAAAAACAAAACAAAACAGTGTCAATCCAAAGTTCTAACTCTTTAGTAAAACAAACCACATGAAATCTCTGAATAATTTCATTGGCTATGTGTAGCCAACACCTATGTTTAAAGGTTCAGAGCCCAAAAGTCTTGCCCAGAAATGTTTATAACGTATTTTTTTAACAATATCTCAGCACCTCTAAAAATTGATATTTGAAAATTGCATGAGTACAGTTCATTTAAACAAAACAAAAGAAAAAAAAGATTGACTTTCTTACTGCTCTCAGATTTTAAGTGCCTAGTTTGTGCTGAATATAAGCATATGTAGCACTTTAGGATCAGTGTTTTTTTTTAGATAGGTGAAATATTGAACAAAAAATTCAAGGCATGTCAAATTACTTCAAAAGTGGCTGACAGACCTCGAGAAGGTTATCGTAGTATCCATTATTTAGCCTGCAGAACAAAAAGTGTGTAACCGTCCAAATACTTCCTGTATTGAAATACACTACCGATCAAAAGTTTTAGAACACCCCCATTTTTCCAGGTTTTATTGAAACTTTAGCAGTTCAAGTCCAGTGAACAACATTAAATGGTGCGAAGGTAAGCGGTAAACTGCCCAGAACTGTGTGTGAGATATGGACCTTTAAACACATAGTGCCTAAATTTTAGGGGTTCAAAAGTAATTGGACACACACGAATTAAAAGATAATCATCTGATTTAATATTTTGTGGAAAATCCTTTGCAATCAATTACTGCCTGAAATCTTTCACACATAGACATCAGCAGATGCTTTGGATCTTCCCTGGTGATGCTTTCCCAGGGCTTCACTGCAGCCACCTTCATCTCTTGTTGTTGTGGGGGTCTCTCTGCCATCAGTCTGGTCTTCAGCAGGTGGAATGCTGCTCAGTCGGACTGAGATCAGGTGATTGACTCGGCCAGTTGAGGATATTCTACCTCTTCACCCTGAAAAGCTCCTTGGCTGCTTTGGCCGTATGTTAAGGATCATTGTCCTGCTGAATAAGGAAATGGGTTTTGAAGTATCTGACTGAATCTGAGCTCACAGAATGCAATAAAATAATTTTGTTAAAACTGTGAAAAATTAAAGAGTCCGAAAATTGTTATGGTTGGAACAAAAAACTGATGTATAACATTTAACACCAATGTAAGAAAAGTGCATGATGTGATAAATTGCTTTTTTAGGCAGATCAGAATGTGTGTATCTGCTTGTAGTAGTGACAAATATGAAGAGAGAAGATATTCAAAGCTGTATTTGTGGGTGATGTAGTGTGAATAAATGAAGGAAAACATTCATGGGATTTCTATTCTGCCTACAGTGTCCCTGCCTATTCACAGGAGGTTGCTGTGCGTCAACTCAGTTCACTTTTCATATGTTTTATGGATTGCCATAACTCTGATACTGATACTGACTATTTTGACAGTGTATTTTGTTTCTCCACTCTGCAGCAGGAACACAGCCAATGTTATTTCGGCCCTGCATGCCTCCACAGCAGTTTGCGGTGTGGGAGGGCACCTGCAGGGCTACAAATGATACTGCTGATACAGGGTTCCGGATGTCCCCAACCTTTATATACCCGGGCACCTCCCTGTGAGCTAGCGCAGGACCCCCGTCGTCTTCCCTCATTCATAAGTTTTGAGCGGGGAATTATGGGTTTGTTTGGCTGGCTCTTTAACCCCACAAAGCGCGCGGTTGGCCTTTGACTGGAGGGGACTCATAAACATGAGCCTTACTGCACAGGGTTTGCATGCTGAAACTGAGCCTCGGATTCAGGAAGCGGCCCGCTTCTCCGTGACAGTCCCTGCCCTGGTGCTTGATATGGTGTCAAGCCCATGTGCCATGGTGGCTCAGCTCCTCTCAGCGCTCCAGACAGGCCAGATCCAGGCTCTGACAGGCTTGGTCTGTGGGGAGAGGCTGAGTCCAGACACTGCTCTGACCCTGCTGCCCTCTGTACGTTGTTTACCTTCAGGTGTTGGCACCTGCTCAAAGGGAAAAAAAGAAAAAAAAGAAAAGAAACAGGAATGTGTGCTTCTACTTTTCCCAGACAGGAATCAGAAATTGACATTGCTGGAGCTCATAACACCTCAGCCAGACCATGTGGGCCCTGTGGGGCTGCCAAGAACTGACTGGAGCTTGACAATGGCTTAAGC
This sequence comes from Xiphias gladius, assembly GCF_016859285.1. Lineage (NCBI taxonomy): Eukaryota > Metazoa > Chordata > Actinopteri > Istiophoriformes > Xiphiidae > Xiphias > Xiphias gladius. The sequence goes on along the minus strand of NC_053403.1, from coordinate 23,526,692 downwards.
AGGGTCTCCAGGCCAAATGGACCTGTTTTTTTCTTTTACCTAGACACGAAACAGAACAAGTTTAATCACAAGTTTGCAGTTCTAAGGAAAAAGCCCTTGCTAAACTTTTGCTCGAATTATTGCAGTTTTCAAGTATAAAATGAACGGCTTTCAGGTCAAACAGCCTAAATAGAATAAAAAGAAAAGAAAAAAGGTCCTGTCCACGCCTATGTGGACAGGACCAAACTGCCACCGTGTTTCATCTTGCTTCGGTATGAATGGGTTAGTTTTCATCAGTCGATGTGATATCATTTCCTGCATTTTGTTCAACAATGTGATGTCCAAATGAGAATTTGAAAATACAATGCAGATTTAAATACATTTGGCCTTTCAAATTGGAGGTTAAAAAGACTGGACGGCAGCAAATATACTTTCTTACTAATGGTTTACTGCACGCTGTTCTTTTCTTGGCGAGCATTAGTGCCTGAGTAATTATGGAGAATTATTCACCAGGAGCATAATTATGCAAAGTCTTTTAAATGACAGACAAATCTGTGGCATTATGGGCATTGTTTTGCAAATGCAGTTGATGATTCTGTTATCTGTCCCATGCTCTGCAACACCTGTTTTGTATAATTAAAACAAACTTTGACATGGGATTTTGACTGTGGCAATCCACAGAATCATAAATGCTATTCAACCTGATAGAATAGCTGAAAAATTGCTGTCCACTGGTGATTTCTATTTTCCATATGGACATTCTATCTTATAGCTGTATGGGATGCACAATTCAGACTAGATCAAAAGTGTGGATTTGAATTTATGCCTCTTGGTTGGAGACTTCAGAATTTTAGTTTTAGAATCCTTTATAAGAGGGTTTTACTCATCATTTGCATATTATATGTAGAATTACTGCACATGCCTTCATTTTATGTTAAACATCCTCACTTACAGATTTATATACTGCAGAACTACTAAGTGCTGTTTAATGCCTAGTTTTGACTGGTTTTTTCTTCTGAATTCTTTTTTTACTACATTCATGCAGTTTCCTATTATGAGTCAAAAATAAAATAAGTCAAAGTTTCGACTTTTGTGTGTGTTAAAAATGTACTGACAGATTTAATGAAGCTCAGGACTCATCCTGGGGACAGCTGCATTACTCCAGGTGATTTAACTCTTAAACTTGGAATTTGTCAGTAAAAGCTTTCCGGTCCAATGTTTAGAAAAAACACAGAACAATATTTACTCTTAGATCCTGACAAATCCTGTCTGGACATTTAAATAATGAACAAAGCCACGCTGCTTCGCCCTCTGTGTTTAAAGTTTCACCTACAGCCCCTCCGTAAAATCACAGACTGTAGGTGAAACATATGGACCGTTTCTGCTGCTTTGTGATGAATACAGGTGTTAAATCAACTACACAGAAAAGCTCCATCATTCTACAGTTCTTATGGGCACTTCACTCATCACGTAAAACAGCAGTATTGATGTTTCTGCAGAACCCTGGGTCACAGGTTTACACTCATGTGGATGTTGTTGTTGGTATTCTTTTTGAATCCCAGGAGGTATTTTCATGCATATATCAATCTCCACTGGATGAAAAAAGGTATATGAGATGGAAAGAGGCCACACTTGACATGATGTAACTGAGATGTGGTTTTTGTTTTTAGACAGGTCTGTGGGTATGCGCCTCTGCCAAGTAAATCCACAGATATTGCCCTGCATCTTCGATAAGAGGAGGCCTGAGCAGGTATTAATACAAAGGGAATTTCAAAAAATTAGCGAATTGAGCACCTCTCCTTCCACATAGGCGCAAACATGTTCATTTGGTACCAGAAAATTACCCAATCAACCTTGTCTCAGAGAAATTACAGTTCTACACAACTAAACAGCAACAGCAAATATTTTTTTAGAAAATGTAACTGGCTGGGTTATGTACAGAGACAATTTTTTAGAATGAAAGAAGCGCTACATTTATGTACAACAGAAGAGTTACCAGGAGGTAGCCGCTGGCGGTTGGTGGGCGTTCAAAGCATACAAATGTCACACCAGCGACCAGGGTTCGCATCCAGAGTCCAAACAAAAGCACTTTGGCTAAGGTTAGGGAAAGATTGTGGTTTCGGTTAAATGTAGATAAACATGAATTCACTGTGGACTTTTTCTGTATCTAACCAGACCACAATCATCCTACAAAACATATTTGCTATTGCAGTTTATTTGTATAGAAATGCGATTTGTCAGAGACAGGGTTGACCAAGAGACGCAGATGCCGAAAATAAAGGAAAACTGCACTGAAAATGCATTTTGCCTAGTGCTGGCATTGCAGATGCAGGAAAATAGAGCCCTATGTGTTTTGGTGAGTAACACCAAATGTAAACAGAAACTTTGTTTGTTTACAAGAAAACTCAACAGGAAATCTTTAATACCAGCAAAACTAATGACTTTCCCATCAGCCTTAGCTGTGTTTTTTTTAATGCCTATGAGCACACATTAGCACGCTAACACACTAAGCTAAGAGAAAAATGGTATAAACGTGATGCTTGCTTCACATCAGCGTGTTAGCATTGTCATTGTGTGCATAGTAGCATGCTGAAGTTAGCACCTAGGTCATAGCGCCACTGTCCCTAGTTACAGCCATGCAGTGTAGCTGTATACTTCTTCTGTTTAACCAATACCACAGTCTTTCCTAACCTTAACCAAAAGCTTTTTGTTGCCCAAACATAACCATAAAAATGTTTGCTTCAGTTAGAAAACACACTGACAGCGAACGTCTTGCTGGTACTTTTACTATGACCATTTTGCGATTTTGTGGATACATTCATTAAACGTATTTCCTCTTAACATTGGTAAAAACGTTATTCGGGTGGCATTATATGTTTTTTCTTACTGTATTTGCTGTTTCAAATTAGTAGTATGTGAAAGTCACTTTAATGTGTCTCAAAATAGAGTGGATAAATAGTGTAGCACGGATGTATGCAATAATGAAACGCAGAAGAAAACTTGCAGTATGTGGATGGCCCAGAATGAATTATGGCCTACATGGCCCCCACACAGTTTATCACTCTCAACACATACCTAGTAGTAAAAGCAGTAGTTGTGGTAGAAGTAGTAAAAGGCTGTATCTCTACTATTTAATGGGTACAAAAAACATTCTGTGGCTCTCTCAAATCAAATGGCATATCTGCACTAGTGTCAGAATCCTAAACAAATGAGAGTAAAGAAAATGGAGGTATAGATCCATTTGTTCTATTGCTTGAACTGTAGTGTAAGTAAAAAAGTGTCATCTTATGTCTGCAAATATATTCCCCCTGGGGTCAAAGTCAATAAACCCATTACATGGATTAAAAGAGCCTCTTCTGTCCTTCACCATTCACTTCTGGACAGCAAATAGCTTATGATTTTTATTCATTGGTTTCTATCACAAAGAAATAGTTGGTAAAGAATGTGTCAAAGCAATTTACTCCCTAACATATACTCTCACACAGTACAAGACTCATGCTGTTCGTCTAAGCATTGACTTCCTGACTCACAACGAGACAAAAAAAGAGAAAAATCCCATCTTGAGGGAAATCTTAAGAAGATGCATAGAAACAGGAAAATCCCCCTGGATAAGCCATTATGGTGTGAAAACCTCTCTCTGGTTATGAGCTGACAACACACTACCTTTATTAAACAAGGGTTTCATCTGTGACAGATCTAGAAAGGTATTTCAGAGATACACCACAGGTTGCTTCTAACCCAAGTGTCGGATCCACTGGTACAGGCTATTCACAGCATTTAAAGTACTGCGGCAGAGAAATAAGACAAAATTTGTACCTCCAGTCTTGCTATTGGAATTCCAGGTTCATGCTTGTCAGTGTGTTTACCAATTGATATGTGCTCATTGATATGTGCACACCTGAGTTCTAATAGAATTACATTTCTCAACAGTGTTATATCCACATGATCCAAGAATCCTTTCAGAGCCTATTTTGAGCAAAGCAATAATCACATCAATCTAGAGCAATCTTTCAGCCTTTATTTCTATTCCTATGAATGTGCACTATGAAAGGTGTGAATTTTGCACATGAATGTTGGACCCCACTTAAAGGATAATTCTGGATTAATACACATGTAGTCTTATTTTGTCATTTTGGCCGTCACTCCAATTTGTAATAACAACAACGTTGTACAGTCTTTTTAAATTGATATCCAAACAGTCCATTTTCAAAATCCATCACAGTTTAGAGACCAACTTCCTGGTTGGACCCAGAATTATTCTCTAAAACTCTATCCCAGCTCTTTAAATTCATTAGCAACATAGTGAGCTGCACTGTACCGCACTGAAGGGAATTCTCCACTGGTCCAAGCAAAACCTCAGCTTGCCCTGATTCGGCTTCCACAAGCTAGACAGCTATTTGGGGGAACCATAGATAGTTGGAACATCAAGACAGGACTACAATATCCAAACTTGGTTAACCCAGCTGCTTCCCCAATATGTCCAGAATGACAATGAATTCAATATCCAATAAAGTTTTTAATAGCAAAGCGGTGATTTATTTAGCCAATTAAACCTGGGGACAATTTGGTGTAAAGGAGGGGGCTGGGCTGAGAATTTGTCCAGTATGAGGAGAGGTTAATGATAATCCTCTTTGAGATAAGTGCCATATGACCAATGGGAGTTCAGACTGAGTGCCTGATCCTACATAAATCACTGGGGCCTCTGAGGTGCACAAATGAGCACTGGACAAACCCCTGGCTGATTCACTGTAACTCCCAAGTGTCCCGCTCATTATTGTAATGTCTTCTCCACACTACAATACATCCTTCCACTTACTTGATCACGTTTATTTCAAACTGATTAGCACCAATGCTTTTTCTCTTGGCACAAAATTATGAATAATGGAACATGAAAATGCAATTATTTTCTCAGTGGACATGGTGAGTGTGGATTAATTGAGTGAAGAGAGACAAGGTCTCCAGTGTTGTGTGGTGGGCTAATAAACATTACTGGTCCTCTTTTGCAGATTTCAACATTATTGACAGCGGTGCATATAATGAAACAACCATTGTCTAAACAGATAGATAAAGTGCTATTTTTCTTGTCCTTATTCCAAATTCAATGGAAATTTTGTGCAGTAACATAATTTATTACAGATGATTGAAATAATAGTGATAAAATTTCCAAACTGAATAATCAGCATCAGACATAATCATATTCTGAGTTTAAGTCAATGTTTAAAATACTCTTACATAATTAGAATTAAAAGCCAATTATGGCTTTTAAAATAATAGTGGGTAATTTAATTCATTAGCTGACAATTGGGCAACATTCTTCTCAGGTTTATATCATTATTACTGCAGTCAGCTAAAAGGCAGATATCTTTTATTTGAATATGAATTCATATACACAGCCCTGCTTTAGACATGTGATGGTTTGTTTTTCATTCAAATGATTTAAATTCAAAGAGGTGCATTTCAACTTTCTTGAAAACATGAAAATCACCAAAACTGAAAATGTTCTCTTGAATTGGATTATAGTTAAGAAACCTTGTCTTGCTAGACAATTTCTCTTTGACTGTTTATCTGACTCAAATGATGATGTATTGTTAGTTTAGTGTAACTTAGTGTTTTTTTGTTTTTTGCACGGTGCAAATAAATGTGTATGTATGTAGGTATGTATACATGTATATTTGCACATATACTGTATGTGTACCCATTGCTGTATGTACATGTGTATATGTGTGCATATTCATATATACAGACAGAACATACAGTATGGACATTCACAGTGTAGGTGAAAATATACACTGACAAAACACAAGTTATATTCCAAACCAAAAGCATCATACCTTAAGGTCATTAGACTTACGTAAGACACATGCAGCCTCTTTATAAATAGATGAGATTATTTGTAAAGTGAATGCAGCATTGCCACTCTTTACTTACGATCGCATCAACAGATAAAATCATAGCCGGTGCCACTGTGACAACTTCTCATAGCATCTCATAACCTTCAAACTCAAGAAACTGTTACTTTAACTGGACTTGGATCAGATTTAATTGCCTTAGCAGTACCGGAAACACTCACCCACACCAACACATTTTCTCTCATAAATAAATCATGAAAATAGCTAAATAGGTCATCTATACACTCAGCAAGCCCTTTATTATGAACATCATACTAATACTAGGTAAGGCCTCCCTTTGCTTTCAAAAAAGCCATAATTCTTCATGGCTGTGATTCCACAAGATTCCTTTGAGGTTGTGGTCCATGTTGACATGAATGCATCACATAATTTCCAAAGATTTGTCTGCTGCTCATTCATGCTGCCAATCTCCTGTTCTACCACATCCCAAAGGTGGTCTATTGGATTCAGATCTGGTGACTGGGGAGGCCACTGAAGTCCACTGAACTCATTGTCAGGTTCATGAAATCCCATTTGACATAACTTTTGCTTTGTGACATGGTGGATTATCCTGCTGGAAGCAGCTATTAGAAGATGGTAAATTGTGGCCCTAGAGGCATGCACATGGTCAGCAATAATACTGAGACAGGCTGTGGCATTCAAACCATGATTGATTGGTATTAAGGGGCCCAAAGTCTCTCAAGAGAACAATCCCCACCCCATTACACCACCCACACCAACCGGGACTGTTGACACAAGGCAGGTTGGGTCCATGGATTCATGCTGTTGATGCCAAATTCTGATCCAACCATCTGCTGCCTCAGCAGAAATCCAGATTCATCGGACCATGCTACTTTTTTACCAGTATTCAACTGTCCAGTTTTGTTGAGCCTGTGCCCACTACAGCCTCAGGTTTCTGTTCTTGGCTGACAGGAGTTGAACCAAATATGGTCTTCTGCTGTTGTATCCCATCTGCCTCTAAGTTGGATGTGTTGTGTATTCTGAGACGCTTCTCCGCTCACCACAGGTGTAAAGGGTGGTTATCTGAGTTACTGTAGCCTTTCTCTCAGCTCCAACCCATCTGGCCTTTCTCCTCTGACCTCTTTCATCAACAAGGTGTTTCCATCTGCAGAACTGCTGCTCACTGGATATTTTTTTTGTTTTTTTGCACCATTCTGGGTAAACTCTAGAGACTGTTATGTGTGAAAATCCCAGGAGATCAGCAATGTCAGAAATATCCAAAATAGCCCGTCTAGCACCAACAATCCTGCCACGGTCAGAGTCACTGAGATCACATTTTTCCCTCTATTCTGATGTTTGATGTGAACAGTAAATGAAGCTGCTGACCTGTATCTGCATGATTTAATGTATTTCAATGCTGCCACATGATTGGCTGATTGGATAATTGCATGAATAAGCAGGTGTACAGGTGTTCCTAATAAAGTGCCCAGTGAGTATATATACATATAGTATGTACAGGTATGTAATATAATGTATAGTTATGTACTCTATGTAAAAGTAGTAATGGAATGGAATAATACAAAAAAAATATAGGAATTCTAGTCCTGCAATAAAAGATTACTGCAAAGGCTTCAGTTAGTAAAAAATAATTAATTAACCATTAAGATTGCATTTATAAATTTTAATAATTTGATAATAATTATTGCCACACTGCAGCCACACCAACCAATAGGATTGTTCTTATTAAGTTATAACTGTTCCATAAAAAATTAAAACAGGTTGTATTTGAGTGAGAGCTAAGAAATGTAATGTTTATTTATTTTTTATTTATTTGTATTTATTGTGAAAACTTTCAAATGAAATATGTAAATGAAATAAAATTAAATTTAAAAAAACTGGATATACAAGTTTTACATCGGACACTGATGTAAATTAAAGTGCCCTGCTATATTCATCTTGTGGCGTTGAAAAAATATTTTTTGCTAATATCTTGCAAACAAGTCAATACTTGCTTGTGCGGATCTGTTATTGTCGATCCATAAAGTGTGCCTCATCACAGCTGTTCAGGATCTATTGTATTAACGACACAGCAACGCAGCCAGTGAGTCATAGCTTCAACCAAATGGCAAAAGCACACACCTTGCCTTTCCTGTTACATACTGTACAAATATGCAGACACAGTACTTACCAGCAGCAGTGAGTTTGAGTCAGACAAGTGAGCATGGAAAGGATCATACTGTAGAGACGCATAAATGCAATAGCCACTGTGAAATTAAAATGCAGGTCTGGACTAGAGTAAAATGAAAAGTCAGACTTTCTGTGGTGAGTTCCATTCTGTGGGAAAAAGCTGATGTCATGTATTTGGTGTTACTCAGATGCAGGACTTAAACAGGGCCCAGCAGTCTGCGCATGATGACAAATTGTATGATGCACTACTGAGTACTGGTCTGTAAAACAAACACTCTCGACTACACATAAATACCAACCATGAAGGCTTTGAGCCACAGGTGGATAGAGAAGCAAACCCCCACCCACACACGCACACACACACACACAACACCCCCAACCCCATGTGCTATGCAGCAGGCCTGTGGAAAATGTTCCATAAACAGCTCTTGCTCTTTAGTTAGCCAGCTTCCATAGGTGGACCTGCAGCAGCACAAACAAACAAAGGAAGTACGGTGGGAGGAGCAGCTGGATGCTTATTCTCAGACTCACACAGCTCTCCTTACTGTAGGACTTCCTGAATGCCTTGCAGCAACATGAGCACAGAGTGAGAGCTTTAATAAAATCATTTTTCCATATTCATATTTCATCATTTTTATCAAAGTGGGGAGTAATGATATGTAATGCATTCATAAGTGAATGAAAAAAAATCAATTCTGGATTGAATTGCTGTGCACTTATTAACTCCAAAAACGTATGCAAAATTAGCCAAATGTTAGTAAAATTAGGATTTGGTCCTGCTGCCAGCATTAAAAGAAATGCAAATCAAACCATTATAATCTTCTACTAATCATGTGTTAGTAGTAGCAAATGGTGATTCTAGGCACTAGATAGCATTTAACTGGGCTGTATTAACACTGTAGGGGGCCTAGGTCATAAATGACCTGTTGGACCCCACAACCCCTGTTTTCACTGTGCTTTGTGTATGTAATATTTACAAATTAGTTATCAGTTTATGGTAATTTGATAGTGCATAAATTCACCATGTAAGCACAATATAGGTATACTGAAAAGACTTTAAATCTTTTGTTCTGGCTAAAGCACTGACAAACTAAACTGCAGTTAAATTAATGATCACAAACAATTTGCCATACTGTGACTCTGGAGGATCTATTTGCTGCTTGGTTCTGGACAGGTAGTGTAAATTGGGCTGTTAGAACTGAAAAAAGCTCCCTGCAGCTCTACTAGAAGTGCTGCCAATTGTCAACTACAGTAAGGTTTTGGGCCATAAATCCAAAACAAAGAGCTAAAAGACACTAAAACAGACTCAAGACACTAGAGCTGAAGGGGGAGCTCAGAGGTATATGATAAGGATAGTGATAATTTTTTGTGGGTTCATGCTACGAGGGACCCCTTTTCCATTATACTTAGTGATTTGATCCATTATTAATATAATAATATTGAGTAGTGCAGCTTTAATCATATTTTTTTCTAAAAAGAGATAAGGGAGTGAAATACATAATATTCAATGAAATTAGCATTTCGGGTTCATTTTGTTCACTTTCTAGTTTCATCTTCACAGCTTTCTACCGCTTTGCAGCAATCATATACTGTATTTAAAAGTTTAACAAATATCAAGAATATCAACATCCCTTGTTCCGGATGAGAACAGTGGCTGACCAGTAAAAAGCATAGAACACTTTTTCAAAGAATGGTATAACATACAGTAGAAAGTATCCAAGTATACCAATCTGACTTGATCACTGCCAAAGTCAAATTTAATGTAACATATTTTTCAGACAGAGTGTACAGTATATGCACTTGCATGTGTGTTATTGGGGCCCGTTTTTCAGACTGAAATGGTAGAAATGGTCCCTCTGTGTCAGCTCTTTACAAATGCTGTGCTGCTTTGTTTCTGAAGGCTGCTTTATGGGGTTTATGTTGGTCAGCTGGTTGATCAGCAATTGTCTGGTACTTTAAATATTGGATAATTATTGACCAGACTGCAATGGAATTGGGTTTGGATATTTGAGAATACTCTCAAAACAACCTATTGTTTAGTTTTTCTAACATGTGACCTCTTGTGATTGTGTCACCTGAATTATGACTCCTTTTTCTCAGTAGCTTAGTACTGGAAAATGTCTTGGGAAAGAGGTTAGGATGGATGGTTGGGCATACAAATCATCCACCTTTGACACTAGAGACCACCAGTGTTGGTTTCTTTTAACCACATTATTTCCTAACTTTAAAGTGCAAGATGAACACATTTTTCTTATTACAGAAGAAAAGTTGAGTTCAGGTCTTCTTTTGTTGCATCTTAAGAAAGGATGTAATAAAATGCAACCTTGCTTAATTCAATACACTCAGGGGTTTTGCTGCTACAGCCTAGTTTATGTTGGCTAATGTTTGCTAAAGTTAGCTAACTTTGGTAAGATATTGCTGTGTAACTGACATGCAGCGGGGTCCAAAAGCCTTAGAATAGGAAAGTGGTTGACGAAGACTTTCTCTTAAACCCATGAGCACAATCTTTACCTACACTCAACCAATTAGTTTTAGATGCCTAAACCTAACCAAAGCTCAGGCGTGAATGAATGAAGTAATAGAATAGAATAGAATAGAATAGAATACAATAGAATAGAATAGAATACAATAGAATAGAATGTCTTTATTGTCTCGCACAATAGTACAACGAAATTTAAATTGCTACTCCTGAGCAGTATAACTGTGTCAGACAGTGCCATGCGCTGTGTCTGTGTGTACTGCCATCTTGAGAATAACACACATGCATAAATTATCACCAGCCATGACAGCATGGCTGGTATTGTTTTCACTTTATGCATCTGTGTGTGTGTGTGTGTGTGTGTGTGTGTGTGTATGTGTGTGTGTGTGTGTCAGCATGGCAAAATGTGGTCCTTGAGACACCTACTGTAGCTGGAACTACCACAGAGGTGGTTTTGAGTACTCTAACATATTTTTATATGTCCGTCTCTCTGTCTGTCTGTGGACAGATTTTGTTACCATGATAAAGTCAATAGACTTTACAGGTGTGTAGCTGAGATAAAAATGAAGACCGAGTTCGAAGATGAGCATGGTCCAACCCATGAGTATTGATTAGTCATGTAATAATATAGTAATGACTACCAAGTACTCATGGGTTGGAACGCCAACATGTTGACGGCCGTCAACATGGCCAGTGTGATCCTATCACAAGATGGTCTGTAGTTTTTGAAGCAGTGAAATGGCGTATTTTTAAAGGTAAAGACAAATAATGTATATTAATGTGTAGGTATGAGGACTTTTTTAATACATGTTGATTTTAACCCACAGGTTGGACAGAGTGGACAACATGCATTTTTTTCTATCTTGAGCCTTACAATCAAAAAAAAAAAAAAAAATAAAATAAAATATATATATATATATATATAATTATATATATTTATTTATTTATATTCATATATATATACATATATATATATATATATATATATATAAAGGTTGTCCTCAGGTTAATGCTCGGAAAGGCCATGGGGTCATTAAAATCAAGAAAGTCCTTCAGGTTTTATCCTGTGGGGAGCATGAATGTGCTTATGTCATTACATATCTGCTTATTATGCTTTGGAACTTTAGCCTGATAGTGGTGCTGTAGAGGTCAAGGGGGTCATCAACATCATCAAGAATCGTCCTCTGGGGATCATTAAAACCCGTACATAAGATTACACAGCAAGATTTCTTGCTGTGTAACAAAATGTTGGATGGACCTACTGAACAACCAGCAGACATCACCATCCTTTATCTGGCTAAAAATCTTATTTATTATTTATTATTATTCTCCTCCAAGGGAAGAGTAAGGTCTTCATCACCTGCAAGCACCTCTGAGGCAGTGGACTTTTAAAGATAATTTTCATGACATTTCTGCTTTATCACACAGTTCATAGTCCACAGACATGTAACGGAAAACGGGAAATAGAGCATCAAAGGTCTAAAGTAGAATTTGTACCTTAGACATTACAATTACACCTCAGCCAACACAGCCAGCAGGACGTCACATAAGTGCTCCTTATGAAGATTTTGGCCCCTCTCCCTCTAGAGCCCATAGTTTGTTAGTAAGTTCCCCATTTGAAGTTTGAATCGATTTTTTGGTATTTACCAGGAAAACATGACCTGGAATGACACACAAAGGGAACGTTGGGAAGCTACAGTGTCTATATCTGTGCATGTGCTCCAGTTCTTGTGATGACAAACTGCAGGTAAAAATAAAGTTGACAGGAACCTGAAGGGTTATCTGAGTTGCGTAGTACTGCGAGACATCGAAAAGATGAATGATTGTATGTGAAAGATGTGGGATATGTGGAATTCCAAACAAATGATCATGAGCTGCAATGAAAAACAAGCGGGGGCATGGAGAAGAGGAAAACTCATCTATGTGTTCAAACTCTGTGGGTGTGGCGCACAAAAGAGTCGATATACACACTCTCTCAGCTCACACTTTCATGGTTGAGTGTTGGTGACAGGTCATGAAAGGAAAGAATGCTGAGAGAGATATTTATCAGGATCTGAAAGAGGAGAAACAATAACAACAATCAGCACAGGTAGACAAGAAAAGAACAAGGTAACAACAGTTCAACAGGTTCAGTTTAAGGGACGTTCTTCTGAAGAATGCACTGATGAAACCAATATCTTATTCCTTTTGTAATTTAGCCAAAGACCCCTATAGGTTAAAGTTAGTTGAGTTAGTTACATGAACTTTGGCATAATCACAATTATATTCTTTTAAATCCATTTTTAGATTCTTACACTTTGCAAGTGTGTCCTGTTGCCTTCCCCCTGTTTATCTGAGGGTTTTATTCCTCTGTGTTCATTTATTTATTGTAAAGTACAAAACAAATAAAGCTATTTTTATTATTATATTTAATAATATTAATAATAATAATAATAATAATAATAATAATAATAATAATAATAATAATAATAATAATAATAATAATAATAATAATAATAATAATAATAATAATATGTTGAACAATATTTTGTGTGGTTTTTTTTGTCATAAAATAAAATGAACAACCTTAAAAAAAAACTTCATATGACGCCTTGTTATTGTCTTAACATGGAGTAACCATCAACCCATCCACTTGGGTGCTATGAGGGAGTTAAAACACATTAACCGTCTGCGTTGAAGCGAGCAGCAGAAACATAATCTGGGGCTGATTTGATAAGGCAGACAAACAAATCAGAGTAGAGAGGGACATACAGTATGACAGTGTCTGATACTTACTGCATTCAATGATAATCTCTCAAATTCAAGACTAAGAAGTAAGTAGCTAGCTGAGCCCTTAAGCAAGGTTTTTAAAGTTGATCATTTAACTTAACTTGAATGCAAACTTCATAGCTTATATGATTCTCCAGGCAACAACATTTGTTGTTTATCAACAATTGCTGTACATTATGCAAGTTAAGGTACTGCCTGATGCACTGTCCAATTTTAAAAAATGGAAGCTCTTTATATTTCCAGACATTGAAAACGAGGAATGAGGAAAGAGTGTACAGAAAGGAGGAAGGATGAAGATGAGGATGCAACGGTGGTGACAAACACAAACAGAACAAAATAAAGAAGGGACAACTAATTCAAGATTTAAAGAAATAATAAAAGAGGGAAAGAGAGAGGATTTGGTTCAGAAGCGGCCCAGGAGTCAAGTGACAGACAGACATGAACAAATTCTCAGAAAAACTTTCAAAGTCTAACTTATACCTGCCGTTTGTGGTTGTATTTTTAAGAATTACTGTACACACACACTCTACACTCATCAAGCCCTTTATTAGGAACATCATACTAATACTACTACTGGCTAGGGCCTCCCTTTGCTTTCAAAACAGCCTCATTTCTTCGTGCCATGGATTCCACAAGATGTTAGGAACATTCCTCTGAGGTTCTGGTCCATGTTGACATGACTGAATCACATCATTTCCAAAGATTTGTCTGCTGCTCATTCATGCTGCAAATCTCCCGTTCTACCACATCCCAAAGGTGGTCTATTGGATTCAGATCTGGTGACTGGGGAGGCCACTGAAGTCCACTGAACTCATTGTCAGGTTCATGAAATCCCATTTGACATAACTTTTGCTTTGTGACATGGTGGATTATTCTGCTGGAAGCAGCCATTAGAAGATGGTAAATTGTGGCCCTAGAGCGATGCACATGGTCAGCAACAATACTCAGACAGGCTGTGGCATTCAAACCATGATTGATTGTTATTAAGGGGCCCAAAGTCTGTCAAGAGAACTGGACAGGATTGTTGAAACAAGGCAGGTTGGGTCCATGGATTCATGCTGTTGATCCTACCATCTGCTGCCACAGCAGAAATCCAGATTCATCAGACCAGGCTGCGTTTTCCCAGACTTCAGCTGTCCAGTTTTGGTGAGCCTGTGCCCACTGCAGCCTCCGATTTCTCTTTTTGCCTGATAGGAGTGCAACCCAACATGGTCTTCTGCTGTTGTAATCCATCCGCCTCAAGGTTGGACATGTTTATTCTTAGATACTTCTCTGCTCACCACAGTATTAAGGAGTGGTTATCTGAGTTACTGTAGCCTGTCAGTTCCAACCCATCTGGCCTTTCTCCTCTGACCTCTCTCATTAACAAGGTGTTTCCATCCTCAGGACTGCCACTCACTGGATGTTTTTTTGTTTTTTTGACACCATTCTGAGTAAAAACTCTAGAAACTGTTGTGTGTGAAAAGGAAGGAGATCAGCAGTGTCAGAAATACTCAAAGCAGCTCGTCTAGCACCAACAATCCTGCCACGCTCAGAGTCACTGAGATCACATTTTTTCCCCATTCTGATGTTTGATGTGAACAGTAACTGAAGCTGCTGAACTGTATCTGCATGATTTTTGGCATTGCACTGCTACCACATGATTGAATAATAGCATAAATAAGAAGGTGTACAGGTGTTCTTGAAAGTTTCCCAAAGTTTCCCAAAACACAAAAATGAACCTGCTGTAAAATTATTGACAGAACCTGACTAGAATACACAGCAAACATATTTAGAATAGTGTTCTTAAGCTATTAAAGGGCTGCTTACATCAGTAAACACAGCAGAACAACTGAGACATTTTCAGCTTTTGTCAGATAATAAACAAGTGACTGTAAGTCAAACTGTTCAATTATATATCTGATTCCACTGCAATCACTTTTGTTATTCTGTATTATTCTAAACATTGATCTGTAATAATTTACTCTTTATTTAAGAGTACTATAAATAATTACACTAAGTACACTATCAATAGCATGAAGCACAAGCACAAGCAAGAATTTAATTCTACAGTTTAATTAATTTAATTCTACTTCTTTTTTAGACCACAGGGATCCTTCCACCACTGCCTCGATTAGTTGCATAATTGTGGAGACAACACAAACTGTCTTTACTGTAGATATGCAGCACAGCAGGCTGCTCTATTTAACCTCTGAAAGCCAAGTGGAAGGATGTAGCCTGCATACATAGATTTTAAATACGGAGCAAGGATCTGCATGTGCAAGACGTCGATTCAAGCTTGCTCAACTGTTCCCTTAAGTCGCCAGCTATGGAAAAAGAAAGCTGTAATTCTAGAAGGATCATCAAGTGCTGTCAAGAAATGGAAAAGGTACTCAACACATTTAAAAACACAGTATCCACTCCATCACATTCTGCAGAAAAGTTTTGGACTGTGAGACGCTGCAGCAGAGAGACTAATGGGATTATCGTGAATATCATGTGGTGATGTGGCAGTTACACTGATGACTAGCCCAAGGGTGTGGAAAAACAATTATTGTGGCAAACCACCAAGGGGAAAAGAGGGAGCATTTTCAAAAGCGATGCATTTTCTTCCCCGCTCATTTTCATGAACCTGTGCAGCGAGAGATGCTTAGCAGCCAGTGTGTTATAATAGCTGTCACGGGATGTCACTCATGTCTCAGGAACATTTTCCCTCAAGCCATGAGAATGTCGAACAGCGCACATGCCAGCAGCTACTGTAAAGCTGATGAGCTGTTAAAGCGAATTATTACAATTTCAGATACCTTATCTACTATGTCAAGGGAACAGGACTTCAATTTAATTGGAAATATAACTTTACAGCAGCCCATAAAATGCATTTTTCACAATTACTTTGTTATATTGTGGCAATTATTAAACAATGCTCTCAAAATGAAGATAAATGCTCTTGTTCTTTATAATCCTCTGCTGTTGTGATAAGGCTGGAAATAAAGCATCTGTGTCTCCTCTCGCACTTTTGTGTGCTGGAGTGGCAGTTTCGATTTCACATGTTGAATCTGACATGTACGAAGATGTAAGGCACAATTGTTTTTCAGATTTAATTATCTGATAACATTGTTTGACGCATGCTTTTTCCAGTTATTGGAAATTCATGTGTGCTGCCCTGTCTTGTCAGTCCTCACTCTGGTCAAGCTTTCTCAGCCTTTTTTGAGCATCTCTTGGATCACCAAAAGATCAGTATCTCTATCTCATCCCATGTCTGCTTTCTTTGTCCTCAAATTAATCCTCTTGGTCACAAATCATACAGTCACTTTTTTCATTGCTTCTGTCTTTTGATTCCACATTGTCTCCTCCCCTCAGGTCTTTCTGTGGAACAAGAGCAAACTGTATATGTTTGATTTCAGTCGTGCAGAATAGGGTTATTGTCATGTGATGTAGACAGAAGCAAACTCTCTAACCTACCCCATATGCAAACAGCTAAGGGCCCTGGATGCTACGGCACTGCTGTTAGGTGTTGGTGTTGCAAAGTAATACTCAATAGTCAAAGAGTGGTTGTTAATTATTTGTGTGTGTTATTATTTTTTTTTAATTTCTGAAATCCAATCATGAGAGGAAAAGCGTAAGGAATGGATGTCTGCTAGTTGTAACGTAAGCTGCGAATGTAAGCATTCCTCACTTACTAGCTTACTACCAACCAACTCTTGCAGGTAACATTAATTAGTTAGCTACAGCTGATAAAATCTACCCGATATTTTAAAAATTGACAGTCAGTGTCTTAAATGAAAAGTTTGCTTTTCTACACCTCTGTCTGATAACAAGGACCTATTGGTTCAAAGATGACTGTTCTTTGCAGTGGTATACTGTATCTGACCCTGTTATTACCACCCTTAACTGCATAGATGGTGTGCTAGAATGCAAAGCCTGACAGTTGTAGCAACAGTTACTAAACGAAGCAGGGCTTAGAGAACTGTCTGTTAGCCATTTTACACCACAGGAACTTTTCCAGGGAAACAGAACATTTCAAGGAGCTGAGAAACTTAATGCAGCTATGATCAATATTTTTATAAAAGCAATATATCAAATGACAGTGTGACAATGTGAAAGGGTTCGCTCATTGTGATGGACCCACAGAGAATTATCACCTGAATCTCCAGCTTGCCTCGGCTTTACAGAGCTTTATACTGAGTTTCAGTTCATTGTTTAGCTGTCCAGCCCACAACTTTACTGTTCTGGTTCACTCTCACCACTCTCATAGCTTTATTTTCAGCTGCAGAAGGCAGATGTTTTCACCAAAAAAAGACCTGAAAACCCACTGTCCACTACCTGCTCAGCACCAAACAGCCCACAGACATAGCTAGCAACTGGCTGGTGTACATAGTGGAGCATTTAGTGGCTAAAAAGCCTGATATATTTCTCTCAGGGGTTGGTAGAGACCAAACACTGAGCTTAAAGAGAGTGGATGTTAGACTTATATTCATGAGGCAGACACAAACACGACTCCAAATGAATGATAATTTTCCCCCATAACTGCTGGATGTGTAAATAAGCAAAATTGCCATATCAAATTAAAAGTAGATAATAAGTCAGTGTGTGTTCACAATTTGTTTCTCCTACCCTCAAGTGGCCAAACAAAAATTTGGCACATTGCAGGTCTAACCTGTATTTCTAGCCGAGGAACCAGGTTTCAAATTTTGCTTCTGGGCCGTGGTTCCTGGCCCACAAACAATGGCAGCTCTGGTGATGGAATGTTTGGATGGCCAAAGTAATAAATACCAAAGTGAATGAATATTTAGCTTCTTACCCAGACCTTCAGACCAAGCAGACCAAAAAGTAAAAATTTAACCATGGCAAACTTTTTTACCAGACAGACATTTGGTGTTTTGATGTTTCAATGTTACCTTATGGAAAGCAATGAGGAGGCTGCACCTTTTCACACCGTACTAATGTCTGTCTGAAGACAGCTTCAGGTAGGTGATTCATGAATGATGTCAAACATATTTGTAAAGGTAGAAATCACTGAATGATTACACTTTAAAGAGTCATGTCGAACAGCTTCATTTCAGCCGTTAGAAATTGTCTGCTTTAGTGTGGATGAAACCCAAAAAAGATTTAAAAAAAAGATGAGCTTTCAGATTTATTCACAATAGTGTGTAAACGGTCTAAAAGGCCCATAGTCATGAAAATTTACTACACTGTAAGGAACAGGTATTATGTTCCATTTAAGGGTTCCATTTGAATACATTTTATTGCGCAAGGGAGGTTTTTACTCTGCTGTCTGCAGGGCAGATTTATGAAGTAGTAGTTTAGTTCTATTCTTCTTATTCTCATGTTTTCTGTCTCTTTTACATTACGTAGCTGCACATCCACGCTGGATTAAACAAAGGGATGTCATTTCCAAGAAATTAATATCATAAATCATCTTTCTCATTTTGGAATAACAGTCTCAGTAGAACATTTTTCCTTGCTGGACGAAGGTCTCTAACTGTCTCCTCCTTCTCAAAATCCCATAACAGCCTTCAATAAACCCATTACTGGTTCCTCTTGGAGATGCTTATTGGCATAGTGGCAGGATTTATTTAGGAAACATTGAAGCTATGGGCTTTACACTATTTCACACTGGATATGTTTGGTGACAGTGAGCTGTAATGGATTGAAAGGTGTGAATCCATATGGATTTACTATAAGAAAGTAATGACTTGTTGGCCCCTTTTTTCAGGGGGAGTGGTTGACCCAGCTGCACAACCTGGAAGAGGAACAGTCTTGTTTTGGCTTGGCAGGAACACAGACTGATTTCACTTAATCACAAATGTGCGGTTTCAATCTCCACCTTCTATCAAACACATTAAAGGCGAGGCTGCAAAGGTTTTACAGTTCTACTTTACAAGTTGATTCTTAATCAAAAAGTTTCTCCTTTGTGTTTTTTTTATTTCTATGTAGTTCATTTAGGATTTCAAAATTAATATCAAGCTAATTTTATGTATTAATTTTTCATTTTTACTTCCATATCATTTCATTGACTGTATTAAAGAAATCTACTCTCTCCTACCCTCTCATATCCTAGCAGTAAATGGAGAGATCTCTGTCTGTCTATCAGTCCGTCTGTCTGTGTTAGGATTTTCTGAAACACCGCTCATCCGATTGACTTCAAACTTGGCGGGTTTATTGGCAGAGGAGCAAGTGGAGTTCTGTATGTGAAGATTTTTGGACGAGCGGTTGTCAAGAAAATCAAAAATACAGACATAAAATAATATGTATAAACCCTACACAACCATTCAACTGACAGTTCTACGTGATGTCATTGAACATCATAGGCACATTTTGAAAGAGCACTACACCAATATTACAAATCCCATAACCTGTATGTTTGTCTCTCTTTAGTCCTTCATTTGTGCTTGATTTTTTATCAAACATTTCTCTTTTTTTGTTACCCTTCTTGGCTCTTTCTTCTTATTAGTTGAAATGTGTTTTTCAAAGGACCATTGAGGTTTCTGTCTCTCACCCACATGGTGTTCATTTCCTACCTTGTGCTCTGTTGCTATCAGTTGTATGCAAATTAAGTAAACATGCAGAGCTGTTAATTCCAATGAGCCTTGGGCATGACGATATGTTACTAGATAATCATCAAATGCTTGGAAGAAAGAAGTGGAAAAGTTGCCTGAGTTCAGAATAAAAGCCATTTACCATTGAAGAAAAATTAAAAGTTATAACCTGCAGTTCTTTGTACAATGTAATCATAAATGAAGGAAGCTCTGTCTGTCTGTCTGCCTGTATTTCAATTTTCAATGGACAGATTCCTCCACTTGTCTTAAACTGCATTTGCTGTTAACTTGGTAACCATGTTTTCATTTGAGGATGGCATCATCAGTGGTCACGCTTTAGCTTGAAGGGCACTGCACTAGTAGCTATAAAATCTAAAGGCTACAAATTCTTACAGTGTTTTTAATGTCAGCCAAGGACATAAGTTATGTGCTATTCCATCGGCTCTAGTGAGGTTTTTTCATTTTACGTCTCTTACATTTTTTAAAACCACACAGACAAACTTCAGGTCAAATACACTTATCACTGTATCTTTCATACTGTGTGAACATCTCCTCTCCTTCTCCTCTCTATGCCCCCCCCCCCCCCCCCCCTCCCCCCGCTGCCAGCCCTCTGCCCCCCAGCCTCCTCTTCCCCCTTTATCTACATCAAAAAACAACAAATAAATTCTTGTGTCTGTCAAACAAGTTAACGAATGGCATATTTCCACATCGTAATTCAGTCACTCTGGGAAGTGGGCACGCAAAAGTGACCTCTCTCTGAGTCAGAGTATGCCATCGGCATATTAATACTAATGTAAACATAGTCGAGGGCTAAATTTCAACGCTACAACTGTATCCTCTGCATTTTAATCAAATTGATATACTGTTAGTACTTTATGTCTGTTTTCAGTGGAGCATTCTCTAAATCCTGTCAAAAAAGAGTTCATGCAGCATAGTCACTGCATCAAAAAGTGACCAGCACTCTTAAAGTAAAAGTACAACTAGTAAAATCGGGAAACCAAAGTGCAGTATGTATTTGCAGCAGAAGTATTTGCAGCATACTTGAATGCTGCAAGATAAATGTATAATGTAATCCTCCAAATTTAACTTTTTTATATGCTTTATGTTTAACAGTATCCATTCAATTTTATAAGCTGATTATATGTTTTATATGTAAAATCTTGATCTGCAAAGTAACCGGTAATCTTAACTGTCAGATAAATCTATAGTGGGGTAGAAGGTAGAATATTTTCCTCTGAAATGCCGTCAAGTAAAAAGATAAAGATTAGTTGAGAGAGAACCTGATTCATTCATACGGAATAGTGAAGGGTATATTATATATTTTATACTATATTATAAATTATAAGCAATGAAAAAAAGGTACAGTGAAGTGCATCTTTGTTGCAATGTGAAAATATTACCATGAAGAAGAAAAAAATGTACAGAACATGCATGGGAGTTACTATGTTGCAAATGTTACAAATCACAAGCATACATGGAGAATATGAAAAAAAAGGAGGAGTCCACAGGGAAATGCCTGTCACTGGTCGTCTTGTTCCCCAGTAGGAACACAGACAGTGTTGGATGGTTCCACAGTCCCAACTTTTGAGCCGTTGGAGCAGGACTTGGAGTTGGTGGCTCTCACCTCTGCTAATAGGTCTGGGGATCTCTGCATTCAGACGGTGAACCCATCTTGAATGTCTGTCAGCGAGAACAGGGGCACGGTGGAGCTTAATCCTAACTTGTCCTTCCAACCAAAGTCATCCCTTCCTCCTTCAGGTCAGGACCCTGAGGCGGGTGGTGCCTGAGGTGTGTGTTTGGGCTCGTTCTTTGTTTTTTTTCTCTCACCCAATCAGTTACTGGCAGTTTGGGGTGAGGGCTGGGGTGCAGCTAGGAGTATATCTATCCCTAATGGCCTTTGCCCTTGGTGTTAACCAATAGCGAATACGTGGGTTGAGGTCCCTGCCACCGCACCAGTCAGCAAACACACACCAACGTGTCCCATAAGCCCTGGAAGTGGAGGGGGCCCGGGCATTCTGGATCGTGGAGATGACATTAGCTGACAGGCCCAGCTCCCTCAATCTCTCCTTCTAAAAGGCCAGACCAGGAGAAGCGTAGAGCAGGCCGGCAGGCCACACCGAATTGTTGCCAGATCAACATGGCCACATCCAGCGAGATGCTCCACTTGTCCACAAGTAGGTGTAGTTGAAGTTGTCTCCAGAGTGGCTGAGCAGCGAATGTGCTGGGGCTTTATGGGGGACCACAGTGTGATGTTGCTACCCCCCGATTGAGTGACTGCAAAGATCTGTCTCAGGGTGCTGAGGCAGAGCCTCGAAGGGGTTAACCAATAGGGAAGCTCGTTTGAGGGTATGTACGAAACAGAACTGCAATTATATATAGTAGCTTTCACAAAAACTGACTTAACTCCAGCAGGTAGCGTGCTAATGGGGAACGCAAATGTTGCTGTGTTATGTTATTCACAAGATGTCAGCAAGTTGACGAGTAGCTTATGAAAAAGGAAAATTCTGACATTTTAGGAAATATGCTTGTTTGCTTTTGTTTCCAAAAGTGAGATGAGAGTGGATTAAGTACAGAGCTGGAGTGGTTAGCCTAGTTTAGCATAGAGACTGGAATAAGACTGGAGCCAGGCTAGCTGTTTCCCCCTGCTTCAAGTCTTTATGCTAAGCTAGGCTAAATGTGTTCTAACTTCCGCTGTGAACTTATCGCACAGAAAATGAGACTGATATCAATCGTCTCATCTCACTCTCAGAAAGAAAGCAAATAAGTGCATTTCCCAAAATACTGAACTATTCATGTATGTTTTGAAAGATTACAATTTATATGTTAAATATGGGCTTTATATAGTTGACAAATAAAACAGGCAGAGCACTGCAAAGTTGACGGACAGAAACAGAAGCTCAAAATTAATTTAGAAGAGGTAGTGAATTTAGAAAGCGAGACGCTCTCCAAAGCTGTGTGTGAGTGCTGTCTGTCTGTCTCGTGCTTCAAAGCCACTTGCCATTTCTTCTTGCTCCCTCCTCTGACCAATAATTATCCCAATCAGAAGATAAAGGATCGGAGGAGCCGGGGCTAGATCCCTACTCTAGATCCCTATAAATCGTACATAACCCCTTTTGTTTCCCTAAAGGGCAAAAAGAACTGAATCTGAAGTCAAAAGTGCATGTGGGACGAGTTGAAAAGTTTGGAGCTAGCCAGTGGCGTCTCATTAATATATACACACAGGCAAGAGCCGGTGTTAAAGGATGACTACCTGCTCCCATACTATGTCTCAGTCACTGCTGATGTACTGCTTTTGAAACAAGTGGTGATGAGGAAGGAGTTTAAGAGAGGCGAGCGGCGACTGATGTTATAATGATAGCGGGTTTCTCCCAGGGCTACTGCCTCGCTGCTGGAAAGCTGTGAGGCAGACTGAAACCTGCTGAGGATTCTACACATTTCCTCTGTCTTGTCAGAGGATGGAGACATTTTTTGAGGGCTATATTCCTACATAGCAGTAACATGTATGGGAAACGATTGCAGATGTCACAGGTGCCATGGCTGGTCACACAGCAACAATAATGAAATCCTGAATACCTTACATTCATCCCAATTTTACCATAATGTCATATCCACAAAAGCAAATCCAGTAATAAAACTACTCTTTTTGCAAAATGTATGAAGGCAGTGGTCCATTATTGCGGTCCTAATAAAGCACAGTGAAGACCATCAATATTTGCTCATCATACACATTTAATATAACATTTGTTCTGTCATGCCCCAGTCTGTGAAATGTGAAACAAAGAGCAAAGCGATGCATTAACTAGGTGATTTTTGATTTGCTGTTGAGTTGCATGCTGGGACAGGTTTACAATGCTCACTGGATTTGTAGTAAGAATTTGCTACAGGTACATAAACAAATTTGTTTTTACTGCTTGCCCCACTACAGTACATCAGAATAAACTGCAATGCTGTAAGTGGACTGTCACACTGCTCTATGACATTGCATACTACACTGAACATTACATCATGTGACCAATGTTCCAGAATAGGTCATGTGATAACAATCAAACCATCTCCAGGACAACTGAGAAACACCAAAAGCAGGAAAGCCACAATATGTGGATGAAAGCTTTGGAAAGTATGTGGACCTTGTATTTAGAATTGATCTATTTAGTCATTCATTCACCACTGTTGATTTCCTGTAACTATCACATTGTCCTAAGTGAATCAGCAAGAAAGAACCAACCATCCCAACAGACAGAAGGTTGATATTGAACGAATCCTCAATAACCCCCAATGTTTTTTTAAACATCCATTGACAGCGTTTTTGTAATTTCCTTTTATCTATGTGCTCACATGACAAGTACAGTATGGTTACATTTAGGGAAATAATGTGATTACGTTAACTGCAGGTCTTTGACGGGACAATAGTCATTGCCACACACACATCCACCACACAAACTTGCTTTCTGCTTTGCCACACAAGGGAAACACTGCTTTCTGCACTGGCACTGGGTGTTGGTTCTGGACATAAACCATCCACTGAAGATTTGTTGAATATGAATGTTATTCCTAAACATACTGGGTTCGATAACAAACTCTTATCATGTAACCAGATTTCCACACTTTTCCACACAGGTCACTTCATGACACCTAACTCAGATCCTTTTGCTGAATTAAGACTGTGATAGCCTGATGATATAAATAACCGTAACATTACAACTACTCCCGGACACTGAAAAGAAAGAAAGAAACAAACAAACAAACAAAGACTTTGGCTTATTTGGCATAGATTGGATACTTGCACACAGTAAAGTCCTGCTCAGCCAAATGTCTAGATGATGTGTAGAGCAAAAGATTTTTGAGTTCAAGGTCATATTCTGAATTATGTGTGCCTCTCAGCAATATTTTTGAATGTCTGAGTCAAAAGAACACAGAGCAAAACTTTAGTGCATTTTTCTGGTATTTGCAGGTACATGAACACATTGCCATGCCGTTAGGTATGCTAATTTTGCATGCTTCAGTCCAATGAAGTCATTTCAAAATGGCCTTTGCCTGTTGGATGTTGTTATAAAACAGGCAAAAAACATTAAAATGGACTTTTTTTCCAGTTGTAAAATGCAGCAAAAATCAGACATTGGAAAGCAGAGCTGGGCACAGAATTTTATTTTCTCATACCTGCAACAGCTTCAGCTGCATTTTAAAACAGTCGGCCCATTGTATGGGCAGCTGATTAAAGAACAATTGTAAAAAAAAAGAGGACATCTATTTCTCAGGGGTCGTGAGAGCCAGACAGGCAGTGTGGCTGAAGGCTGTGGCTGACGGCTGTGTCTGGGCAGAGGACAGCCGTTGGACAGACTGCCCGGGGGAGACGGAGGCCAAACCTCGCCTAAACTGAGTGTTGTCAGCATTGCAGCACAGGCAGCTGGAGAAACAGCGGAATAAAACACCTTTCTGCTGCACATCGTTCAGATTTGAACTCAATAATGCCGTGGATGGCTAACTAACTACTTCACCCTGCACCCAGAATTCTGAGCTCTCATTGAGGATATTAATTTAGGGGGCAACTAAGTAACACAACAATATTGCTACGTTTGGATTTGCACGCTACAGTAGGCTATACCTAAAAGTCTGTGTTCAGTACCTGAGCAGGGAAATAGGAGCCCTCTGTGAGTCTTGTTAATCCTATTTCACCTCATAAAAAGAGATTTATTGCTGAACAATCCTATCACTGAACTACATAAATTACCCAGTAAACTGTGTCAATAGCTTATTAAAGCTCAGACTTTTAAAGCTCACTTTTCTTATTTTCATTTTAACAAAGTGTAATTGGAATTCATTTTTATTTAACTGTAGCTTACTATTTTAATTTAATTTATTTTATTTTACTTTGTATTTCACAATGGCATTTTTCCACCTAAACATAAAGACAGTTTTAGAGGTGACGCATCTGCACATTCAGGAAATTTAGTCAATACTAAGATGAAAGCGAATATGTCCCAAGCAACATGAATTGACTGGCTGCACAATCAGTTCAGCATTCTACATATTACTGCTCAACGTTCTGCACCCGCAGTCTACAAGAGCTCATTAAGGATGTTTATCAGATTTGCAGGACGCCTAAAGCCACAACCGGCAAATTAGACAAAGGTTTTTCATTATATACTTTGGTCATATATGTGTATATACATATACATATATATATATATATATATATATACAGCAAAGTGCTGCAACCCAAACTCTTGCTGGACACGTAACCCCTGTATTTTCTTTTCTCATATTCACTAGTTTGTTGGATAGGTTTTTGTTGGCTAACAAGAGCTAACTGGTAAAATTTAGTATCATTTGTTAAGCTTGCTAAGAGAGACTAGGGGCATGTGACTGGCTAGAAGATGAGGAGGTGGGATTGACACCAAGCTCATAAAAAGTGAAAAAAAAGTTACAAATATATATATATATATATTTGTAACTTTTTTTAATATATATATATATACACAAAACTCCTTTTGGAGTTCCATCAAATCCCGTAAATCCAGTGCAGCAAACTGCAATGCTTCGTCATGCCACAAGCTAGTACTATGCATGAAAACCCTATGTCCTGGTGTGCACACAGTAGCCTACATTCTCTGTAGGCATAAATAGTTAGACAGAAAAATATCACCCTGTAGCTGAGGTAAATTTGCAGTTCCCGACTTCCGTCACTCCTCATGTGTCACTGAGGATTGTCGCTGGCAGTTTTTTTCAGATTTCTCGACTGCGGGATTGTAGGTAAACTAAAAGGAAGCCATTTTAATTACTCACTATTAGTCTTAAGTGATCGAAATAATTCGAATTTGGACTATAAAAGCAGTGTGTTATGTGAGCAAGGCTGATTACTTAATGCTTTAATTAATTTTCATTTCCATGAAAATATCAAACTAGATTAAAAGGATTGTCTTCACATATGGTTGTCTTTAATGTGAATAAATCAATTACATCAGTTCTGTTTTATGAACATTGAGAATGTTGAGTCATGTGAGGCTCCATTAGTCCTGTTTGTGTCTCATTTTCTATTCTGGCTGCTGTTCTTCCTGTACAGCAAAAAAAAAAAAAAGTTTTTTAATTCTGTATTGCGGCAAAAATTAGTTAGTTATAATATCTTGTTCACTCTGAAGTTGCAATATCACACATCCTGTGACCCATTAACAAAGACGCAAGACAGCACACTTCTGCTGTACCTACATGACTAAAAACTGGAGCAACATGCCAGACAGAACTGTGCCTAATAAATACAACTGCATACTTCTCTCTTTGAATCTCCTAATTGGATCACAATGAAATGTGGATTTCTGGTGTACTTCCTTGTCTCCTGATGAACCAATTTTCATAATTGCAACCCAAGGCACATGAACTTAAACACAGGGGAAATTTTGTGTGGAATGATTACTCTTTCTTCGGTGCTTTGCATTTTAAAAATTCGCCAGAGTCCCAGTCATACTCTAGGAGGAATGTGATTATATCAACAAAATGATGTCAGGTGCAAATGGCTTTGAGCTGCCCCACAACAATACCAGTTGAATTTTCAACACTTGAGATTTCCTCTGGGATAGCCATTCCATATTACTGATCTATAAAAAGAAGCAAATTGCCTGCTTGCACAGCCGAACCACCATTTGACAGGGCCTGCGGGCCGCTTCTCATGGTCTCTATTAAAGCTCTGGGTGGTGTTTTCCTCCAGAGCCTGAGAGGCAGTATTCCGACTGCCCCCACCCTGCCTGCTGGATACCGGGATCACTCTGCACACACGCAACCCCACTGGCTGTGGACAGTTTGTTCGCTGCACACTGACACAGCCTGAGAGGTGCATGGGAACAAGATACAACTGTGTACATAAGTATTTCCAACTTCTTTACACATCTCAGCAGTCTGTGGGAGTCTGTCTAAGACATGTTATTTGAGCCTGGAGGGAGGAAAAACTGGGAGAGGAGTTAAGTGGTGCCTGATGATGAGGACACTGGATGAGTGTTTAACAGATTTCTCTGGAAAGAATATACATTGTAAATTTCTGTGTATGTGCTCAGGTACTTCATGTATGTTCCCCTGCCTAATGAAATTCTTTTGAGACGTTTAGACCATCATGGAACGCTTAAACTTCTCACTGACACCAGGCATGATGAAAATTTTCATGGTGGGTTGGCAATTCACTGCGCCAGTTCAAATGGAGGGGGATCACTGGCACAGTGTAAGGGATCAATGCCATAGCAGAAATTGTATAATTACTGAGTTCAGGAGCCCAAAGTGACCCTTGTGCAACAAACACCAAAGCAAAAAAGCACATATTCATCTAACTGTTCATACACATTTTGTGTATAGTTTGACAGAAAGAAAATTTTTAACTCAAAGTCCTCTTACTGGCTTTTCTTCGATTCATTCACATCCTTCAACAAAAATCATAAGATGCATTTTCCCTGGAAAAAGGTAGTTAATTGATCTAAACATTACAGTTTTGAATATTTATTTATGTATTTTCAGTGTAACTACTATTTTCAAGTTCAAAAATGAACTTTCGTGCTTATTATTATCTGCACATCTAAGATGGAGTACATGCTGTTTCAGAGCCCTCTTCAAATTTTATCTCCAAGGATATAATTTTTGCAGAGAAACGATAAATCCCTTGTTTAATTATGAGCCTTATTTGATTTATATTCAAAAATATAAAGATATTGAGTCTAAAGAACATAGAATTCCGCCTTAAAAAGTCACTAAGTAAAATCAGTGTGTAGTTTAAACTCCCCCTCAGGTAGTTAAAACTTCCACAAATGTCTAATATGTGCTTTACCAAATAATTTGGTAAATGTCTACAGTAATCATCCTCAATATACTCAATATATTTCATTTTTACTTCTTTTAGGCCAACAATAAATTTAACATTTAAGGAATTCAGTATTTCTCTACAAGAATTTTAGACCTATAGTAGAGTTGGGAAATATGGTTTTCCAAGAAAATATAACTGAACTGAAGCTGAATAAATGAAACGCTGAAAATCCAAATAACTGACAACATTGCACATTTTGGTGTCTTGGGGGATGGAGATGGGGGTTTTGGGGGTTTTTGGAAACATGATCTGTTTGTAGCATACATTATTTTATTTTTTTTTTCGCAATATAATTTTATTATTTATTATATGCTTTTTAAAAAATATACCACTGTCTTCTGTTTCTCTATTTTTAGCAAGTTGTATAATCTTGGAATGACAAGACTACGTTTCATTGTATGCAAGTATCAGAATCATAATCAGAAAAAAAATTTGCTTTGTTACAATTGCGATAGGAAGTAGTAACTAAAAACTACTATCAATAATAATATACAGTTAGTGAATGGAAAAATGTACAAACGCATATTTGCAAAAAGTAAAGTGTTAGAATGTGATAGAATCTCCAGACCTCTTACCATTGGCATTCAGCAGGTCCAGGGTCCACAACTGAGTGAAAGTGGGGAGAGTCTTGTCCAGCTGAAGTCCCAGGAGATCATGAAGGAAGCACTGGGCATATTAACAATAACGCTGAATTGAATTAATATACTATATGTACCCAAGACTCTCTATAACGCAGTGTTGATACTGAGTGGATTACCCTGGGCAATTCAAATAACTGATTGATTAAGAGAGTTTGCTGCTGAACAGTGTTGGTCACTGTTCAATCAAACACAGATGTCACAGAATAAAGAACCATAGCTGTAGTTAAAAGTAGAACACGAACAGCTAGTTGCATTAAATATGTTTCTGTTCAGCAGGCAAATTAAAGTAATACTATTATTATACTTCTTTTTAGACCATTGATTGTACAACAGCAATGGGATTGTGAAATCCCAAAAAAGTTGACTATGTTACATTTGAACTGGCTCTGTGATGGCCATAAGTGAAGTTGTGTCCATTGTCAGTGGTATTTACACAGGGGAGACCTAAAAGCACTAACTGGGTCCATTACGTTTGTGTCAGTCCACAGTTTGCACCAACAGTTTGCCTCAGCGCATCTTGTTGCGACAGCTGCGTCCTCCACCCCCTCGTCATGACAGAGCGCCCACTACACCTAAATTAGCTTGAAAAGGCTCCACCGACAGAGAGCTGATTCATGCTTACACTCAAAGTTTCACAGCTCTAACCGCCTCCAAGTGACCTTTTGACATGTGGCACACTTACACTTTTCTCTCTTAGCCAATCAATTTTGGAAACAACAAGGTAAGACGATAGCGGCTTCATTACTGTCAGTGCTGAACATAATATCTGTAATGCTTACTGTGACTTCCATATGAAGATAACAGGATTGCGTTAATTAGAGGATAAAACTGCAACAGTGAACGTGTTTAGGTTTGGTACAGAGGGGTGAAACAAACAGCTTCCAATTTACTGGGATATCTCACTTTAGTCAAGCAGTTAGAGCTACTGTCAAGATGGGGTGGTAAGAGAATGACAAAGTGACAACATCTTTGCTGGGCTTCAAGTTGTTCTTAACCTATATATATATATATATATATATATATACATTTATAAACATTTCAGAAAAGAAGTGGAGCCTGTGCCGTTCATAATAGAAGCAAAGCAAGTGAAGAGGGGGAAGAAGATACTTGAGAATATTCAAGTATTGTGGATTGAAAACCTAACATTCTATTCACCAAAGCAACTGCTGAGATAAGCTAATATGGCGATATCACTAAAAAGAAGTCAGAAGGGGCAAGAAACACAAGCACTCTGGTGATCAGATATGTATCACACAGCCCAGAATATTTGTTACCGGAAAACTGTTGATAATACGAACACTGTGTTTTGCAGACTAAAAAAGAACAAGACCATCAAAGTCAATAAAACCATATGAAATCAAAGATCGCGGAGGATGTCTTTCTCAGTCATGGCCCGGAGTGTTCCTCTGTACCACTTCCACTGGTGGCCATTTTATAAATTACAGCAATCCTACTGAATACTGTAAAATGGTAGTCTCCTTTGTATCTTCTGGCAACACTGAGCGCTTTGTGCACAGTTTGTATTGACTTCAGTGAAACAGACCTCTCTCAGTCCTGTTGTTTTTATTATATTCACATAGTTTTCCCACCTTAAAAGTCACTGAGAAGATTGTGCATCGTGTCCTGAATTCATATGTGTTCGAATGTATTATTGCAAAGATTTTATGAGCCTCTCAGTGAGTAAAATGACCAAGTTACAAAAGGTAAAACTGTTAAAATTATAACTCATCACTCATTATCAATCGTCTGCTGTAAACATCCATCACAGTATGTATATATAGAAAAGTGTGTAGAAGTGTGTACTGTCAGACAGTATGTTGATATTAGACTATTTTCTGTATTTCTACAATACAGGTTTTATGCATAAGTTTGGGCATCCTGGGCAAATTGCATATTTTGTTGATTTTTGAACTAAAACAGAGTAAATACAACCCCAGCTGCCAAAAATGAAAAATTAGCCTTTCTTCAAATGTAAATGTTACTTTTTATTTCATGAACATGGGGGGGGGGGGGTTGCAGCATGTGCGAAGGATTAGGCATCCTACTAATTCAGTATGTACTAACCTGCCTTTGGCAGACATAACTGCTTGATATCTGCCTTTATTAGCCAGCTAAGACTCTTTCTATTCTTGATTTAGGAATTTTCAGCCACTCTCCCTGAAGATCTCTTCAAGGTCTGGTATATTTTTAGGCTGTCTTGCACACTCAGCATGTTTAAGATCTATCCACAGATTTTCAATGATGTTCAGTTCAGGGGGGCTTTGAGGGCCATTCTGAAAGCTTCTTGTAGTACATGATAGATTCTGAGGTCTGCTTTGGTTCATTGTCCTGTTGCAGAAGTCAGCCACTTTTCACTTTCACTTCTTTGACTGACTGCAGAACATTTGTATCCAGAATTTGCTGATGCTGTGTTGGGAATGGAATCCAGTATTCCCTCTATCTGTGCAATATTTCCTGTTCCCCTGGCTGCCACACAACCTCCAAGCAGAATATTTCCACCCACATGCTTAACAGATGGCAAGGTGTTCCTTTCATGAAACACTGCTGCTTCTTTTCTCCACATTGGCCAAAGAGCTCAATTTTAACTTTATCTGTCCACAGCACTTACTTCAAAAACAACCCTGGCTTATCGAAATGTTGCGCTGCAGGCTTCAAGCGTTGACTTTTGTGATGATGCTTTCGGTAAGGTTTCTTTCTGATGACTCTTCCTTGTGGACCCCGTTTGTGCATCAGCGCTGCCGTCATACGGTGTATGACTGCCTTTGCAGTCATACGGAGGTTTTGCGTTGCCTTTTCGCCCGGCAGACATACAGTTTTCTGTGAAGGTTTTCTGGAGTTCCTTTTTAACTGCCATTTCTTAAAGACATTTTGGACAGTGGAAATTTCAAGCTGGAAACATCTTATCTTCCTATAGCATCCCCTGATTTGTAGGCATCAGTTAGCTTCTTTTTCACACCCACAGTCAGTGGCTTAGAGGAGCCCGTGGTTCATGAGTGTTACCGCGAGGGTTTAAGAGTCAGAGAATTTATCAAGCTCTGAATTGTCATCAGCTAACAATTCCTAATGACATTTCTTGACTGGCTTGTCTTACAGGTCCTAATGAATCAACTAAGGCCAAATGAGTTAAAGTAGTTCTGAGAGATTTACAAGTAGAAGGGTGCTCAAACTTCTTGCTTAAAAATATCTCAGAGCTTGAAGTGATCTCCCAGGAAGAATGGCTGAAAAATTCCTAAATCAAGAATAGAAAGACTCCTTGCTGGCTGTGCTTTCTAGCGGTGATATTTGCCAAACAGGAGGTTATTAAATATTGACTTACATGGGTGTCCAATCTTTTGCAAATGCTGTAATTACTGATTTATTTATTTTTTTTCTATTTAACTTCATGAAATAAAAAGTAAAACTGCATTAACATTTGAAAAAAGGCTCTTTTTTTTGCTGCAGGGATTATAGTTACTTCTTCTCAATTCAAAGATCAACAAAATATGTAAATCTGCGTAGGAGTGCCCAAACTTTTAAATATAACTGTATTGTTAAATGAAACATTTTTTAAAGATGTTGGGGATGAACAGGAAAAAAAGTTTGCCTTGGATTATGCAAAATTTTCCAATATCAACATTCTCTCTGGCAGTAGGGTTGACATAACCCAGAAAAAAAAAACATTTGACTAAACGCCAAAATAACTCTGAATTCATTTGATTGTTGAGTTACGTTTTCTGTAAATTTTAACTCCTTACATAATGGGCTAAATGCTGTTTCGCCACACAGCCTGGAAGATAATTTTGTTGAGGAATACAAAATCCCTTTGTCTGAAAACAAAGATTAAAGATACTGACTCATCAGAACATCAGAACAAGTGTTTTCACTCACACACTCACTGTGTGTGATTTGTGTGTGTAACTGTAGAATGTAAACTCCTCCTCTGGTCCCTAGAACACCCAAGTCCACGTACTGAGGACAAGAACTCTGCCCTGTTACAAAGTTATCATAACTGATAGGAGTGATGGCCAAGACCATGAATATAAGACCCTAGTGGTAATAAACCCAAATGATCCTCTCAGGATGTACAGGCTTTTGATGTTTGCTGTGCTTCTTCTTGTCTATAACTTTCAAGAAACAGCTTTCAGAGACAGAAACCTTGCATCTGAAGCCTGTGCCTGTCACCGGGAAGCACAGAGCGCTGGTGTATTAAAATATCGTTGATTGGGAACCTAAAAAGCAGCGCAGAATGTTTGTGCGTACCGTTAAACCAAACACTCGGACATCCCGTACCTCTACACTGGGTGCTGGTGTAGTGACGGTGTCATACAGTTTGTGATAAAGGTAACATTAATCCAGATTAGTTCAGCAATCATTGGTTACACACTTCCGTGTAGGACTCGACTGATTATCAAGGGCAAAAAGGATTAGTTGCAAATTTGCATAATAAACAGGCCAAACAAACAAACAAACAAAACCCAGAAAAAGCAGAGGTAAATAAACCTTGAAGTGAGTCCTTGTCTGCTTCTGTCCATTTTTATGTACACAGTTTATTAATCAATATTTGTTGGCCATAATTACAGCTGTTTTGCTTGTTTCTGGGGTAATGGAGATTAATTAGTGACCTGCAACAAATGCTGTATGTATAAAGGGATAATGAGCTCTACTTTATGCTTTAATTTTTAAGTGATGTGCCAAGTCATGTGAGAAAGTGGGAAATTAACTTTAGACTCTTTAATTGTATTTTTTCGTTTATCTTTGTTTGTTATTTAAGACCCCCGGCGGTTCCATCTTTACGGTGAAAGTCTCTCAAGCAGCAGAGCAATAATGAATCAGGTCCCGTCATGTGAATGGCCTGTCTCAGTGGGACTTTCCCTCACTTAAGGTGACCTTTCACAGATGAAAACCCCATTTAATGTCTCTCCATCGAATACTATATTTGTTGTTCAGACACTGTCACATATTGGAATCCAGGAGCGGAATGGACAGGCTTTTACACAAAACTCGATATATTTGTACGTTCTTGTCATTCTGAGTCTCTATATCGTGTTTCCACCTCCTTCACATTTGTGTGCTCCATACACACGACACCTATCGAATGTTTTTCCATCCTGGAAGAGGGATCTGCGCTTCCTCAGGAGGGAGTTTGCTCTTATCCAAATCAAAGTGATCACAATTGAGGGTGCCACATGTCGTGCAGACTGTAAAGCCACCTGAGACAAACTTGTGATTTCGAGCTACAAAATCAAATTTACCTGACTTTTTTCTCCACTTCTTTTGTGTTAATGATAAGTAATCTACACCTTTCCCGTGTCGGAGGTATCGTTCCCAGATGGTAACTGTGGGTTAATTTACAATTTACTGTGAGCTTTGGAGTCCAAGAGCTGAGTGCTCAGAATCTCTTTCTCCTCGGATACACACACGCACGTGCAGTCCGTTAAGATCCGAACCAAGTGTAGAAAGAAATTGGCGCTTCTCCCTAAATGGAACGGCCCTTTCTTGATCTGAAGTCAGGTCGAGATGGCGGGCGTCACGATCAAATGTGACAGTATTCCACACAATGTGTTGAAGATGGGCGGGGGGGGGGGGCGCTTGCGTGTGCTACAGCCAAATGCTTTGGAGATATTCTGTGAAAGTGCAAATTATTCAGGGGGAAGCAGTGTTGCCAAAATGCTAACTGTCAAGATGCAATGATGGAAAGTAACAAAGTACATTTACTCAAGTACAGTATTTATCTTGAGGAATCTACTTTGAGTATTTCAATTTCATGTTTCTTTATACTTGAATTTATTTCAGAGGGAAATATTGTACTTTTTAGTCCATTTTTCTGTAAGCTGTTGTTACTGTTTACTTTTCAGATTAAGTTGAAGATAAAGCATATACAGTAAGTGTATAAAATACAACACATTGTTAAAGATTAAATCAGACATCTCACATGATTTCACTTAAATAACTGTTCAGGACCCAAAGGGGTTAAAATATCCGATATTTCCCAGCAGAGAAAAACAGTAAGAGAAAAAGTCCAAAAAATGAAAACAAATCTGTGTATCTTCTTCTCCCATTAATCGTGTCACGATGCCTCAGATTTACCTTGCGACTGTTTGGAGGGGCTGGACCCCCAGTTTGGGAACCACTGGACTGAACTTGCTAAATGTCTAGTAGTTAAAATGAGCTCCACCCAGAGCAGCTACAGCAGGAAAATGTTGCTTATACACTGATGCATCGGTATTTACAATCTGATAATGAAACATGGATTATCAGTCATTTGACTGTACAAAAAATCATTTTACTTTTGATACTTTTGCTGGTAATACATTAAACATTTTGAATGCAGCACTTTTTACTTGTAATAAGGTATTTTCTATATTCCTGTAGTGGTACTTTTGCTTAAGTAAAGGATCTGGCCACTGACACTTCAAATAAAAAGCTTACTCCAGTTCTCATTTCATCTCTAGGTGGCTGCTTTCCCCTCAAGGTGTAGCAAATAAATTAGAACAGCATTATAGCTGTCATTGGAAAGTAATTAACAAGGTCGTGGAGACCATGTGACTGACTGTAACCACTCACCTTTTTTTTAAATAGTAGGGTTTCTCTTTGTCCACATTGCCTTGATGTTACAGACCTCAGTCTTGTTACAAGTTGAAGGTACTTTTAAAGGAACTAAAGCGTGTTTTAGTTGATTTTCAATAGCCAGTTGAATGTTTTTGTTGTTGTTGTTGTTGATTCGTAAAACGTGTTGTTTAGTAGTTGTGTCTTCTGCTCAGTAATTTCCACCATCTTTACATTACACACAACAGTGTATGTAGATGTATATATATACACACACGCATTTATATAGAGAGAGAGCGAGAGAGAGAAAGAGACACACAGAGAGCGAGATGTGTGTGTGTGTGTGTGCGTGTGTGTGTGTGTGTGTGTGTGTGTGTGTGCGTTTGTGTCCAACTCTACTAGAACATCCCTTGCCCTCTCCCTGAAGAAAACCAAAAAATATCTGACCCAAGATGTGAGAACATTTCCTCAGCCGTGCGTTCGCCCCTAAACCCCAGCCACCTCCGCGCGCCTAGTGGCCCTCTTTTTTTCATGACGCTTTCTTCCCCAGGTTACGATTGGACAACACCTCCGCCTGTGTCCGTGACTGACATCACCGGAGCCACAGTCTCCTCCCAGCGGCAGCAGACGCTATTTGAGTGGGGACTAGCGGATTGTTAAACATAGAGCCGGTTTAGTGTCGTCAATGGGAAGCGTGCGAGACAGTGGCAAAGCGAGTTACGGTCTACATTGAAATCGGCGGCTGCACCATGCTCTCCAGGTCTATCCCGTGTCTGTGGATTACATTTTTCCTGCATTTATGCTGTTGTGTAGACAGCGCGGAAGCACAGAATGCGAAGGAAGGTAAGTTCTTAAAGTTTGGACTCTCCCATCCCATCGCATTTGGAAGACATCTTTCAGAATTGACAGGGATGTGTCCAAATCCAGCAGATACCGTCTTTATTTTTTTCCTGTAAATCCCACGCAAAATGTTTACCTCCAAATCTGGACGTTTGATGTTCCCAGCGCCGTCAGCTGAGGCCGGTGCGCGGGGATGACAGCGCTGTCTGTTCCCGGGCTGTTTGCGAGCGACCTGACGGTGTTTTTACGCACTGCAATTACAAGCCGTAGAACACTGATTAGACTCAGAAGCTCCCTTTTTTTTTTTTTTTTTTTTTTTAATTTTCCTCCAGTGCCTGTGAGCGATCGGCATAACTAGCCTGCTCGCTGTAGATCTATCATGACAAACTAGGTAATACGAGCAGATCGATCGTTCCAGCAGGCTCGTCTCGCTGGAAGTGAGCGAGCCGTCTCTCTGGACGCAGGTTCGGGGGGTTACTACCTCCAAAGTGGCCTGGGCTCAAACAGCCCGGGCAAGGCATGTTTCTCGGAAGAAATATCCGACAGACTGACGCGGAGTCGTAATCTGCCTCAGACGCTCAAGTTGACCAGAATCAAGACAATAAAACACCAAAATAAGAGACGATCTAATAACTCCAAATGGCTGCAAACTGTCACTTTTAATTGATCGGATTTTGGGTAAATTAATGAAATAATCTTATGCGTAAAAACGGAAAACTCATGATTTTCTCACCGCCAAAATATACAACGTAATAGCGGATATGATTTGAAAATCCTCGGTGTTTATTTACGGGGTTTCGCAGACCTCCGTATCAGAAACTCACCTGTAAGACTTAACCCGAGCAATACGTGTAACGGCGATGCGTCCCAGCTGCTGCCCCCTCTCACGATGGAGCTGTATGCTGATATTACACACAGTTAAAACAACTTCGTTTTATGGAAGCCACCGTGGTGCCGCTTTTTGCTCCTAAAACGGGCTGTTTTGTCGAATCTCCTTCCGCCGTTTAAAAGCTTCAAGCAAGCCGCCTTTTACATGGTTTCACTGTAGTTTTAATGGCCGTTTTGAGCTGAAAATATGGTATGTCTGTGCGTCCGGGTGGAGACGGGATCAGCTTCTTCCACGTTAATGCAACAACTTCCACTCCAAAAACGAGTTTAATAAGCTGTTGCGTAAAATAAACCCACAATAAACAGATGAAATACGCATAAATCGTGTGCGTAATGATTCCCACCACATTCTAATATGTGGGTCTGTTTCTAGACTCTTTATTTCTCCTTTATGCCCACTGTCGGAGTCTTAATTCATCTCCCAAAAAGTTCCCCCGCAGACAATGCTGCAGTGTAGACGTATATCCTCATCGCATGTTTTCGCTTAAGCTCTTGCTGGTAGAAATTAGGTCATGAGTATATGCGCCATAGATATGGATGGGTGGCCTATCACTAACACTCAGCCCCAGTGCCCCGGTGTGATTTAACCACCTGCCTCTCGGTTTCCTGTCACTAGTGATTCTGCTGGACTCCAAGGCACAGCAGACAGAACTGGAGTGGATCTCCTATCCTCCCAATGGGGTAAGTCTGGAGAATCTCTGCATCGCAGGCACACGGTTTTCGCCACATCTATATTTTTTCTAGCTTTCTCTGATGTTCCTTTCATAGGAATAATAATATTTAAAGTAGGTTTGAAATATACACAATGAACCCCGCCCCATATTTATTTGCTCACAAAAGTATTTCCAGAACAAAAGATAAAGAATGTAGGAGTATGTTTCTGCCACTAAACTCTCCTGCCTTTTGACATTCAGAACACCAAGACCTGTAGCAAACCACTTCCAATTTGCTAGTCTGAATAAAAGGAGGCTGTGAGGAACGTCTTAAAATAAATAATGTGAACAGAAGCAGATAGACTGAGAAAAAATGTTCTTTAAAGATGTGTTTGTGCGATCAAAATGCAGCTGCTAATCTTCCTTTAGTCACTGCAGTTTATTATGTAGAGCACTTTCTGAAATTACTATATTTCATATACCTTTGTGATATTCATTACAGTATAATCACCTTGTTTTGATTGCCAATCTTTATAGACATCAATCTAAAGATAGATGGACATGTTCCACATTTAAATTCAACATTGTGATGTTCTCTAATGGATTTATTCATTATAATGATTTCTTCTTGCAGTGGGAAGAAATCAGCGGCTTGGATGAGAACTATACACCAATTCGCACCTACCAGGTTTGCCAAGTCATGGAGCCTAATCAGAATAACTGGCTTCGGACTAACTGGATAGAGAAGGGCGATGCTCAGAGAATTTTTGTGGAACTGAAGTTCACCTTGAGGGATTGTAACAGCCTGCCTGGTGTGGTGGGCACTTGCAAGGAGACGTTCAACTTGTATTACCAGGAAACAGATTCGGAGGTGGGCAGGAGCTTACGGGAGAACCAGTACGTGAAAATTGACACAATTGCTGCAGATGAAAGCTTCACTCAGGGTGACCTGGGCGAGAGGAAGATGAAGCTGAATACAGAAGTGCGCATAATTGGCCCCCTGTCCAGACGGGGCTTCTACCTAGCCTTCCAGGATGTAGGGGCTTGTATCGCCCTGGTATCTGTTAAAGTTTATTACAAGAAGTGTTGGTCTATCATTGAGAACCTGGCCATGTTCCCTGACACTGTGACAGGATCAGAGTTTTCCTCGCTTGTTGAAGTGGAAGGCGTGTGCGTGAGCGATGCTGAGGAGGAGGCCGACAACTCTCCCAAGATGCACTGCAGTGCCGAGGGGGAATGGCTTGTGCCTATTGGAAAATGTATATGCAAAGCTGGATTTCATCAGAAGGGAGATGCATGTGAACGTAAGTACCTTACCCTTTGCTTCCATGATCAGGAAGAATGTTTTTAGTAGTAATTGAATTTCCTCATTAGCAGTCCCAGAGTTGTTTCTTGTGGAATTATCGTTTAGAAATCAGTCAGGGGCATCCTTGATTTCACACAATTAAAGATGTGCCAAGAAAAAAAAAAAAGTAATAAACTGGGGAGTATTTGTGATTTGATTATGCAAAGCAGATAAAAGGACAATCTAGACACAGTCGACTGAATAGTTGTGTTGGCAAATGGGACTGAAGCGTCTGATTTGACAGCAGTAAAGATGGATAAAGTATTGAGGCCAAACATCCTCAGTGTAATAATTGGAATCCGTGTTAATTGATTATGACGCTCTTAATTTATAACCATGATTCTGTTGACACTGGGATTAAATAATAACTTGAGTTTAGCTCCTCAGCTCAAACACTCCTCTCTCTCTTACTGGCAGGGAGCCAAGACAATCACTAGCAGAATACACAGGTCTAGAGGAAGTCCAGCCAGTCTTTCAGTATCTCTCTGCCCCGGCCAAATGACCCTGACAGAAAGGGAAACAAATAGCCGCTGTACTGTGGCATTTAGGCCTCAGGATATTTATGAAGGAGCCTAACAGGAAGGTCAATTGCAGCCTCGCTGTGGCTCATTTATGCGTTGTTGTGGTGCCGGATTCTGCAACTACAACTAACAATAACATGCTTTCTGTCACTCTAAATGCTCAGAGGATTATTTTCAGTGGCCATCTGATTTTAAAGATAAAAATCGCAATGGATTAAAAGGGGGTGACTTAGGTCACAGAACTTAAGTGGCCTGCCTTGTCAGCGCAGCAAAGCGTTTTTTTTTTTTTTTGCAAGGAGGGCAGCCTCAATCTAAGCAGCTTACGAGGAGAGGCAGCCAGTAATAATTGAACGGAATGCATCTAAGAACAAATTAGTGTCCCTGGCAGACAAGCATTTATGCCACGCTGTCATCTATTAGGGACCCCTCTGAGGGAGGTGTGTAAATGAAATATATTAGGCCATGTAATTTAGAGCAACACAGCCTGCCCCAAGTTGTGCTATGTCTCTGATGTTAACAGGCTATCACTGATTCAACCCCATAGAGCTCCTTTTTATTGTTCTTGTTGTTTTAATATGCAGAGATGTAAGATCCAGTTGTGCCCTTAGGTGAAAAGAAAGCCCATGATTTATTTCCACAGGGACGGCAATGCAGCATAACAGCCAATAGCGCTGGCTTGTCAAAGTAATTTTAGCTACCGTCTTTTATTATGTCTTGATGCAAAACCATCAGAATAGAAGACTGTTGCATGTCTCTATTAATTAATCTATTCATGCATCAATTAAAAAGAAATACCTGCCAATATAAGCAGAAGTACAATGAACCTACCTTTAGGTTGTTTAAAGTCTGAGGAACAAGGTTCCTTACTATGTATGTGGATCAAGTTCCAGTCTGGATACTGCACCTTTATGAGCTTTATCTCCACTGAGGCATGAGAAGCCTTTGTATTAAGGGGTAATTAATCTAAATAAAATGAAAATCACAGTGCACCATCAGCAATTCTTCCAGAGGCTCCACTGACATTAAATTGTCCATTCAGTAGTTTCCCCCAGAACAGTCTAAAGCTATTCAGACTGTTACTATCTGCTGAACAGCAGAGCAGTAAGTCCAAGTGGCTGTGACCATTAAAAATGTGAGATCCTGGCTTTTGGACGCTAAGACTAATTTGTCCTCAAGCTTAGATCATCTATCAGCTGGGTATATTTTGTTTAATGGTATGTCATGGTGATGCCACACCTTTACTGTAAGGGGTTCACCATGCTTCAAACAAACTAGTTTGTACAAAGTGTTGTCCATACATGTCTAAAGGCAAAACCATTTATACCTGTTGTGAATGGACAAACTGGGAAGACGGGTTGGAAAGCCTGCCATCATAGACAGGGGGGAGATGCAAGGACTTTTACAAACGAGGATAATGATGTACACTTTTGAGCAGTCTCCCATCAAAAGCATTTGAGGTGTTGCACTCAGTTGTACACACAAAAATGAACAGAAATACAGTAGTTATGTGAAGAATGAAAAAACAGGGCTTGAGAAAAAAGTTCAAATTCTACCTAATTTTACACATCCAACCGCCTGGCCCACGGCCGCCTGAAGTAGACATGCGTGTTGGATTCTTGGGTTCAGGAAGTAACAAATATTGTCCCAAAACCCCTGATTCCAATATTGGAAAGAGGGTGTTAGATCCTGTTAAAGGATCCGCCAGGAACTTTGTTTGAAGCATACTGAGGCTTTTAGGGATTAGTGCCACATTCATTTAACGTTTCAAACAAATTTTCTGTTGGTTTGTTCTCCCTTCACAACCTTATGGAAAAACTTTAAAATCTTTGGACATAGCCTCCAAAATTCCAACATCTGAAAGGTATTTTCAGATGCAGTTCAGTGATCTGATAGGCACTTTATTTGAAGCAAAATAACTCCTTAAGACAGTCTTTAACTGGCCTATTTTAGTATTTGCAGTGTGCTATGATTATAACATGGCCACCAAGTAAAATATTCAGAGGGTGGGTGCAGGTGGAGTAAGCAAGTCGGGCTGTCAGTCATGTCATTTGAGGGAGCTCCCTCTGAGGATGCACAGGCCTCCTCCGAAATGTGTTGTGATCTACTCATTCATCACCGTCAGCGAAGAGGGACCCCTTGTCTTTCACCCCAATACCCCCCACTCCCTGTGAATCTCTTTAACTCTTTGTGTGGCAATCTGTGGCAGTAAATGTCACTCTTCTTCTCTGCCTGCTGTGTTCAGTGGTCCCAGTGCAATGGGTGTTGAAAAAGGCCAGTTGAAGTGTCCCCGCAGCCTGCGCAGGCTTCATTTTGCGAAGAAGTGCGTGTTGTGAAAATAGCGCCCATTCATTCGCTGGTCCTGTTTAGCGCTGGCTACTGGTTGCAATGGAGCCACAGAGTCGTTTAGACAGAGAGAGGGCCCTTGTGGGAGGACACTGGTCTCTTTGTTTTGCTCAATCCCGGGAATGTATGTTGTCCGATTTTGACACATCAGATCATTGTGGTACTAAATAACTAGTGTCTGAGACATGATTAACTGTTGACCCTCATCCAAAAAAAGGGAGAGGCTTCTATGTGGTGGAAAACAGATAAAACAGGCTGCTATCAATGCATACTAACAAGAGAATTAATGAGAGGATACAGCATCCTGTAGAAGCTGGCACCATCCATCTTGACCGTCAGGGAGTTGGACAGAAGTTAGTTGGAG
Source organism: Xiphias gladius (assembly GCF_016859285.1). Taxonomy (NCBI): domain Eukaryota; kingdom Metazoa; phylum Chordata; class Actinopteri; order Istiophoriformes; family Xiphiidae; genus Xiphias; species Xiphias gladius. The sequence continues at coordinate 23,483,955 of NC_053403.1, read as the reverse complement.
ACTGATTGATGATTGAGCCCCTGAGGGAAGGGGCTGAGCAGTCAGGGTCTTACCACGACAGCTAACGTGTATGGAAGCCACCAGGGGGCCCAGGCAGAGAGACTCAGATCCAGAGATGGAGGAAAAGATGCATTTAGCATTTCAAATGAAGCTGAGAAGCCAAGAGTCAGGAGGTCCTCATACATCTTGATGCTCCCCTGATTGATAAGGTGTGAATTTAATACACCAAATGGCTGTCTTTTACAATTGCTCCAGAGCTTGATTATGCAAATGACAGGTATGCTCAGAATCCACAGGAGACCCAAATGGACCTAAATCACTAAAGATTTAAATAAATTGTTGATGGACGGGAGCTCGTCCTGTCACTGCCATTATCTGCTTCCTGTGAATAGTAGCATTCTTCCACAGCCCAGGGCTTTTCCTCCTTGCTGTCTTGGCCTGGCAGGTAGCAGTCAGACACAAAGATGTGTTATTCTCTGCTCAGGATTTTACTACAAATGCAGCTGACAGTGTCCTAAAATTGATAACTTATGGGAGGACATGAGGCATGAGATTTTGAACGTTTAGTGCGAAAATGATTAATTCATTGGTCATTTATCTAAGTAAAATGCAAAACATTCACTGGTTCCTGTGTCTCAACTGTGAAGATTTGCTGCTTTTCTCGCTCTTATACTATTGGAAGTGGAATATCTTTAGACTCTGGACTGTTGGCCAGACAAAACAACATAATGGCATTGACCTTAGGCAAGGGGTTTGTGATAGTTAATTGAAAATAATTAACTGATAATTGAAAATAATTGTTATTCGCAGTCTTTACAGATTAAGATTTCCTGCATCTTCTGATTTCCTGCATTAAAGGATTTTCAATATTGGCCCAAAAATGATTTTTTTTGGGCTCTATATGCTGTATGAATGTGGGCAAAGCTAAGGAAATTATGATTACATAGTAAGTTTCCGCAGGAGAGAGAACATCGGTGTTGAAATGACAAAAAAAGGCCAGTCAAAAGGGTGTTACATTTCAGGTACGCTACTGAAAACGGATGCAGACTTGTCTCCGTGACTATAAGATATTACTGTATTCCTGAGCAGTTCTTTTGCTCTATCTAGTTCCCTCTCATTAGTAGAGACTAAACCACAGCTGCTCCCTCAGAGGATGAAGAGAAGGCAGAATGTTTGAAATCATGATTTGGCAAGCAGTAATGATGAACATTTATTTTACTTCCACATCCAGTGACCCTTTTAAATATACACTTAAAAGCAAGAAGTTGTTTCCTGGGATACACTTGCTTGAACTGGTGCCAGCAGCGCTTTCTGTGGGATCCAGCTGCCCTGTCAATACGTCAAATTAAATACAAATGCCTCATTTTACTTGTGGAAACATTCACTCGGATCCTCATTCACAAAGTTGTTTGGCTTGATGAATAATTGTCTCAAAGTCATATGAACTGTATTTATTCATATGATGAAGCAGGCAAGGAAACAAACGGCCTGTCAGGACTAATTATTTGCTCCAACTGGTTTCTGTGTTTGTAGACGCCACAAAGATGGATCTAAAGCACAGAGAGCTTAACTTAACGAAGGAGCTGGGGGCTTCCAGTGCCTGGTCACTGGTAATGGGTTTGTCTATCCCCTCTACTGATAAGCTTCAGCTACTGACTCATGCATACATTAATATCAAGCAGCTGATAGAAAAGCTCAATCCACTCAGCTGTTGTAGGTGCACAAACCTTGTTCAGAAAACGATACAGGGAGCCTCTAAAAAAAATTCGAGCTATTTTCCAAATACTAGCAACCCCGTGTTTCTTTACTTTTAACGTTTGAACACTAGCTTGTTTTTGCTCAGTGTCTTACTTTATTTACAGGCTTATGGCACAGTCACAAGTTGTTTTAGCGAGACATGCCATAGCCATATAGCCATATATTGCTATTTTCAGGCTATTTTAGTATACTCAGAAACAACACTAGTTGGCATGTCAATGGTACTAGACATATTCTAGTACAATTTTTATGAAAAATAAAAGTTTCACACAAAAAACAAAAGATTTGCAACACAGGGAAAACATCTGTACATGAATGGACAGAAGAGAGTGATATAAGTTATATATGTTACGACTTTTCAGGCCTAAGTCCTGTCAAAAATATATGTACGGTACTTTTGATACTGAAGAGAGAGTCTAAATTTGATGATTTTGTTGCAAGATAGGAAGTGAGGAGCACTTTTCTTACATGATTTCCAAACAGATTTATTGATGTTTACCCTTGATGCAAATCACGGGATACTGATATTGCTGGATAGAGTATGTGATTCCAGGAGCACGTTCATGGTGTATGTGCATTCTGGTTCTGACATTGAGAAGGAAGGGTGCGATTTTGGATGTAAATTGCACCAACCAGTTATTTAATGCTGTTTCAGGACAGCAAGAAAAAACAGGGGAGTGATGACTTATCATTAAACAGGCCTTGGAATCTGACCTGCCAGTCCAAATTTGAGACCCCATGTTGCATCAGATGAAAAGATAGAATCCAAGTAAATATTCCTCATTCTCACGCAGACAAAGCCATATGGTCAGTTATACTGGTAAGGGACTTTGTTAAGCCCTAAAAGGGAGACCTTTGTGTCTTTGCATCAGATAATGTTATTTCCAAGGTGACATCAGAGTCCACATTAGGCCAGGCATGAGGTCAGTGAATATTAACTTCATTTACACATGGCTGCAGACCAGCACAGTGCCACAATGGAGGCCTGCCTGTTGTGTTTAGTAACGTGAGAGCCCCGGCTGACAGGACACTGTCAAGACGGAAGATGGATGATCGCAGCAGTTGACCCCTGATCGCCAGCAGAGTCAACTCTCTGGCCCCCTCTCCCTGCATGACAAAAGAGCCCTCCCCACGGTGCAGCAGCCCTCATCTTCACTTGCACTAACAGGTTCAGACATCTCTATCGATCCCTGCTTCCATATCTCTTGCAATTCTAAGCTTTTCCCTTTTTAGCTATCCAAACTGTGACACAGATGTCTCTTTTGTAATCGCTTGCCTGCTGACTGCTTAAAAGGAATGTGATCAGACAGGCAACTCCATGTCAGAAGACAATATCGGTGGTGTTCTGTGTTGTGTCCCTGTGGCATGCGGGTGAAAGTGATATGTGACTGGTTCCTGGGTCCCGCCGCCTTAAGAGGCAGCAGGGAGGGCCCTGTTGTCAGTGGAGCTGCTCCTCTGGGAGGCTTCAGGCCACTGGCTCTTTACTTCAATCTTCCTTTAAGAGGAAAATCAATAACTTATTATATAACTGTACACTTTTTCCCTTTTACATCCAGAGCGGAGGAAGCAGAACTTAAAATGTGCTAGGGATTGCTCTCCGACCCAAAATTCTGATGTCTTATGTTAAAATAAGTCATTCTCTGCAAAACAGGAGTGCCAGTGTGTGAGAATATAAATACATTTAGGGTTAGGGTTAGGCTGCAACTAATGCTTACTCTCATAAAGTGACGACATATTCTTTAACTTTGTACCTACCTAGACTATTTGGCTTGATACCACTAGGGGGGAATGAGGAAATATATTTTGGTTTGTAACCAGCCCTTTAATAGTAGTCCAGATCTGCACCAGCACTAGTGGTCATCTGAGGCCAAGTGTCTAAGTGTCTTTTGTCAGGGGAGGCCACAGGGTCCTGGCCACAGCAGTGACGAGCAGCTGGTTTGACATTGTTCCATTCCTTTCTGTCGCAGCTCTGGGACCAGAGTAGAGATTGTGGTGGATTTGAATGGGCTGGAGCTGGGTCAGGAGGGGAGGGTTGGTAGGCATCGGCACAATTCACAGATAATGCTCAGTTGCTGACTGGGGACATTTTCAGTGCCAATTTCGCTTGGGCTGCAGGGGGCTATGGATCAGTCAGACCTTTGGACCCTGTGCTTTCATCCCCAGAATGCAGACTACTTGCTTCATCTGCAGTGTCTTTTAGCACAGCTCCCTTTCAGAGCTGACCACCTCATCCATTAAAGGTAGCTGCCTGGCTGGCCCTAAGGGCCATCTCTCCTGTTTCCATATGAGTTAAATGAACTAAACAGAAGACGATTAGGCAGGGACATTTTCCATGTCACTGAGAATCCATTTCAAAATGCTCACTCTGCGCTATAACCTGAAGAAGCAGAGACCTTTTAGGAGGATGGTGCACAGACCCAGATACAGTTCAGGCGGAGTGAGAGGCCATAAATTCACTGATGTAATGAGTTTAATCTAAAAATGCCCTTCATTTTACACCTCCAAATCCATGCAGTAAATCAGCAGGAGAGCTGAAAGAGAAAACAGGTGTCAAAGTTTGTTGTTTGCAATTTGTATTGCTGTCAACAGCAGTACCTAGTAGATGCAGTGGTTTGATGGTCTCAGTTTCAGTCTTGGATTTATCCTGAAAATTAAGGTTTACAGGATAAGACTGACGTTACTCTGTATTTTTCTTGTCAACAAATTGCACGGAAAAGCCAAAACCGACCTCAGTCTGTCTTTCAATACTTTCGGACTTCACTATCGTGTCTATGGCACTCAGCTCCAAGCCTGTTAGTTCCTACTAAGATGTAAATAAATAAAGATGACTCATAAATGTATACTTTATATCAGTGGTTTCAAACTGAAATTGGCTTGGGGCCACTGCTGGTATTGTCATCTCATAGGAGGGCCACTCCAGTGTTCAAGTACTACAAGAAAGTGCAATATTTCTGAAAATATACTTTTTAAAATTTCCATTACTAACATTTTTTCACCATACTGAACCAAAAAAAAAATGCAAAACAGCAGCTTCTATATATTTTTATAGATATTCGTTTTTTAAAAGTTAGTGGAAAATCTTTTTTCCTTACTTTATTTTAAATAACTAATTGTAACCTTGAACTGAACTAACAAATGCAATCCCTGTATACATTTGTACATTACTCTATTTCTTGCCAGATACCTGGCAGCGCTTCTGCTTACACAGCTGAACCACATTTGTCCTGATAGAGGTCACAGTTGAAACCCAGATTACAGCTTCAAGATGGGCATCACTAAGCCAGGACCTGTACTTGCATTTATTAAAGTTCATAGCCAAGAAAAGTTTATCACACAAATATGTGCTTCCAAAAAGGCACATCACCTGACTAAACGCTTTGGACAGCTCTGGGAATGATGGAGGTAATTCTCTAATTCTCTCTAATTGTCCTGTCATGTCTCCTTTTTTCTGTGCCTCTCTGAAATGAGTTTTTAGCTCACTACTACACTGCAAGTCAGTAAGTTGCATTTGCAACACACTCGGGACACTCGCCACATCAGCTGAGAAAGGGATATGCAAACAGCTGGAAAGTGTCACAGTATGCCTTGAAGTCAGCAAAACGCTAATCAAATTCCCGCATTAGGTTTTCAGCAGCAGAAACATATTCATCACCACAGAATATTGTGCCCTTCTCCACAAGAGATCTGCATGCTGTGAAATGACTCAGTTTTTTTCCACAATCTCAGTTTTGTGTAGAAGGCTTTCACACTTCATAAGCTGCTGTGATGAGCTGAGCAGGGCCCTGGAGCTTCAGGTTAAGGATGTTCAGCTCTTGTGTTATGTCAACTAGGAATGCAAGATCCGTGATCCATTTTGGGTCATCAAATTCAGGAACATCCATTCTGCCATCCTCCATGAATCTCTTCACCTCTGCTCTTAACTCAAGAAATCTCTTCAGGACATTTCCTGTGCTGAGCCAGCGCTCCTAAGTAAAGTACATCACCATATGTTGACTCGATTTCATCTAAAAAGGCCCAGAACTGGCAGTGCTGTAAACCCCTGGACCTGATGTTACTGATACATCTCAGGACAACAGACATGACATGTTTATATTTCAGGCATTTGCTGAACAGTGCCTGTTTGTGTATAGTGCAGTTCAGAACAACTGCTGGATCTGCATTTTCGTCCGTTAACTTTCTTTGTATCAGCACTACCGGCCTTTTTTTTTGCCTGTCATGGATGGCACTCCATCAGTTTTAATGCCTATCAGTCTGTTCTATGGCAAATCAGTGCGCTCAATCTCGCCGCACAGCTGCTGAAATACATCCTTGGTTGTGGTACGGCTGTGCATTGGACACAAACTCAGTCGCTCTACTTTCAATTTGAACTGGTCATCAATACCCCGACGAAAATGGGTAACTTAGCCTTGTCGGTTTTGTCTGTGCTTTCGTCAAGTGCCACAGAGTAAGCAGTGAAAACTTTAGCTTTGTTGCGTAACTGTTTGAGATTAAGTTTGAGACCCCTGCTTTAAATTCTTCAATAAGGCTCATTTTTTTCCAAAAAAACAAAACAAACAAAGCTGGGCACTGTAGTTTTTTCGCAAATGTTCCTCAAACTGCAGTTAATAGTACATTTGTTGGGGACTGTTAATACACATTTGTATGTACAAAATCAGGATGGTATGAGGGATTAATTCGAAATAAATAATGGTTTTTCATGGTTGTTTTGTTGTCAGTAAGAAAAATACAGATTATCTACAGCCTTATTCTTTATAGGGTCATTTCACCCAATTTAAAAAAACAAACAAACAAACAAACAAAAAAAAAAAACAGGTATCTAGCCATGCAGATAGTTTTGGTTTAATTTTTCCAAGTTCTGAAGTATCTGTTTCTGAGATTTCTGCCTCCCATCCAATAAAATGGAGGAGAATGAATATCATTTGCAGACATTTGAAAAAAAAAATAAAAATGTGGGTACTTTCCCGTTTATTCTGGGTAATCCACAGAAAAAGCAGTAGACAATTTTGTAGTATCTTTTTCCTCAGTATTCAGTAGTGCCTTCTCTGTATTGTGTTAGAGGCAGAAATCATAGATTCATACATCTCAAATACTGCTTGGTTAAGTGATAAACTGTATGCAAATTTGGGTGAATTGACCCTTTGGTACTCTAAGGTCATATATACTGTAAATAGAGATTAATGCAAGTGACGTTAATCTTAATTTGGATTTGATAAAGTGTCCATTGGTTTGCAGTTTAATTCCAAATTGTCCGACTTTCAGGGTAAACTTACTGAACTGTAGCAATACTTTTCGCACCACAGCAGGAGCATTAGCTTAAATTTTAGTATAACTTAATCAGTGTCTGGCTTTGATCTTCGCAGTGTACAGCCAAGCAGGCATTTCCTTCGGGTTTTCCCTGCTTAGAGGGCAAAGCTGCATGCCCTCCAACATAGTGTAAGGGAATGCTAATCTTCTCTTTGTTTCTCATGGAAAGCTACTTATCTCCTGCTAAGCACAGGTACCTCAGCTGAATGGACCGATTGTCTGTATGTGTGGAGTGTAGCAGCAGCCAGACAGAGTCATTCCAAATATGTGTGGGGTGGAGGGAGGATCCAGCACAATATGACATCAGATTCTTTAACTGTTTAAACGTATGCTTCAATGGCTCCTTTTAATCTTACCTCTCTTCTTTAGCCTCACTGTAACCATGTCCTAGCTTCAACGCTTCTTCCTAGGCTCACTGGAGGTGTTGGTGTTCGAAATGAGCTTGTTTGGAAGGGGTTCGACATTGAGAAACTCTATCTCCGTCCTGCGAAGGGATTATCAGCACCACTTTCTGCCACTGTTTCCCGGAGCTGGGTAGGCACCTTGCCTCTCGTAAGTGGGAGATTAACGTGTCTGCAGGCAAAAACCCAGGCATCTCTTTCTTTACTGGTAGAAAAAAAAAGAAATGGTGCTATGTGCTGGGAGGAAAAAGAAAAAAAAAAAAAACACCAGCTGCAACTGTTGTTACTCCTGTGATCAGACTGAAAAACAAAACATGTCTGAATCTAAAAAATTCGAAGTATAAGGCTCAAGAATTTTTTTGCATAACATTAGAATACTCTGAATATAGTTTAGATGATATAGAGCTACTGCCTTAAACTTAAGAAACAACTCTCTGTCTTCCTTCAAGGTGCGCTTTATTTCTCCCAAACCTTTGCAGCTACAAAAGTCTAAACACTTTTTCCCAGGTCTGCCTGCCTGTGTTGCTTTGAATTTACTCACAAGATGTACTGCCTCTTACATTGCAGGGGAAAACACTACAGGCTTTAGTCCGTAAAAGTGATGCAGCCTTAGTTCAGCATGCATAAAATGCCAGTAAACACAGGCTGATGAATGTCCGCACCAGGGCCTATTTATTGAGGCAAAGAACATAAGTCAGATCTAATAAAAGCAACACGCATAGGCCCAAGGCTACATTAATGCATAAGAAATAAGCTCTGCGTGAGCTATTGACATCCTTCTCTATAATCGTAACGCACGGTCATGGTCCTAATCGAGTGCCCTGAAAGTAAAACTGAAAAACATAAAGCAGGAGTTGGGCTTTTAAATAGCATTTCATGCTTGTCTGAACATCCAGCTAGTCACATGGCATTTTGAAATAGCTGACAGATAATGTTTATAGCAGCAGTAAGACTGGATTGCAGTGTAACAAAAGTGATCAGACAAGTTTGAGGGAGAAACTGCCTTTGTTTCTTTTGCGGGTAGCACTGGATAGCAGGAATATTTCTTTTGATACCAACCGAAATACATCCATAGCACTATTGACATCTGTCAGTTACTGAAAGCCAGTACTTAATTTCTTGTTAATTATATCCACCGAGGAGGTAATGTTTTCAACTGTGTAAGTTGGTTTGTTTGTTTGTCAGCAAGATTACGCAAAAACAACTGAACTGATTTGTACCAAACTTGGTGGAGGGATGGGGCATGGGCCAGGGAAAAACCCATAAAATTTTGGTCCAGAGGGAATTTTTTATCACTTTTCTTTATAAGGGATAGGGTATTTTTGCCTTGGCAATTATAGACACTGTAATTAGGCAAATTTCTTTGCTAGCTGCTCTCTGTTCTTTCCAGTCTCTGGGTAATATGTCTGGTATTCCTGTGCGGGAATACTACCTGGCCACAGGTCTAATGTGTGAAAACCTGATTTCACACATTGACTTAGGAAAATGCAATATATATATGTGCAACACACTTAAAATCAAGGTCCTGAAACTAGATTTTGACACAGGACTCTTTTCAAGTCAGGCCTCAACAAGGAAGACCCACTTTAAAGCCCCTATCACTTTTGTGCTTCATGGTCCATATTCCCAAATTAGCACATCTAGTTGACACACATTAAAGCTTTTGGGGTCACTGGAGTTTCAAGGGCCTGGGGAAGTTGTCCCATCCGAAAGGTTGGTAATCTAGCCTTGCATCTGAAAAGTTTGACTTTTGTTGTTAAATGAAAAAAAAAAAAAAAAAAATCTTTGATAAAATATTCTAAGTCAAGTTTCACCAACTGTCTATTTGTCTGTGACCTCATCCCAGCAAATGGAAATTGCTCAGCTGTCTGTGTGTGTCTAACGAAGTTTTGTGTTGCAAAAAAAGTACCATTTTGCTATTGGTATTGGTAACAAAACTCTGCAATCTCTTTGTAATTGAAACCTGAATATAGAAGTAATATATAGATACAGGAGCATTTCAAACAATATCAAACCATAGGAAGGCAGCTCAGCATTTGGGGTCAAAATCAGACAGACACAGAGGAAAACACAGTAGGAGGAAACATACTTAAAAAAACCCCCAGATGACAGGCTCTTCATCGTACCATGCCCGTGTTCAGAGATGATACTGTATTTTTAAAGACATTTCCCTATCGGACTGGCAACTATGTTACAGAAAGCAATGGTGTTTTTTTGGAAATAAGAAAATAAACTGTTTCCTTTATCATGCTTGACCCGTTCCACCTGGCATTCATCAGTGACGGGGCCTGCATGTTGGTCCTGTCGGCTGCTCTCCTCCCTCTGCCTCTTTTATCACTCTAACGGGGTGCTATCTCCAGCTTGCTCTCTTTGGGTCTCTGCAGCCCTGCTCGGCTCCCTTCAGAGAGCATTCTTTCCACATCCATCCCGACACAGGGGTGGATTTAACACATAATCAGGCCGGACGGGAGGGCAGGCTGAGAAGGGAGGAGGCCCGGCCTTGACAGGACTCATCATGCTAAAACCGTGGAGACAGAAAGGCCCACAATAGTCAGTCTCACTCTGGCTCTGGCAGTCTGCAAAAAAACGAGGGAATCTCCCACATTCACACACAGCAGCTCACTTTGACCTCCATCTGCAGCAATATTGAGACAGATGGGGAGAAACTCTATATCCCAGCTGACCTGCTTGGACAAACCAGTCCCCTCCGTGCTGAGTGGTAATAAGGATTGTAACCTTGATTGGATTTGTGGGTTGTAAGCAAGCAAAGACACTCATTCTCCAGCCTTTCAAAGACAGGTGATCATTAGAAATGTTTTTGATACTGGCACCTGAGTTTCGGTACCAAAACCAAAACAATACTTGATAGTAACGCTGAAATCAAACTTTCTAAATCTGCATTGCCACAACTGTCCGTAAGAGGTAATGTTGGGGAGAAACTTAATATCCCAGCTGCCCTGCATGGACAAGCCAGTCCCCTCCATTCTGAGTAGTAATAATACTTGATACTTTACTTTCTGATAACTAATGCCAGTGTTTCCCATACATTGATTTATTTGTGACGACCCCCCACAATTTCAACCTTTGACTGCCAAGTGTTGATTTTCAATTTTTTTTTTCTTACTATTTCAAATGGGTAAAGTCTTAATTCAGTGCAGAGCTGCACACAGTGCATGGATTTACACTGCAGCCCCTCTTTTCCTCGCTCTCACTCTCACAAACACATTGACGGACCTGTCTGTGAAAAGCCCCTCCGCTCTGTGTAATCTCTAAATCAAAACATGATCACACGTGGGAGGAAGGATTGTTGTTGGCTTTTCCCCGCAGAGAAGACGGCTAGCATAGCTGCTAGTTAATATCGACTGCTCGTGCAAGTGGATAACATTAATGTTAATTTTTTAACTCTGATGCTGAATGTTTGCTCCCTCAATCCAGATGAATATTGAAAAATCTTTCCAAAGACAGTCTGGACCAGAGGTATTAGAGTATTTAGAAACTTAAGAAAACACATGTGGGAATGCTGAACAGTCCCACCAGTTTGATTAGATATCCAGTTCATTTGTTTCGAATATTTCCAGGCTACAACCAGTGCTGCTGTGGCAGCTGAACCAGCAAGAAAGGGGTCAGGAAGGGATAGGTGTAGCTAATGAAGAGAGAGATGTAGGAGAGGACGAGGACAGCCGCCAACATGCTGTTGTTGGAGAGCTAGCTAGGGCAGAAGCAACAGGTGAGATTGACAGCAAACAGCGAAAGAGCTATATATCGTTCACTTCTTTATTTGTAACAAAGTACTTGGCAATTACAATATTCACAATGGAGCCCCTTATATACGGTATTTTTTAATGACAGTGTAGGTGCCACAAATAGAATTCAATTCTGAGGGAAACACAGCTAAAGCTCAAATCATACTTTCTAAATCTACATGGTCCGTAAGAGCCCTTGTCATATGTCCATATCTACGAGGGTTTGTACGAGTGCTTTTGTGGATATCTCCATACAGGCAAAATAGATGACCACATGGACGCTACAGATGGATCAAAAACACTGACTGATTTTGACCTAGCACTCCTTGGTCTGGTTTGACAGTTGACAGGTCTTGATATTTGATCCTATGGACACATTTCAGTTGGTACCCTGAAAAGTGTTGAGTTTCACCAACCATGCCTAATGAATAAAATAGAAAACTACAGAGAGAAAACAAAGAGGGGAAATTTGGAATTTGATCTGTCAGCAAAGGCACAAGATTAAGATGTTGTCACCCCATGGCTCTCGGTTGTAATAAAGATGGTAACCTTGATGGTAATTAGATTTGTGAGTTGTAAGCAAGGGAGTTTGGTTTTCAGTTTCTGAGAACACTAGGGCCTGGATACCCTTTAATAGCTCATAAAGCTCAAAATATACTTTCTGCATCTGCATAGCATTAAGAAGCCACATGATATAAATACTGTCATCTTCACTTCCACAAGGGGCTCGAGGAATCTGACCAAGAATAATTGGTCAGCGTAATAGCAAGATTCTGACCAAGCATTCTTGGTTATATTCAGTACATTATAGTTTTTGATTCTTGATGCTATGGACGTATTTTGACTGGCACTTTATGTTATTACCTGCCCCAGCAAATACATAGAAAACTGGAAAAACTACATGGAAAATGAAAACACCAAATTTGGAATCTGATCTGTCAGCAAAGGCACAAGATTAACTGAGGAAATAAAGTGCCATGGCATCACCCTCAGACAAGGAAAATAATTATTTTCTATTTTGGCCAAGAAAGGATATGTCAGGCTGTCACGTAAGGAGTCATTGCTGCTCTCCCCCTCTCTCTCTGTCCCTCACCCAGACTGTCATGACACTGCCAAAGAGAAATTGGATGTAATTCAAGAATGTTAAGAAGCTCAGCTCAGAGGAAAAAGAAATAAACCGAGATCTGAAAAAAAATACTGAAATCTGTTTTTCCCTTTTTTGTGTATGTATGTCTGCATAAGATAAGGAGACTTTGTTTTACTCTCTGGGCCAGTGTGTGCTGTGATTGAGACAGTACAGTCACAGGAGTGTTTGATTATCTATATCCCACTACTCTGAGGACCTCTCCTTTCTCAGGCTCCTCTTCCTCTCTCTGTATAAAATTGCTGACTGCATCTTGTCCCCCCACGTATCACTGAATGAAAGTGCTTGACCACTGGAAGGGAAATCACAGATGCTGGCTCTGTAGCCTGCTGAGGAGTTGGCTGGAATGTAAGACTTGGATTTTTTTTTCCTGCTTAACCTCAACCCACTTCTCTAAGGATTGACTAATTTCTCAGTGTCGTAAATAAGCCGGCTGTTGTGTCTGCCATTGGGCTTTTTTAGCAGGTCCGTGTTAACAAATACAAGCCATTGGTCGCTCTTCATCTGTGCCTGAAGAAGACCAAACTTACATAAATGGGCCCTTTTTTCAAGGAGAGTCACACTTATACACTTCATCCTTTCAAATGCAATTACAAATTGGACTGTAAGTCCTCTTGTCAAAGTCAGTGCAGGTTGTAAAGAGTCTGGGGTTTTGTAGAATGTTTTAACATGTTTGTGTGTCAGTGTTTGCCAGTAAGGTGTCAGTCATTTTGTCAGTTAAGAGGCTACTGGATGAATAGACTTGGTGTAATTGCTTTGTAGATATTTCCAGAAGGAAAGTGTTGCCGCAGGGACAGTTGACAAAGAACCTCTCTCTCACTATCATCCCATTTTTGTGTCTCAGACTAAGAGCGTCTCTCGGCATCTGGTGCCAGGAATGGGAATTCGCCAGCAGCGAGTCATTGTGCAGTCGCTGGGACAGGAATGCTGGGCCGGGAAGGCTGTGTTTGTACTTGTCACTCAATGCACTGCCAGTGGTGGGGAGAGCTGCAGAACCACTTACGTGCCCATGTCATACAGGCATTTGATTTTTGAGGCCTCATTTGCCGCCTTGTTGGTTCTGTAAACATTTCTGGGTGCCAAAGCCAGTCAGACACACTGATAAACACATGGGCTGTCACTGAAGAAAGCATGGAAAATGAACTGCGTTTTGCTCGTGAATATGATTTAAACAAAAAGCAAAGTTTATTAAAACAGGGGCCTTATTTTTGTAGTTTTGGCCATCATTTCTATAAATTATAACTCTGAGTTTATCAAAGTAATTTGTCAGTTTGGGGAATATGGCAACATGTCAACAGCAAAGTCCAGTGGGGCAAGAAACACAAGCACTCAGACAATCCTACAAGTCATAAACAAGCCAGTATTTACATTAGCATTGGTGCCAATAACGACCATTCTAAGCAGATAAGGTATTGGTCATTATTATTATTATTATTATTATTATTTCTCTGTTCTGTTCTGTCCATTTGCTGCTGTGAGCTAACATTGAATAAAGGTACTGTAGATAAAATGCCAATTCCTGCATGCGCTTCTCAAGAAATGCATTATGATATGAAGGTAGAAATAGATAATAAGAGGTTTTGGTTTGTGAGTAAAAAGTTGGAGCAACCCACAGCTGAAGTGGTTGGTAAAGTACAAAGCCCCCTTAGGGTCAGCTGAGAAAAAAAAGAGCCATGTGTAAATCTGAACTCTTGGTGCCATTGGTTTTGCAACTGATTTGCAATCTGTTGGCATGGTTTAAAAACCATGCTCTCGGATTGGCAATCTGTGGGCACAGATGCAAATCCATGCGCACGGATTATGAATCCGTGACCCCGGTTTATAAACTGTGTGCATGGATTTGTAAACTAAGAGTACAGATTTTCATATGGCTTTTTTTTTTCCTCAGCTGACCCCAGAGAGGCTCTGTATTTAAGTGATGCAGAACCATGAGCAAAACCTTTTCCCTTGAATATAATTTAAATTTTCACAGACCTAAAAAAACACATTGGTGTATTTGTTGCCACTTGTAGTTACGATTTAAAGTGTAATTACAGCAGTGTTTAAATTTGCAAAAAAATAGCAGTGGTTTTGGATCAGTACATGATATCAGTTGATATCCTGAGTTTAGGTTTTGGAATCAGTAAGGGGGAGAAAAAGCAGCCTCTAACCAATAGAAATACTAAGGAAGCTGTAAAAATTAGAGTGAAGTAATAAAACGGGGTTATTCCTTAAAGTTTTTCTTACTTTTGAAAGCCCAACCTTCCCAGGCTATGTATTTGTCTTAATCTGCACTGTGGACCCTCTCCTTTGCTGGAGTGGTGGATGCAGTGAAGACAGCCCACGTCCCTGCCAGGCTTTCCCCCTCCGCACATTGGCCACCCAGCAGATGAGCTCTCAGAAACCCAAAGGCAAACAGACCCGCTGGCTTATCAGAATGTTTAAACAGTACAGCATGGTGGGAGAAAGCAGTGACTTAAACAGGATCTAGCCAATCTTTAACCTGCTGCAGAAAGTCCTTCAGTGTCATTATCAACATCCATGGGGGAGTGTTTACACAAGTATCAGATACTGTGAATAGACACAGTTTACTTTACAGTTTGTCATACTTTATCACTATAACTGTACGTACAGTAAAAAAACATCTTAATATCATGAGTAGACACTTGTAGACTGTATATGTTTCACCTGATCAGCATTCAAGGCCACTGCTCGCAGCTTCGTTGCAGCTCAGCTTTCAATTCATAGCTCAAAAAGGTAAAGAACGATTAGGGATAAAATCATGTTTTTCAATTTTTTTCCTCTTGGGAAACAATAATTGTTGTTGTTTCATGAGGCTGTGTCAGTGTGATAAATGGAGAATGACAGTGCTTTATTGTAGCTTAAATAGGTATATCCTGATCTCTGTCTTCCTCTTCGTGCTGCTCTGGAAGTGTTAAAATGAGAAAACTTTGCCTCCTCTATGCTTCTTATTCCTGACCTGTCACAAGAAGTGGTGGTCAAATTCCATAAGAAACACTAGAACATAACTGAGATCTGTAATGGCGGGAACCCATTATGAAAATCATTGCTTATTTCCCCCAGTGGCTCGTGAAAAATGTTTTTTCCAGTATAATTCAATAGTTTGTATGAAGAGCTATTTAGTCTTTTAGGAATCGTGTGGCCCAGATTACAGTTTTGCAAGCGGTCACTGTGGATTAGCTGACCTTAAGGCTAAAATAGCCAGACCCAGAATAGACATTTTATTCCTTGCTAATATTTAAACATTATCTCAACGAACACATGTGACTCATAGTGAGTTTGCTATGAATCACTGTGTTTGCTTTCCAATAATTTTCTGTCTTTGTCATTACTTGTTTTCATGTCTCTTTTGGGAACTGAGAAGCAGTCATAACCTCAGAAAAATGATGAGTGAGTGAATTAGTTGGGTTTAAGAGTGTAATTCTTAAATTACTGTCTCACCACACAGACAGTGGTGAATCTTTCTTGATTACTCATATCAGTCTCAGGTTTGTATACATTCTTGGTCAAAGGTAAAATGTTGAAATGATCCATGTACTTGTTTTCGATATATGCACTAATCTCTGTTCTCTACAGAAGAATGTTTCCTATCAGAGATAGGACTTGTTGTAAACAAGCCAGACCCCTTTGCTGACCTGAAGATTTTCAGAATAAAAATAGCCTTGTTATTTTCATCTCAAAGTGAGAGGTTGTAGTCTATCCCAGGGTGAAGGCTTCAGTATGATGCCGTGTCCTGGCTCAGCCTGCTTGATGAAGCCTGAGGGGGCAGGTTCATTCAAATACTGGCTGCTTCAAGATGTGACCACAATGGTTTGTTCTGTTATGTCCTCCTCATGATGTGAATTCAAGTGCAAAGCGAAGACTTTTTCAGACTATGTTTGCACAGGACTAATATCACCCCGAGACATTGAATATAATCCTTTGTGAACCTGGCTCAGATGGGGTTTACTAAATAAAAATTGCTGAGAATTCAAGGTATCAGTTAAATTTAGGGGGTGGTTATCTTTTGAAATTTTTCTATAAGAGCATGGCCATATTAACACATTAGGGAGCCCATGGGTAAAAAGGAGCTGTAGGGCGCACTGACGCCTAAACCCAATGGCCCCCAGCCATTTTGACTAGAAATGCTGGAATACTGCCTGGCTACAAGTTTGCAGTGTGTCAAATTAATTTGTACTAAATAGATAAACAGAGATATACTTACGAATGTACACCAGTGTTATATGATCTATGGTGTTTCATTGTTTTTTGAGGGGAAAAAAAACTATAAACTTTGATATTATTTTACCTCTAACAATTATTCAGATGAATCAAGCTCAGAAGTTTTGAACGGAAAATCACTCTTTACTGGAACTGAAATTTCATTATGCAGAGATTTGGGAGTGACTGATAAATTGCATGAGATCCCCAACTTATATGGTTTATAACTTTGTGTTTTTGTCTTTGTCCCCCTCTATTTCCCGTGGACTTCTTCTTTTTTTCTTCCTTCCACAGCATGCGGTCGTGGTTTCTACAAGTCTTCCTCCCAGGACCTCCAGTGCTCTCGTTGTCCAGTGCACAGCTTCAACGACCGCGAAGGCTCCTGGCGCTGCGACTGCGAGGACGGTTACTACCGAGCACTCGCTGACCCTCCGCCTGTGGCCTGCACAAGTAAGTCTGCCATGCCGTTGCTAGGTAATAACAGCACAGGCCACTCGGCGGGATCTGAATTTAAACAGTCACACATGCAAGGGAATAAACACACTCTGGTCCACAGGCCAAACCTGTTCAGTCTTTCTGCAGTGGTCTCATGAAAGCCCCAGATGTGTTCCATAGCAGTTCGTCTGCCTCCCAGTATGTCATTATAATTATGTTTGCTGGTTTGCATGTCTGTTTTCTGTCTTAGCTGGTTGCTAATGATGAGAGGAGCAATTTGCCATTTCCCGTCAGAAAGATTGCAATTACAGTCAGCAGCGGCAGCCCATGCGGCACCCTGTGTCTTCATTTGTCCTGGCCAGTGTAACAGTTATGTGACAGCCATTGATGGCTTATTTACACAGGCCGGGGGATTCAGTCTGAGGGTGGGGCTCATTTGCTTCCAAATCCATTCTCAAACATATGTTATTTCAAGGTGCTTCTGGATGTTTTTTTTTTTTTTTATTCCATTGCCTTCAGCCAATGTGCACCCGGATTGGCACACCCCAGCGGGGCAATGTTAGCTCTCCTGCTTTATCTGGAGGTAAACAGCAACCTTAAACATAATCTCGGCACCTTATCTGTGTGCCTTCATTCTAATGATAATGTATCACAAGACTCGTGGATAGGCCCACTGGCTTCTGGCAGCGAGATATACACTTCTTCTTTTTCTTTTTCATTATTTTTTTCTGATGTATCTATTAAGAAGAACAGATAAATTAGCATTTCAGATTCCGGTAATTTATTTTGTACCATTTTCTGTTGATTAAAAACAGCAAAAACAGATATGCATATGCAGGAAAATCAGCATGCCTGGTTCACATCCTGAGTGGTGCTGCTTTTTCCCTGAACACCCAAACTAGGCCAAGTCAGAATCTCTAATGTGTGCGTGTGTGTACATTTGTGTGTGTTTGTTTGTGACAGAGAAGAGACTGCTGGTGAGATATTATGCAAGTAGTATAATTTTATAGGGCTCCATTGGGTTGTCGAGGCATTAAATCGGAGAATCAAAGAGACGATTATATGGATTGCAGTTTGGATTTAATGTTGTCAATTTCATAAGAAAATGATTGTTTGTCATTTATGGGTGTCTCCAAAGCAGTGTGTTGAGCACCATCTCTGTCTCTGCCTGCCCTAAAGCTCTTTCCATTTACTTCAGCATATCCTCAGTGCACAGGTGTGTTTGTGCTGCTAGACGTTATTTGGCAGAAGCCTTGAATGTTTTCCAGCCTTTTCATTGATTTTTTTAAATTCCATTTTGGAAGAATAATAATTCTGGTGGTTGTAGGTTTATGATATAAGTGTTCAAATATTAACAACAAACATATTGTAATTAAAACAGAGTGAGATAGAGGGATGCAAGAAAAAATGTTTAATTGTAACTTGGGTAGGAACATTATCTATCTCTCATTAATGAGCTACGGTTTCCCACATCCATCTTCAAAATATCAGCCTCCTATTTTGCATTTCAGCTGGCTATTTTCCCCTCCATGCTTGACAAATTTCGAAGTAATGTTTTTAGTATTTGGGTCTGTCTCAAACTGCTGTTAGTATATTAGCTAGTGTACTGTCCAGAGAGTCAGCCATTTCCTTTTTGTCCCAGTGCTAAAATGGTTACTGTGAGCTGGATTTACGCTCCCCAAAGAAGTAGCAGAATTTACAGTCTGAGTTCCATCACATACTATATACTTATTCTAATTATGTTTTCAGCATAGAGTCTGACCACTCTGGAAAAATGAGAAAACAATTGTGCGAAAATGCCAGAATGCTGACCAAAATCACATTTTAGTAATGTTGATGGACACAATTGTCCCACAATAGAATTTACAATGGAAATGAAGGAGCTACACGCTACTTAAAAAAAGAACAAAAAAAAAAAGAAAAGTGGACCGTGTTGGGAGCACTCTGGCTACAGCACCAATAACAAAGAAATTAAGTCATGAACCATCAATACAAGTCACTGCTGGGGTAGTTTTCAAATTTAAAATTGTCAGTAGTTTTCCTAATTTTCAGTTTGATTAACATCTATAAGCATATGGCTTGTGTCATTTCAAAGGCTGGTCTACTGCAGCTTCCCCAGAAAGCCTAGTGTCCCAAAAGCCGCTGGTTTATTGGGTATCAACTGAATTGTGTTAACTGATGAATAGCAAATTGTTTGCAAATATGCACTGCTAAAGGGAAACATCCACTGAAATGATAGGTGATAGGTAATACTAAATGCACAGAGCTTGCAACAGGGTGGGCCGGAGAGAGAGCTCAATAGGGGCCCGAAGCTAATTTTTTCCCCGGGGCCCCCTAGAGTGATAATTCAACTATGGTCATTTCCTGTTTGTAGAAAACAGGAAGTGTATTAAGACACCTTGCTCGAGTTAGAAATGTTGTTTTTGTGACACCATTATGAAGCGCTGCCTTGCAATCCCTTCGCATGTGATTGACTTGTCAGTGTCCCGATGTTGATTTAAGCACTGACTAAACACATTTCTCTGTATAGTGATTTACTACCTGCTGAAGATAAGAAACCCAAATGAGACACTCCCTTTCCCTCGGTTTCCTTTGAATAGCTGGAATATATCCTTAGCACTTTTCATTTAAAAAGAGAATCGGTAAAGAACTAGGGCAATCTTTGATTTAAAAGGAATAAAGTGGACCCTTGCTCATTTCAATACACTCATTGGTTGTGCTGCCACATTCTTACTTGGTCTGGTGTGACCAGTAGCATATAGTGGCTATTGTTAGCTTATGTTAGCAAACTTTAGAAACATTCTGTCTTGCAGTGTAACTGACATTAGTGAGTATATTTGCCTATTTTATGATTTTATGACTTCTCTACTTGCACTACATTTAGCATTAACATTTCAATGTTTTCATTTCAAAAGTAAAACAAGAATTAAACATACTGTACTTTAAAAGGAGATATGTTTGTTTGCTGCATGTGATAAGATTCCTTTTATCCTTAAGGTCAGTTCATGGTTTCTCTGATGCATGTCCGCAAGCATCTGCTCTTATCCACGTGATATAAATTTCATCATCTGCCCAAGTCCATGTGGAACCTGTGTAGATGGCTGCATGCATCCCAAAATCTGAGTTTCCATGGACTATCCACACTGTGAGCACGCCGTCTACATGTGGGCCAGACAACTAAACTGGGAGCTTGTTTCATGCTCCAAATATATGTACTGTGTATATCCTTGGTTATGGTATTCATGTTAAGTAGTCACACACACTGGTATCTTTTTTTGAGTAATATTATAATTTTTTTGACTTTTTCATGTTGTTCAGCCAAATACAACAAACAAGGGAGCGCTTCTTGCCCTCAGGAGGTTGCATCATGTTTTCTAGTGCACGTGCCCCCTGTCTGTAGTAACAATAGAAGTGCGTTCGCAGACGACATCCATTCAAGGGCAAGCAGAAACCATGAATTTGCTTTTAGTCAGCCCGCCAAATGATGAAGCCAACTGAATCTAGGAAAGTGAAGTGCCACTATCTGATAAGGGTCTCTTTTGAACACAGTGGGTGCTGTTGAGCAAAACTTACGTATTCTTGCTTTAGGTGAAGAGACACACAACGTAGCTAATTCTGATAATTTCAGACAGGTAAGAATCCCAGATGGCAGAATTGTAGAATTTGAAAAAGACAAGTGTCTTGTGAAGGGAATCAGTAAGCTCAGTTTGAAGTTGCATTAAAGTTGCTTACCACGGCCAAGCAAATCTGAGGCCGGCCAATGGCCACAAACCACCAGTCGCTCTGTGTAGCAGATGGCAAGCATACAGATCTTCTAAAAGCCAGGTCCATTACTCAATTCTCCAACCATCCTAATCGGATGTTAACCGAATACACTCGAATATCTCCCATTGATCAAAGGCAGGACACACATGCAGTGGTTAGAACAGGAGAAAGTTCCCACTTCTTTGCAGTGTCCTCCAACTGTTCCCTTCTGGGTAATCACTTTGGCCAAGTAGTGTAGTAATTACTGAAGTTCGCTATAGCAGACTTTCCATTATTCATTTTCATTAACTTCGGGTCCTTACTTGACGACCCAATAACATTATATGTAAATATGTATTTTTACCTTGTATGAATAGCTTCGCCGTCCTCCTCATTCACCCAATACAATTTTTGTACAGCTTTCTGTATGTGCATTTCTTCATTCATTGCTGGATTAAGTCAGTGTGACCAATAGTCACCGTTATTTCCAGGCCAGGAAAGAATAGTAATTGAAAATGAATTTGAACTGCCTAAACAAATAGCTTGATTGACAGATTTTTTTCAAATCTGGGTTTGTAAAGCTACCATATTGTAGGCCTTAGCAAAACAGTGAGATGGATCTCTGGCACACAGAGATTAAGAATGTGTCTATGAGGATTCGAGAGGAAATGGGATGAAGATGTAATGTGGGGACATGAAAAACCGAATCCATGCTGAATAAAGATGAGGAAAGAAGTTCCAAAAAACATAGTTACAAATACATTATTAACAAAGTGGCATGTGTTGAGAGGGGGCAGAAAGAAGAAAATCTTTTGTCTTATGAATGTTTGTCGACGGCATTCATATGCAAAGTTGTGAGAAAATGAGATATATAGGGACTGCTATGAGCAGGCATTTTTGCCAGAGGCAAGGCACAGACTAGAGTTGTTGACAGTCTGGGGAGTGGACATCAATCATGTGACAGCTGTGAGCAGTGCTGGTGGAGGGGGGGCTGAAAAGAGCAGTTGTGAGTGGTCGTCTTCCCCCACCCCCCTTAAGAATGTGCCACCTCAACAAGTTGATATCACTCACAAGGTCCATCTTGCCCGGAATGGCTAGAAGACTGTGAAAGGGCTGTAGAATGTAGGGGCTATCGTTAACACCAGATATCAGAACTTGTGTTAAGCGTGTTATCTAAAAATCTTACATCTTACATCTTCTTCTTCATTTTGATCTCAGACTGAAGCTCTGGCCCAGATTCACTTAAAGGGAAATGCAGGTGTAACCCACTTGTATATTAATTTTGTAATTTTGGTTTTCAAACTACACTCACCACACTTGTACAGTTTTTGTGTTAAATGGGATAATTATGAACAATTTCGGTTGCATTCACTTTAACACTTTATTAGATAATCTGGTTTTTTTTCCAATTTGTCTGCTAGTGACTGCTCAGGTTTCTTGCCCCATCAGACCTTGTTATAGCAATGTAAGCGTGTTCCAAGATTTTACCAATTACTTTGGTCAGGGCTGCCTTTACCAACAAGAGTGACCTGGGGCAAAAATTAGATGTGGGCACCTTTTTAGGTTATATTTTGATTGAAAGCATCTTAATTTAAGAATATCCACCATAAAAGCATTTGTCAACCGAAAAATTTACGATGTTTAAGATGCTGTTTAAGATGTCCCAATCCTGGTCATTCACATGTGAATTCAGTGTAAATTATTGAATGTACACTATATTAATATAAACTAAGTTTATATTAAGACATTAATTTCAGAAGGCCTTGGTCATAGTTCTGACTGATTGTTTCACTACCATGACAAGAGAGGCCTAGCAGCATGTCGTTCCACAATGCTTTCATCAGATGTTTCGTGCTGACAAAACTTCATTTTTTGAATATATTTCTCAGTGAAATCTCTGAGCTATTAGCCTATGCAGCTGCAGTGCACAAAAATGTGTGTATTGTTCTAACACAGTCTTGGTGATGATTTCCTTTAATTTTTTATTCCTGTCCTTGTGCCATCATACACTCTCCAGAGACTGACGCTGAAATGGAATTTCAGCTTGCAGCACACATTTTGTGCGCGCAGCAAATCCAATATTGAATTCAGTGCAGTGCTGAGCTATTATTGAAATTTTTGGAATTTTTGTCAACAGCAGTCGGAAGACCTCCAGCTAAAAAAAAAAAAAAAACTCTTCTTCAAGCTCCTCTCTTCAGCATGGCTTCCCTCATATAAGTTCTGCTGCAGCCACATTATTAGAGGCTAGGTCACGGGGTCACAACACACATTTGTAGAGTGAGGATTACCTCATGGGTGATTTGAATACCACTCACCCCTGCCGCCCCTCTCCTCACAGTTCCCCAATTAGAACACAGCCAGCTAATAGGCTGTGGAGGGTTAAGGCAGCCCTGAGCACATCTCAAGGCCGATAAGTGCTGGGTTCTTCTCTCATAAGCTGAGATTTTATCAGGTCTCTCAACTGTGCACAGAATGGAGCTGGGCTTTGAAAAATGACCTAAAACAATCTGCTACTATACTATATTTTCTATAAGGTAAATTATCAGCTGAAGGCTTTCTTTTCACCACTTTTATACATGGGAGTTCTTCGTTTATCCCATACAATTGCATACTCTACTTCAAGTCTGTGCCACATTATCAAGCAAATGATGCAGCAGGAAACTTAAACTGTGCATGTACATATTCCATATTTATGCACAACAACAAAAATACCCTCACACACACACTTGCTCACGCAAGCTTGGTCACAGTGGCAGCGTTGGAGGGAAGCTAGCAAGTGATTGAGACATTTCAGGCTGTGGGGGCTGGCAGGCTAATCCGTGAAATGAAACTTGACTGGGAGGAGGGGTGAGAGGAGCGAACACGAAAGATAAGACAGAGTGGGGGAGTGAGATAGAAAAAAAAGAGTAAAAAGAAGAAGGAGAAGGACTAGCCCTAGAGCTATAAGGATGAGCAGACAGACAGACAGTGGAGGGCTCAGGATGTGGCGCAAATCTGTGCTGCAGGTAAATTGGGGGCAAAAGAGTTTCGTATTCCTGAGTTCAGACAGAGCCTATTCAGAGAAACAAAGAGACGCCAAGGCAGAAGAAGAAGAAAGAGAACGGGTTGACGGGTTCAGTAGGCTTCAAACAAACTGGGTCATATGATGTGTCATCTTACCATGTCTGAAGGGACAAGTGTGCATACCTTTTCCAAGTGGCCACACTTGGTGCTGGTTAAAAGGCCTGCCTCTGTAGCTTTCCCTCCTTATCTCTTCCGATTCTTCCATCGGAAAAGGAGTTTCAGTCACTGTTAGACAAACTGACAAGCACTTCATTTGAATCATACGGCATATCTTTGAAGGAAGAGGAACAAAACTTGCAGGATAGTGTGCATCTAAAAAACAAGACAAAGGTCACACAGATTCTGGAACTGTCTAATTTAATTTCGTTTCATCTCTTGTTGCTGTGAAATCACCACTTTGATCTGTGGCACCTGAGACCCAAATTAGAGTGGCAAAAGCAAAATGAGATGTTATCATCGCTAACTGTGGCCATAGAAATGGTAGAATAAAAGATCCCTGAGGTTTGGGCTGTGGTCAGGAGGTGTGTATGTGTGCACATGTTCGTGGGCGTCCAAGTGCCTATGTGTTGAGGCACACCTTCCCTTTGTCCTCGAGGAAGATTGAGAGCACAGGTCGAGTGTCAATGGCAAGGCTGAAGTCGAGTGGCACTATCAGCATTCACTCCTCTCCACTTCACCTGCCACAGGTGGCTCTTTCATCTTCCCAGTCCACAGTCTGTCTCTTATCTTACCCGATAAACATGAATATGGATGTCTCCGTTGAGTCCTCAGGTCTAACAGGAAAAACAACTGAGTGCTCTATTAATGAATATCGTGATAGCAGTTTTAGCTCAATGCATATGCATGACCTATTTTGTTAGTTAATGTGACAAATTTAATGAGTTGAGAGGTCCCTCGCCAAGATCCCTCAAAGAATATTTCCTGAGAAAACAGAACAGTTTATATCTCTCAGAGAACAAAATGAAGATGTGCACAGCACCGAACAAAGAATTCTTGTCATATAATCTCTACTGTGATGGGGGAGGTTATTTACTGTATATGAACATATAGGCCAAAAAGCCAACAGCCTAGAATTTGAAAGATGAAAGCAGCAGTTTTTTTTTTTTTTTTTTACGAGGTGAGCTAATCTCCTTGCCATTACTTGAACATTTACAGGCAAATGGTCTGTGGTGCTGTTCACTTTTGATGCCATAGAGCTAGTTGTAATTGTATGTCAAGTGAAATTGTATATGGCATTTACAGGATGGTGATAATCCAGGTTCAAATCTTGTTCATAAATTCTGTGCGTCAGCCAGGCTTTGATTCTTTTTTTGGGAGACATTAACTTTAAGTGTCCTGCTGTCTACATGATATACCTTTCCAAGGAAAACCTGTAAAGCCCCTCCCTCCAGCGGGGGGATGGCTGTATATTTTTGGAGAGCAGGACAACTTAGAGAGTGAATGTCTGGGGCTTCTGATTCCCCTCTAAGCATGTGTCTGACCATGGCTAAATCATTTCAATAGCAGCGACAGATTTTATGCTGTTAACAGTCACTATGTAAACAAACCCCTCAGTCCATCTGGATGAATCACTGACTATGTTCGCATGAACGAGTACACTGTTAAAAAGCAATAGGTTGTTTAAAATTTTAAATATGAGGAACTGGGCTGCCTTAAAGCTGCAGTAATCATTATTTTTAAATTAACAATGGCTCAGAATACCACATGTATCATGATAATGGTAACTTTTGGTGACAAACCGAAAGAAAATTGAAGCACCCATCAGCTCTACAGGGCTTTTTAAAATGTGTCAGCTAGTTGTTTCTGTGTTATGGTCAGCAACTTTCCAGGTTGGGTTCACTCTAATCGTGCTAGTCAACGTGATTTCCTGTAGCATCAGGCAGTTTTTGTCAGCAGAAATGCTCTGATAAACCCAATGTACAGCACCAAAGACCAGACAGAGGAAGTTAGTGACTGGCTGATAAACATAGTGAACTGCTGAGAAGTGTGACAGATGTTTTTCTCAAGAGTTTTTGGGGAACAAAACAAAATTTGAAGGAAAGAAAAGAAAGCTGAGTTTAAATTCATCAAGGGCTAAAAACACAACTCAAAAGTAATGTTTATGTTGAATAATATGTCCACCATGCCTGCTGGATGCTAGCATGTTAACCATGTTAACTTTGCAAAGTCACAGTATGTCAGTTGTGCGTGATTTTTAGCTTATTGTGGAGTTTTAATTTTGCGTGTAACTGATGTATGTATTACTGACTTATTTTGTCAATGTGAGAAAACGTCTGAAGAAAACAAGCAAGACAAACTTAAGAAATCGAGCTTAGCTAAGTTACAATAACAAAAGTTGCCCCCTGAGCTAACTTTCGAGTCATATTGTTTTGTTAGTTGTTAGTAGTTAGCAGTTTCAAGTCTCTTTTCTCAAACTAATCTTTACAGGTTTTACTCTACTGCTAGCAGCTAAAATATGTCAGAATCGGTTAAAGTGCTTTGACATCTTTTTTTAGAAGAATATAATGAAAGAGGAATGAAGACTTTCTGGAGAATTTTTACCCGAATACAGTACATGCTGGAAAGTATGCTAATATGTCAACAATTTAATTCAATTCAATTTGATTTAATTTCATTTATATAGTGTCAAATCATAACAGAAGTTACAGTAATTGTTTTTAACCGCTTACTTTGATGAGTTAGCTAAACAATTGGGTGAACCTTTAGTCAAGTCATCATTTTAAGTTTTAAGAATATGGATATAAGATAAGATAATATTTATACAGATATATACACACACTATATACAGTAATAATACAGTAGTATGATGTAAATGAACTAGAAATCAAAGTCAATAATGGTAAAGCATATACTGACATGATAATATAATAATCTTCTAATCTAAATAATCTAAAATTGGCTACTGGTTTTAATGTTGTGGCTGACTGTTGTAATGCATTCCGTAGCCCCTTACCGTAACCTTGACCGTCACAAATAAATGTCTAACCCTAACCTAAACCTAGTTCTAACCTTATCCCTAAAACCACATTTTCCCCTCAAACAGCCATTTAAATTTGTGGGGTCTAAAATTTTCCCGGTCTCCTGGTTTTCAGGAAAGTGTCCTCACAACTCCAAAATGTCCTCACAACATTTCAAATCATTTCAAAACATTTCGAAATTTGTCCACACAACCATAGGAAGACATGCACGAACACACACACACACACACACACACACACACACACACACACACACACACACACACACACACACACACACACACACACACACACACACACACATCCTTGTTTTACTGTTCGTTGGGACCTGTCATTGACATAATGTATTCCCTAGCCCCCTACCCTCACGTTAACCATCACAACTGAATGCCTTACCATCACCCTTATCCTAACCCTAATGTAAACCTAATTCTAACCCTCAAACAGCCATTTAAACTTGCGGGTTTCAGCATTTTCATTTCCAGACCCCACAAATATAGTAACCCCCCCACACACACACACACACATATACATGGGTACATGAACACTTAATAAGAGGAGGATGAACGCAATCCCATAATTCTCCCCCCATGAGTGAATCTTCCCTTTCTTGATTTATATGATAAGTAAAAGTAAAAGTTAAAGTCTCATGGGAAGAGAAATCTTTGCCAAAAATCCAACTCTCACAAAACAGATGCAGATGTATAATCTTTAGCTTGCTATTATTTTTTTTTGGCATGTCCTTAAGACACAATAAATAGAATATTTTAAGCAAATAATTTATTTTCAAATGCTCTATAAAGTCATCATTTCAAATTTAATATTTAAAAATGTAAGAAGCTGCTGCTCTAGATACACCTAAAGGTGAATAAACTTTTAGAGTCAGAACCCATCTTAACATCAAATTTACTTTATAGTTCAACACTCATATTTATTTAATCACTTATTTATTTATTTATTGTTAAAGACATGATAACTGAAGGAGAAAAGTAAATCGACAATCTACACCGATCAGCCAAAACATTAAAACTGGTAAGTGGTTTTAATATTGTGGCTGATCGGTTTATACATATTTAAATATAAATAAATAAATATATAAATATGAATTTAAATATAGTGTAATATAAATATGTTGCATGTACTCTGACTATGAAATTATTCTTCCTTTGAATCTCTGGGCTCCACTGCTTGAGTGTAACGAGGCTCCACAGCCCTGTTAAACTGACCTTGGTGCCTGCCAGAGCTGACTTCCTTTCTATGTACCGGCACAGTTTTTTTTAATTTTTATTTTTTTTTCAGGATCTGAGTCATATTATAATTGAGTGTCAGTGTTTGGCTCTAGGGCTGGAGCTGGCATGTCCCGTAGTTTTTTTTTTTTTCCTCAGAACAGAGAAAGCACAGATCCAGTCAATGTACAGTCTTGGCTGTCACTTTCCTTGGCACTCAGTTATTTAATTCTGGTTTCCTCTGTGTTCACCTCTGACAGGACCTCCCTCGGCGCCACAGAACCTGGTCTACAACATCAACCAGACCACTGTTAGCCTGGAGTGGAGCCCACCAGCCGACACGGGCGGCCGCAACGATGTCAGCTACAGGGTTATATGCCGGCGCTGCAGCTGGGAACCCGAGGAGTGTGTTCCGTGTGGGCCAAATGTGGGATACTCTCCTGCACAGTCAGGATTAGTGGACACTTGTGTGACCATCATGGACCTGCTTGCCCACGCCAACTACACTTTTGAGGTTGAGGCTGTCAATGGAGTGTCGGACCTAAGCCGCACACAGAGGCTGTTTGCGGCAGTTAGCATCGCTACTGGTCAAGCAGGTAAGGACTCTTACATCAGAGTGTTTATTGATAATGTTGATAATGAAAATTTCTCTCCAAAGTTCTTCAGTGGGGTTAAAGCAATTTTTGGAAACTGGAAACAGTTGATCTTCTGAACTTTTCTGGATATTAGCAAAGTTTCTTTGTTTACAATTCTCTTGAATCATTTCCACAGCAAACATAAAAAAATTATATTAAAAACATCCCCGAATTCCCCATTCCCTGCTAACCAATATTCTAACATGTTTTTGTTGTATAGGATTGACTTGGCATGTGGTTTTGGATGGATTATGGATTATTTGTGTTTTTGTTTCTTTAGTTTAGAGAGATAGATCAAAATTTGGGGAAATACACTTATTCACCTTCTTTACAAAATTTTGATGAGAAAATTGATACAAATCTCATGTCTGTGTGTTAAGTACAGAGCTGGAACCAAGAATCGATTAGTCCAGCATTAACTTCAAGACTGGAAATAATAAGAAACAGCTAGCCTTGCTCTTTCCAGTGTTCAAAAGTACACTTACCAACACATCTAAACATCTCACTAATTTGCATCTTGAGTTTTTAATCCATACACAAACAAAAATGTAAAACCTACAATTGGTGCTTACCGACAGTATCTGGCAACCAGTGGTATAGCCAAAAATGCTTACTCAAGAAATAGCTAAAATGCCTTATTTGCCCAAAAAACCCACATTTTTGTTATTACATTTCTGGTTGAGTATAGATTAAACAAACAAGGTAAACCATGTTAATAAGTGACTTTTAGAGGTGCTAGGAACTAAGCTAGGCTTACCATGTCCCGACTTGAGTTTTGTACTTAATGCACTAGACATTAGATCTGTGACTGAAAAAACTGAATGACCACATTTCCCAGACTGTTTCTTTAAAGTTGAATTCTGGAAATGTTTGGTCTATGCACAGTTTACAGTTTATAGGTTATGCTATATGATGGCATGGAGCTCAACCTTTGCTCCAGCTGAGAGAGCATTAGGCATTAGCAAAATTACGTCTAACAGTTTAATTTTGAAAACCTCTCATATGCAAACTATGGTAATGATCTCATTAATGACCATAGTCTGATATAATCATAACATTTCCAGTATACATTTTACTCAGATTAATTTGATGTGTCTATCAGCACTACAGTGGCAAACATTATTAGCTCAGCATGATGCAGACTCCCACTGATACCTAAAAAGCCAGTACTGTATAGCAGCTTAGTCTCAAGGGGATCTACCATAATTAAAATGCTGTGTTTTGCAGTGACAAACTCTATAGCCTTTTTATTCATTATTACTATGGATCCTCTGAAAAAGATTCCTTTTTCATGCTCGAGCAGCCATGTAACACAGTTGGCCCAAAAGACTATGTTCTTACCATGGAGATTAAAAGAATGCTGCAAAGAGAGCACTGAAGCTTTAGCTGGATATATAACCTCTATTTCCAGCTAACTACACTTGTCCTTTGCCATGTGATGGCCAATTATGTCCTGCTGCTTTTACATCATTATCAAGGTTTAGTCACTGACATTCATGTCATCATTTTAGTGATAAGTAAAGAAAAGCTGCTCACCTGCCAACTTTACGAAAAACAGTTTATGATGCAATAGATATGTCAATGTACTAGATGTGTCTATTTGTTGGAGCGACAGATAGAAAGAAAGAGGCACTGTATCCCACACACAAAATATGTGTGGGATACAGTGTTGGGGATGATGTATTTCGCAAAGCTCGATTCATGACAGTGACACAAGCTGGAAAGTGCTGAGGGGTTGCCTGGGCTGGGACATGAGGAGGTCAGCAGGAGGACGACCTGCAGGAAAAAAGCTATAAAAAAAATAAAAAATAAAAATAAACAATTAACACATGCTGTTTTAGAGTCACTCATAATTATACCTGGCATGTTGACAACAAACAATTACTCAGTTAACCCAGCAGAATATTTAGCCATTAACTATTGTGAAAGAGAGTGGTGTGTTTGGCCAAGACTGTGTCATGTTTATCATTTTGAGTAAGTGGCACCATTTAAATTGCTATAACACTATAATCAGTGTAATTGGCCAGGATGGATCAGGTTGCTGATACTTTTGTTGACTGATTGCATAAAGTTTTGATAATAGTTCATGTCAGCCCTCAATAGCTGTAAATTTGATCTTTTAAAAAAAAATAATTACACAGATGCCTTGATTTTCCCTAAGTGTTTTGTGGTATCAGGGTCGAACAGCCTCTGAAACAATATTTAGACCATGACGCAACACTAAAACTCCTCTTTTAAGCCAAGACTAATCAAATTCCTGTAGGTTTAGGCAACTCTTCAAGACAGGGCAACCCAAGCCATCTGTTCAGAGGCTGAACATTTCTGGGACAGAATGATACCTTTAAATGAAGCCTGAAAGTACAGACGCTAGCATTGAAAAGAATAAATCAAAAATGCACACAGAAGATCAGCATAGGCTTATTATGTTTTTTAATGCATGGCATAACTGAGCTAAATAACATACTTGATAAGAGGCCAGCAATTGTCTAGGCGCAGTCTAACCCTGGAGGAATTTTTTTCTGTCAGAAACTTTTATTTGGATGCCCCGGTACCTAACCTGCTAGAGTGCGTACATGAAACATGGACTAGAATTAGTCAGTTTCTAGAAGAATAGAATTGTTAATTTACGATGCAGGATTATACCACTAATCAAAACTAAACAACATAAAATGTAATTTCTCATTGTCTTTGAAAATCAACCATTTCCTGGCCATTTTCGGTAGATTTAGGCACAAAAACTACTTGGTTAGGCCTTCAATCAAGGACCACTTACTAGTTTACCGTAGAGTTTTTAAACCATATCACACAGTCTTAATCGTGGTTGAGTTTTGATAATATGATGTAGGTATTTAACTTCGATCACGTTATGAGGTCAAGAATGACCTGTTTTGGTCTTGATTAGGGTAGGGGAAAGGTCATGGTTTGGGTCAAATTAAATGGCTTCATTAAAGTTAGCAAGTACTTGTCTTAATGGTTAACTGCAGTGCTACTCGGTTAAGGTTAGCAAAAATTGTGGTCATGGTTAAAAGAAAATAGTGTTGACTATCAGTTGGAATCAGGCAATGTAAAGATGGATGCTTTATTGATCCATCCATCCACCCCAGCTTCCTCTCTATGAAGTTTGTGGTCAAAATCAGCATTAGGTAAGATATTGATGGCCGTGTGATGGGTCTCTCCTATTTCCCACCATGAGCAGACATTAGCAACACACTGCAGGGCTCATTGTCCTGCTCATTGGACCATCATAGTGTCCAGTGCTCTCTGGGCTGTTACGTAATGCTCCAGCACTTTGTAATAGGAAGGTCGGTGCTTCCTAAAACAAACGTCCCTTCCTGAGTAAGCATGCTGGACCACTCATTAGAGAATGACTGCATTATTAAAGCTTTTATGGCTCATCATTCAGAATTGATTAACCTTTGGGTGGTGAGGCACTGGACCCACATAGCACTGAAAGAACTTTAAAAAAGAGAAGCCCTCTCCTCCATCCCTCCCATCTCCACCTCCTGCATGATAATCAGAATAAACATAGGCTTGTAGCTGGGGACTGAGAGGAATGAACATGCACTGTGTGAATGCAGATGGTGATCCATCTGATGAGGAATTCACACCTCCCCTAATTACACTAAAGGAAATGTCTGGAGTGAGACTGGAGCTACACAAGTTACTGAGTGCTTATTGTTCCTAGAAACCTAATTATGTCTCAGCTCTGTCTTAAATGAGTTTAAGTAGAGGCTGCAAGTTCGTAAGCTTGATTTCTCCATCCTCAGCGGTTGAATAGAAATTTGTCTAGTTGAGGATTTTCGCTTTTTTCGCCACCGCCATATGTTGGAAGTTAAGAGTGTGTTTCAATCAGCATTCCATTGTGAGCCAATAGTAACACAGAGCCACTCTCTGAGGGCCCTCCTTGCTTTAGCTTTCCTCAAGCGCACTTGTAAACAAGGCCTTTGTTCTTCCAACACACTTGTGAGTGGGCACTGCTCATAGAATAACCATTCATATTTATTCAAGCAGGTGTCCGCATCTCTGAGCCAGAAAAATCACTGTGGAGAAGGGCAGAGAAATAGGATTTGAGACTGGTTATTGGCAAGGCTACAGGACCTGTGTGTGTGTGTGTGTGTGTGTGTGTGTGTGTGTGTGTGTGTGTGTGTGTGTGTGTGTGTGTGTGTGTGTGTGTGTGTCTGTGTACATGCCATGTGTACACATTCAACTGGAGACCAGTGAAATGGGGTTTAGGTGCGATCAGCAAAAGGTATAAACAATGTAATAAGTGAAAGGAAAAGCCTGTGGAAATTGATTTTAATGTTGACTGCTTGCATTAGCTAGCAGTAAAAATCCTGTTACCCTCAGATAGCAACTTTAAAATAGTTGAGCTGTGCTCTGAAGTATTCACAGGCTCCAAGGGTGAGTCAGAGCAGAAAACATGGGGTGTAGCCAGATGTAGCCAGATGCATTATTTAGACTGTGGTGAGTTTGAAAATGTCTCAGAATGCCAAGAATTCCGTGGCTGTCATTTGAAAAAAAGCATCTGATAATATAGAGACACCATTTCAAATTTCAGATTTGTCTTTGTATAAAGCTGTTTTTAGACATGGAAAACGTAGCATATCTGACTAAACCTATGTGTAAGAAATACATATTTTTTGTCATTCAAAGGTTTCCATTTATGAAATTCTTTCACAATAATTCGCACCTAGTACGCGTAGAAGAGTTTTATATGTTAATGTATTTGCAGTTAAAACTTTAAAGAGCTACTTAACACCCTGTTTTAGCTTGAACACGCCCCCTTCATGAATTCAAAAAAACCATTCGAACCCTGGCACATGCCACCACTGTACCGAACCACACCCGTCTTCTTGGTAACCCACAAGCGTTGGCACTCCCACCCCTCTTATAGCGCTGTCCAATTTTTGCTTCAGTGTTCCTCTACCTCTCACCCTGTCTAAACTGATGTGTTTCAGACGTTTGAATACCAAGATATAACATTTGATGGTCCAGAATTGATAGAATCGTAGTTACGTATGCAACATCTATATTGGCCGGTAATGATTCACATTTCACTTGCTCGCCTGAAGCATCTTTTTTACTGGTCAAAATTGAAAGCAGCGACAAGATTTCAGACGTTGAGATGAACATGTAAAATTGCCATCATGTTTTCATAACAGGATGAATGTCAGGAAGGACCTTTAGGCTGTGGTGAGTTTGACTGGATTGTCTCCAAGAACGCCAAGAATGCTATGGTCATCATTCCATAACATTGAATAAGACAGAGTCATACTATTTAGTTTTAAATCAGCCTTTGTATAAGATACAAGTTTCATACATTTTACACAGGATGAATTTGAAAATCAGCAAAGTTAGTTATCTTCTGTGTTTATTTTTAGCTATTCTTCTCCTCATTTGTTGTGCAACACTGTGAATGCAGGATGTTACAGTCCCCCTCAAGTACAAACCCACTTACACATTTAATGAGAACAACAGGATATTCCCTTTAGTACAATCTCTCAATGGAAAAAAAACCAAAAAAAAAAACCGCGGCACACAAGAATGTGAGGCAAATATTCCCATTTAGTTTGACTGCTTCAGTCAAAGTCTGTAGCTCAGAGTTCCTGGAGTTCAGAAAGGAAGATGGCAGAGTTAGTTTAATGGTTTGATAATTATTCATGTCTACAAGAAAGCAATGATCATTAAGATATTAATTGGTCTTGGATGCAAATTGATAACCCAGGTCCTTAGTGGTAATCTATACGGCCACTTTATTGACACTTTATCATCACTAAATGGATATTATTCATTGCATTTGTGAAAGTGACACTTGGTGAACAATAAGGCCATTGATTTATCCCTTTTTCTGTTCTAATCTGCCATGGTGGCCTTAAACAGAAGGATTGATTGATTCTGAGGAGTCCCCACTGACTAGTGCCAGCCAGTAATTTTTTAGTTAAGCAGATCCTCCTTTGTAGCATTTTTCCCCGGTTTTACGTTACCTGGGAGCCCATTCTTTTCACTAACCCCACCCCCCCATCTTGCAGTAATTTGATGAGAGCTGGCCAAAGCAGTAAGATTCAGCTGCTGCAATAAAACTGTGGTGGTCTCATAGCAGCAGCTCGTAGCACTTAACCTGTAGCTTTTCTGTAAATGCCTCCTGATTTGTCTGTCACCCAATCCGTCAGCAATGAATAATTTTCATGGAAGGTGCACTTTAATTAGTTTCCCATTTAAATGGCATTATCATGGCCTATCTAGGTAATTAATCTCACCAAGTATCCTGTTTCAGCCTTTTATTGCAGGAGGACGAGCTCCCTAAATCCCCCTGAATCTGTCGTGCTTGAATGACTCCTCCCTCATAGAAGCTGGCGTTGCCTCTTTCCCCTTCACTTGGTCCCTATCGCAGCCATTGGACAGTCCTTTCTCTCGGCGCAAGCAGCCTGTCAGAGCAACGGGCTGTTTCATTGCCTTGGAAAGTACACAGGCAGATACATCCATGCAGGGTTGTAGTCAAGAATAGGCCTCAACTAATATGGGTTTAGAAGGCTGATAGCTGCAGATAGACAGATAGCTATTGTATGGATACTTACTAGAGTACTAAATGTGTATTTGTCTGTGGCCTAAAACAGTCTTCAACAAATGCACCAGTTACCCTGATTGAGAAATATTTTCTAAAAAACTAGTGTCCATTTTTTGGAAATTACTGAGCCTTTTTTTGAAAATGAAACTATACTGTATATATGTGAGCCATTTTAAAAGCTTTACATAATAACCGAGGGGCTTGGGTAGGGGCTTTTTGCACTTTTTAAATGATCAATATCTACATAACATCATAGGTGGAGGGAAAAGACATTTAACCTGAAAAAGTCCAGTATTGAATAAGTATATCAGTCAAATGCTCACCAAAATGGTAGTCAGGTCCCAAGACCAGACCTTGTTATTTTCAAGTCAACACATAACTACCAGAAGAAATCATTTCAAAATATTTACCCATTTTTTGATAAATAATAGAAAATAGAAGATGCAGATGTGCCAATACTGGAGCTTGCAACAAGAAAATAAATATTACAGAGATTCAGAAAAAAAGGGGAGTCAGCATCCAGTTGTGTACCAAAGCAAAACTGAGACATCAGCAAAAAAGGTTTTGAGACTGAGGACGTGCAGTTTAAACACTGACATACACAGAAATATCCTTATTTCTTTGTTCCTTTGTTCCAGCAGCTAAATAACAGGTGGTTTTACTGGTTGGATGACCAAAACATTCTCTCAAATGTGTTTAATAGAGAGAGAAAAAGTTAACGCTGAAGTTAAAACCTTGCAAAAATAATGACATAAATCATTTTACTAATGCTGTTATAAAACATTTATCTATCATTACCTACTGTAGATTATATTATTATTTGTAGTCCTGGTATTACTGTTATCACTTTAGTTCCATTTACTGCTAACTTTGTGTTTGTCTTTGACTCTTCCTTATTTTCAATGGATTATGTTTGTTTATTTCTCCAGAAACTCTGTCTCAAGCCCTGTCTGTGTTTGGATGCAGTTTTATTAATTTGTAACATTTGTAGAGAGCGATATTATTTCATTCTGAAAACTGTCAGAAAAGTAGCAACATTCTGATGTTTTTGCCTCAGCTGGGAATATGTGGAAGTTGAAAAGAGAGTGCTGATTGTCATTCAGCTTCATCCTATAGTGTTCCCCCAGAACAGACACAGACATGGCTTTAATTATTCAGACCTCTGCAAGGCAGCAGAAAGAGACTGAGGGAAAGTTTTTTTTGGCAGTCAATCTGCTGTTTACCTTCAACATAGCAGCTCAACTTTTCAATCAGACCCTCACCTTTGTGCAATCATTTCTTTTTCTCTCACAGACGTCAGCCACTCTCATTTTTCTGCGAGACTTTGACAACTCATTTTTTGCAAAAGTTGGCCACTAAACAAGTTTCCCCGAGCATTGTTTCACTTATCAACATTTTTGGGATAATACATTTTTGTATGTCTTAAACACTGCTGTAAACAAAAAAAGGATTTCTCTGTTGGAATAAAGCAGGAAGCTCAGACAATGAAGAATTTGATTAGGCCTCACCACATATATACATGTTGGTGACAGAGCAATAGTCCACTGATTTGCAGGTCACCTCACAGAGCAGTCTGTTGACGTGTCTTTAAGAAAAACACGGAACTGTTAACCTACTCTGTGCTGCTTTGAATTAAGAGTTGAGCCAAATGCCTTAAATGTGCAAAGTTATCAAAGCATCAGCAAGGCTCAGATAATTATGATTTCACTGTTTGTGAATCTTTCCTAACGAGGAAACTAAATAAACTTATCTGAGGGAGAATGCCACAGCTGAGCATGTTTAGCTTGTGTCATTTTCCTACCTAATTATGGCCAGGACTCTGTTACTTCATGATGAAAATGCAACTTAATGGTTCAGTACACTGGTTTTAGTTCTGCTCTGTCCCTTAAAAGGGATCTATTATGCTTTTCCTTATTTTTCTATGATATACAGCATATAATGTTACTATTAAATGTGGCCAAAATTTCAAATAATGAATTAAACAAATGTAAAATTAATCTCTGTGAGACAAAAGTCCAGCCGTCAGACTACTCTGAACACTAGGTTTCTTTATGTGGTCATCCGCTCCAAGCACAGCTCATTCTCCCAAAACAGTCTACTTGAGTAGTATTATAGACGTTCAATGTAATCCAGAATAGAAATAACCAACGGTGCAGGTTTACTATTCAGTCATTTGGCAACAGCAGAATTTTACTAGCAATGTTAGCTTTTGTATTTCCTGACAGCAGACATTTTCCACATTGGTATTTTAGCGCATTTCCCACATGTACAACTATTACCGGGGGCATATATAGAAATAATTTTATATATGGATTGTGATTGAAAGACTAAATCCACCTTTATATCACACAATAAGCAGGTAATGGGCGTAACATTTACTGAACAGAGACATCCTGCTGTAATCTTTGTTGCTGTGGATGTTTGTGCTGTCCACTCTCATATTCTGGATCAGATTTGGGCTCAAATATGTATGGATGGATTTGAGAAGTTGCCATTTCCAATAAGTTATGTAATGTTACTTAGTTTTAGTCAGTAGTTACTTAGTTTTACAGTTTGCTTTCAGAACCTCCACACTGGTAAGAGCGCACATCCACACTGCTACCCCCTCGTCGGCCAATCACAAGAATGTGGGATTTCAAGGAGGCCTATTGTATGTTTCAGTCAGAGGCTCAAATGAGGTGCTGCATAACAGGCAGTTTGATATAAATAAGGGCTTTTTTTGAACTGTGAATCATGCAGAGCTACTCTGGTGGAGTCCCAGAATAAAAAAGTAGAGGTGGAAATGAGCACAATAGCTCCCTTTTAATGTGACTTAAAGCAGTACCTATAACAGATACTTCAAATGTCCAAAATAAGAAGATTCTGTTTGTAAGTATGTTAAAGGGTCAATTCACCCAAATTAATTTATTATTTTTGTTATTTCTGTCCCTCCAGTACAATGGAGGTGGATTTCTGTTCTAGTGCTAAAAAAGTTGGAAAAAAAGACATTTCAAAATTTGGAAATAATGCATGTAAAAATTAACGTAAATGAATTAATAATTTT
The DNA here is from genome assembly GCF_016859285.1 of Xiphias gladius. Lineage (NCBI taxonomy): Eukaryota > Metazoa > Chordata > Actinopteri > Istiophoriformes > Xiphiidae > Xiphias > Xiphias gladius. The sequence continues at coordinate 23,445,716 of NC_053403.1, read as the reverse complement.
TAATTAGGCAATCTATCCCTTTTCTGCCACTTTGTACTGATTAATTATATCATTTGGAATTATTTTTTAAGTACTTTTGGGAAGTAGTGTAAAAAACGAGCCCATATGCTGTCTGTGGAAGCAGCTTATTACGACCCATAGTTACGTTTTATTGTTTGGCGACCTCTCGCAGCTGTAGCAATTATGAAAGGAGCAAAGGAGGATGTCGTGTGACGTAGTATAAAGAACGACAGAGTCTGCGTTAGAAAGATGTTGGGGCAGACGGATGGATCCACAAAACACAGGACTTTCACATGACAGACTGCTGTTCGTTTCCCATTTGAAACCAATAGTCACCGTGTGTTTATTATAGTAACCATGATGACAAAGGTCCTCAAACCTTAAGGAAATACCTATATAACCCAAACCACGATCTTTTCCTAAACCTAGCCAGTTTTTGTGTCTTAAACTAACCAAGTGGTTTTTGTTCCTAAACCTAACCAAGCTGTGAATATTCCATAACCACGTTTATTATTATAACCATTATGATAAAGGTCCGGTATGCCACCACCGTAGGGTTGCTATGTTAGGGGACACTCCTATGGGTTGTAGCCGAGTCCTCCAACTTAAATGACCACATACAGTAGGTTTCTTGTCTCTACCCAAAGATACAACCCATAGGCCTTTAACCAGTGGCAGGCATACCAGACCTTTGCATTCATGGTAACAATAATAAACGTGATTAAGTTTGTGGAATAGTCATGGTTTGGTTAGGTTTAGCCATAAAAACTACTTGGTTATGTTTAGGAAAGATTTAGGTTTTGTTTAAAATATCTACTTCCTTAAGGTTACAGGACCTCCATCATCATGGTTGTAACAATAAACACGTGGTTAAGGTTGTGGAACGGTCATGGATAAAAGAAACAAATATTGGTTTCATAGGGAAAATGAAGAGTGGTCTCTATGTGAAAGTCCTGTGTTTTGTCTTCCCAACCATCCAACCCAAGCCCTATCCTTTGTAGCTCTTTACACAACATCATCGAACTTCTTCCTTTGCTCCTATAATAATTACTCCAGCTGCTCAAGGTCGTAACTATTGGTTGTAATAAGTTGCTTGCACGTACAACCTATGGGCTCGTTTTTTACAGGACAGTCTTGTCGTCTCAGAAGGTAGGGACAAACAACCTACGTGGTCATTCAGGCTGGAGTACATCTTGGCACAAACCTTGGTACTCCACAGACCTCATTCAATTTAAAAAAATTAGTTGTTATAATATGTGGTAATAGAATTTGGTGGAACAACAATTCCTCTTAAAATTATCACTATCTACTGTAGGCACATGGCTGGAAGGAAATTGTTTTAGCATGAAAAGTACCTTAAGATGACATTATAATAATGGCATTTTAATGTCAGAACGTAGCATTTAGCTGCAACATTTTTTCAGGTTTCCCAGGAATTTAAAAAAAAAATGGATGTGAGGGGATTTTGGCCAGAATTCCTTATAAATACTGGGATATTAAGTCCCATTATTCAACCCTGGTTTACAGTGGAACTCATTTCTGTTGACGAAAGATGTTGACCACACATCTGTGGACACTTTTCTGGAGAAATATCCTGTTGAATTCTTTTAGAATATAATTTTTTAAAGCTTTTAATGCTACAAAACAAATTCCATTCACACTAATTTTGTGGGGTGGAGGTACAAATGTATATACATCAGATATCTAAAAAACTGTACAAATAAAACAAAAACTTTTTGTTAAGATACGTTCTTTGTTTTTTAAATATGGGTGAAGCTACCCTTTAATGAATTTAAATGAGCTCGCTGTGTGGAGAAGCACTAGCTAACCCTGATTCTTTCTGTATGTGGAATATATTTTCCATGTATATGATAACAGTACATGAGCAGATTAAGGCATGAGTGCCTGAGCCCTCTCCATGCCACCACCACAGGTTGAAAGATCATGAGCAGAGAGTATTCGCTCTGTGAAATTACAGACCTGAGGGGTAGTAGATGAGAAATGTCACTGTCGACAAAAATGGAACTCTAATATATTCCATCTCAGGTTTGTTGGACACTTATTAATGTCTCTCAATGAGTGCCACTAATTGAGATAGTCAGTCTGGTGCAGCAGATGAAGCGTGGGACAAATAACAGTGTGACCTGAGAATGAAAGAGCTGCGATGAGAATATACATATTTAGCTGTGCTATGAAGCACTCTGAGCACGAAGTGTTCTCAAGTTGAGCAACAAAGACCATATTGTAGCATAGTGATGCTCCTGATTCACCATCTTTCCTTAAATGTTGATGATCTTTTTTCACTACTTGTGAGAGAGTTTCATTTCTAACAATTAGGATTTCTGGCAATGATATCTGATAATAATAAGTAAGTTTGGAAGCCGGTTGGTGAAACTGTATTATTCGCTGCTACGCCTTTTAAATCAGAAAAATGCATTGTTTGCAAAAGCAAACACAAAAGTGAGGCTATAATTAATTTTTATTGATTAAAGCAACACTTCATAACTTTTTAAGGAAGAAAAACAGATTCTTTCCATTACAAAGGAAATGTGGAATTCATAACCAATATAAGGCCCAGGAGTTTTGTTGTTATAGCCTTACTTCGTCTGGTATGACCAGTAGCTTATATTGGCAAGTATTAGTTATAACAGCTAGCGTTGTTAAGAAACTTTAGATAGATAATTGCTGTGTAACTGAAGACACAAAGACAGTTCCATAACTTTATAACTTATCTCTTATTTTGCCACTTTTACACTTTTTTAAAGATCTTTAAAGTGACTGACTCAATAGAATCTTCAGAAATGATAGGAAATAAAATGTGCCATTACCCTGTGATTGCTATTTGCGGCCACAATACCTGCAGCTCAGCAAAAGTTTAGCAGACTCACATTGTGATGTTATGATCTTGTCATGGTTTTGTTATGCAAATGTATGAATCCAGATGAATGAATCAGGGTTCAGAAGCTGTAATCAAAATCTATCAAAAGTTATAGAAGTTATTGAAGCTTTACCGATGTTTTGTGTGATTAATGGATAACAGTGGACTGCAGTTCATTGCTTAGTACATCAGTTTGATTATTTCATATGTGTATTTACATACATACTACATACTTACATTGCTATATTGTGATACATCTGTATGCTATTTATATGCTGCCTTTGTGAAATATTCTTATGGAATTTAGCTCGAAATTTTACCCTTGTCTTTGGAAACAGCAGTTTGACCAAAAAAAAACCCTTTAGGTCCACTTACTGCTCTTTCACTGGTTTCAACTACATGTAGTGGTCATTAACAGATGGGTACATCTTTAATAAACAAAAATGTGCTCTTGTCTAGGATTGAGATAAAACTAAAAACTATACAATCCGAAGTCACAGATAGCCTGCTGAAACAGTTGGTCAATTATGTGATTACATGATCGTCAAAAAAATATTAATTTTGATATTCTATTAACTATAGTTTAAGCTACTCAGTTGTGTTGATTTTCTGCTTTTCTCTGATGTATATTATTGTAAACAAATATCTTTGACTGTTAACCACAAAAAACAATCAATTTTAAGATGTCACCCTGGGCTGACTGAGCTCGTTACTTACATCTTTTACTAGTTACTAACGTATAATAGAGTAATGATTAATCAAATAATCAGGAAAGTCATTAATAGTTAATTGATAATGAAGCAATCGTAACTTGCATTGCTACAGCCAAAAATGAATCACAGGAAAATCAACAGACATTGTCCTTCTTTCCTCCCTGACAAGTTCCAACTGAAAAGTGAACTTCAGCTTCCATATTTAAAGTTGCTGTGTGCATTTTCAAGCGTTGACCGGCCAGTGAAGGCAGCTGGCTTTAGCTCTGGAATGCAGCAGCTCTCCATTTACAGCCCACGGGTGACTGTAAGGCCTCAGTAAACACCAAAATACTTTCTTTCCTTCTCTCTCTTTATCTACTCACTTGCTTGCACTCCGTCTGTTCTCTCATGTACATTCATGCAGACGCGCACACACATACCACACTCACCCTGTCAGCATGCACCTGTGACTCCCAGAGCCTCTCTTTATATGGAACACATGCTCGGGAATCTCATGACTTTGGCTGGAAATGGCTCCAGCACTTTGCAATGGAGCCATTCGAGTGTTTCATTTCCTGCTGAAGGAGTTAAAAGGACTTACAACGGTAATAAAAAGTCAAGCAGGGTTGCATTCCGTTGGATTCCAAGAACAGTGAATTCCCCCTACTGGACAAAACACACACGCGCGCACACACACGCACACACACACGCACACAGCAACAATCCCAAGTCAACAGCTAAACCTTGATCAGTGTTTCCTGTTGACGATGGTGTTGGTTGTGGTGACAAATTCAGAGTTATCTTCAACTATGGGGTTCCCCTCTTTTAGCTTATTGTTTCGGCTTCAAGGCCCGCAAATTAGATTCTTATCAACCTTGTTTCCAGTAGTAGCAGAAGGCTGTTTTCAGCGAAAAAGCTCTGATAAACCCATGGTACACTACCTGCCCAGCACCAAAAATCAGAAAGACAATGTTAGCAGCTAGCTAGTGGAGAAAGTTGAAGAATTAGCAAGCTAAAGTGACATATTTTTCTTACATTCATTCGGAGGGCACAAACATGGGCCTGAATAATCAATTAATCAATTAATCAAATAATCAATTAATGCATCTTCAAGAGCGCTTCAGAGTTGTCTTAAACTGTAACCTGTTTGGTTCCTCGATTTATGTGTTATGAAGATAGAGGTACAGTCACATTTTAGCATGGGGCCTCATGGAAAAATTTAAATGAGTGCCCCCTATATTTTGACATGGGGTCCCTCTACAGAACAGGTTCTCAAGATTAGGTAAAAATGCAGCACCCACTATAAGGTCCCTTTCAGTTTAGGTTAATTTGTGTTTTAGTAGTCCCTATTGCCAATTGAATTTGCCATTAATCAAATTACTACAATCTGACTTACACAGTGAATTTGGAACTTGGAAGTCTGGAAACAGGGGCATTTGCACACTTTGTCCTGTTGACAATTTAGCCTTCCTCCAGACACATGTTTTGGAATGGTTGTACAATATACAGTAGCATTGGTCATGATGGCAGCTATATTTTCTGAAGCAACATGTATAATTCCAAATAGGACAGTATTAGCTGACCAAGTGTTAATTGCTACTGGAGATATTAAAGATTTCACACTTTTGAAATGAACTTTACAAATTAAAAAAGGTAAGAAAATGTAAGAATGTTGGTTAAATCTTTGTGTCTGATTGGCTCTGCAGTTAGAAAAGTGAATTTAATTAATCATGTGCCCACTTAAAAGCTGCTCTTTAGGTTGCTCCTACACCTAGCCTTAAGTAGGAGTAAGTCAATTGATAAATGTTTCTTATTTTTCACTTATGGTGAAGAAACTTTGTACTCCTTAGGTGACTTGAAACCATTCTTTAGAGTTAGGAACTTTGATTATAATGGAGTCTTTTGTTAAGTATATTTAAAATTTGCAGTGTTAAACATTTTTATTCATTACTAGCACTTTGACTGAACATGGATTATGTTTGCTAGAGAGCATCCTTTTTCAAAGCTTTTGCTTTGTCTTTATTCCAGAATGGTTTATGGTTGTAGAACTGGCATAATTTTGGATTGTGCACTGCGGCTGCAAGGTGTTTGGGTTTTTTCTTTTTTTTGGTGGTGGTGGTGGTGGGGGGTCTGTGAACATGACTCACTAGAGCTTTGCGAGATGAAAGAATAGGGGGAGATTGACGGTTCGGCTTTTTTCCATCTTTCATTGTCTCATCATCATACTGTCTCCTGCAGTGAGGAAAACTAATTATGTCTTCGACCCCCTGCTTTACCCTGCCTGGTCCCCCTCCCCTTTTATTCAGATCATCATTACACATGGAAATCATAATGAGTTTGTGGCCCACCCCTTTGGCTTTGGAGGAAGGAAGGAAAAAAAATTCAGACAGTCCATTTGCCTCCACTCAAACAGGCCGTTGGCAATTACGGACAACCTTTTGACCGTTGAAAGCTGTCGCCTCAAATTCTTCCAGGGCCTGACCAAGACTTAGTTTAGTCCTACACACCTGCTACCTTCCTCAGCTGCACTTCTACTGCTTTAAACCAGCGCTGTACCAAAAACTTTTTGTTATCAAAGTAGAGAGTGTATATGACAGCCATCTGGTGGGGTGCTTTTAATCATTTTGTGTAAAACAACAGTAAAACCATTATGGCAGCCAAGGGGCTGAGAGGACGTTGGTATTAGGTGCGGAGCAGATGGGCTTCACATCTGGGTTAGAGGAAGTTAGTGAGGGTGAGAGGGATGCTGTGACAAGGTAACATGGCCAAGAGCTTTTGCAAAGTCTCCCATCTCTGAGCCCCTTTGTATTGGATGATCTCCTTCACCCGTCCGTCCTCTCTGCTCATTCTGCTGCATCCTTAGACAGCTGTGACAAAGAGTTACTTGGAAGTGTTTGGATCTGACCGAAGCACAACAAGTCCTGCTGGGAGAAATAATTGCCCATTTAACCTTGTGATTTCAGAGACTGTTGACAAAATGCAAGAATGCAATACATTTGAGCTGGAAATAGATCAGTTAACTTCAGAGAAACAACTGACAGGCATGTGGATGTGGAGAAAAAACAGGTTTTTAGGAAACAGAATATTTGCTTATATTTTTTAGAGGAAAAAATTACCACCTTAGATGCTTTTTAGTGTTACATATCTGCAATTTGTGTTGTTAAGATTTATTTTGTTGGTATTTTTGGTTTTTGGAGTACTATCTTTTCCTTCCCATTGCCTCTACCAATTTTTAGATTGCTTTCGTCCTGTATAATTGATTGTTTCTGCAAAATGATTATTCTAGAAAGAAGCCTCGTGTGTTCAGGGTTTACACAGTCAAGACAAATGTATTTGTACAGTTACACATTTTTTGTTCTTCGGGCTTTGAGTTTTAGCACATTCAATTTGAAATAAAGAAATGGACACTACATTAAAGTGCCAGCTTTAATTTCAGTGTGTTTACATCAATATACAAAGAACTATGTGGGTGATATGGCCCTTTAAACAAATAGTGCCCAAGTTTTAGGAGTTCAAAAATAATTGGAAACTTGGCTACTACATGTTTCTTGGGTAGCTGTGTGTTGTTTCAATGTTACTTCATGCACAAAAAAATCTCACATGTTGCTCAGAGTTGAAAGAGTTGAGAGCTGCCATTTAGTTTGAGGTGGAGTTGTATGTTATTATGAAGGGTGAAGAGATGACCAGGCTAGTGAAGACGGTAATAATGAGGCTCAAAAAAGCAAACATCTACCAGAGAGATATCAAAGATAGTTGGTTTACCAAAATCAACAGTTAGGTACACTTTGAAGAAGCAGGTGTGTACAGGAAAGTTAGAAAATGGCAAAAACAACCTGCTAGACTGAGGAGCACAAGTCTTGTGGATGAGCAGAAAATCATTTGCATGGTGAAGGAAAACCCCTTTATGACTGCACAACAGGTCAAGAATACTTTCAAAGATGTGGATGTACATGTGTCCTTGTCAACAATCAGCAATCCAGTGAGGATTCACCTCAAGATGCAAACCGCTGATAAACCTCAAAAAAAAAAAAGCCAGGCTGCAGCTCACAAAAACACACAAAAAGAAATCAGTAGAGTTCTGGAACAAAGTGCTATGGACTGATGAAACAAAAACAACCTCTGTCAAAATGATGTAAAGAGGAAGTTATGGAGAAAAAAGGAACAGCTCATCACCTAAAGCCACCACTTCATCTGTCAGACATGGCGGTGGTTCTGTTATGGCTGGGGCATGTATGGCTGCCGATGGATCTGGCCCGCTGGCATTTATTGATGACTTCACTGCTGACAGAAGCAACAGGATGAAGGCAGAGGTTCACAGGAGCATCCTGTGAGCTCAGATTCAGTCAAATACATTAAAACTCAATGGAGGACATTTCATCATTCAGCAGGACAATGATCCTTAACATTAAGCTAAAGCAACCACAGAGCTTTTCAGGGTGAAGGGGTAGAATATCCTCGACTGGCCGAGTCAGTCACCTGATCTCAGTCTGTCTGAGCAGCTTTCCACTTGGTGAAGACCAGACTAAAGGCAGAGAGACCTCACAACAAAAAAGAGCTGAAGAAGGCTGCAGTAAACTCTGGGAAAGTGTCAGCTGATGTCTATGGGTCACAGATTTCAGGCAGTCATTGACTACAAAGGATTTTCCACAAAATAGGAAATATGATGACTTTTGAACCCCTAAACTTTGGGCACGATGTGTTAAAAGTGCTATCTCTCACAGTTTTTTATATATGGATGTAAACTTTTATTTTAAATTGAATGTGCTGCAGCTCAGAGCCTGAAGAATAAAAAATGTGTAAATGTCGAAACATTTCCGGTCTTGGCATTTTAGATCACTAAATCAGTTTCTTGTATAATTGTAATATTGCTAGAATCTGCTTTTGGCCAGGTATTTTTAAGATAACAAAAGGGCCCAGAAAGAGATCATCATTATCTGTTTCTAACCATATTAAAGCTTTAAAACATTCAGCATATATTTTCTTTGATGAGTATTTTTTCTTAAGTAGGGGTTCTTGTAAGGGTAATAACATCTACTCCCAAACTGTGCAGTACAGGAAATTCAGTTAGGCAGACTTTCCTTGGGTCTGTATGCCCTGTGAAGCAAATAATTAGCATTGCATTATCCCAATACAGGAGCTTGCTGTCTTAGTGCTTTGTGGAACACCCTAGAGCTGCAATGACCAGTTGATTAGTCAACCACTCAAAATAAATTGGCGACAATTTTAATAATCAACTAATCATTAATGTCATTTTAAGCAAAAACGACAAATATTTTCTGGTTCCAGCCTCACACATGGAAGGATTTGCTTTTTTTCTTAGCCTTACTTGATATTAAACTGAATAAATTTGGGTTTTGGAGTGTTGGTTTGACAAAACAAGCAATATAAATATATCACCATGGGCCTGAGGAAACTGTGTTGGATGTTGTTGTATGTTGTTAATCTGTAATTTGGAACAATGGAAATGTTATCTTTTGGTGCACCAAAAATGTACAAACCGTGACCCCAAAATCGATGTATGCCCCAAAATGTGAATTTTGTATTACATCACATCGTGATTCATTCCCATTTTTTGCTGTTTTTTCATGGTGTATTATTTTCACAATTTTTCCGGCCAGTTCAGTCCCTGGAACTAGCCATTGTTTATTGCATGTGGTGAAATACTGAAACTGAGAAGAGCAATTCTTCTGTGAAAACTGTGTGCTGAAATGTATTCTCCGAAGAAAGATTACATCTAAATGAAAGTTGGAAGAGCTTGTATCCTTAGAGACTGAGTTAATTAAATTTGTAAATTCCTCCCAAATCATCTCCCTATCACACTGGTGACTCGCCATAGATTGCTGCCAAAAAGTGTGTCACAATGTGTTAAGACCAGTATACTTTGGCAGTAGACATCTAGATGAGAAATGAAATGAAAAGCCTGCAGAGACCCTTGTGCTTTCAGCAGGTTTGGGTTTTGTGAAAACATTCCTTCAGTGAAGAGAAATAATCACTTATTAATGCCGAGACGTTATTTGATTTTGTCTGCCATGCAAAATTAAATTACATCTAGCTTGCAAGATTCAGTGACTTAATGCACTGACTGGATGTATTTCAACTGTACAGGCTTGTTAATCTGACATATTAAAGATAACATAATGTACTTTCTGGCTTTAAATCGCAGTTGATAACACCAGGTGAATTCAGTCTGGAAGTCCACAGTGTGACGGTCACAGGAGATGAGTGCATACTGTAAAGTCATTGCCCCCCCACACACTGAAAGCATAGCGTGGTGTGCTGCAGTAGGGGAAGGCTTCTCCCCAACACTGTCAACATGGTTTTTGTTATTTTGTCACCTCAAGATAACTGAAGGTAGCCTGCTTTAAATTGTGTGAACATGCCTGGCATTTGCATTAGAATAACTCACCGCTCTCCAATTAACTGGTGACAAAGTGGATTGGAGATACGCTAAGTAAATATACTGGACATCTGACACAAAGAGGCAAAAGCCACTGTCTGTCATTGTTCCTGGGGTAATTGGGAAAGGGCTTGGGAGGAGCTCAGCACCCTGAAAAGCAAACTCACACGGGCCCTCCCACTAAGTCTTAAGCCTTGTCTCCCTCGCTGCCTATCAGGGAGAAATCCCCAATTACAGTAATGGCAGATCCTGCAGCCAATACACAAAGGCTGACAATGATGTGCCACCTTGCTGGCCTTAATCAGGACATCATCCTTCGTCTCTCAATTTAGAAGCCCTCTGTCACTCGCTTTGGTACACAACTTTAAGCGGCTTTGGCCCAGTTTAAATGGTGCTGTTATGCTATTTGGACTTTGTTAGGAGAGAAACTGTCTGTAAGGGAGTTTGTCATTTAAAAAACATCTCAAAATTCTCAGACGTAAAATGCAGCATGCACAAGAACTTTGCCCAAAATAACCAGTCCAGAATTGTTATTTCTTATTATTTAAATCAGGAACTATCTAACGAAAGAAAAATGAGATTACGAATCGGACCAGACATTAGTTGTTAAACTTTGATATTCTTCAGCAGTACTCTGTGCAGGAGACATTTTTCAATCTCTAAAAAAAAGTATTAAGTTTTGATTCAGCCCTAATTAACACCAATAGGAATTAAATTAAATACTTTCATCAGCTTATTAATTCAGACTGAGGCAGATTGACATCTTTGCAGTCTTCTGGGTAAGGTCCTTAACCTTGTTCCATCACATCAGCAGGAGACAACACTGACTAGCTGATATATGACTTCTACAAGACCGGGCTCTATACTGACAAACCAGTGTGTATGTGTCTGTTTGTGCTCCACACTGCTGGTGGTCCTCTTCTAGTAGGGAATCTACATCACAAACACCCCCACCCCACCCCTTCCCCTCCCAACCCCCACCCCCCTGCTGTTTCTTTCTGAGCCTGAATCCACACAGCTCTGCTAGTCTGCAGCGCAGAGAGGCCGTCTATATAGATATGAATGGTCCCACCAACTATTCTCGAGCTTAATAGTGAAGGATTAAGGCAATTCAGACAGATTTACAAAGGACAGGCTTGGGCAGCTTTTTTAATTGTCCCTGTGTGACTAATGGCAGTTGTTGGCATTTTAGGAGACAACACAATGTGTTCAAGGCATTGGCTGCTGATTATTCCCATGTGGAGGCTGAGAATTTATTTGACCAGAGCGTGATATTTGCAGCAGGGATAGATTAAGAAATAGCTTTTTATTCCTTTTTTAATTCCCTGTAAAGAACCACTTTGACAGCTTCCCTTTGTGCTGTACCTGCTTCTTTCTCCATCTCAAAGAAAATAGAAATATCATTCTGACAAAAGAAAAAAACAGTTAAGTACAGATTGAGATTTTTTTTTTTTTTTTTTGTCCAGCCAGTCTCCGAACTTTAATCGGTTTGCTGACTTCAAGGAGCTACAATACTTTCCAAAGGCTTCTTTCTCACCCAGTAGGGAAAGTGATTCATCTGCTCAGCTCGCAGTTTTATGTAACTATTCCCTGCTTCTGTTGTTTTAAGCAGCCCTCTCTATAAGCTTGCCACAAAGCCATGAAACAGCCAAAATGAGAAAACATTATACAGCTAATGGAGCGGTTACAAAAAATACCTTTCTAGATTGCTTAATGCCATGTGATGCTACCTTCAGCATGCTGGGTGTATCATGTTGCTCAGCTCGTAGTAGTGTTTTGAAGTATTTCTCAATATCACCCTTATTTTCTCCCCAGCTTCACTGATGATCTCTTACATCTCATTGGAGTCTCTGTTGTTCGTATTACCCGCACTAAGGTAAAGTGATCATGTTGGATATCGTGAAGTACATTTCTGTAACCAGCCAAAGAAGAAAAGAGTCATTAACAAGTCCAATATATAGTTGGCAGGAAAACAGAGATACTTTGCTCAAAGGAGAAAGTACAAGCAAGAGATTGTTTCCCAAGATACATTTTCAAGGCTAATTATCCCGCAATAATGACATCATTATAATGAAAGTGAGCCAGAGCTCAGGCTGTTGTAGAATGAAGTTTTGTTCACACAATACTCACACAGACTGCCACACACAGACTGTTTTTTCACCTAAAACAAATAATTTCATAGACAATAACTAAAATATTCAATGAAGCTGCAGATATCTTTTATTTAAATAAACATTTCTGAATTTATGATTTAAGATTTATGAATTTAAACATAAGCTTTAAATGAGAATACCACCCTCAGATACGCTTACGCTGTTATGTTGCTCTGATGTCCAGTACATCAATTCATTTATTCTATGAATTTATTTGATGAAATATGGCAGTTTATTTTTGGATATTCACTGTTGTCCCTCAGCCTTCCTTAAATAAGCCATTTGCTACATTTCCCAGACTTTTGACAGCCCACTGAGAAGGGGTGTAAACTTCTGCTGTCAGCTGTAGATTTTATGCACAGGTGGTGACAGCAAGAGTGAGAGAAAAAGTCGAGTCGAGAGAAAGCGAAAGTCACGACCCTGACTGAAATAATCTTGTGGCTGTGAGGGATTCTAGTCTGCTTCTGTGACTGGAGAAAATGGCACCTCTGTCTCTTCTGTGATTGCATTTCTCCAATCATTCATTCAATGAATGTTGCTGTAAAATGACAGCTCTTGAAAACATTTTTTAGAGCATGCTCTTGTGCTCATATGGATCTGTTTTCTGTTCATATATGAAAAGTAAGACATCGAACAACAAAATATAGATGAAAAAGTATGGATAAATTTGTTAGGGCACCCCTGCAAAAATGTACCACTGCGCATATGCTAGATTAACAGAATTCTCTGTATCAGTTTTGTTTCAATGTTGTGGTTATTTGATAAAACGCAAATTTATTTAGGAAGATGTACCATGTAGGGGTGGGCAATATGCTGATATATGAGAGATGATGCAATTAAGTCTAACATCTCTGGGTGTATGAGGCAATATTGGGCAATGTCGCTCATCAATGAGCAGTACAATTATATGGCAAAAAATAGATTTTTATCTGATGTGATGAAGTACCTTGATTCTTCAGGCAATTAATTCACTGGATAAGCCAAAAACAGACATTTATGTCTTGTCATTTTATCCACAAATGACGATTAATCCAGATTAAGTGTTCCTTTATGGGTTTAGAAACTTTTCCAACTTTTTTAAGATAAATACCCAATGAAAACTCACTGGATTGTCTAAAAAAATGCTTTGGTACAAAGCTGAAAACAGGGCTGTTTTCTCAGGTCATGAAAAGTTTCGTGTGACGATGCTACATGTGTTCAAAATTCGTATTTTTGGAATTTTCATCAGTCCTTGAACAAAAACAAGCAATTTGAAAATGTCACCTTGGGCTGTTGGAAATTGTGCTGGATTTTCTCACATTTTGTAGGATAAAGGAAGAATTTATTTTTACTTCCACCAGGGAGGTTATGTTTTCACCCATGTCTGTTCGTTTGTTGGTTTGTTTGTTTGTTTTTTCAGAAGGATTATGCAAAATGTACAGAACTGATATGCACCAAACTTGGTGGAGGGATGGGGCATGGAACAGGGAAGAATCCATTAAGTTTTGGTGCGGATCCAGTTAAAAGGGCGGCTCCAGGAATTTTTTTTTATCACTTTTCTTAATACTGTGAAATACTTGGCCTTTGCAGAGGTATACACTTTACTGAGTGCCATTCTGGTTCAAAAATGTAATTGTAAAATGTAATGTATAGTGTAGAAGGTAGTTTGTAGTGGTAGATTCAAGCTGTTTTTTTCATCATTGTAAATGTGTTAGGGTGGATTGCCCCTTTAACTTAGAACAAGCACAGAGGCAAAAAGCAGCATCTCCCACGTCAGCAAGCCCTCCTGCAATTATCTGCCCTCAGTCAAAGGTCATATTTGGTCTTTCCCAAACCCTGGCATCGTTATTATCCTCTTCCCCCAGGAAAGAATCGGAAAGAGGATTTAGGCCCTTGCTTTCCCTGGGAGCCCTCTTGTTTATCTAGCAGGTTTTCCAGCAATACGCAGCGTCTTTCCATGGAGTCAGTCTGAGTCTGTGCCCAGCGATTATGGCCAGTTATTTACCTTGGAAACCAGCAGTGACTGAGGGGGACATAGGTAGGACAAAGGACCGTGAATATGCCTTTGTAGAGCAGAAGGAGCAGGGAGCTGATCTATACCGAGTTTAACCGGGCAACCTGAGACCTGGCTTTGTCTCTGCAAGAAGCCGACCACTCAACTTCGGTTGAAAACTATTTGGAGGGATGGAGGGCAGGCTGCGCTATTACAAGTCTGGGAATACTCTTGTTAGACGCGACAGCTTTTTAGTTTTGCAAACAGTCTTAACATGACACTCCATAATAAATCATAGTTATGAATTTGATCTAAACAGATTGTTACATGCGGTTGTTGCAAACCATCTCTGAAATTGTTTCAAAAGCATGATATTTATATTTTTAAATCCCACAATATCCATAAGCCCCCATAGGGATCGAGTCACTGCTTGTCTCTCTGTGTTTAGCAGTCATTAATCATAATCAGTTAGCTTATTCTGTAAGTTAACAGAATATAGAAATGAAATGTGGCTCAGGAGGCTAGTCATTTAAAGGATCAACACTTTATACGTAGCTATACACATGAGCTATTACCACTATAAAGTATTCCTCAAGGACAAATATGCCTGGTGTGTGTTTTTGTCAAGTGTGAAGCGACACACCCAGAAATAAGCGTTGCGCAGCCGTCTGGTTCACTTCGAGTCCTGTCGATGGTTTTTATCTGTGCATAAAGAAGACATAAAGTGAGCTCATAGCAGACAGATGAGAGATGGAAGAGTTCTCTGCTGATGACAGACACAAAAAAGCCAATCCCCAAAACTACAGTCAGCCACTAAGTAGGCTTTTGTATAGTCTTTTTTCTTTTTTTCTTTCACATGCAGTCTGGCCGGAGGCCTGTCTGGAGTGTCTGGCCCGGGGGTTACTCATCATAAGTGCAGCTGCTAGCATCAGGCTGTCTCCTTGATTACAGGGCTGCTGCTGAGTCGGCTGGACGTTCCATTCTTATCCCTTATCACCAGGTGAATTTACTCCAGCAATACAAGTCCTGCAGATAAATGCGATTGACTCAAACTGAGTGCTCATTAAAATAAGTTTTCGGTGTAAGGTCATCATTACCATCAAGGTTCTGTTTTCTCAGAATTAGCTGTTGCTATGTGGATCTTTGAAGAAGGCACTTATTGGATCATGAATGTGACCAAAGCATTAATACCTTTTAGAATGAGGCATTTTTAAAATAGACACATCGGAATCACAAGGCCATGAGGAGTCGCTGCTTCACTGGAGATGTTCCTCTCTCCTAATATTCCATCATTTATTTCCCCTTAAGTATCTTTAAGGCTCATATACAGTATATTCTGTATTAAAGTGTGCATGGGACTCCTGGCTGCATGGTTTTACAGCTATACCCATGGCCAGATTAACCAGGTCCCGTTGGCCCCCTTTCCTCTGAAAAACAATCCATGCAGTACAAATAATATAATAGCATGTCTGGCTGTAAAACTGACGATTATTGTCTTGATTACTTGATTAATTGTTTGGTCTATAAAATGCTAGAAAAAAGTGGAAAAATACCCATCACAACATCCCAGAGCACAAGTTGACATATTTAAATTGCATGTTTTATCTAACTAGCAATCCAAAACCAAAGAATTTCAATTTATTATCACAGAGGACTAAGAACACCAGCAAGTATACATATTTGCAAAGACGTAACCAGTGATTTTGTTTCATCTTTGGTTAAAAAGAGTGAATGTTGATTTTTTACGAATTAATTTCCTTTTGATAACTAATTGATTAAATGACTAACTGTTTCAGTTCTTCATATACACTATGGTATCTTTATTCAGTTTTGCCTAGAGCCCCAGAGATCACCCAGTTATCTTATCTTGGAATAAAGCTTGGCCTGTTCGCTGTTATGTTGTTCGTTTTAGAATTTTTATGGCATTATGCACTATTTCCACACAATATCACCTTTAAAAAAAGATTTTTACAAAAGTACTGTATATTTTGGACCCTCTAGAAGAATGGGACCCCAGATAAAATACGGTCCTCATCATGTCAATAGATATTGTGCTTTAATAGCACATTTTTTGGTGTCCCTGGGGCAGTTTACTGCTTTGCCTGGTTGGTTATCTAGCATCAAATTATTCCACTAGATTTCGAAATAATGGTTTGAACAAAACAGCATGAACTGAAGGATCATTGTTTTGTTTTTTGTTGTTGTTGTTGTTGTTTGTTCTCTCGCTCTTGGTTGTCATTTCAAACTAGTTTATTTTCACTTTGAGATGAGAGTGATCACCCCAGAATGAGGTGGGTTTGCACTCTTGCAGATCTGTCCCACTTGAAGTGGGGCAGACCGTTTTCTGTCTTCTTGCAAAATGAAATATCAAAACACCAGCCCAGTGCTGATGATATAACCAAACGTGGAATGCTGTCACTTCATCTGGCAGAATACTGAACTTGTGGACAGATTCAAGGTGCTCAGCAACCCGCCTACGGCACCAAGGGAGCACATTCAGCATCTTACATGACTTTCCCCAGCAGTTTGAGCAGGGTCATTTTCAGTGCTTGTTGGGCTTGTCTTAAACTCTTATCGGATTTAACTGCATGGTGACTTGGAGAACTGCAGGACTGGCCTAGATCTGTTGGCAATCAGCAGTGTGTTGGACTAGACAGCTCTGTGCAAAATTACAGAGGCGGCTGGAGGGGCCCTGGATATGATTTCCCTGGGATGGAGCCTGTCCAAGACTGTGATTAAAGAGCATACGGGCACTGATTAATATGATCATCTTCCTGATGACAGAGGTATTTCTATAATAAATGTATATGATGCTAGCCCTCAGTAATCATGTCTCCACATTTTGCAAAACGGCAGTCGTGGGTTTAATTTGAATTTTTAATATTTTTCATGTTGAATGCCAAACATTAGATTTTTTCACTGATGATAAGGAAATGAGAGCAGTGTTAGGAGCAGCTGCCTCTGTGTGAAGCTACAGATAAGTATTATTATAGGGGTTGAAACCTCAAAATAATAGCAGTGCCTCAGGATTCTGACCTGGTGTGCGTCATCAGTCTGCAGCACATTGCATTTTGTGAATTATCTCACTTATCATCCCTGTGGAGCTCAGATGTCCAATCACGGTTTCAGATTTGAGCGCAGGGCCCTTAGGCTGTGCTTTGACATTTAATGGAAGC
This sequence comes from Xiphias gladius, assembly GCF_016859285.1. Taxonomy (NCBI): domain Eukaryota; kingdom Metazoa; phylum Chordata; class Actinopteri; order Istiophoriformes; family Xiphiidae; genus Xiphias; species Xiphias gladius. Next base: position 23,428,448 of record NC_053403.1, on the reverse strand, counting down.
ACAGAGGTGGAAGGCCGTCTGGCTGCTTAGCAGCCCCTCTAAATATCCACAGTCACCAGGCCGGGCTCTTGCCGTAATCGGCCCTGTGCCTTTTCACTCCACAGTCTTTGTTTTATTAAGATAAATGATAAAGCCACTGTAAATGCACACACATATCTCTGGTTAGCCTGGTCATGTATTTGAAAAGACATGCCTTGCAGCTACTTGTAGCAAAAAGGTCAGCGAGGCAGCGGATAAGCAAAGCCAAGCGTGTACATTATAACAACTACCAGTGCTTTCATTTCTCATCTGCCCTGTGCCTGTTTGTTTCATAGTGTATTCTCTCTGACAGTCCATGTGCTGAGCTGGAGTTAGATAGCATCATTATAACACGGCTCACCAGCAAAAGGGATTGGGACAAGCATGGCATATTTTTATGACTTCATCAGGCTGCCTAGGCAGTGAATTCTGCAGATTTCAGGAAATTCAGCAATTAAGCATGAGGATATCAGGCTGTAGATCATGCAGCCAGGCAGTTCTTGGGGATTTACTCTGATTAAGTGGGTCCAGATGAAAATGCTCTGTGAACAAAACCAAGGCTTATTTATAAACTCACAGAGCTTTCCCTCTGTTTTTGACCCTGTCATTTACTTCCAGCGACCTCCCTGAAACGAGTCTGCATCTCAAAGTGTTCAAAGCTCCATCCCACCATGCCACCTCACATCACATTACCTCCTGCACACACATGCTGGCCTGCTGCGTATTGTCAAAATAATTATGATTGCCAGAATAGGTCAACAAACGTTCTTATTTAGCAGCCTGGGTTATTATTTAGGTTATTATAATGCATTATTTACGTTCTTATTTAGCAGCGTTTATTGCAAACAACTGAGCCCTGTGTTTCTTATGTGAATGGTTAAGGACTTTAAATCAAGAGGCTCAGTTTTATGTCTATGGTAAATACACAGTTTTTACACAATCAAGCTGCAGCACATATTTAGTTGATGTTCCATGTCACTGTTCTTTGAATCATATTGCTGTTTCCCATCTGTGCAGCTAATCATTATGACCCCCTACAACATGACCTGCTTTCTGTGAGACAGGGGAGGAAATTACAGTTCACACCTAGCATTATTAAATTGCCTCTCAACTGATTCCATGTGATGATATTTGCTGCACTGCTCATATTTTATGTTACCTATGGAAAAACTGTGAAAAGAGGAAACATTCATTTGAATTGGGAGTAAAGCCAGAGAAGAGGATTGCCATGGCTTTACTATATGTGGTCACATGAGTCCCTGAGCACCTCAGAATTTGGCTTGAGTGTTTGAATCTGAATTAGTCCAGTAAGATTATCCCTACGAGGTAAAATGGGTGGAGCCTGGCTTGCTTTGTAAGATAATGATCAGCCCTTGTACATTTTTCTCTTCACTTTTTATCACTGGAAGTATATTTTGAACTGTCCTCACCGCTAGAGGATCCCATTTTTTGCCGGGGAACGACAGAAAATGTTGTCCTTGTGAGTGTTTTGAGGATATTTACCATTTGACAACAAAAATGTGTCAACTGTCAGAGAATTTGCTGTACTGTTCATACCTAGGTAGTTAGGCTTTCAGTGTCTCTGGTTATATAAAGCTATAGCAGGCAATATTGCACATTATTCAGGATTGCTCTTTACGGCAACATTAGCTCTACAGATTTTTTTAATAAGTTCCTAGATTGTCCGAAACTGCCATACCTATATGGTTTTTTTTATTTATTAACAGTTTATCAATTGAATTGCTAGAAAATGTCACTATATTGAAACATGAATTGACTTGTAACTTTATTAAATAACTGTAAAATTTCCCACTCAGTACATGGCTTGATCACAATTCTTTAAAAAAAAAATTTAGCAATATTTTTTTTTTAACCAAAAATGTTTGTCTGTTTATCAAAATGATGTATATAGCTGACATAATGCTGTCAGATCTATCAGTAATCAATATCAGTATCAGTCTTAAATATTGGTTTGGCTCTGACTGTGATATAAAATTACCTTGACAGCAATAGAAGATTTCATCATTGTTGATTTCCTTCCTGCATAGAAAGATTTTGATCTGGTGAATATCAGTAAAAGCCAAAAACTGCCAGCCTTAAATCTTCTGTGCTTTGTGTGCGTTCACCCCAGTACGTAGACCTGTACTTTTTTGAAAGGATCACCCAAAGATGCATTTTAGTGCCCAGTGTGAACATGGCCATCATTTCACCATTACTGGTATATGATTATGTAAATTTAGGCCATGGTACAATAGAGTCAAAATGACTCTATTCTTGCCCTACATGAGAGAAAATAAATATGGCTATTGCAGACCCAATTCTAGCTGACTTGAAGAAATCATGGCGTGTGCAAAGAGCCGCTGATGATAGGCTGCCAGCATTGCTCCCTAATTTGGATACTGACACAGGAGAGCTGAGTGCATCTTCAATAAGCGGGGTCCCTGCTGGTTTAACAATTATGTAACAAAGCTGACCAATGATTTCTGCATCTGTTACACTACTGAATGGCATTCTGATATTATGTACGTGACCGTGCAGCATGGAACACCATTGCAGGTTAAAGTGACCTCACTGTCAGGAGGCATTGGAAGGGCAATCATGTGCAGTGTGTCTTGTGTGTGCATGTCAGTGTAGCATGAATGCAGCTTCCTGCACTGACCTTCCACTGTGTTTCTGATTCCTGGCTTCACAGTTGCGCACAGGGCTATACTTAAGCTGTTAAGTTTGGGTGATGCACTTAGCAAATCGCACACCAAAAAACATTTACTTTCTTGAGCACTGGGAGAATTCAAGAAGGGATTCAATCAACTGATGAAATGCTTATTGACAATCTAATGGCTTTCTTTATGGCAAAACACATCCCGCCATCATTTGATAAGCGCATTTCTATCAGACCTCACTTCTGACTGTTACACTTGAGAAAAAAAGCTCTGAGGCACAGAGAATTGGATTTGATACCTCTTTGTTGATCCTTAGAATTTATGTGAATATATGATGGTGGGGTCCTTTAACTGGAAAATAAAGAGGGGAAATTTGATGGCTTTCTTGAGCTGTCAGTGGGGAAAGCATCTGATATGTATTAATAATCATCCCATCACCTCTGGAGCTGTCAGCCCTCTAGAACATAAAAGATCCAGACTAGGTTTCCTTCAAATCAGCCCTAGCTAATTGCTTTCAAACAGAGCTGCCTTTGACCTCCCTGCCTGGTCACTAAAGGTGCCCCTGCCTGGACCAGCATTATTATGCAGCAAGTACTCTGTCCTCTGCCAGGCTCTTTAAAACTCTATTTTCACAGTTGGTTCAAGGGTATTCAATGCACCTCCACTGCAAGTGTTTGCAGTGAACTGGAATCATTGGGCTATCAAAATGTTCCAGAAATGATACCGCTAGTCTTTGATAGGAGGACCTTTTCCATGTCTGGTCCAAATCCACACGATCTTTCTTTGTGGGCCAGAAAACCGAATCAATGAGCTAAAACGGGCTAAAATGCTATAAAAAATGATGTTATCTGTCACTATGAGCAACACTCCTAGCATTGCACATAGTCATTTGATTACAAAATTATGGTTATGGATATTACAAGCTACTGTTGGATGTTGGCCACATGACTGAATCAGTCTTCCCTTTTTCTCCCTGTTTGGGTCTATGTAGAGGGGACGTGGCACCGAGTGGTTTGACTGGTTAAATGCTTTGCCAAGCCGAGTCTCAATCCCACCGGCGAGATACTGGCTCTGTAGGCCAAGAGCAAGAAACTTTTCACACCAGTTTTGACAGTTCCCCTCACATTCATCAGAGCCTGGGTCTATTATTGTCCTTCATCTTTTACTCTGTGAATCACTGACTGTACTCTGAGTGCACACGGTTACGAAATGGAATTTTGCTTTTAAATGAACAATGCTCAAGGTACGTTGCCCACGGATAAATGGCCTTCAGAGCTAAAGCATTTTAAGTCTGGCCATTTCCACAGTCAGACAGGTGGACAGTAGCTGGGGGCAGACAATATCCGCCCACACACACATACTTTCTATTGTGTTCGACCAGGAAAGTAAACATCCACACACCCATGCACAAACATACACAGACATTCCAGCTGTAAAAACCAGCTGTGGTCACATGAAATTTGGCAAAATGATTGCGCTGTCTTAAAATGTAAATTGCATCCTCCATGCAGGGAGAGACAAATGTTTCACACCAAGAGAGGATTACATGGAGAGCAGACAAGTAGGAACAGACAGCAGTTTGACACTGAAACAGAATTTCGGAAAGTGAGGCCATGGAGGTCAGAGGGGGGCGGACTGTTCAGATACATTTGCCTTTGAATCCAGCAACCCACATACAATTCTCAACTCATGCAAGACATTTTTCTGAGCCTGAGGGAAGTCTTCACTTTCACTTAAAGTGATTTTCATTTAACCATGAGCAAAACTTAACTAAACTGGCTACCCTTGTCCATAAAGGGGAATTCCACCATTTGACACATAAAAGTCAGTTTACTAGTTTTCTGTGGCTCTAGAGGAGCTTTGTCAAGTCTCTTCAAGTCTGTCAATTTTTAATAAAGTCCCAATTGCAAACAGGGCATTTACTAGAAATGCCCTTGGTTGCATTATACTAAATAACTGGAGTGCACCTTTAACTTCATGTCATGTTATCTCCTCGTGTTGAAGTGTTTGTGCTCACAACAAGTGATTAACATTTTTAGGGTATCACCCTTCCCTACCATGAAGACCACTTCATAAATGTCTATTTCTCCAGAGTTTCCAAAATTTAACATCAGTCACTTTCTGCTCTGTTATGGGAGTCACAACATCAAGTAGAAGTAATCTTGATTTTGTCATACCTCATTAGTGTCAACCTAGCCCAAGACCAAACTGGCGCATCTTTTTTTCACAGGCTGCTGTAATGTGTTGAAAAGACTTCAGTCTAATAACCAGACTCCCCTGAATTGTAAATATTCAGCTCTGCAGCGGGAAACTGAATAGACATATACAGTATGTTATGCATCAATAGCTGTCAATGTGTAAAATACTTAATATAATGGAGAGGATTTTAAGTATGTTAAAATAGAAAAAAAAAAAACTGTACAGCCTTAAGATGATGAAATAACTTTTATTGATGTGTCAAATTTGCTTTTATTCAGCACATAGTGTTAGTTGTTGCACAGAAAGCTCAATTTCTAAATGAAAAAAGTCTCTCGTACATCCAAATGTCTGCACTTTTTCCTTTGTCGAACATACATTCATTTCCACAGTTTGATATTGCAAATCAGGCGTGCTTTATGATTTTTTATGCGCCCATATTGAATTATTTTTTCAAGGATACATTGAAGTTTCCTGTTCAAATTAAAAACTTGTTAAAAACCTCTAAAACACTGCTAAACACCAACACAGATGGTGCTGTAGGCGTTAAGATACACAAGCACATATTGAGAACAGCAGTAATTAATATATGAGTTTATAGCATCGGTACGGTCCGTGAGGCGAGCACGGAAGCAGAGAAAGAGGCTTATGTAATGAACTACCTCCGCTCTCCTTTTTGCCTCAGAGTCGAAATCAGCCAGCTGAGTGAAAGAAGAGGATATTAAAAACGCACTGTCTAATGTATTCATAAGATATTCAAATGCAGAGCACAGGGGTGACTGGCTTCTGGATCAGTTAGCTTTAAAGGATGAGCTTTTCGGGGTCACTAACACATTTTCTAATATTTCAAAATTAATGCACAAATGCCTTTCCAAACAGTCTCTTTAAGACCAGCATAACATTTACACAGTTTTCCGCCGTGTTAAGCCCTACAGGTATGTTAAAAGTCTGAGACTGGCTGACTGGCTCTGGTCTCCATGATGTCAAGTCAGTCATCAATGGCTGTCACACAGTGCCTCCTGAGTAATCCGCAGGGGAGACAGAGAGAGCCAGAGGAGCAGGTGTTTCTAGAATGAATGCGCAACTCTGGTCTTCATTCGCTGCCCTGAGAAATGGAGAATGACTGCTTTTCCCTTCTGAAAATCATCTTCCTGGACTGAGTACTTTTTAGCGTGGAACACCACATCTGCTAATGCTGTTCACTGATCTCATGATCTCTGTGGAAACACAGGGCCCGTGGCGAGGTAAGGGAGCGAAGGAGGGGCGGGGCTGGGCTGGGCTGAGACATTGCTGCTACAGCTGCAGGCCAAAGCGGGGTAAATGGGACAGAGCTGGTGCATGTACCTACATCACAAGCAATCTAATAATTTTGGAGATTGTCTCAGGCTTGTAGTTTAAGACCTTGGTTCGGCCAACAGTTGCATCATGGGAAATATACAGTCCGGCATGTTTGGGGCTTGACCCATACTAGGGACTAAAAGTTAGGATAACTCAAATATCTCAGGATATCTGAAAAGCCAGATCTAGGGCTGAGGTTGGTAGTTTGAGAGTACCAAATTGCACAGTGGGTTTTGTGGGATCCAGCATTTTTGGAGCTTTCCCCATACTGGGGCCCGAAAGCGAGGATATCTTAAGTATCTCAGGATATTCAAAAATCAACAACAATGGGTCAACAACAATGGGTCTATAATTTGAGACACCTGGTCCCACTCGTCTAATCAAACACAATACTGAGTTACATCATCAGAAGTGCAGTGTGCAGTGTTTTTGAAGCCTGTCCCATACAAGTGACTAAAAGTCAGGATTTCTCTTATTTTGAGTCCCCCAACTTATGGAGAAGTTTAGTACTGAATTGGTAGAGTGTACCCAGAGTGTATTTAACTTCACAGTGTTGTATTGTAATATCATGAAGGGGAACACTTTGTGCCCACAACAAGTAGTCTTCCTTTTTAAATTAAAACATTTTTTGAATAGTTGAAGACTGTTTCAAGCAGAAAAGGCCAAAAATAAGTGTTCTACTTGGAAACAGGAACAAGTCTACACTATGTTTTGTCTATGATAGGAAGCAATACAGAAAAAAAGCAAAGAGCTGGATTTGGATTGCATCATCAACAGGCATGTTTTTTTTTTTTTTTTTTTTAAATTCTTTCCTAAAAACAGAATGTGGGTCGTTTTCTTTCTTATTGATTAATCTGAAAAAGAATAGTACAGAAGTTCTAAAGCATCTCACTCAGACAAAAAAAAAAACACTTTATCCTCCGGTAGGAGATATATCTTTGAGGCAGCATGTTGTATAACATTTAATTACCTTTCCTGTGTCAGAACTTTAAAAACAGACATCGACAGAGGATTACACAATAGAACTTTACTTTATATTGGAAATTAAGACAATGTAGCAGTGAATTTAGTCAGTATTAGTCACTTATATTTTACAAAAGATAAAAACATTCACTCAGACCACTGGGCCAATTTCAAACTGATTTTTTTGTTTTTTTTAATCCTTTTTTATTCAGTGAGGGCCTATTGAGATAAAAGCTGGGAGTCCTGGTCAAAGGCATATATATATATATATATATATATATATATATATAGTCAAAGAGTTCCGAACAATGTAAATATATATCCTGAACTAGTGTCTCTCTATGCACATGTGGTGTAGAAAAATACATCTGCAGGGCATGAAAGCAAATGTCAGATTAAAGTAGAAAACACAGACAAGAAGCATCATTCACTGCCCATAAACCCAAACCAGAATTAGAAGCAGGAAGAGAGGGATCCATAATTCAAGGACACCGTCTGGATTGGGGATGAGAAAGCAGCCAAATTGGATGGAGTTAAGATGCACTAACTGCTTGTTGTGACTCGGGAGAGAAAACTCAATCGTCCCTTTGACCGGCCGACTCCGCTGAGAAAGGATACATTGTTCCTGTGTTTTGGGTGGATTATGAGGGAGCATGTCACAACAGCAGGTTTTTGACAAGGTCTTGGGTGTCTGCTATTGTGTGCTTTACTGTCAGGAATGCTGATGAGGCCTAATGAGGTTTTAATCCAGCCAGAGTTATTAGTGCCAGGTCATCTTAAAAGAAGTTGGGGTCAGGCTGCATTAAGGCTACAGAGGTCCTTTACCATTGGATAGCTGAGTATGGTACAGACACTTCAGCACTTCGGCAGCTTTTATCTGTCCAGGGAATGGGGTTCTGTCTCTTGTTGGTTGTTGCTCAGTATCAAAAAATATAGTATATCTCTGTCACTTGATTCATGTTTCAGATTTTGGAACATACTACACTGCCAAATGGTATGTCAGTGGATAAATGTAAGCTTGTTGTGAGATGATCAACTGAAGTCATTTGATTACAGTATTATTTAAGATGTCACATCTTCTTAGGTGTTAATGCTTCATTCATAAGCTTTCCTTTCATTTGAAAGCACTTTGCTGATTTGTGAAAATCCCAGGAAACAAATCAAAGAATGACTTCTGACAGGTGGCTTTTACCTTGGAGTTCAAGTTGTCCCCAGGACCGCTTTTCAAACTTGCTAAGAGGTGTTAATTAATATGTTTTGCCCCAGGAGCAGCATGAGTCATCAAGATTTCACAGTATGTTTACAGAAAGGATTTTTTTTGGGCTGTTTAATGTGCACATTTGCAATAAGCTTTTTTTTTTTAAAGCATCATTTCCTTGGGGTGAGTTTTAGTAATCCAAAAGCTTGCCCTCTTTTTCCTCAATGGGGTCCTTAAGAATTATACTGTAAAAATGATGGTGATTATAATTAAGATAATGATGATAATGATGTAAAGGTAATGGCAATTGTACTAGAGGCAGCAAGTACAGCTGCAAAACTCATAGCAGTAAACCTTAGGTAATAAAAGCCTTATTTTGTGAGTGAAAAAGTCTGTAAGTGAATTAAGAATATTTCAGCCTGTTAATAATACACCAATGTAGGCTTAAGCTCCATCTACACAGGGTTGTTAAGTTCCCTACCATCATTTACTTTTAGGTATTGACAGCTAAAAAATATACGAACTTTTACAAATCTAAATTTGATAGCACTTATTTGGGCAGCCAGACACTTAAAAAGAGTCACTCAAAGAGCCAGATATAATTGGCGTGCATAAGACTGGTGTCAGAGGGTTACAGGTACACCTCTCTCCCTCTAAGAGGCTTTTGGAATAGCTCTGTCATCAGGGAGAGTAAGTGCCTGCTTGTTCCGCTGGAAATATCAGAATTAATTGAACTGAATTGTAATTCATAATCTACATGTTGCAGTTTTCCACTGGCTAGGGCAACGCTATCTTCCGCTGTTTGCACTGTAATTGAAATTTTGATCATGAGGTGTAAACATTTTGAAGCGTCCCATGAATATTCATCAGCTCGTGAGTGTCTCTGAGTGTTGGCGGAGGAGTCAGTGCGGCTGATTTGAGGCAGGCTGTATGCATGTGCGTGCAGAGATGGTTGCCCTCTGCTTATTGACATGTTCTTGTCTATACAGCTCCCTCCCAGGTCAGCGAGGTCATCAAGGAGAAAGTGCAACAGCGCAGCATCCAGCTGTCCTGGCAAGAACCCCAGCAACCCAACGGTGTCATCACAGAATATGAAATCAAATACTATGAAAAAGTGAGTGTGCAGTAGATTTGTTTGTGCCTTTGTTTCTCTCTGAAACCTTTTCTCTCCGTTCACATTCACTTTTGCTGACACTTCATTCTGTATTCAATCTGGATGCTGCTGTGAGTGGAATTCACAAGATTCTGCAAATATCTTCTTTGTCTCGTAATTGCAATAATGGATGAGATCCTCGTAAAAATTTTATCAAGCTATAGTCCTTCACAACCACCTCCACACACATGTCAGCACACACACAATCCGTGGCTGCACCACCCGAATTAGCAGTCTGTTACTGTTATCTCCTTTCCCCTCCCCCATAGATTATACCGCTGCTTCCAAGTGTTTCAAGTCTGAACACATCAGCTTTTTACGGCAAGGTTTAATGGAGAGAATTTAACCCAGCAAATCAAAAGCAGGGTAACAGAGCTCCGATACCAGCCCTGCTGGCCACAGCCTCTTGCAGACACTGACAAATCAGTCTCCTATGTCACACACTGTGGCTGTGGTCTGCCCAGCTGTAGAAGTGGAAAATTGGAAACAACGACTACACCCATAACAGACCCTGGCATTCCATTTGGGCTTTTGCCGAGTGAAACATTTACAGTTCAACAACAAAGTAAACAATATGTGCAGCCTGTTCATCCAAATGGATTCCTTGATGGAGAAGATATGTGAGATATTTGAGGTTTTCTGTAATCTACAGTCAGTGTACAGCAAAGCATAATAAGAAAAATGTTTAGCAAAATTTATTTTCATTCTATAATACAATAAAATATCTCAGATTAAGGCTGGGTAAAAAAAATATGAAAGTGGTGGAATTTGCTATAGCTCAATAGCTTGTAGGGTAATTTAAGAATAATGCACATTTCCTCAGCAGTTATTCTATCAATTTAACAATGGACTCTCTGTTTTTAACAAAAATTCCTTATCTAATCAGTTCTAGCCGATTCAACTTTCAGATCACTGTTAAACTTCTGTCAAGAAAACTTGCTTCCTGATTACATTTCACATCAAAAGTCTAAAATGAAAAGGTGACATTATGCCCTTTAAAAGCCACTGGAAGGTTTTTAATGTTAAAGATCTGTGCAGGAAACCTTACATATCATTGATGGCATCTTAACAGTGATTAAAGAAAAAACAGCAAAGTAGATGCAACTAGAATTACCTTGTGAATGAAAACAGTGTTCCTTAGAAAACAGAAACTCAAAGTGGCAGCATGGTGTGTGCAGTATGACTCTCCAGTTGTACAGATGGAATTAGTGCTGTAGAAATATAACAGGGGAAGTGCTGAGGGTGTATCAACAGCAAATTAAAGCAAGAGAAGATCAGAAAACACAGACCTTACTGAAGTTTGAAAAATTACAGGGAACATTAGAAATAACGGCCAGTCTCTTATAAAAACCTGTTTTAAATGAAGGCCTTGTTGTCTTTGCAGCTCTGATAAATTAAGTATTAGTAAGATATACACTATTTTAGAATTTATGATATGGCATAACCTGACTGCACTTATATAGTGCTTTTCTAGTCTTATCGACCACACGAAGCAATTAACACTACACACCGCATTTACCCATTTGCGCACACATTCATTAATCGCATTCACACGCACTCTCACACATACTGATGGCACCGCCATCAAGGGGCAGTTTGGGGCTCAGTATCTTGCCCACGGACACTTGGACGTCTGGACTTGGAGGAGCCAGGAATCGAACCACCATGGACAGACTGCTCTACCTCCTTAGCCACAGCCGTACAACTGAATATTACATTGGCTACTAAATTTCAATATTTTCATCTTAAATCACCACTCTGTGTATCTAGTTGGATGAAACATTGTTAGATTGTTAAATCAAGCTCATTTCATTTACATAGTGAAGGTAATTACATCCTCTGAAGTATATCTGCTATATTTTTGAAGCAAATATGTTAAGTTAACAACACTTCAATAGGACTCAATTATTAGCCAGACTTTCACACAGCAGTTAGATGTTCTTTTTTGCCTAACTGATAAAAAAAAAAAATCATTTATGAATAAAAGATGATTTATTCTCTGCACAGGATCAGAAGGACCGGATCTACTCCACGGTGAGGTCTAAGTCCACATCAGCCACAGTAAACAACCTGAAGCCCAGCACGGCCTATGTGTTCCAGATCAGGGCCTTCACAGAGGCAGGATATGGGACTTATGGCCCCAGACTGGAGATAACCACCAAGGAAGAGGCAACAGGTATGGCATTAAAGGGTTATTAGGCTAAATTTCCAAGAACACACACCTTTTCCATTGCTACTGCTGCAGTTGTGCATTACATGCTTTATGTATAGTAGGGATGTAAATGAAAATGTATACATCCATCTCCATTCTGTACATTTCCATCCGGACCATGAACAGTTACACATCTTTTATTAAATTCAGTTTAGACATTTTTCATATTTTGAGTGTTTCGTTCAAATACAAACCATGCTTTCTCATTTGATTAATTTAGGTTTAGATTTTTTTAAACCATGCACCTCACAAATATTTTTTTTATATTTCATGGTCAGCCAAACTTATTTGAGTATACATTGCAGTAGAAAACAAGTTAACACAGAGAAGTAAGCAGTATAGACAATTTCTAAGAATTTCCCGTATCAGCTTCCGTGGGACAACCTTAGTGTATAGTGTTTTTCATTGATAGCTTTGCTAAGTATTCTTTACTGAAAAATAGGTTATCTAAGAAGTTCAGATTTACTTGGAAAAATTACTTTCCTTTTCCAAAACTCACCTTCTTCTAGTTCTGTAGAAATATACACTAACTGGCCAAGACAAAAATATGCAAGTGTTAATGAACTGCATATATCAGTTAACAAAAGTAGAAAAATGGATAGAATTAGCTGTGTCAGCCACTGCAGCATTAAGCGAGGATGGAAATGTCCTTGTGATACAGCCTCTCTTCTGCTTTTCATTTCATAGTGTTCCAACTCTTCAGTGTTCAGTCCAACTTTCCCTGCAAGTTTGCACCTATCTGATCTAGTAGATGTTCGTATGTCTTCAAATGCACCTATGCCAGTTTGACCACTCAGTATATCAGCAGACCATTTTGGAACGCTGGCCTTCAGCTCCAAATTTATGTACAACCTGCAAATGTTTCCAGTTATCATAGTAATAGCCTAGGGAAATTATTTGCTTACAAGCAAAGCAAACACAAATTGCTTTGAATTAATGCTGACAAGACATCATGGGAAAAATCCCTAAGCATAAGGACAAGCTACTTTAGTGTTATGAGGATAAACTTATTTAAAGCTAATCAGTTACATTAGCTCTACCCTGAGTTTCTCAGTATGTTATTGTGAGTTTTGATGAGGGATGCTGCTGTGAGCTGTCTGTTCTATGGATCATAATGTCTAGCATTATATACTGGCATTATATAAATAGATATCGTAAACATGGACACATCAGGATAGGCCACACTTTCTGTCTTTTGATTGTCAACTTTCAGACTTCCTTTATTACATTTTTTGGTAATAACATGGCATGTGTTACAGTAAAGGAATATCTGCATTTTGGGACATATGCTTGTTCCCTTTCCTTCCCAGACTGAGATGAGAAGACTGATATCAATCTCGTGTCTGTGCGTTATAATCAGGACAGGTTAGCTTAGCTTAGAGACTGGAAGCAAGGGGAAATATCTAGCCTGGCTCTGTATACAATGAAAAAATGACCCTAGCAACGCATCTAAGGTTGGTTAATAAAACATTGTATCTCATTTGTTTAACCTGTACACAAAAAGAAATGTAAAAACAACAGTTTATGGTTTTATAGGGACTTACTTGGCAACTCCCTATAAAACCACTTGGTTACTTTCTTGGAAAACAATAAGTTACAGAGCTTCTTGCCAGATATGATTGATTAGCACAGGTTTTGGTATAGGTCTGTGTGCAGGCACAGTGGTACCAAACCTGCCTCAATAAAACTGTGACAAAAAGACAGTGTCTGAGATCACTCCGTATTTAGAATATAGTGCAGTTACGGTCTTCATTTTATTTCACTCGCTGAATGTGAATTTTATGCAAGTTGTGCTTAGAAATTCCCATGAAAGAAAGAACACTACCTTCTGCAAACAAGACATGTCATATTTTATAGATGTTAAAATTACGTCATCATGTCACTTGTCAATAATGACGCAGAATTATTATGATTAATAAGTGTTTAAAATCTGAAATTATTGCTCAATATATTTATAGGCTAAACTATTCTGTGTAAGTTATATAAGAAGTAGGAAATGAGTGAATAAGAAACATTATTTCGGACACATCCCAAGAATCTGGGATGCTGTGCACAGTCACCACATCCAGCTGTTGACTGCCAAGAAACAGTGCTGGCAGGTATCTCCCTCTAAAATTTCTGTTTGTGCACAGGTCAAACGAAATGCATACAGTGCATTAATTGGTGAGAGTTAGAAGTGATAGATTTGTTTTCTTTTCACTTTGCACAGAACCAGGCTAGCTGTTTCCCAATCTCAAGTAAGAGAATACAACTTATTATCCCTTGTAAAAGGTGACTCGTTTGACAGTTGTAACTGCTATTTGTTATTTATGGTTTTTTTTGTATATTTTGAATCTAAAATCCCTCTTCTGATTAGAGAAGAATCCCATTAGTCACTGTTTTATTCTGTCTCTCTAGTTTAGAGCCCCACCATCGAACCAGCCCATCAAAATATGCCCCAACCAACCTTACATCCAACATTTCTGCACAAAAGAAGACAATAATTACTCATACCGCACACAGTATGTCCTGTAACATGATTAGAAGTTTGCAGTCCAGTCAAAGTGTCCTTGACCAGCAGTGAACCAATAGTCTCCTCTGTGAAAGACTAAAGAGGGAAACCTGCTAGTGTGCAATATCACAGTTCACGTCCTCTTAATTCCTCACAAAATAGACAATTGGTGAAATATTGAAGCTTGATTCAGTAACAGCTGATCAAATGTCACCATGTTTTTCATCCCCACTCCTCTGACAGGCCGTGGGAAAAAATCATGCTCTCCTCTTTCCAAGTATTTCTACATTTGAGATCCACTTGATTTAAAATGCATACATTTTCCTCCGCATACACCTCTTGCGTTGACGTTAAAGAGCAAGCCATTCTTCGGAGCAATCGGCAGTGTGTCAGCGCAAACATTCTGAGCACTGTAACAGCTCTGAACGGGAAATGATCCAACCAACTTTGCTTGAGATGAAGGGAATCGCTGTTGCCGTCTGGGACTATTAAGCCCACTTTCTGAAACTGTAGAGCCGTGTGTATAACGATGGCTCAAAAATAGAAGCGTCCCTCCTCCACTCTCTGAGGGAATGAGAAGAAGGGGGGTTATCAATCTCCATGCTGCTCATTTGGCTCAATTATGTCCTGCAGATTGTAGTCTTTGATGTGCTGAAGTTCACACTGTGCATTTCTGTCTTTCTGCATGTCTATGTGTGTGTGTGTTTATGTGTGTCCGTCTCATCAGCTGCGATTGTCTCCAGCGAGCAGAACCCCGTCATCATCATAGCGGTGGTGGCTGTGGCGGGGACCATCATCCTGGTGTTCATGGTGTTCGGCTTCATCATCGGGAGAAGGTACGCTCTCGCGGGCCCCATTGACTCTCCGCTCCTGTGAGTCTGCGCTTGTCAATTAGCCTTTCTGTCACTCACAGGCCTCCACGTCTGTGGAGTCGTCACATACACACACAAATGCACCCATCATCTCATGGCATGCTGTGCTAATGGGTTGTGATGCACTTTTTTTTTTTTTCCCCCAGCCCCAACAACATTTTTAAGCTATTTTTGCAGAGCCATTATGAGAAAAGTACTCCAGAGTGAGAAAGCTTTGGCTCAGCATTCCTGTGTATGACTGTGTGAGATCCTGAGGGCAGGATGAAGTATGGCACTGCTTTTTTTTACCATCACAAAGCACACTGCCCGTTGTCATTATCACCATTCCCTCACAAATTTCATCTGTGTTTTCATCTGCATGAATAGCGTTTCATCAGAGTTTTCTTTTAATGGTGGGTTCATCAGAGTTAACCTCCATTTGGCGCACTTTGTATCAAAAAATTCCCTGCCGTATTCTCGGAGTCATAGCTTAGTCAAACCAGAATGGTTTTACTAAATGGAATCAGTGTAACTTTAACTTTCTAGTAATAGCGGTATCTGCGATGGCAGTTGAAGACAAAGATCTATAAATCTGTGTAGAATCATGTAAAAAAGGACAGTTTATTTTATCTTCAGTATAAATTATAATCCACTTGATTTCTGTTTGGATGTCCTTGGTTATAGTGCAAACAGGAGCTGCTTGTAGCTATACCTATCAATTACCTCTTAAGTTAGATTTTTTTAAGCCCTATAAACCATGATTTAATTGTAGAATCCAACTTTAGGCTACAAAAACAGGGCTCAAGTGTATCACACAGCTAACTCTCCGACTCCTTGGCAACATTACACTTCCTGTTTGCATCACCAAAGTGACCCAAAGTGATGCAAACAGATCTCAGAACTCAAAACACATACCACCAAAAATACACCAAAAATTCCCCACAAATATTCATTTCAAGATTTTCTTTGAGTGATATTTTCAGTTTTTTTTCAACATCGAAACCCAAGCCAATTTCTCCTCTGATAAATTTAATGCCATCGTAGGTTCGTGGTATAACCATCACTTTTAATTATTTCAACTTCGCTTTTGAAAAATCGTGTTTCCCTGTCAGTTTTGTACGGCAGTCATTATGATCCAAGCCCTTGTAGATCTGCATGTAATGGAGTTTTGTCATAGTTGACATCTCTTCTTCGGTTTTGTACACAACCTTGTAACTTTGACTTTTTATCAAAGAGCCAGATATTTTCTCATGCAGGTTGCTCATCTTCTGTACGGATGATTCGACCAGGAGAGTTTAATGTCCATCTAAGCCTTGAAACCCCTCATGTGTAAGTCTCCTCACATAGTCCTTGCGTAAAATAAATGAGACTTTTACTTCGGGAACCTTGGACGGCTCCCATATTGTTATTTTATATGACAAAGAAAAAAAATAGGAGTGACAAAATCCATAAAAAATAAGCTTTTTTTTTTTGTTTGTCTTACATTATATCCCAGGATCACTGACACTATCCTCTATCTATTCATATACAGATATTTACCTTGTGATGAAAACCTGTGGATAACAGAATCTAACTGTTGTAAAATAGTTGCATAAAACATTTTGTTTTTCATGAAAAAAACCTACCTAAAATATATATACTATCAATAACATGTCAGTTAATGAGCCTAACTTATTCTGAATAAAACAACATACGGCATGAGCCTGAATTGTCTCTCTTGATTTTCAAAACAGCAGTCTCCCAAAAACATCTTAACTAAAGGTCCACTTCCTGGCTGTTTCGAGACCTCAAAATAGTTCAGAATAGCTCGACATGTCTGGCTAAGACATGTAGTGACATTGTCTTAGGCCTGTAAATAAAGGCAGTGAAAACCAAGCAAAAACAGGATGGGGCTGTAAGAGTTGGAGAATGCAGTATGATCATTGGAGACTTGCTACACACGTGTGTTTTCATCTACAGTAAGTGCTTGTCCATCACTTGTTGCTTACCACCTGCTAAAGGGAACCTCCAACACATTGATATTAGAAATCAATATTACAAGAAATGTTGAATAATCCTTGTGTCCCGTGTATATATTATTTGATATGTGGCATGATTAGATACTCAAGCTACTTTCCCAGGCTAGGCTGTTGGGTTCACAGCTCCTGCTGCTCAGCTGGGTTTCTTAAGAGATTTGTCATGCACAGCATTAGTTGCCACATTAAATATTTTTGTAATTTAGGTTGTTTACTTCTCCCGCACAATCAGTTGATCCTGCCGCTCTCTTTTTCTCCCCCTGTGCAGGCACTGCGGGTACAGCAAAGCGGATCAGGAGGGAGATGAGGAACTCTACTTCCAGTGTGAGTTCCTGCGTTCATCAGCCCCAAACACACACACACACACACACACACACACACACACACACACACACACACACACACACACACACACACACACACACACACACACACACACACACATTTATGAACAGGAAGGGTGCCTTAAAACCATTAGCACCCACAGGCATGACTGTTTTATCCCAGTTCATTTGATGTGAGTCAAAGCTGGGAACAGTCAGGCTAACATCTGCTGCAGATTGGCAAGACTCACTCTATACAGATGAAGAAGTCAGGAAACTACAAACGCATGAATGTGACAGCTGTCAGGAAGGGACTAAAGGTCTGACCTGTGAGGAAGGAGTGTTCTTTAAAAAAGCCATAACTAAAAATGGTTTTACCAACTGACAGCGTTTTGTGGTGTACACACAGTTTGCTATGTTGTAGGTGCTGCTTCTAGGCGCCTTCTATCAGTGAGAGGCTTTTTTTTAACACTGTTTCACCACCCCTAATGATGCCCCTGGAGATACAGCTTCCCCAAGTGAGGCCGTAA
Organism: Xiphias gladius; assembly: GCF_016859285.1. Classification (NCBI taxonomy): domain Eukaryota; kingdom Metazoa; phylum Chordata; class Actinopteri; order Istiophoriformes; family Xiphiidae; genus Xiphias; species Xiphias gladius. The sequence goes on along the minus strand of NC_053403.1, from coordinate 23,410,500 downwards.
TGATCCATGCTGTAGGCAAACTGCTGATTTGGAAACAAAGGGTCAGGGGTGTCATGAAGCATACAGGTAGAGCAGAAGCAGTGCTGGTTAGCCCAAGTTGGCTACTGCTAAGTATCTGACAGATGCACCTCAGTAGCTCACAGGTCACACCTGCTGAAGAAAGAAAAAAAAGAAAAAAGAAAAAACTGGGAGAGAACACAAACAAGGCAAGTGTCGAGTCTAATGGAGGGATTTGCCATGCAATATCAAATGACAAGAAGCTGCCAGGGCGACAGAAGCTAGATGGTGCACAAATTCAACATATAGGCCCAATTTGTCTGCCATGTAGCAGCAAGGAAGTCATGATAAGACATCTCCTATCAGATTCACTGACATCTCGAATGGACGAAGCAATTATCGGAGCAAGTGAAGGGAAATCTCAGCTGCTGGCTTCCCCTCGCCGGAGAACAATGCATTTGTTGTATTTACACAGTTGGATTGGCCACCTTCCCTTCCCTCCTTACACAGAATAAGTTTCTTTCCAGCTGCCGAGCTCCCTGTAAAGTTGTGTTGTTTTGTCCGATGGATATCCAGTGTATTACGGCTGTACTATTTCATTAAAGTTTGAAGTTGACAGGTTATATTGTTATCAGTGGAATTTAAAACACATGGTCTGTTCACTTAACAGTGCATAATACTGTAATCCACTGTTAATTTGGAGCACTGTGCAAAATGGTAACCCCCTACCCCGTCTCTGGCCCTTTCTCTACCCTTGTTGGTTTTTTCTTGTTTTCTACAAACTGCTTCCCCGCTCACTTCATGGATATTCAGAAAATGGTGCCATATCATTTTTAGTTCAAATTGCATGGATTTAATTTTAAGGAAAGTCCTATATGCCTTTCCTGAGGCATCAGACTAACAAAAGGATACAAAATGCGGTACCACACTTCCCTTAAAAATCTCATTTAGTTTCATTTATAGAAACTTACCTTATGATAGATAATGTACAGATTTGCATCTCCACTGAAAAGACCACAGTTCTTTATTACCTTGTCTGTCATTAATGTTCAAATCTAGCATCATTTTCAGAGATTATAATTACTCATTGTCATCTATTAATCAGCATATAGATTAAATGATTTATTTTTTAAGTTTTTTTCAGCCCCAGTACTGTCTGGTGAAGGTTGCTGACACTGCAATCAGATACAGTATTAAAAGGTGATGGGATGGCAGCAGAAATGCTGTAAGGATTTGAACTTTATCGACAATTTATTACCTATTGGTAAAGTTTAATTACTACCAGATAGGGAGTACGTCAAAACCAAAGAGCATAATCTTTTTTAGAGACAATATTTCAATTGTATCACTGGTGTAAAAGATCTTTACACGTGAAAGACTCGTTCCAGGACTTTGCCAGTGACTTGGGGACTCTTGTGAAACATTAGCATTAACATGTTAGGTTCACAGCTTAATTTAGGGCATTTATTTCCCCTACAAAATCAGTTAATTCTTTACTCTGAAAACAATCTATCTGAATTGAGGTGGCTTGAAGTCAACTATTTGTAATATCCAGAAGGTTATTTCAAATGGGGCATTTTCAGAAACTTCATGTATATACTGTGTATTTCCCAAACTCAAATATAAAAGTCAACAGTATTCCTCATGGTTAAACTCAGACCCCCCAACATTAAAGGTTAAAAATGTGAACTTTATCATCCGCATCAAGACAAGCTATCAAGCCCTAAAACTGATCAGACGCCTGTCCTATCAGATTGTCAGTCATTTCATCCTTTAAATTACCTTCTGAAAATTATGATACACATAAATTGTGTTGTTTTTCAAAGTAAAATATTTCAAGGTTGTAAAGTGGACTTTCAATTTGAAGTATTTAGAGGGATATAGAAGTGGTTAAATTTCACTATAAGATATTCAGTTGCTTACAAAATTCAAATTATTATAGGGCTTCTTTGCCTCCATAAAAAATGTTTAATCGCTGTTGCTTGTACAGCTTATTGCTGTGAGCACACAGTAATATTTTTGATCAACTTGAGAGACTGTAAAGATTTAAGAGAGTAAATCAAATTGAAAGTGTAAAAGTGAAAGTGTAGGGGAACAGCCTTGCATACCTAGAATCATATCATGTTGTATGAAACCTTCAAGTATGACACTAACGTGACGATGGAGCAGGTTCTTCTTCTTCAGTGGGGTAGTCTCAGCTGCAGGGGGGTGAAAGGTAACCGGCAGCCTCATAAAAGCACCAAGTATGGGTTACTTAAATCTTTGCTTCCCTTTTGTGATTAATTTTCCAATGTGAAAACCCTTCCGACACTGGCCGCTTACTGTTCAGCAATTCCCTCTGAATCACTGGTCTTAGTAATCGTTTGCCTGTCAAGCGCCCGCTGGTGCACAGTGTGCATATTTAATCGTAACAGTAATCCTCTTACCTTTCTACAGTTAAATTTCCAGGCACCAAAACCTACATTGACCCTGAAACATACGAGGACCCAAACAGGGCTGTCCATCAATTTGCCAAGGAGCTGGATGCCTCCTGCATTAAAATCGAGCGGGTTATTGGAGCAGGTGAGCCGATCCTGTGTCTTTCAGCTCTTGCTGTTTAGTCACTCTGTGCTCTCATATATCACACTGACAGCCAAATATTTACACCTTGAGTAGGGACACAGCTTTATGCATCGTATATTGATAGTGCAATTGCAAAGAGGGGAAAAAGTTCATTGCAATTAATGTGTGTCTGGTAGCGGGCAGTTGCAGAGATTCCCACAGCTGAAAAAATTGCTGCCACATGGGTTTTACAGAGGCGGTCAATGACAGTATCTATGCATCTCTAACATGTCTTACTATAGGTCTTGGTTACACCCCCCTGAGTATAACTAGATGTTGCACCACAATTTGAATTCAACCACAGCACAGCTGCTTTGTCTCAAAATAACCTAATAAATTTGTCTTTTTGAGTGCTTAATTTTTAAAAAAATTTTTTTTTATGTACCACACCCATCACCTCACTCACAAATGGTTTCGTCCCACACAGGAGAGTTTGGGGAGGTGTGCAGTGGCCGGCTAAAGCTGCCCGGAAAACGGGACGTTTCCGTTGCGATCAAGACGTTAAAAGTGGGCTACACGGAGAAGCAGAGGTGGGACTTCCTATGCGAGGCCAGCATTATGGGACAGTTTGACCATCCCAATGTTGTTCATTTGGAAGGAGTTGTGACAAGAGGTAAACACACTTGAACGTGAAAGGAAAATGTAAACTGTCAAGTCTATGCTGATGCCATGAGACAATTCAAATGCTGATCATAACAGTATATTTCACTTTGGGAGGTAAAAGAACCGTAGTTAGAGTGATATTACATCTGATTAAATTAGCCACATTCCCTGTTTAACATTTTCTCATTTAGACACTATAATAAAAGGAGCAGATGGTAACTTTTAATTAAAAGCCAATGAAACACATAGCTAAAAATAACTTGGAAGCAGCTTTGGCATAGAGGTTTATTGTGAAGCATTTTGTAAGCAAACAAAATTTAGGTATCAATTAATCTTCTCGTTTTTTTGTCCATGTTTTTCTTTTCTTCTCTCCAGGAAAACCAGTCATGATTGTCATTGAGTACATGGAGAACGGCTCATTAGATGCTTTCCTCAGAGTGAGTATCACCTTCGAAGCACAGGAGGCTCTAAGCAACATCTTTTGTAACTTTTCTTTGCATTTTCTAGAAATTGTCCCAGAGAGCAGGCGGTCTGCAATAGGATTTGTGCATTGCATAAATATCATAAACCTTGTGCTAGAGCTGCTGCAGTGCTGTGACCTACATTTCCTTCATGGTCAGTGAAGATAACTGACCTGCCCGTGTTTCTCTGTGCCGTGCAGAAACACGATGGTCAATTCACAGTCATCCAGTTGGTGGGGATGCTGCGGGGCATAGCAGCAGGAATGAGATATCTTTCTGATATGGGATACGTCCATCGAGATCTGGCTGCGCGAAACATCCTTGTCAACAGCAATCTCGTATGTAAAGTGTCTGACTTCGGGCTGTCAAGGGTGATAGACGATGATCCGGAGGCTGTCTATACAACAACTGTGAGTTAACTAAAGCGCTTGCTCTCTCTTCCCCAAGACCTGTCAAAATCTTCTAATCAGGTCTCAGCCAGTGGATGAAAACAGAGCAGAAGTGAGGGTGCATGCCAAAGTAGTCTGTACCTCCTATATTTCAGCACAATGTTCTAATTAAGCACCAATTAAAAATGGTTTATAAGTTGTAATTAATGCTTTACTAATGGTTAGTAATAATTTAGTAATGCTGTGTAGCTCAGTTACAAGCCATAATTAGAACAACCTTTGGGTTGCCAGTTTTGTGAGAAATCCCTTTCACTGTTTATTATGTCCGCAGTTTAAAATATTGTGTCATATGCCATATAATATGTCTTTAGTGGAAAATGTTGAATTCCTGCACTCTGGCAGCACTGAGTTTATTATAAATGCAAAGTTTCAGTCATGGACCTTCGTCTTGTATCAGTTACACAATATAAAACAAACACATCGTAGACCCACAAGGCTGCAGCAACGATCCCAAAAGGAGTCAGTCACAAACACCTGATGCAATTACAATATTAGCAACAGAAAAAAACATGATTAAAAATGAGACAAACTCTGTCATATCACTAGGAAAACAAATGAAAAGTGAAAGAAGAAAAAGAAAAAACTACATGGGCATTGCAAAATAAGTAATTTTTATCAAAAAGAGCAGCTGAAATATTGTACAGGGGACCAAGTGGACAGTATCAGTCAAAGTCTCATGTTAAAACTTAATCTCATGTTAAATCATTCAAAAACATAATTTCATAATCTCAGATACTCATATAGAAATATGAGTAAACAGTCTAATATTTAATGCAATATATAATTTCTTAAGCAAAAAGGACACTAATTTGTTGTTTCTATATTCTCACGTTTGAGTAATATCTTAAAGTGTGATGTGCATTTTCACTGTTCTTTAATGTTTAATAGAGAAATGGATCAATCAAGAAAATTAAGATAATTAAAAAAATAGTAGTTAGTCATGGCTCTACTAATATTACACAAAATAACAAGCCATTATTTCAAGTAAAAACTTTCAAGTGAGAAGTATCTCAAGTAATAACGTTATATCAGACCAAGATGGCAATGCACCTCTAATGAAGACGAATGTCAAAAGAGCGTAAACCGTTATCTTTATGTCAATAATAGTAAGAAGCCATTAAGTGTGAATTTTAATATGTTATGTAATTTACAATAAGAAATCAAACCTGCAGTTGTAAAAGCTTTTTAAACTGTAAATAAACTGACTTTGTGTTTTGACCCTGGGTGGAATCATAAAATTCTCTCTGATTGATTTTTTAGGGGAAGATGCATGATATAATGAATTTGATCTTTACTCCAGCCACTAACTTGTATTTTACTGAACAGGGTGGCAAAATACCTGTCCGGTGGACTGCACCAGAAGCCATCCAGTATCGTAAATTCACCTCTGCAAGTGACGTGTGGAGTTATGGTATCGTCATGTGGGAGGTCATGTCCTACGGGGAACGACCTTACTGGGACATGTCCAATCAAGATGTGAGTTGTCAACCTGATAAAAAGTCATAAAATAACCTTGTCACTCTGCTGATGTACTATAATCCTTGGTTATTTTACCATAATCTAGAAATTGCATTGTACTGAAGATGTAAGAGATCTTTACATGAGGAGATACTCAGTCAAAATCTCTGTATAGTCTTTTGGGAACATAAATGTTGAGTTAGGATTGTAGGATTGGGGTTAGAGGTTAGGGTAAGTGTGAAGAATCCACATCTTTGCTATAGTATTTGCTGTTTCATTAGCTACAGCCACACTTACTGTTATCTATTTTCACCTTAATCCATGTTTTTTCTTGATTTGTACATGTTTGTATGTGACAAACTGTAGAGAACAACTTCACTTCCACTTTTGGCGTTGAATCAAATAGCTGATTGACAGAAAATGAAATGAAAGCCATTTTAATAATCAGGGAACTGTATAAATGTAAAACATTCTCTGGTTCCAGCTTTTTCAAATGTGACTTCCTGCAGTTTTTCTCCATTTCATATGATTGAAAATTTGATATATTTGAGTTTAGACTGTGGGTTGGACAAAATAAGCAATTTGGAGATGTTATTTTGGATCTGGGAATTTGTAATGGGCATTTTTTCACTATTTTCTGAGATTATATAGACTAAAGAATCAATAAATTAATAATGAAAGTAAGTATAATAGATATAGTAAATATAATGAACAGATTTGTCAATAATGACAATATTCATTAGTTGCAGCCCTATCCAGTATAAGGGAACTTTGGAGTCTAATGTTTCTGAGGTGTGTCAAGGGTCTCCAATTTCAAAATCATTAATAATTTATTGCTTAAAATAGAATAGTTTTAGTAGAGTGGAGATGATGTATTACTTCCAAACTGGGTCTCAGCTGAGCACTGCTATCTTAACTAACTAATGAACTAAAGTTAGCATGAGTTGTAAGAATATAAGATTTTCCCACAGTCATCTCTAATTATCGCTAATGAAGTCATCGCACTAAAACATAAAAAAAATTACAATAAATAACAATAAAAAAATTCCAGTTTTTAGTTTTTTCTTTGAGGCTTTCTTGCAGGACCCTCATGAGAACAGCTCAGCGGGGATGGTAACCTTGGCTTTAATTAGTTCCAAAAAGTCTTGCTATATTCATGTAGTTTGTATCCATTTGAGGGAAGAACAGTCCTGAAATGGGACAGGCATAAAAATGAAGTCCTGAGAAACTTGGATTTGGCAGTGCTGTTAATATGAATAATGGGAGTGGCCAACACTTGTCATGCAGAAGGCTTTTGATTCAAATTTCTTAAGTTCATTATAACTTATGGTAATGAGAACTAGTGTGAGTAGCAGTGTTGAACCAATAACACAGCAAACAACTCATGCATATTTTGCGGTTTACACTGAACTGAATTCAGAAAGAATAAAGTCATAGATAAGCTCAGATGTGAAAGTGGCAGTCAACCAATTTTTAATTTTTAATTAGGTTTGCTCATTGTGGTTAGTACTATTCAACCTATGAAAATTTTTTTATAATGTATTCTGTAGCTCTAGAGGAGCTTTGTAAAGTGTGAGAAAATATTCCCAAATTATGTCATTGTGATGTCATCAGGATTAACTCAGTTTGGGCATGGAGATACAAAAGAAGACAGACTTTGAAGGTAAATAGTAATAAAGTAATGGAATAATAACTCTTATTCGAATATCAGAATCACTGTTGCTTACAGTCAACCTTAACAGTCAAGACTTTCCAGCTCCTGTAGCAATGCGGCTCTGGAAAAATGAAAAAAAGAAGTACACACATGGTATAAACAGTCACACTGCTTCAGAGTGCCAGAATTTTCTCCCACCTCAAAGCTGATGTTAGGAAACTCAATCCATCAGAGCTACAAGGGAAATTCAGATATTTCGGGGCTCTATTAGTTTCTGTAATTAAATAAGATAATGTATCTTAAAGTTCCAGAATGCTAAAACTAATTTGATTTGTGAACCTGAGACGGGTAATCATGATTCATAATCAACATGATCATTTTTATACCAACCCTGTCTTACAATCAGATAAATTATAAGAGCTGACTCCTGACATTGCCCACACTTTTCTTCCTCAAAGAACATAGTTGCTTTTTAAAGCCCCACACATCTTTTTACAAACGTCACAAACTGCTATAATGATTGACTCGCCCGCAGTTCTCTGAGTGCTGCTGCCTGCTTTCCTGCCAACTCCCACTGAGGGAGTCCAACTGCGCCAGACCACTTGAAGCTTTTCCTTATTGTCGGACACTTGACACTTTTGATTGATGGTAGAAGGCGCATGAGTTCTGGCCTTAAGATTTCTATATGGAGCCTGGTGTTCAGTACCCATAGCATCAGGGCTAAACATGATTAAGATTCCTCAGTGCTCCAAAGCAGAGGCCTGCTGATTGAACAATCAGATGTTAGAAATGCAAAACAAGATGTCCGGGCATTAAAGTGGTGTATGTGGTGTTTTGCCACTCCACTACTTGACAGACATCAATGTCAGAAATTTTTGTGCTTTGTCAAGACGTCAGCAAACATCCTCTGGGGATGCTGGAAGAACATTATTTGCATTTTACCCAACAGTTTCAATGTTTTGACACCTTTTCCCTCCATGACTCATTCTTGTCTGAGATGTCCGGACAGAAATAGCTGATGAATATATGCAGCAACATACACAGCTCCTTATCCACAAAAAAAAAAAAACAACGGAAAGGGAGCTAAGGGCTCAAATCAGTGCCCACCTACTGTTATAATGGCATTAACTTTTAATGAACTGCTAAACTGAATGCATGATGTGGAGTGACAATAGATTAGGTATATCGGCTTTTCAGTTATAAATTTTCTAGTATTAATCAGAGCTGTATAAATGTAGTCTTTTGTTTAGACAATTTGGGAAATTCATCTCAGGGAAACATGTCTGTCTGCACTGTGGCATATATTTTAGTAAATATCTGCAATGTAACCAGAAGCATTACCCTGTAGTGCGTGGCAGGTTATCAGTAGTCAACCAGTAAAGAAAGACGATGATCGGCGTAATATGATTCGATCTCCTAAAGTAATGGTTAAAAGCCTGGCTGGAGCTGTTAGCATTAACTGAAGGCAGGAGATTGTTTTCTGACTCTGTCCCTCCAGTCAGAGAAGAGTTGCACTAATCAAGCTAAGGCAAAATGAAGAGCAGTCGTAACCTTTTCAGGATCATCAAATGATATAAAAGGTCTGGTTTTGGTAATGTGTCTGGGTTGATGAGATGACACATGAGTATTTTTTTTTCAAACTTGACAAATACATTAAACAACAGTTTTCACGGGCTGAGTAGCACTCCATTTGATGAGTAAACTGACATGGACATAGAAGAAAATTTGGTAAAGTGGGCTTTTAAAACAACATCTTTCAGGCTGTATTTTTGCAGAGAGGCTTCACAAATAGAAATGGAGATCATTAAAAGCTCTAGCAGGGGAAGTTATAGTAGAAGGAACTCAGCAGCCTCATTTTATTCCTAAAAACTCATCAGTGTAGCGACTTTTACTCACTAACCAAAGAGACACACCACCATCCAATCTGGTTAGGCCCTCTGTTCCTCAGTGCATGACATCTGCTGTTGATGGTTAAGCTTCGGCCACTTCTGTTTACAAATACAATGATAAAAGGATGAAGTGTGCATGTGGAGTAATAAATTATTCATTTTGCCAGAGAGGGTAAGAGTTAAGACGATATTAAAGGCTGATACTAAAAGGGCAGGGTTAGGTTTAGACCAAAAACTGGTACTAAAAGGTTAAGGGTTAGGGTGACACTAAAGGCTGATACTAAAGGGTTTGGGTAAGGGCTAGGGTAATACTAATGTTTGGTATCAAAGGGTTTGAAGTTAGGGTTAGGGTGAACATAAAGGGTGATACTAAATGGTTTAGGGTTATTGTGATAGTAAAAAGTTATGCCTAGGTGTTTGGGTTAGGGGGTTACTAAAGGTTGACCCTGAAAGGTTTGGGGTTTGGGTGATACTAAATGCTGATACTAATGAGCCATCTGTTTTGCATCCTTCAGGTCATAAAGGCGATAGAGGAGGGCTACCGTCTTCCAGCCCCCATGGACTGTCCACCAGGCCTGCATCAGCTAATGCTGGACTGCTGGCAGAAAGACAGAGGCGAACGCCCCAAATTTGATCAGATAGTTGGCATCCTTGATAAGATGATTCGTAACCCTAACACCTTGAAAACCCCAATGGGCACGTGTACAAGGTGAGCAAGTGAAACCTAAAACGATTCATTTTAAAATGTGGCTTCATTAGGTCTTAGGAAAAGAGAATCCAACTGCACTTACACTAGGCTATGTAATTATGAATTCTCTGTAATGAGTTCCTGGTACTTTAAAGTGTAGTGGGGAATCAAGACCTCACTCCGATGTCTGTCAAATGAATTCTATTTGCAGTCAGAGCATATTTTCCCAAGGTGAGATTGAGACTCGGAGGTTACAACTGGTTAAAAAGCACTTTATTATATGGAGACTTTAGGGGGTGAATGTATTCAGATTGAAAAGATATGGACCAAAATATTTTTCAGAAGCAGAAAGCTGACATGCTGCATTTGTGAATTTTGTATTGATTGAAGCCTTCATTCAGCTAGTTTTTCCCCTTCTTGCAATTTACTGCACCGCTGGATGCCTTTGGTCGTCACTTTGTTTTGTCTCCTGCTTGATTGTGTTTTCAGTGGAGCATTTCCTTTTCACATAAGACATAAACATCTTTCTGTGCTCATCCCACAGACCAATTAGTCCACTGTTAGATCAGAACACCCCAGACTTCACCGCTTTCCGCTCAGTGGGAGAGTGGCTGGAAGCCATCAAGATGGAACGATATAGAGACAACTTCACAGCAGCTGGCTACAGTTCCCTGGAATCTGTGGCCAGGATGTCAATCGAGTGAGTAGATGTGAAGCCCTAAAGGGGTTAAGCACCAGTACATGTTTTGACTGTGATCTCACTTACATTTTCTTCTATCTGAGCCTGAGTAAACAAATTTCATGCATTTTACATTCAAGTAGAGATCTGGTTGACTTGCCATCCAATGAGGTTTACGAGTCTTTCTAACTTACCTTTAATTTTAAGTGGCCTGGGCCTTTATTTACCGAAAGTGCAAAGAGAACAGACTTTTATTAGTGACGTGCCTTTACATATAATGTTCCCTGTTTTATTACTATACTTTTACTTAATTTAGTCATAAGCCTGTAAATTGATTTTCCTGTTCCTCCTGTTTTTATTTGCTGTTAATGCAAATTAAACACTTTCTCTATGTTTACCTGTAGAGAAATGAGAGCCAAGTTATACCCACTGCTTTATTATATCAGAAAAACTGTTTTCATTCACTAATTACTTCTGATTACTTCTACTTTGCTGTATTTTCACTGATTGTTAAGCTACCATCAATGAAAGTCACTAAAACACTTTTTACACAGATGTTTCACATTAAGTCTTAAAAAAAAAACTAATTCCACTGCAATGACACAACTACGTTCTTCACTTCCTCTTTGCTTGTTTGAAGTGACAGCTTCATCCATATCTTTTTTTTTTTTTTTGGAAAGTACCTTTAGCTGAGGGCAACTGTGTACTTGTGCATGTTTGTGTTTGCTGTATAACTGGTCCAAAATCCCCGTCTGAAACTGCATGAATTTCTGTGAAGCCTTGGCTGTTATTTTTCTTACTGTTTGAGAACACGTGACAAGTTGAATAGAGCAACGGCCCAGACTCTGGCTGTGTGTGACTAAGAGCTTCCCGTGAACATCAGATGTCAACATCCGTCTCCACATCCCAATAAAATTTCTAAAGGTTCAACAAAACTTTCCAAGCATACAGTATTACCCAAGAAAAAAAAGAAACTTCAGACTGTTTCAGATCCTACTTTATTGCCACATCATATTTGATATTAATGTTAAAATGTATTATGGAGATTTATAAACAAAGCTGTGTGTTACTGCCTTTTTTGTTCCAATTACTCGCAATAATGAAATTCCTGAAGCTGTTAATCTCACTTGCTTTGTCCCATACTATGGTCCGGTGCATTAACTGATGTGATGTCCTGTCTTCTAGGGACGTGATGAGCTTGGGAATCACTCTGGTGGGCCATCAGAAAAAGATCATGAGCAGCATACAGACTATGAGAGCCCAGATGCTACATCTCCATGGCACAGGTGTCCAGGTGTGACTGGAACGGGCCACCTCGGGCTGGCCGAAAACAAAAACAGAACTTATCTGGAGCAGCGCCTGGGATGTGACCAGTATATTCGTCAAAGTAAACAGACATCTGTTATGTCTGACTCTTCCGGCTGTGTCCGGAGTGATATCATTCCTTTGTTCCTCAGTGAAGGATTGTGGTCCGCATCTTCAAAGGGCACTAAAGAGAGGAAAAGGGCAAAAAAAACAGCAACAAAAAAAGAAACTACCTGGACGAGACTTACTTTTTTCTTTCTTTTTTTAAGAAGCGCTTACAAACTCAACCACATATCAAATGGCACATTGGAAAGGAGTTTGACGCTTATGTTTCTTGAACTTTAGCTGAACGATTTAAGTGCACACCATGGCTATGGATTTTCTGCAAAAAGAACAAAAACATCTTGTCTACTTGCAATGGTTTCACTTCTTTCTTTTTCTAAGTTGTTCATTTTCTTTGTATCTGCCACAGTGACATGTTGTTGCGCATGCAGCAAATCTTTTTGGTCTTCTATTTGGACTTGACAACAGGGTAAACTCTCTTTTATCCAAAACAGAGGGAACTTTTTAGGTGCAGATTCCAAGGTATTTCTTGTGCGGAGACATGCTGGACTGTTTGAACTGTTTGCAGTGATTCGTGTTTTCATGATATACTCACATGCTTGTTTGCAGCCTACCAGAGTGAGTTTTTGACGTGGTTTCAACATTTCAAATTTTTTTATTAAGGAATTTTCCGAAGGGTGCAACATTGAGGAGACGCAAGACGTGAACTGTTCTTGGAATCACCAGACTTTTATATCAGAGTAGCAATATCCTATGTCTTAGTGTTCACTAAAAGAAACACAGAAACCGTTACTTGGTTATTGAGTAGAATGTTTTAGCACTGGTGAAAGATTGTATTGAAACTGGTGCCGCCGCATATTGTCTTGCCATCATTTTGCCTAAAATTTTGCACACAGGTTGGTGCATTGTTCAGCTGCAAATACAACTTTTAGGGTGGATCCAAGAAAGGTGTAGACGTAATACTGCCTTAAAATATGTTAGATTAAGTATTGCCACTCTTTTAGGCACTTCAGTGGCAATGCTTTCTGCGGTTCATTATGAGGGTGGACAAGCTCCCTATTTTTTTTTTTCTTTTTATCTGGAACTTGAACCGGTGAAATCAAGTTCACGAACATGGTTTAACGCCACGGGTGACACAGTCAGCAAAGGAGAGATGAACTAAACAGAGCAATAATAACCAGGTCGAAATGGTCCTCACTTGAGATTTATAAGGTGCTAGGTATGAACATGTGTGTGCTGTGCTGAGACAAACCCTTTGGAAAGATTTAGTCACCGCTGGAAAGGAAAGGAATGTACCTCTTTGACCTAAAAACAGTTTGGAAGGTGCTCAGAAAAACTGCCGTGCCAAGTTATCAAATGAAATAATCATGTTGTATTTTACCATTATGATATGCTAAACCTATAATGGAACTCTAACTTGGCATGGAAATGTTGAACTTGAACTGGTTGCTGATATGAGAGAGGCAACATTCGAAACACTAGAAAGGTGCCAATTAGCCTTGCTGACATCATCTTCTGACACCAACTCGCCACCCAGAAATCAAAGAGCCCCTTCAGAGTTTGGGTATGAAAATGCAGGCCCAAACGATGAAGCCTCTGTCATACGCAGATCATGCTGTTAATTCCATCGTCCCGGCTCTGTAGGCAGCCATGCAGCTCCCTTCTTTATTCATGAATCTCCGCTGCTCATCACTCACAGGCATAGATGGAACCTGCATTCAAGTGTCTCTTAAGATTGCTACTCTTTTTGTCCATACGGCTTTGTATGGAGAACAGAAAGGAGGGGGCTTTGCAGAAGATGTCCTAAAAGCCAATCAACCTATTTGGTGCCATCTGTCTCTATTTCAAAAGCAGTATGTTTTAGTTCAGTATTCTTTGATAAGACAATACTGTTATTCAGCTGTCATGTAAAGAGGAGTGGTGTTCACAGAAGAAAACCATTACAACTTCTTTTATTGCTCCTGTAACCTGAGATATAAATCTATATTTTGAATGATAGTCATTTTTCTTAAAGTTTTGCATAGAATGCAATAGACAAAACATCAGCAATCAACCTTGAGCTCAGTAACAAGCAGTAACTCATTCTCTCCATTGTCTCATAGACTACGTCCATATTAAGTCAGCTATATTTTAAAACTAAAACACTGAGCCTTTCATAAACACTCTTCAAAGTGGGTAAAACTGAAAAAGTCTGCTTGATGTTTTAGTGTAATGGAGGTTTTGGAAAACAATCACCTGTCTTTGTGGTGAAGTTAAAAAAAAAAAAAAAACGAAAAAAAACCATGTCATTGTCGCCTCTAGCCCTCTTAATGGCTTATTTCAAACGTTAATTACACAGTACAGGTATTGTCATTTACATGTTTTTATATTTATTTTGTGAGATGACAAAGTAAAGATAAAATAAATGTTTGATTAGTGTAGTAAGTACAGTAATGGTTATTTTCATAGTCAGTCCCCCAAATATTTACTCCATTAATAAAATAATTGTTAGGGCCCTGAAGTGACAGCAAACAATGAAAAATGTCTTCAAATTACTTTTTCGGCTAACCAATCATCCAAAACTTAAAGCTACTTAGTCTATAATAAGTAATGACAGGATAATAGGAGAATATGAAAAACGGCAAATATTTACTTTATATAGCTCAAATGAATAACTATCAAAAGTTGTTCATCATCTAATCAAATTAGTGACAAATTGTTTCAGCTCTAGATTTGGACAGCACAGGAATATTGGTTTCCCTAGTTAACAGGTAATAATAATGAGCCAATATCAGATCAATATTTAATTCTTGTTGTGTTTTCTGACAACACAAACAAAAATATGTAACTGAAAACGGCTATCTCATAAATCTGTATGGTAGACGTGATCACGGAGATTTGACTAGCAGGGACTTAGCAGAGTACCCGGTCTATGTCATCATCAGACTGTGATATTTCTTCTCCCTCACCATCGATCATTGGTAGAGTTCAGGCCCCAGTTCGCAGAGAGAACATTAAATACAAAAACAAAAAATGTAATTTTAGCCAGCCATGCAGTGTCACGGCTGGCTAAAATTGGAAAATTCTTTTTTCTTCTTCACTACTTAACAACAACAAGAGATAAAAGGTTTGATAAGGGATTTTTTAGAGCTCAGCAAATCTGGATATTTTGACAACCAGGACCAGTGTTTTGTGCCCAATTGGATTCTTTTTTTATTTAAATAGGAAGGTAAAAATTATATTGGACAGGTTGTAATAATTTTGGCAAACTTTTTCTACCACTCAACCAATCAAAATCTAGGCTATATTTCAGTAAATCGGTCCCTCTTTTCATCCAAGCAGTATGATTGAGATTGAGAGGGCAATGAGTTCAACAGGCTCACTGTGACACACAATGTTTGATAACTGATGACCTACAAATCAAATTTAGTTTATGACAACTCAATTCAAACTTTTTTTTCCTATTCTAATGATTATTCTGTCACAGCTCTGTGATAAAAGAATTGTTAGGGGTCCAAGCACAGCACATGCTGGAACCTTCTAGGAACCGTAAGGATTATTATTCTTAAATATGGACGGTTTCACAACGTTTTTTGAATGGGGACCCACCCTCTCTGATCCTGGGATTTTCATCCATTTTAAGTTAAGTTTTCACAGGTTTCACGTTTGATTTAATCTTCACACGAAAGGTCTAAACTGAGCCGCACAAAAGTTATCACTTTTTATTTTGATTCTCCGCACTGTTTTGGAGTTATATATTTTTGAAATGATGTTGTTGAAGTCAATTTCACATAAACACTGATAAATCGAATCTGGTTTAAGCTATTATAACCAAATTTGGTGTGCACGCTTGGATGCTAGGTCCCAGCTTTGTTGCACAGTCTTGGTTCATTCAGCCTCTAAGGGAGTACAAAAAATTCAAAAAGTTTATATCTCACCATTGACCACTCAATTTTTTCTGAAACTAAGATGACATGATCTATGGTCATGTCTCAGTCTGAATATGAACTTTGGTTTTCGATTGATCAAAATGGGTGGGATTTATATGCGCAAAATCGAACAGTTAGCTATACAGCGCTTGAAGTTTCGAACAAATTGTCAAATATCACCAGAAGGTCATAGAGACTTCATTTTTTTTGACACACATCTTGTAATATGTGATGAAATTTTGCTTCACTGCAACAAATGATCATTTACAAAGACCCTCACTCTACTTTTTAGCATAATCAAGTATGCAAATTTGGTATTTTCTACCAAAATTGAGTCACAGGTTGGAAATCTGGAAATGAAAAGTTTTAAATTCTATTTAAAATTCATGACATAGTGACAAAAAATGTTTTAGCATAATCTGTACTGTACAACATGTCCTAACTTGCCAAATGGGTAATCATTTTTTTGGTGAATTTGGTAAATATTTAAACTTACACGGCATTAAGTCTCATAGAACCTCCATTGTATTTAACGTTAGGGTTGTTGAAAACAAAATATGACCAGTTTACTTGCAAAGTTGATATTATTGGGGTAAAGGTGCTGACTATGAACCACAAGGTCCCAAATTCAAATGCAAAGGGGGGACCTGTGCTGAATGTCACTTCTCCACTCTATCCCTTGACTTCCGCTGTTGTTGACTGGGTGTTAAAGACGTAAGAGACTGAACACCACCGCAATAATTCACAATGTTTTTCAGGTCATTGGGTTAATCACTCTCTTTGACTTCAATGCAGTACTTTACTGATTGTATGTAGAACTCAGTTAATGTTCAGTGTCCATTGCTGTTAGTGTAAGCTGTCTTGACTTGATGGTGTAGTGATATGGACACATGACCTGTGACAACAAGGTGACTGGTAGGAATCCAGCTCCGCGACTTTGGCGTGTTCATCTTGTTGTTTCCGTCCGTTGTGAACTATATTCATACACATGCTGACTCTATTCTCTATGTGTATATGTCAAACATAGTGCTGGGATCCTATATTTAAAAGCTTAACTACGTTCATGAGGGTGTATGTATACACAAAAATGCTTTCCTGAGTGGAAATTTGAAAACTGGAGTCCTCTGATGATTGGGCAGGTTCTAGGCTCTGAATGGGCTACTTTTTTTCAGTCCACTCTGGCATCACTGACCGGGAACCATATTCAAAACGGAACCAGCTATCAGAATAATGCAAAGTTTTTTTGTTCGTCAACCAAAATAGGTCCAAAAACCTTCCAGCTGTTCTGTTGTTCAGGTGTTTTAGAGTGAATGGAGAACACTACTAAAATGACCTAAACATGCTAGGATGCACATCTGTAAACTTTAAACTCTGTTTTCAGAATGATCCAGCTTATTGTGGATGTACGCTGAGATCCATTTTCACTGTGGGACTCACCCTGACCAGCTGTAAGCCCCCATGTCACACACCCTCCCTTATCCATACAGCAAAGCTCAGGTCTTGGCCCAACCTTTGAATTGAATAAAAAAAGTAATTCAGTCAGCACAAAACTCCCCAGTTCACAGGCAGCACTCTGTCAGACCCCCCCACCACCGCTCTGATTTTAAAACCAGGTCCCTGGAGGCCCCTTACACTCTAAGGTAGAATGCCTTTTCCTCTGCTGGGGAAACAGCACTTTGGGCCAAATTGAGATTAAGTTCGGAATAAACACATCTCAACATCCAAATCACCTGTAACCTTCACCAACGAAGTTGCTTTACCGTCTGTTTCAGCTTGTTTCATCCGCATTCTGCAGTTGAGGTTGCTCAGCTTTGGCCAAAAAAAGTTTTGCTGGGGTTCTATTTCAGCAAAAACACAAATGAATTGAAAAAAAAAACAAAACAAAAAACAGAAACCTGCAGGATGTAGAGGGTTGGTTGGAATCAGGAATAGCAGATTAAGTATGACGTTATTTTTCAAATCTTGTGGTACAGCCGTTGGAAATTAATTTCACTGCTTTTGCGAGGTGGTGGATGATTCCAAAGAGTGCAGCACTGTTGATTGTGTCAAAAAGAGTCGAAATTTGAGGGAATCTTTGTGTATGTTCTAATTGTAAAACTTGTACATTTTATTTATATTGTTTTTTTTACACATATTACTCAGTAGAGAGCTCTGAATACATTGAAAATGCACTATATTTTTATATCTCGCAGATGAAATATTGTCACATACAAGATTTCAGTTGTACATAATTTCTCATTTAGGACCAAAGACAGTTGATAGGATCGCCATCTTAACTTCGACTTTGTCTTTATTTTGCCTTTTAGTTTGTTGTACAGTAATACAAATTGTCAATTTATTATTTATTTTTCTGTGATGAAAGTATTGAGAATATT
Source organism: Xiphias gladius (assembly GCF_016859285.1). Classification (NCBI taxonomy): domain Eukaryota; kingdom Metazoa; phylum Chordata; class Actinopteri; order Istiophoriformes; family Xiphiidae; genus Xiphias; species Xiphias gladius. The sequence goes on along the minus strand of NC_053403.1, from coordinate 23,392,370 downwards.
CACTGGTTAAAAGTATTTTCCCCAACAGAAGAAGATCATTTAATTAGACAATTTCTTGTTACATAGACAATTCTTTTTGCTTTGTAACCTTTGTAATAGACTGTACATATATTTTTGGAAATATAATACAATCTCTATAGAAGTTTTGAGTGTCCTTTGCAGTGTTTTTATCATTTCTCATATCCTGGATGGTCTTAATTTTAAAAGCTAGCTTTACATTTATGATCTTGAGATCAGAACTCTGAGAGTTTTGGTTAAATTTGGTCAACTACATCTTTCATATTTGTAGTCAGTTTTTAGTCGATGAAAACTACTATATAGTTTGGTCTATATTTAGTTTTTGGTATATTTTGGTCTTGTCTTACTCGAAGAAACCGATTAACATTTGCGCCTGGTTTTACCTGACATATTAGCCTTTCTTCAATCATTAATAAATGCTGACGAAAACTTTTAGTCTATTTTTAGTTTGAACCATATATGAGTATTTTAGTCAGATTTCCAGGCTAAAATCCACCTGGCTGACTTTACTGACTTGACTTTTGTAGAAAATGACAGGTTTTACCATTTGATAATACCTTTTTTTTTTAAAATCTGGATACTGAAGGGTGTGATCTGATGTCACAGAATTTAGGTGCGCCACTGTCTAAGACGATACCCTTTATAAGATGTTAATAAGTTCTAACCCATAAACTTAATAGATCTGTTCTAAGGCATTAGCCCTTAGCTAATGCCCTTGCACTCGTGTTTATCCTTTTTATGCGGTAAAAATACAGTTGTAATGTTGTCCATCCATTATTAAATGCCTAATAAGGATTTGGTACAAATCCTTTCCAGCCATTTTCTGCAAGGTAAACAGTCATATCCTCATATAGTCACATAAATGATGTCTTATTAGAAAGTGGTACCATTTTAAGTAACAGATCTGGACATGAAACTTCTGATTACCTTATATATTTGGAGATGAAACCAACATAGGAAATACTATCAGGAAAATATGATTATTACTCATCAGGACAACAGTCTCATGCCTGAACACAATTTAAACACTGTTGTGCTCAGACGAATAGAACAATACAAGAACAACAAGAACTAAAGACAACAGGAGACAAAGAAAGAGAAGAAAGGAGATTTTCTGAAAACACTAAAACCTGACATCAGTAGCGGTTTTCTCACAAACTGTGTGGTTGTTTCTGTACTTTTTAAATTTGTGTTAAGCCTTACTAAATCAAACTAAGCACAACACCTTGAACAAACCTTTCCAAACCTGTTTCAGAAATACAGAGCCAAATAATATCAAGATCCTGTGGCAATCTCTCCTGACACTGCTACACACAACCCTTTTTCTCTGCCAAACTCTGTTTTTACTATGATTTATTTCTGTGTCACCTTCTCAATTGGCCACACAGCTCTTAAGGGATGGACGGTGCAGCTAGTTCCAACCTCCAGCGCTGTTGGCGCTGCACTGCAGGTGTGCAGCTGCAACCCTGTTCTCAGACAAGAATGTTGACATTAGACAGCTCTGCAGAACTCCGGATTACATCCAGTGCCAACCTTTTTAAAATTCTCCTTTCGTGCATGCTATGTGCATGCCAACTACAGTGTAGTTAAGACTAGAGAAAGATCATAGTTATGGCAAATAAACTATGTTGCAGATATAGTTCGAGTTAGGCAACTAAAACACATGCATCAAGAAGAAATGGATCAACATGAATTTTGCCTCATACTTAATCAACAAAACATGAAGATTTAGTCACAGTTTGTTTTTTTCATCTTATCAGTAGCTTTGTTATGGATATACTGTAGTTCATCACATTTATCGTAAACAAAATTAACACTAATCCTGATGAAGTTGTATTTTCTATAATTTATCTTCTCCTTGACTATATTTACAGCTACCATTGAGGTTTTTTGTGTCTCAATGTGCTTGAGAAACTGTGTGGACACGCTTACAAACTGCTTTGTACATGCATACATGATAAGCCACCCAGAACTGTTCAAACAGTCTTCCCTGTTTTGTAATTGAATCCTGCATAAATTCCAATTCTTTGAAGGGGCTTGAATGGATTTCTTCTGATCACATCTTTCAGTTCTGATATTTATTTTGGTAAGTCTGTGGCTCACCACGCTGTCTCCAAGCCTGCTTGACTGTCTATTTGAATCACCGGTTTGGTTTTCACATGAATTTGGCTTCCTTCCATCTGTTTCTCTGTGGCCACTCCTCACTTCCCGTTAACTTAAGTAACAAGTCTGATCCTGCTGAAATGGTTAGATCATCTTCGGAGGTTTCGCAGTAAGAGTCTGCAAGAAGGAAAAAGGGCTCTGGTACTTTGTCTTAGAGTCTGGCTTTAAAATCTAAAGATATATACTTAGTTTAATAGTCGGTGGTTTAAGGAGGTACCCTTAAACTGGAACCACATATGACTTACTATACAACCAATTTGCCTTCTTTTTAGTTATCGACATCAAAAAAAATCTCAGGATGAGAGAAGTTAGACAGCTTAATCAAGCTGCAGCTTCCGTGACAAAAAAAATTAAAGGGTTGTTTCACCCAAATGAGTGAATCAGTGACAGTTCAAACATAATCAACAGCAACATCTCTTTCCAGACACAGGGTCCCCATTACACTGGATAATCCAAGGGACTATTTCTTTGGTAGATATCTACTTGTACAACTAAGCAACTAACACAAAGAGAAAGAAAAGAAATGGTAATTGTTCAATTCCATGGCAACTGAACAAACTCCATTTGCTGATGAAGATTATGTGTTGTGGTCAAAAGCTCCAGAACAGCAACTAAATAGTTTATGTTTAATATGTTTTCATCTTCTGGCAGTGATGTTTAAGTCATGTACATTATATACATCATGAATTATTCATTAAGTCTTTTTCCATTGCACATTGTTGCATTTTGTTTTTATCAAATACACCCAATTTTCAAACTAAGCCAAGCGGGCTGTCGTGTTTGATTGAACATGCACATATTACAGGTGGATGAAAACAAACTTTGTTCCCCCAGGGGCAAAGTTATTTTTGTCACTCCAAAATGTGCTGAGCTAAGTTCTTCCTTTTACAGAGTGACAAGGTCAGAGCCTAGATGCCAAATATATATGCTGTAAACTTTCTACATTCACACTCACATTTACATCCTAATTCACTCCACGAGTCGACTGACTGAACTGTGTTAAATGCATTATTAAGAAAACCTCGTCAAACCCATCATAAGAGACAAAAGCCTATTATTCATCCAAGGCGTTAAATGTTATCATGAGATATTAACACCTGCACATCTTGGTACGCTGTGTGAAAAAGTTAAATATAAAGTTAAAATAAATATTTTAGCAATATTCTAAGCACGTAAAATATACAAAGTTTTTTTTTTTTTTTACTGTGTTTCTTTCTCCAGGACGTCTGTTGTCGCGGTTTTAGAATTTTGTCCCAGCAGCAGCATGTCTCCCCTAAACTGTGCTACTTGAAAGTGGTATGCTTTGGGGTACTTGTATTTCTGCTTCAACTTGGACATGTCGTAGCATGCAACTTACCCAAGTTTCATCTAACTGTCACTGTCACTGCATCTGGATTCGTATCCAACATCGGTTGAACTGAAATAAAAGGTGCCATACTGTAAACCACCAGCCTGCATAGCATGAATCTTGCAGAGAATGATTAATTTGAAGGTAAAAAATGAATAATTTACAACACAAAATACTAATATTATTATCCGTGCGAAAAGAGGTTACAACCAATATCCGCAAGGCTCTGTACAAACCTTGTAGAACAGAGGATTTTGGAGGCACGTACAGAACTCTAGATTCATTTGTACAGAAATGTATTGTGCCAGTATTCCATTCAGGTGAGTGCACATGCAATTCCAGCACTGTTATCCAAAAGACACAGAACCCAAGTGTTCAATTTACAAATATTAAGAAAGACAAAGTGAATTACATTTTCTTTTGATTGAATAATCCACTCATCATTTCTACCAAGCAATTCTAAATTTATCGTGTTTTTATGTTTATTATTAGAGTAGTTGAAATATTAATTTGAGTTTTTTTTTTTTTTTTTAACATCAAGTTATCATGATTCAGCAGTATGGTATGCCGTGCAGATATATTGGTGCCACGTATGTCAGCTTACAAACAAAAACAAATTTAAGGGATTCTTATCAAAAAATACAATAATAACAATAATAATAATAATAATAATAATAATAATAATAATAATGGCAGATATATCATTAGCAGATTTTCTCTATAACTTTTGAATATGGATATCATTTTTGGCCTCAAAATTCAGAAACAGTCAGGATACAGTGTGTAAATGTTAGCTATCAAGCTAGTCAGGTAGTCACGAATAAACTCCACCTACAGTTTTTTCAAGGTAAAGTTCGGGTTGGGCTTTGTCTATTTTCTATATCTACACAGGTTAAATAGATACAGTGTTTAACTAAGACAGGCTTTGGGTTGTTGGAAGACATTTAGGAATTTGTTTTGTGTGTGTGTGTGTGTGTGTGTGTGTGTGTGTGTGTGTGTGTGTGTGTGTGTGTGTGTGGTTGTGTCTCTCTCTCTCTCTGTGTTTTTCATTTTATACACAGCTAAGATAGCATACCATTTGCTGTTATTCTTTATGCTAATGTTGGCCAAACACATCCCCAATGTAGTGCCATGTAACTGAAAGCAATCAACTTATATTCTTGTCAATTATATTACAGTTTTTTTTAGCTAATCACCACCCTGCAATGCATCACATATTAGATCTTTATAAGAATACAAAATGTCCTCATCTGCATCTCTCCAATACGTTGATGTGCTGCCACAGAAAAGCAGAGGCACCTGGCAGACTGCCAGAGGAAGATAAGGGGGAAAGAAATCATTTGTATTTGGCGATTCTGCAATAATCCTGAGCCCTGCTTTGCCATTATTACAGTATCTGACATTTCGCATCTAATATAGAAGTCAAATGGGTATATGGAGATGAATGGTTTTAAAGTGTGTAAATTGATTAGGAGGAGCGTGCAGGCCTGACTAATGGATTACCTGTTGGACTCCACAAGGAAAACAGATCATGACCCATTTAGAAAACAAAGGCTTTGCAATTCACAGTACAGATGTATCCTTTGGGGAAATACAATATGGTATTCACAGATGCAACAAAGTACGCGTTTCACGCATAATCTGCTGCTCTTGTCTTGAAGAAAAATAGAGGTGATTTCCTAAAAAAAACTTGGTACTTCATCAAAGGTTTTGCCATTGTGCTGCCTGTATGAGGAGATCATTAACATTAATCCTTTCTCATTATGTAGGGGGTATTTTAGAAAGTTTGTAATTCCAGTGTTTTTGCTAATCAGACAAAGTTGTAAATATGATATGCTTCTGCATGTTTCAAATTACACAAAGGTCCCAGTTCTAGATCCTGGACAATGCAGCCTGCAGGACAATGATCCCATACGCAGAGGCCAGAGCCATCAGAAGTGAGTGTGAGGCCCTGTGTGAACCTGATGTGCGAGGCTCAGATTATGCCTACAAGAACCACAGTAAAAACAGAGCTAGTGAAAGGTCAACTTGCAGAACACGGTGTCATACCAATGCAGTTCGAAGTGCTATATACATGATAGTAAATCATGATAGTTCATACCCTTTAAAACAAAAGGGTATGAACACTTTGAACAAATTGAATAACAGCCACTGCGCAGCCCCTTACGGCATCATGACATACAGCCGCAAGAGCATTCTAGTACTCACCTTGAACAGCATTATGCACGACTACAGCATTGTGCATACCTAATAATATAGACACCTGACAAGATTATGTACATTGCCTTATTGCTCATTACGTGTTGATAAATGAATCGAGGTTAATAACTGACGTCATTTCAGCTGTCTTGTTGGAATTTTTCTGCCTTTTTTAAGATGATCAACTGATCCACTCTTTTGGTGCTAACGTTTATTGCGGCATGACCTCAAACAAGGAAAAAAAGATTCAATAGTGAAATATGAAAAGTCAGTCATTGGGTAGATTTTGTTCATATGACATTTATTAAAGAGAAACAGGAAACAAGAGGAGAGAGAGGGTGGAATGATATGCAATAGTGGTTTGTTGGTTGGAATCAATCCAGGGACATTGGGATTATATGGCATCACTTCATCAAAGTGCAAAGTTATACGTTTTTGAAGTATGATAATAGAAAAAGGAGAAGATTGCAAGGATTGTAGAGGAATGAGGCCGTGCAATTCAACACAATTCAAACCCTGTTAGCTTATTACCTCCGCCGAGGAGGTTCTGTTTTCACTCATGTCTGTTTGTTTGTTTGTTTATTTGTCGGAAGGATTATACAAAAAGTACTGAACTGATTTGCAGCAGACTTGGTGGAGGGATGAGACACGGGCCAGGGAAGCACCTATTAAATTTTGATGTGGATCCAGTTAATGTGTTAATTTTTTTTATCACTTTCCTTAACATTGTAAGATAGGGCATTTTTCAACATATTTGTCAATATTTGGCCTTGGTGGAGGTATGTGCTCTACTGAGTGCCATCCTAGTTTTCTTTATGTAATGTGTCCTCAGGGCTATACTTCTTTCCATATTTTCCCTTTAATGTTTTATGTAATCCTGAGTAAAAAAGCTATCAGGCTTCATGATTAAGATCTCTCATCTATATCTTCTCTCTGGTTTCATCATTATGAAAGTGCACATCATATTTTCAGCACAAATTACTTGCATTCTTCGGAAGCCACTCTTACTCTTAAGTGACAAATCAGGATAAATGATTGTGGCAGAGGTAATTAAGAAGCCTGAATCACAGTTAAAAGGACATCTGAAGATCAACTCTCTTTTTAAGAAATACGAGTAAATAGTCAGCAGGGCTGTTACACCATCAAATACAGCTTTAAAAGAGGAATTTGGTGATCAAAACATTGATCCAGCTCATATTCTTTTCTGGAAAATAAATAAATAAATAAACATTATTATCCAGGATTAAGTATTTTTTTCAAAAATTTCTATTTTCTCTGAAAACCACAAGTAAAGTGCCTGTCTGTTGTACTTGAATCAGAAGTTGATACTGTAAATCATGGAAAATAGCTGTATAAGTTATGAGCCATTGGTTTCAGTGAAGCAGCCATCAGTTTTGCTGGACTTAGATTTGTCACATGGACAGAAACACAATTTCAAATGGATGTCAACGTTTGTCTGTGTCTTCTGGATGTGGAAATAGTCAACTGTTTGGTAACAAATTTGCCATATCAGCTTTATAAAGTGATAATATGTCAGTATTGTGTTTTCTGCCTTTTTTACAGCCTCCATGCGGCCAAAAAAAAAATCAATTAATTCTGCTTTAAAAACTGGCTCTTTCTTTATGCTGACGATGCTGCATTTTTAATGTCACATAAAGATAAAACAGCATTTGGCAATATTGTTTTTGAAACCTTCATGCCAATAAAGCACCATTGAATCTGAAAATGAAAAGAAAAGCAGAGCATATGTTAAGCAGAATATTGCTATGTAACTCTCTGGTAATAAAAGTACCCTTAATGTAGTGAAAATCAAGACTATTCATTTTGAATCATATATCAAGTTGACAAAATATTCGGAATTTTTAAGTTAAAGGAGGTTAAACACTAATACCATGAAAAAACTACTGTCAATTTTTTAGGTTGTACTACTTTACTTGCATATAATCACACTGAAAGCACACAGTTAAAATTGTCAGAAAACAAAATTTTCTGCTAAGAAATTAGCCCTGCTAGATGGTTAATGCATGGTTAAACATTAAATATTCTACCAGCACTACCAGACAAGAATGTCAAAGTGGAATATTCTTCAAGACCTTTGATTAAATTGAATTACATTTCTTTACATCCAGTCACAACATTTTACGAATGCTTGCTTTTTACAATATATGTGCATGGTAACTGTGGTATGATTATGCTTTGGAAAAGTTAATAAGGTAATGGTTAATAAAAAGGCAGATGTTGATGCAGGTCTTTGAGGGTGTGCAAACTCCTGTCTCATGCATGAACATCAGAAATGCTACACACCCATCTGCCACGCAGATCGTCACTTTCCACCTGCCACATAGAGGACACGCTACTTCCTGCACTGAAACTGAATAGGGCATAGGGCATAAATCATGATTTGCAGAATCGTCCGTAATTTATAGGGATACTGAGCTGAAATTGTTGCTTTGGCTTTACTTCATTGCCATTTTGATTATGCTGCCACAAGCTTCAGACCAACTCAAAATAAGCTTTATTTCTTTAAAGTTATATCCAGATTACCTACCCATACACGTATAGACCCAGTATATTTACAAAACTTTCTTGAAGTGAAAAGATAAATTTTGAATTCAGTTAGGTCTCACTAAAAAGAGGTTAAGAAACAGCAGATTCATATAGATTTAAACTCTTGGTAAATAAATTATTGTTAAATATTAAATCTACCTATTATAAAGACATGTGGTTAATAACTCCAGTCCATGTACTTGCATTGACAATAATGTGAACATACTTGTTTCCTAGTGGGAGACTTGCCTAAAGTAGATATTGTTATTCATACAGGATAGTATAGATAAGTATGCCACAAGTTGATTACAATCAACTTGTTCCTGGCAAATCAAAGGATAATGTGGTTCTAATGCAAATCTGACTGCCTTACCTTGAAGAACACTATGACCCCCTCCCCCTTTATTTCTTGAAACTAAATTTCATCTTGATTAAGTGTTGCAGCTACTGTCAGATTCATCAAACGTCTGTATTCAAAGTTTCTCAGGATGCTTTGGGCTGATTGAGAGTGCCCCGGCCACGTTGTTTTCATGGGGTCCTTTTTATGGCTGGGCCCATGGCACCTTCCTACATCAAATATTTAAAGAGGCTGTAAAATATGGCTCCCCCCGCTCTGGTCCTCAATCCCCAAGGTAGATGATCAGTTTCACAGGCTGGCAAATGCCTCTGTGGGAAAGGTTGATGGATTTGGCAGATACAATGGTTTCTTCAAAGACACAGTAGAGCAAAATGAGTGATGGTGTTGCTGCCATTAGCTCACTGCTTGCTGAGAGAATCTCAGTTCTGTTTCCCGCTCAGGAGAGGCTCCTTCAAAACGCAAAACCAACACAGAGTCTAATACACTACATTAAAAACATATCACCTTTTATTTAGTTTTGATAATTATTATAATCAGGACCACTATGTAAATAAGTTTTTAGATTGTCATGTTTCATGCAAAGCGTCTTGTTTGGGTTTGATGCTATTTGTAACTTTTTTTGAACTGAACTGAAACTGAGCTCCCTGTAAAAAATCAATCAACACGCCGTTAGAAAGTACTCTGATTCTCCAGAGGAAATGAAATATGGACTTTTGCTGACAAAATGTAGCGACAGCTTCGATCGTGCTGGACTCAACTTGAACACAACGGCTTTGTTTCACTGCAGAAACTGTGCATCTATGCATAACAGCTTTCCTGTTTGCTGTGCGGAAAAGCATTTAGGTTAATAAGGCTAATGTAAGATCACAATGTCACATCAAAAGATTTAAATAATTAATGACGTTACCGCTTCAGCCACATGCATAAATTGCTCACGGTAGCTCTTTCAATTTAGTAAATATAGATCTTGTGCTGTGTGGTGGCCAAAGCAATTAAATAATTACATAAAAAAGGAGCCTACATTCTCAAACCTGTCTCCTATGTTTCTATACAACTAATCTACAAAAGCAAATTTGTTTTGTAGAAAATGTAAATGCTGGCTGGATTATGTTCAGAGACAACGTATTTTGAATAAATGATGCGTTACGTTTATTAACAGCAGCAGACTCACAAGAATTTGTTTGGACTGTATGGAGGGAGACTGGGTTTCACATCCATAGTCCCATCTGCGGTTTAGGCACCAAAAGCACCTTGGCTGAGGTTAGGGAAAGATTTTGGTTTCTGTTAAATGTAAATACACACATTGTGTCTGAAGTCACTGTGGCCTTTTTCTGTATTAACCCAGACCTTAATCTTTCTCTAACCTTAACCAAGTTCTGTGAGTGTCTAAACATAACCATACAAAAGTGTTAAAAACTACAAATGAATATTGTACTTCAAGATATGTTGCTGGAAAACAAATATGTTGTCTGTGAACATTTGTATATGTTCAGTATGCATGACTTACAAAATACATAAAATGACAACATACTATACATTTATTGAAAACATGTGGTTGGAACTACGTTTCTTACAAAACGTATTACTGTTGTAGATTAGTTGTATAGACATCATTTCTAGGAGACAGAGTTGACATTCTACATTTGTTTGGTAACTGTTCGTAGGAACTCTCAAAATGTGGTCCAAAGATGTGTCGATGCAAATGAGGGACGCCATCATTAGGCGGAATAAACAAAACAAACCTGTCAGACAGATGGCAGAAACTTTAGGAGCGGCCAAATCAACAATTTGGTATAATATTAAAAAGAAGGAATGCACCAGCAATCTCAGCAACAACAAAAGGCCTGGATGATCGCAGAATTCTTTTCTTGGTGAAGAAAAACCCCTTCACACCGTCTAGCCGGGTCAAGAAAAATCTGGAGGAGGAGGGCGTATCATTGTCAAAGTCTACAATCAAAAGACGCCTTCATGAATGTAAATACAGAGGGTTTACCACAAGGTGCAAACCAGTGGTAACACTCAAGAACAGAAAGGCTAGATTAGACTTTGCTAGACTTTGTAGATACTTTATTATTTAACCTTATGAATCAGTAAAAACCTCTATTTTAGCGGTTCAGATTCTTATTGGCTATTTGTAAGCGAATTAGGTGTGTCTTATAACAAACTGTCAGGTCTATAACCAAATGCCTGCAAAACTAATGACATTGCCATCAACCATTGTATGTCTAATTAGCAAGTGTAAGGATGCTAACGTGATTAACTAAGATGAAGACCAGGATGATAATTACCTGCTAAACCTTAACAGGATTGTCATTGTCATCAAGTGAAAGTTGTCTACCTGGTCTTAAGTCGGGCATTCTCATTGTACAGTACACACTGCCCTCCAGACCTGCTGCACCTCCTTGTCTCCATCCTCCTCACTGATACCACCACTTGCAATCACTTGACAGCTCACACTTACATCCCATAATTACACCTGAGGGACTAATGCAGAAGACCATGAGATATAAGAAAAGCTTGTAAATGCTAAAGTTGAGATATTTAACAATGCAGTGTGATCTCAAGGTCAAGAATGACCTTCCATGATCAAGACTGAAGGCTTGGGGTTGAAGGCCCGATCACCTGAACGTTACAATGGTCAGGTGCTTTTTTAGAGTTATCAGACGTTACTCTATTTAATGTATGCTTTATGTCTTATGTATGTACTTTTTTCTCTATATCTTGATAGTCAAAGCTCTGTTTTAAGAGTTTTCATTGCATAACAATTTGAACAACTGGTTCATCAACAGCAAAGATCACTGACATTGTATGCACTCAACAACCAGAGAATCTCCCTTAAGGTTGCACTGTATTCAGCATCTTGTCAGCAGAGATGCAGGAAGCGAACAAACTAGTCCAATCAGGACTGATCAGTAGTATCCTAGCAGTCAGAGGTCAACAAGAGTGATTTGTGTGGGTGTATGCCTGTATAAAGCCAGGACGTGCTTCTCTGCAAATCACCCTCTCACTGGGCAGCAATGTGAGGCATGAACTGGCAGAATGGCCTATTGTAAATTGTGCTGAGCGGGAGGTGTGGGCCCAGCATTTTGACACCATTATCTTTCCATTTGACATGAGATGTGCGACATCATTCATGGCGAATGAATAGATGGAGAATCCCAAAGGCTTGGGTGAGTGGAGATGGGCAAACAAAACAAAAGATGAGTATTTATGCAGTCGCTGTAGTGGAAGAGCTGTCTGGAGATTACTTACAAACTAATATATAATGTGCATGATATGCCATCTCTTTAGTAACGATTAGACAGTGCAGATTTTCCTAAAACAAACAGCAATTGCTAACATCTGTCCCTTCCGTGCTTCATTTTGCACCAACACATTTGCAGATAACATTCTGACACCCCTGAAATCAGACATTATTCATTGTAACTCTTACACTGAATGTATAATAGTCTGGTCCTACTGGCAAACAGCTGCTTGGTTGTCCTCTCACATAGAGCTTGATTTCAATAAACACAGCTGATAAATGTGCCTCGCACACTATTCAATAATCACTGTAATAATAACAGTGCACAGCTACAGTGCATGAGAAGTTAGTAATGCGTGTGATGCACCTTTAGGAGCTGCAGCTGCAGAATGGGCGAATGCTACAGCAGCCGGCAGGGCCTGTAGGGTCTCTTCACCGACCAGGGTGAGTAGGCTGATGTTCAGAAATCAGACCCGATAGGGGTCCCCAATGGAGCTTGTATTGATCCTAGCATGGTGTTCACCACATGGGTCTAATGGAAACAACTGCTGAAAAAAATCAGATTGACAAAGCTGTTCTGGAAGATGTTTATTTGAGCAATTGGGAGCAGAGTTGTTGCTAAGAGGTGAGCTAATATAGTAAAGGAGAAGCTGAGGAGGCTCATGCTGGAAAACCAGGCTGCCCTGGAATGTTCACAGCCTCCAGCTACTGTATGATGTATAGCCTACATGTCCCCTAATGATCTTGATGTGGTATATTGATGTCAACTAGCTTTCAGATTATGGTGCTAGTGGTACATGGTGCCACAGGGTCATCAGTCTTAAGGCCAGATAAACAGGCCGTCTTGTTTTGATACTGATTAGACTTGGGTGGCAGAGATGCTTGGAAGTGAGGCATTTCTGCTGGTGTGAGGCACATATCAGCTGAATATCTTCATAATAGACATTTCTGCAGTGCACAATTTATCAATTGCCAACATTCAGTGCCAATCCAGGAAGTAATGTGTCCTATACGTAGGAAAGCAGAACTAAAGCTCTGGAGGTTGGGGAGGTAGTGCATTTGATTTTCATGTGGTAAGCCATAGTTTGCATCCAGTCACAATTCAACAGTTATGGATTTCTCTTTGAAAACCATAACCACAATCTTGCCCAAAGCTTTAAGGGGACCTTATGCTCATTTGCAGCTCTATATTTTAATTCTGGGAATCCACTAGAGTAGCTTTGCATGATTAACAGTTATAAAAAAAAAAAACCCTTATTTATCTCAAACTGCCTGTTTTGCAGTTCCTCAATTGAGCCTCAGGCTGAAATGGGCAATATTGGCTCAGACCTTCTTAAGAGGCCTCCTTAAAAGCCCACTTACATCTTACTGGCTGAACATCTGGACCCCGTGCTCACAAGCACTCATCCTCTTACTGGTGTGGAGAAAGCAAACTGTAAAATCAAGTAATCAGTGACTACAACTAAGTATCATTCAATAATTTAATAAACATAACACATTTTTTACTAGCAACATTAGCTTACTAAACAGTCACCAAATGACCGTATAAACCATCACCGTTGGTTATTTCTATGCTGGATTACATTGAACGTCTATATTAATACTCAAGTAGGCTGTTTTGGGAGAACGAGCTTTGCTTAAAATCCGTGACGAGCTGACGTCAGCTTGTAGTGTTAGTTGAAAGAACCATTGGAAGCCTAGTGTTGAAAGCAGTCTGACGCCTGAACTTTTGTCTCACAGGGATTGCTTTTACGTTTGCCTCATTATTTGAAACTTTGGCTACATTTAATATGGACATCTGACATTGTAACATTATATATATATATATATGATAAGGAAATAGGTGAAAAGTATAATAGCTCCCCTTAACCGAGTGTCTAACATGACAAATCTTAACCATACCTCAGCCACAGTTTATTTGCCATAACCATAAACTTTCCTCAACCTTATCCCATTCATAAATATTGTACAAATTTTTTTTTTTTTTTTTTTAAAGGATGGCATTGGACAGAAAGCCATATGTAATAATGTAAACAGTATGAGAGCTCAATTACTTAAAACAAGTGTTAAGTAAATGTAATTATATTTTTCAGGTTCAGATCTTAACTTTTATTCATTTTCATGTATGCATCTACTAATTAGATGAGAAGTTTGTTGAAGCATGTGTGTAGCAGAGTTGTTCAGCTTGTAATACTGGAATTTACTATTAAGACCAGAGTTAGTGACCTTTTGTGACCTTGCTCATGGCAATACAGAGAGCATTTATGCAAAAGAGACCCTGTGAATTCTATGTTTCTCTACTATTGCAGGGAAATTATGATGGCGCCTTGCAGTAAATTACTAAAGGTGTGGTCCTTGTTCACTATGCAACACGATGCAGAATTAGATGATGAAATGGGCACCTGCTGACTGACCATGTGTGTAACCAGAGTGAAGATGATTTCTCCATCTTCTTGAGGATCGCTTGAGTTTACAGAGATCATAAACACTCTCCGAGTACATTATTAGAAATACCCACCCTGCTTATTCATGGAATTATCCAATCGGCCTATCATGTGGCAGCAGTGAAATGCATAAAATAATTCTGTGATTTTGTGATTGTTGTAATGATTTAATGATTACAATGCAGATTTTCACACCCTAGTGAAAGTCTCTAGAGTTTGGTTTAGAGTCAGAATGGTGCCAAAAAAAACAAAAAACAACAACAACAACAAAAACAGTGAGCAGACAGAAATGCTAATTTGATGAGAGAGGTCAGAGGAAAATGGCCTGACTGGTTTGAGCTGACAGAAAAATAAGAGGTACAGTAACTCAGATAACCACTCGTTACCACTGTGGTGAGCAGAGAAGCATCAAACCTTGAGGTAGATGGGCTACAACAGCAGAAGACCACGTTGGGTTCCAAGCCAAGAAGAGAGATCTGAGGCTGCAGTGGGAAAAGGCTCACCAAACCTGGACAGCTGAAGACTGGAAAAACATAGCCTGGTCTGATTTATCTCGTTTTCTGCTGAGGCAGCAGCTATTAGGGTCAGAATTTGGAGTCAATAGCAGGAATCCATTGACCCAATCTGTCTTGTGCCAACAGTCCAGGCTAGTGGTGGTGGTGTAATGGTGTGGGGAAGGTTTTCTTGGCACACTTTGGGTCCTTTAATACCAATTAATCATGGTTTGAATTCCACAACCTATCTTAGTATTGTTACTAACCATGTGCATCATTTTATGGCTGCAATTAACCATCTTCTAATGGCTACATCCAGCATGATAATGCACCAAGTCAAAAAGCAAAAAGTCGTTTCAAACTGGATTCATGAACATGACAATGAGTTCAATGGACTTCAGTGGCTTCCCCAGTCACCACATCTAAATCCAATAGAACACCTCTGGGGTGTGGTAGAACAGGAGATTAGCTGCGTGAATGTGACAAATCTGCAAAAAATATGTGATGCATACATGTCAACATGGACCAGAACCTCAAAGGAATGTTTCTAACATCTTGTGGAATCCATGCCACAAAGAATTGAGGCTGTTTTGAGATCAAAGGGTGGCCCTACTCAGTATTAGTATGGTGTTCTTAATAAAGTGCCCGGTCAGTGTATATAGCAGTATGGTCCATGGAGTCCAACAGTGGTGTCCTTTTCTCAGCATTTCTATTTGACCACAGGCATGGTAGTCATGTTTGATACATTTGGAGATAACAGAGATACAATTATAGAGATAATAATAAATAATAAGTTAAACTAATCAAATATAGTTTTTATATAGTATTACCTCACTTTCCTGTTCTGTGTTTTATGCTCAGTTTCAAAGAATTCACATTTGTATCCAGTTAAGTTTCAGCTGGCTCCTTCATTCAATGATAAATGTCTCCCATTGTCACCATTTATTGCAGCTATCATTACTGCAGATTCACTGATTACCAAATTAACCTTCAGACTTCCATTTAACTGTAATTGTTAACAAGAAAAGTTTTCCTGCAATTGCTCAGTCTATTTCAGTCACTGACGCAGCTGTCAGCTGCAGTGCACATCTGCAGGGGAATTGAATATATGGGAGAAAGAACACGCAGTGGCCAGCACAGAGATACTTTCCAACACAAAAAAGGTACATTGCCCTATACCGCAAACTTTTCCACATCCTGGAGATTAGAGCACTCAGCTGTGATTTATGAGAAAGGTCAACTAAATGCATGTTAAAATGATTGCCTGAAGATTAAAGTTCTGTTCTGTAGATGTTTAGTGAGTCGACTCAGGGAGCAAAAGTTTTGTTCTCTTTTATCCTATACCAATAAAGATTCAGTCAACATTATTTCAAGACAGGCAAAAATTCATTTCAGTTTTATGACATGGTATATCCATATGGAGTGATTTTAAAGCATGAAATAACTGGACTAGTGGGTTTCTTCCAGCGGGTTTCACTCCCTTGTGACTGTCACAACACCAGTTATTTCTTTCCACTGGCTGTCTCTCAGAAATTATGCCCAGACGTCGGTGTTGAAATTTTAAGTCTTTCTGAAATACTGTAAGGGTTTCTTTCAGAATAAAGTTTTGATTCCTGTGAAAACCTCATATATCCCATTTTTTGGTTTTTACAAGTTTAAAAAGGGAAATTTGTTCCACAGTAAAAATGTAACTGAATGTTTTATTGAATAAACTTTATTTTGCTAATTTCATTTTACCTTGATATAAATAAACAGTATAGAATATCTGTCATTGGTTTTTCAATTCAGTTGCAAAAGCTAATCTGCAGAAACATTTTAATCCGGGGTAGCATTTTTCTTTCAGTGGAAATGCTCACTGCCACTGAGGAGGTAGTGTAATATTAATACTGTGAAGTGTAGAAGGTCAGGGTGTTGAAATGTTTCAACACCAGTGTTCCAGGAATATCAAACTGCTAAAAATATATATATATATTTTTCAGATGTAAGTAAAAATGCAACACTTTTTTTGGACTGAATATTTTCACTCCAAAGTTAAGTCTATAAAGCATTCTTAAATGGAACTCTCAGAACAGTGATAAATTCCTGTACTCACTGGAAGAAGAAGGGGTGCTGAGGGTTATGTAGCACTCCCGCCCCCACACGGCACGTGAATTGAATGTCATTCGAACTTCAGTCAAACTTGGTTTTTGGAAATAGTGACAGCCCCTGCGAAAACTCTGTGCTATATCAATGTGTCCATCCTGATTATTAAAGTACATTTCTTAGTTTCTCATATTGTATTATTGTTTAGCTGACAGGTTGCTGTGAAGATGTAATTAACAAAGTTGTACAAGACCCACAGTGTGCTGCTGTGTTGATCTTCCACTATATTGATATAAGCTTGTCTAATAGTAGTTTATATGGGGGTGGTCAGTTGCTTGGTCAAGAGCACAGCACCTGTTACTCAAAACACGTTCCTGCAGCTATCTCCATGTGAGCCCGAGTACATGTCCACTCTCACACTATTTAAAGGTGACCGCCATCATTACCTTTACCATAACTTTAACAATACTTTAGTTGTCATCCAGGAGTAGTCAACAGAAAAATGTTTTGAATATATTTTCTGAAGAAAAACCTAATCCAGGCAACATTACATTTCCCCCAAAACAGATTTGGCTGATGCAAAATAGCTGCATTTTGAACACAACTGTTTGCAACTGTTTGCGTCTGTTTAGCAAACAGAATTCGAATTTCATATGATCAGCTGAACTGCAATAGCATGCAGGTATAAACAACTGAAATAATACGTCCATCCATGTGCAATTCATCATACACAAAGGATAAAAAATGATGGACTGATTGTGAGCAGCAGTGAGAGGATACTGACTTCTTCCTGATCTGTGTCAGACCATCAGAGGAGGTGAGGAATGAATGCATTTAACGCTGTGTCAATGGTTGCATTATCATAAATATTGCAAGGAGAGGGATAATTTGAATGACTGATAGAAGGAGTCTCTGACCAAAGACTCCTCCAAATATTAGTTCTTATACAGCTTTGAAGTTGAAGGATGATTGAAGATAAACAATTGATTTCTCATATATTAACCTGAAGCTCTTCTCTACCTTAATCATTTAGTTGATTGTGAGATCTTATTAGACTATCCTCATCTGAGTGGTTATCAGTCATGCAGAATTCAAACAGTTTAAGTGTTACTTAAAGAGTGACTTAAATTCACTTTTTTGAGAAAATATGAGTCTGGGTTTAAAGGTTTTTTTTTTTTTAATATGTTTATATTATTTAAATGTTATTGGACCGAATGGATCCAATTCTGATAATGAAGTTATTTTGCAGGGTTTGTGATACTCAGAAAAATGTATTCACTCTTTTATAGCCACTCCTTTTACCGTGATTGTATGGGAAAAATCCTTTTTTGGAAGTTGTAGTAACCCGGTTTGGCCGCTAGAATCGCTACAAAGCTCAGTATTGTTCCTGGGGGCTTGCCGCTTCCAAGTGTGAGCACATTCACTGAGAGATATTGGCAACTCTCTCTTTCCAAGAAAGTGAAGTTAAAGTCTGCCTAAAAAGTTGCTAGATATGTTGCAAGGCGCTTTTTCGAAGAAAAGTAACAAAGTCTAGCATGAATGTTGCTAAGTTGGAAACTGAGCTGTTAAGCGAGCTACATGCTTCTTGTGGTGGGCTCTGCAGATACACACGTAGCACCTGCCTCTTGAAATTTGAATCTCTCACGGCAGGTGTTCCGGCTGTAATGAATCCTCTGAGTTTCATTTTCCACATTTGCATAAGTGATTACGTTAGTCTGCAGCACCCGTATGTTCAGCCTGTGTTAATTGCTTAATGGTAGCACAGGGGGTTTTGGGACTAAAGAGAGAGCTTCCTTCTTAGGGGAAACGCCTGCAGTGATAACAGGGTTGTATCCAATCTAACATGGCATTTCCTTTTTGTTTTCAGTGTCTAGAGCTGAGGGCAGAAGTGCCCCTCTCTGGAAGAAGCTGTTGACCCTTTGTCAGACTTTATATACAAGGTCACTTCAGCTGTGGAGCTAAGATCAATTGTATTCATGTCATTTCCGCTGACGCTGCTGTCTTGTAGCAGGTCAGTCCACTTACTTGAGCTGTCACTAAACACTAACACAGCTGTATGGAGGATCCCTTTGATTTCCCACACATTCACGTAGGTTATTACTCCTGGTTGCTTCTGATTCATTTAACATGACCACTGAAATTTTCATAAAAAACTTATGAACCTCCTTTTTGACATAATTTGAGATATGGATAGATGAAAAACGTTGTCTTTGAGATGCAGGATTTGATCCCAAAAAGTAAGATTACAACATAAAGGTCATCAGTTAAAGCTAACATATTGATGTTGTTTAGTAAGACTGAGTGTGCAGTTTGCACTTTACTCATAGTACCTACCAGCCTTGTGTTTTATGAGTAGGGTGGGTTATACACATAACTGCCTGTTAACTGCTTACTCAGAGTTAGAGCTGCAGTCTGAAGTGACAGTGAAGTGACGTTACAGTAGGTATTTATTTTTGGACATTCAAAATAGGTCTGCTTAAATTTCCTTCATCACAGGTTACCTTTGAGGGTTTTCTGAGGGAGGCCTTTCATGCATAGGTGTCTAGGACCCATTGTTGCACAATTTGTCCATGCACATGAAACCCTGTAAAACATCTACCTTGCATTATATCTAGATGTATCCAGTGTTATTGTCCTATTGATTCCACTATAGTCCCATTTACTTATTTTATAAGTAATACACTATTTTATATAGAGCAGTAATTGACATTTAACCATTATTTGAAATGTCAGTTCACTAAAAGTATTTAAAAAAATCTACTCACCATGTATATAATTTTAGTTTTATGTCCAAAGATTAGGATACAATATCTGCCTTTGAAAACTAATACAATGGAGGTAAACGAAATTCTTTGTGTGCTACTTATTAAAGGATAACTTTTTGCCACAGAAATCTCTGAGACAAATATGTCAAATCCTTTACTGTGTGGTAGAGTATAACATCAGATGTTGTCATTTGTCTGGTAGTGGTGAACTAGTGATATCCAGTCATGTGAGTGAGCGTTGGTCAGTATTGATACTATTAATGTAAACTAAAAAGAACAATAAAAAATAGTCTAAAAGAAGAGTGTGGATGTTTATAGCCTGTCTGGTAGATGACTGACTACATAGTATGTAAAATATGGTTGTTTTATTTTGCTTTATTGCTTTATTTTACCAGACTCTCAGTCTTAGTCTTTTTTTATATGAACATTTGGTATGTAACATGCATTTTTATGTTTGTTTTCAGTTAGTCATTAGCTTACAGAGATGCTATTTGAGAGTCACCAATAAAAGTTATTTGAAAAAATGTTCTACTGCCAGTTTAGCAGTCTCCTGTAAATGTAACATTTCATCTGTCATATTCAACAATGAATTTTTGTTGAAGGAGTGTGGTCGTTTGATACTGTTCAGCATTAAAATTGCTGGACTGACACAGCTTCTCTATGTTATCAAAATGTGTCTGTTTCCATAATAAAAGTCCAACAGCCAAGGGGCACCCCTGGCCAAAATTTCTATTACTGTGAATAGCTAAGCAAGTAAAAGATGAAATGATTTCCAAAAGGCATGAAGTTAAAGATGACACATTGCTTTAATATTTTAAGCAAGATTACTTTTTTATTTCAATCTTTTACAGTTTCAAAATAACAAAAAAGGAAAAAGGCCCGAAACAAAAGTCTGTGCCCCCTGCATGGTCAGCACTTAGTAACACCCCTTTGGCAAGTAACACTTTTTGTAGCCAACTAAGAGTCTTTCAGTTCTTGTTTGAGGGATTTTCACCCATTATTCCTGCAAAAGGCTTGTAGTTTTGTGTGAATCTTGGACAGTATTGCATGCGCAGCTCTTTTGAGGTCTATCCACAGACTTTCGATGATTTTTAGGTCGGGAGGCTGAGAGGACCAGGGCAAAACCTTCAGCTTGTGCCTCTTGAGGTAGTACATTCTGGATTTTGAGGTGTGTTTAATATCATTATCCTGTTGTAGAAGCCATCCTCTTTTCATCTTCAGCTTTTTTACAGATGGTGTGATGTTTGCTCCCAGAATTTGCTTTTATTTAATTGAATCTATTCTTCCCTCTACCAGTGAAATGTTCCCTGTGCCACTGTCTGCAACACAAGCCGAAAGCATGAGTGATCCCCCCCCCGTGATTATCAGTTTGAGGTGTTCTTTTCATGAAATTTTGCACCCTTTTTTTCTCCAAACAAAGCTTTGCTCATTAAATGCATCCGGCTTGTTTGGATGCAGACTTTTGAAGCTGAATCTTGTGGTGAGCACAAAGGGAAGTTTTCCTTCTGATGACTCTTCCATGAAGGTTGTTCATTGTCATGCAAATCAAGTGGTTTTTATTTTAGTCAGTGGTTTGATTTGCCTTTCTAGCAATCCTACGAGCACTTCTCTCGGAAAGTTTTCTTGGCCTTCCAGACTTCAACTTGACCCAAATCGTTCCTGTTAAGTGCCATCTGTTAATTACATTACAAACTGAGGAAAAGGCTGCCCATGGCTGCTGATTGCTGGGACAAGGTTTGTAAAGTCAGAGTATTTATAAAGCTTTGAAATTTGCATGACTTGGCCTTTCCTAACGATGACTGTATTCATGCCATAGCACAAGCTAATTAAGGTCTGAGACCTTGGTAAAAGTTATCTGACAGCTCAAATCTCTTGGTGTGCCCAAACTTTTGCCTGGTGCTCGTTCCTTTGTTTCACTCTAAAATTGTACAAAAGAAAAATAATACACTAGTCTTGCTTAAACTGTTGAATGAATGTTTCATCATAACTTTATGCCTTTTGGAAATCAGTTCATCTTCTACTCACTTAACTATTCACAGTAACAGAAATTTTGCCCGGATGGCCCAGAGTTTTCTGTGTATACTGTATATGTCAGAAAGTATGCAACAAGATGTCATACCAGCCACCACTGAAGATGGAGTAGCCTATGGTAATGTTTCACTCTAAACAGTTTCTTCCAAAAATTAATAATTCAATAATACAAATATGTCATTAAAATATGTTGTTTTCTGGCAAATCCTGCTGTTATTTATGGAACCAGACTTTTGGTCTTTGTTGCATTTCTGGATTTGGAGCGTGTTTCCCTTAGTGTTTGTGCTTTCACAACTGTATCAGTTATAGATATTTTTTTAGCACTTCTTGTCCTCAGGTGTCACCTTACATTTGCCATGTTTTGGAGCAGCCAGTGTGTAAACCTGTTCAGTTAGATATTAACCACACACAATTCAGTCCTCAAAACCAGAGTAAAGGTCATGAGCTGAGTCACAGTTTTCACTGTGACCCATAATGCTATTCGCTAAGCGTAATTTCTTGTCAAATGGTTGATATCTCATTTAGGAATGAAACACTTCATTTTTATGAAATGATGTGTTCACCTTATATTGATGTTGCAACACATGCTCGGCTCAGTCCAGGGGGGCAGAACAAATTAGTGAAGACATTTGGGAACTTTATCCTCCACACTGCCAGTAGATGGGAGTTTAAACATTGCCCAGCCTGGCCATACAGCATTGCCTTATAAATCAGACATACAGTTTCAACCACTGGTTTGTATTTTGTCAATTCTATTTGGGGTTGTGTAAAAAAAAAAAAAAGACCTCCTGCAAAGAGAGTGTTTTTTTTATTTATTTTTTTCAAACACCTGCAGAGGAAAACATGGGCAAACATGTTTCTTTTACCATGTTAACCTGTGAGATTGTGTTCAGTCCTGTGATATTAGAAATGAGATACTTTACAAAGATAAAGACAACCAAAAAATCTCAATAGGAAGTTAACATGTTAAGACCTCAGCTGGGACCAGTATCAAAGAACAGTGGAGGCATGTAGAAAAGAAGACTCAAAGAGAACATGGTTCAGAATGCCCCGATCAAGGGAGAGACCCTACATCCAGTTTTACTTTCCACCATCACTTTAGATCTGGTTAACATTCCTCAGAGGGTGAGCAGGCTGTGAAAGAGCACAAATGTGGGCAAATTTTGTCCATTTAACCACCTTACAACTGTGATGCTCAACCCCTTTCTCTTTTTCAATTTCCCACTTTCCTGTATTGTCCCATTGAGAATACATGATGTCACCAAACATGGAAGATACCAGTTTGTCACCTGATTTTTTATGTATATATATATATCTCTTTTGGGTAGGTTACACCATAGTACATTTTATTCTTAATTAATATTGCTACCACATATTGTCAACAGCAGAGCTGCTAGCTAGCATTCCCTTGGAAAAATGCAGCAAAACAGACTTTCTAGGAGCATTCTGGTGACCTAGTGGTGTCCCTGATTCAAGTCCATCCAAAGTCCTTTGTTGCATGTCATCCCCTGTCTCTGCCCTCATTTCTTGTCACATCTCCATTGTCAACTATCTAAGAAAGACAACAAAGTGCCAAAAAGTAAAGTTCCAGTGCAGTTTCAACGGCTGGTTAAACTAGAAAGTAGAACAGCGAAGTTTTTCACAAAATACACAGTGCTAGAGGCTTGGCAATGTCAGATAATAGCTAACACACTAGCAAGCCAGGAACATGCTAGTTCTAGTGAGTCCCAGTTGATCTCCGAGCTTCTTTGTTGTACCTAATTCAACAAAGAGTGATTGAAGAAGCAAAATCTAACTAATTTAAGGGTCAGTTAGCAACCCCATTAGCCAACGGGACAATAAATTCACACAGTTTATTAAAGGGATCCCTTATCTCATAACTCTCCATGTTTCGATGTGGAGCTGTTTATACTCCAAAAGAGCAGGGTCAGCTAAAACCTGAAGGAGCAAAACCCAATGACATACATGTACATGATTTATTACATTGTAGTGGCAGTAAATGCAACACATGGGCCCGCCACATGTAATTGTGCTATATTCAGAGCTTAACAAAATATTTAGGGCTGATAAACAGTATGGCTATGTAACAGTATGACACTCCCTCACGTGGACACAGAGTAACTGTCTCAAAGAGCGTTAAACATGCTTCTAACATGTTTTTTAGTTGTTCTCATATGCAACTGATGGAAACAGATATGCTCACATTTTAATGAATCCAGCTGTCTACACAGGCTGAACAATGGATTGTATTTTATACAAGGTATTTGTCTGTAAATGCAACTGGAAGCATATTTTAACACTTAATGTCAATTTTCCTGTGTTTTATGCACATAAACAATGATTGTGTGTTGGACTCTGAGTGCTTCCAAAACATAATTGACTTACAACTCAATACTATGCCTGAACACATCCTATGTAGCGAGAGCTGCTAGTGCTGCTCATGCTATGCTTTCTGTGTAGACATGTAATGGCTGTCAAAGCTCCAAAAAGACTCCTTTTCTGTTCAGCAGAGACAAAGAGTGTCCGACAGCAGCTGCTCATGACAGGTTAAGTCTGACTACTAGCTTTACATTGTTATCACTTCCTTAAATGGTCATGTATGCCGGGGGATACAATCAAGTATGGTTTGTATTGGTGATTGGTAGAAGGGTGTGTATATCTTTCTTTTTAGATTGATAACTTTTTTCCTTTTCAGTAGTCCGAATAAAATGGAGTTTGAGCGCCAGTCCACTGCTACACCAAGCTGCTTCACCTCACCAGACGAGCTCTCCACTCCACTAATGTATTTCTCCAGATTATTTGAAAAGGACATCCTTGTGGTCATTGCTCACCAGACGAACTTGTATTCGTGTCAGGTCATTCATCAATGCTAATGCCTCTGAAATCATAGCAGATGTCTTGCTTCTGATTCCAATGTATGGAAATTGGAAGTGAGAACCAATTCTCAATTGATGAACGAAGGCAAAAAATCTGGAAGTCTGCGGTAGTATCTACCTAGAAAACCCAAGAAATGTGGGTTTCGGCTTTTTGTATGACTTCCTGTTTTATGCAGGGAAGTCTACATTTAATTGAGTCTGTGGACCTCAGAAGTTTGGGTACCATTCGAAAGAACCACTTTGTAGGTTGTAGACTGGAAGAAGATTGAGACAAGAGGCAACTTTGACTTTTGTGTGGAGAATGATGCAAAGCTCTCTGTGGTCAAATGGGCAGACAACACAACGGTCAACTTGGAGAGCTCATGTGCTTCTGTCAACCCTGTTGGCCAAGTGACACGCTATTCTGTGTGACCTGGCCTGCAGACTAAACTTGTTGCAATGTTTGCTGATATAAACAGGTAACTGTAAGTTAAAGTGGAACCAAGTTGGCTCCTGGAAGCTGTTAAAGACTTAAGTTAGCTGTGGTTTAACCTGAATATCAAAGTGGTGGCAGCAGGCCCATAAAACTGCTTTTAAAGCAGAGAGGAGGAAGATTATCAAAGATAGTCTGTCTGCTGGTCTGTGTAAAACCAATCCATTTTTTATGAGAATACAATACTGTCAGCTCAATCAGCATGCAGCACAGCCTACATGAATGCAAGCTGCTGATCTCGTTGCTATTTTTGCCTTTCACTGTGTCTAAAGCTGACTTTCTAAAGCACACTATCTTCTGTTCTGTGCTGTGTGGGTCAGTCACAGTAGTGTGACACAGATGTGTGTTTTAGGGCATATTAAATCTAGAGACAGTTCCTGAGGTTATTGGTTGGAGAAATCTCTGCATCCATGTCGGATAATAATACATTTTTGAAAAAATCATTGTTTTTTCATTTACCAAGACAATTCCACTACTACAACTTAATTGTGTACACAGCGTGTGGGCATGTGTGTGTGGTTGATTTTCTATTTACAGTTTTGGGTGTGGATGAGTTACTGAGGAGAGAAAAACAAAGAAATGGCGGAATGTTGGCCGAGTAAATCAGACTTGATTTCATTTTAAGGTTGCAGTCTGAAGGTACTCTCATCTGAAGAACTTCTCTCTGTACTATCAAAGAAGTCGATATACATGGCTTTTATAGACTCCCAATAAAGGCAGAGCTGTTTCATCTAAAAAGTGCTAAAATACTGCAAGGCCAGAATGCCAAAGAGACTGTTAGAGATGTAGTGAAAGAGAATGTCATTTTTTTCCTCCGAAAGTCCTTCATTGGATGCACACAGTTTGTTCTGGATACAGATGCTAATTGCATTTTAATGTGTCATTAAAAATAAACCCATAAATCAACTGGTAGCACAGTAATTGGGGTTTAGAGACTTAGCAGCCCCTTAGGACACATAATTCCACTTTCAAAGGAAAGGAGGGGTTTTGGAAAGGACTAGATATCAAGGCAAACACATAAATGGCCAGCTTTTCAGTTTGACCACAGTTTGTTCAATGCGTGACAGAAACAGCTTGGAGAGGATCCAGGATCCTCCGTAACTGAGTACAGACAATGAAAATGCTTCCACCAAGGGAGATGAACAAAGATGCCATGAGCTTTGAATCAAAATATGGATTTAATCAGTTCAACCAATAGGGTACATACAGGTTAAGCTTTAACTAAATAACTTTGACCCACTAAGGTGCGTATGTGCGCAAGTGTGTGTCAGGGAGATACACAGAGTTTGAGATGAATTACTGCAATGTGATATTTATTATCTGCTCATTAGTGTCAAAAAGGTCTGCGAAGCCCACTCACAATCATTTGACTGAGGAGTTACACAGTGCAAATTGGAGTATATGTTGTTCAAGGGTAGGGTACACGACAGAAGAAACAAGCTTACCTCCTGTTTGAAATGTATGGATTGCCAGCCATGACTTCCGACCTTTAGAGTAATAGTCTGCAACTTTTTCATGATGAGAAATACCTGTTATCATAGTATTTCTGATTGATATAACTCTGCTGTGCATCACAACTTTTGCATTTCCTGGTCAAACTACTCAAAGAGTCAGTTCACCCAAAATATAAAAACACATACTGTATATATCCATGCAGATAGTCTTATTTTCCCAGGTTTGAGATACCTGCCTCTGAAATGGATGTTGACGATCAAATGGAATTTCCTTTGAGAGGCATAAAAATGCTGAAACATAACATTTGAAAAACTCAACAGTGACACATCTTTCCCAAAGCATTGCCCATGTTACACTGGGTAATCCACAGACTTAACTGTGAACAGTTTTCAATATTAATGCCTTTTACCAAAAAAATAATCCACATTTTCTCTTTAAAAAAAAAAATCCAGTCACACTTTAATTCCCCCTGTTTTGCATTTCTGTTCCCCCTGTTTTGCATAATATACTGAAAAATTAGTTGCAGTTGCATTGTTAACAAATTACAAGTAAAATGTTGCTAAAAATTCTAACTGAATAACCGTGCAGCTAGTTTTTGGTCTATTATGCATCTGATCATATCTGTGACCACAAATAAAGCTGGTACTACGAAACAACAAAATTAAAGCTGCTGTAATGGACATTTTACTAGGTTTAATGTGGAAGGGTTGCTCATAGTGATGAACCCAAAGAGAATCATCATCAACTCTGCAGTCCCCCTCTGTTCTGTTTAGCCTCTTTAAGCTCATTGTTTTAGTTTTACAAATCACATCCCTACTGTTTTGCTTCTGTCTTCCAGCTCTCATTAACCTTGTTTACAGGAGCAGCAGTCAGATGTTTCAGCGAAAAAGCAACAGTAAACGAACTGTACACTACCTGCCCAGTATCAAAGAGCAGACAGACAAAGTTAGCAACTAGTTGGTGAACATGGTGGAGCATTTAGCAGCTCATTTTTCTCAGGAGTTGGTGGAGACCAGGAGAGAGATAAAGAAAGAATGCATACTTGACTTACCTTCATCAGCTAGGCAGAAACAAAACTCCAAATGAATGCTAATGTTGCTCCGTGTCTGTTTGATACAATGGATACAATGGAAAGTCTACACACCCGTTAAAATGGTTTTTCTGATGTAAAAAAAAATGATACCTACATCAATCATTTCAGAACGTTTTCCACCTTTAATGTGACCTATAACCTATAAAATTCAAATGATAAAAATGACAAACTGAAACCATTTAGGAAAAAAAAGATAAAACTTAGAAAACTTACAATAACTTTGTTGCATAAGTGTACACCGCCTAAACTAATACTTTGTTGAAGCACATTTTGATTTTATTTCAGCACTCAGTGGCACATCTTGACTTGGCAATAATTGGCCACTCTTCCTTGAAAAAAAAAAAATTGTTCCATCAAATTGTAAGGGGATCTCCTGTTCACAGCCCTATTCAGGTCACCCCACAAATTTTCAATCAGATTCAGGTCTGAGTCCTGGCTGGGGCACTCCAAAACTTTAATCTTCTTTTGGTGAAGCCATTCTTTTGTTCATTTGGACGTTTGCCGTGGCTCGTTGTTGTGCTGAAAATTCCTCTTCATTTTCAGCTTTCTAGTAGATGCCTGAAGGTTTTGCGCCAAAATCGACTGTAATTGGACTTCATTCATAATCCCCTTCACCTTGACTAAAGCCCCAGTTCTGGCTGAAGAAAGGCAGCCCCAAAGCATGATACTGCCACCAACATGCTTCACCATGGGTATGGTGTTTTTTTGGTGATATTCTGTGTTGTTTTTGTGCCAAACAGACCTTTTGGAATTGTGGTCTAATGATACCATATGAGACTATGAGGAATATGGTAGATTGTTGTCACATGTTAGGAGCAACCAGTATTTGCCAGTTTTAATGTTGTTGTAGGCCTCTTGGCAGACTCCGGGACCATTTTTCTCCTTGTCTCTTCATCAATTTTGGAAGAATGTTCTGTTCTTGGTAATGTCAGTGTTGTGCCGTATTTTCTCCACTTGTTTGATGACTGTTTTCCCTGTGTTCCATGGTATGTCTTATGCCTTGGAAATGCTTTTGTTCGCCTCTTCTGATCAATACCTTTCAACAATGAGAACCTGTTTGTGCTTTGGAAGCTCTTTGTGGATCATGGCTTTTGCGGCAGGATGCAACTAAGAAGATGTCAGGAAAATCCTACAGGAACAGCTGAACTTTATTTGGGGTTAATCAGCGTCACTTTATAGGTGTATACTAACTAATGTTTACACAAGCTTGAATGTGATTGGTTGATTCCGAATGCAGTCACATCCCCATTTATAAGAGGGAGTGGACACTTATGCAACCAGGTTATTGTAAGTTTTGTATTTTCCTAAACGGTTTCAGTTTGTTTTTCACTTGAATTTTATAGGTTATAGGTCACATTATGGCGGAAAAAGCTTTGAAAAGATTGATCTTGGTTTCATTTTTTTAGATCACAAAAACCTGCCATTTTAACAGGGGTGTGTAGACTTTTTATATCCACTGTTTGTAAATAGGCAACTGTTTGCTAACATGTTAACCATAAAAAGTAACCTGACGTCGGTGTTGCGTTATCAGCTTATTTTGCTGCTTCCAAGTGGCAAAAATAAATAAATAAATAGATAAAAATCCATGAATCAACAGAATGTATGCAAAACTAGCAGACTATACATGAATCCTCACACACAGACACACATAGTCAAACAATATGGAACAGAGAGCAATATATTTAATCTATCATAGGAAAGTTGGAAGATAGAAAGATGGAAGATAAGCTGTTAAAATCTTCCCGTCAGACGTGGCTGCCCTTATCTGTTGTTTTAACAGAATTAGAAGGATCTGAGGTGGATTATTGTTGGGGCTGAACCAACACTGTGTAGGACTGCTGTGCTGTCCTTAGATGTTCCATGCATTTTATACTGTTGTCAGAGTGATGTGACAGGGAATGAAAGGCTTTTCTGTGCACACAGGCTGAAACGTCGGGAGGAGGAATGTAGCATGCTATTGAACTCTGCTGGAGACACAATGATTAAGGAAAAGATATATTACTATTCGCCTTATGAATTGGGGATTAAATAAATTCCAAACTGATTACATTTCGGCAAGAGAAACTTTTTCATTGAAAACTTACATTGCTTTGGTGCTGTGTCAAACTAACCCTGTCACATGACTGCTGAGTGACACAGTGCTTATTTGGCAGGTCTAAAATTGAATTAAAACTAATCTGACAACTAACTTCTACTTTATACCTGCACCTGCACACTGCTGGAGTTAAAGAGACCCCGTGAGTGTTGTCAGAAGTCACTCTGGGAAATGCAGGACTTCACTACCTGAGGTCAAACTCCACAATGGAGGAAGAGGGAAAGTAGACAAACTCACAAGGTAACAACATTACTTTAGCACTTTCTAAAAAAAAAGACAATAATTATATGTTCTTGATTGCTGTATAAATTATAATTATAATTCATGCATAATTAATTATAAGAACCACTGCAATACTTAAATACAAATACAAAATATTATTATTTTTTACACTGGCTTAATAAAGTATTTTTACCCCTTCACTTTTTGCACACTTTAGTATGATTATTTAATTTAATTTTAAATTGATAAAACGGTTATTTTTGCTGATCAATCTATATTCAATAACCCATAATGACAAAGTGAAAGCACATTTTTAGAATGTCAAAAAACTGAAATCTCAGATTTACTGAAGTATTCAGACCCTTTGCTGTAGAACTCCAAAAATCTGGTCACGTGCATCCTGTTTGCTTTAATTATCCTTGAGGTTGTGTCTGGAACTTTATTGGAATCCACTTGTGGCAAACTGAATTGACTGGACATAGTTTAGAATGGCACACACTTGTGTATATAAGGTCCCAAATTTCACACTGCATGTCAGGACAAAAACCAAGCCATGAAATCCAATCAACCCTCATCACACAACAAGACCACAAACAAACACATAACTTAAAGTTAACTAATTTAAATAACTCTCTCTCAAACATAGTGGAGGCAGTGTTATAGCATGGGCATGAATGGGCATGAATGGCTGAATGGAACTGGGTCACTGGTGTTTACTGATGGTCTGACTGCTGATAGAAGTGGCAGGATGAACTGTAAAGTGTATAGTTCTATACTATCTGCTCAGATTCAGTCAAATGGTGCAGAACTGACAGTGCTTCACAGTACAGATGGATAATGACCAAACATACTGCGAAATCAACACAAGAGCTTCTCAGGGCAAAGAAATGGAATATTCTTCACTGGCCAAGTCAGTCACCTGACCTCAACCCAACTGAGCATGCTTTTCACCTCCTGAAGCCAAAACTGAGGGCAGAAAGACCCATAGCAACTTTAGACAGCTGCAACAAAGGCCTGGCAAAACATCTCATGGGAGGAAACTAAGCATTTTATTTAGAATTATATTGCTTTGTCCAATTACGCTTGAGCCTCTTAAAATGGAGGGTCTATGTATAAAAATGGCTGTAATTCCTAAACGCTAAATGCATATATTTTTGTTAAACCCTTCCAATTAAAGCTGAAAGTTTACACTTAAATCACATCTTGATGGCTTTTCTGTGGTGCTGTACAGAGGCAAAATTAAGATAACTGTGTCACTGTCCAAATGGTTAAGTGTACTTAACTGTAAGTTCACTGTGTGTGTGGGAGTGGGTGTGTGTGTTTGTGCGCTTGTTGCGGCATGTGATATCTTCCTCTACTCACACCGCCATGGCTCAGGGAGTTATTTTACCCTCCTGTTCCTGCTCTGCTTGCGTTTTGGGACTTTCACGGCGCATATTTATCATACCCGCTCTCTCACAGCAGCAGGTATGTTACGTGAGGGGAGTGTAATGCTTTCACTCTGACCATTCAAACTAAGCTTAGAGCAGGAGAAGGCCACGGCACAGTTTATTATATATTATTTTTACATCTGGAAATAGCAAAGCTGTCCGTTTCATTACTTTACATTCATGTAATAAATATGCAAATGTCAATTACATGGTAATCTGCATGAGAAATAGATTGGTTATAAATGGGCTGCACATATATAGTGCTTTTCTAATCTTATTGACCACTCAAAGCACTTTACACTACTGCAACATTGACCTATTCAGGCACAAATTCATAGAGTGCTTTTTTCTATACAAATAGAGCTTTTTCGATACACACACACACACATTCAAACACAAATGTTACATCGGAGGCAATTTGGGGTTCAGTATCTTGCCCAAGGACACTTTGACATGTGGCCCAGGAGCCGGGGATTGACTGCTCTACCTCCTGAGCCAGAGCCACCCCTCAGTCCAGTAATCATCCACTTATAGTGATTAATTTGACCTGCACAGATGTGATCACTGTAAGCGGTTTTCACTGTATTTATATATTTATTGCCTCATTTATTTATAAGGGAAATATTTCATAGCAATATTTATTCATGTCATATGCATATTTATTTGTTTATGTGTGTATTTATTTATTTAACATTGACTGAAATGGCATTCCACAGCCAAATACAGAGAGGTTCTTGATGAAAACCCGCTCCGGAGTGCACATGAACTGCCACAGGAGCGACAGGTCACTTTCTTCAGCACAACAGTGACCCGAAGCATACAGCAATGCTGGAGTGGCTTCTAGACAAGTCTCTGAATGTCTTTGAGTGACCCCACCAAAGGCCAGATTTATAACCCTCATAGAACATCTGTGGATGAGATGTGAAGCTGGTAGTTCATAGTTCTGATGGAGCTTGAGAGGATCTGCCTGGAAGAATGTGATAAACTGCCCAAATGTAAATCACAACAGTCATAAAGCATCAGGAGTATGAAAAGTATCATTATGCTTTACAAGTTCAAGTATCATAGTTTATTTCAATTTATTGTCCTCATTGGTCCTCAATGCAAATGACATTTCTATCAAGGTGTAGCAAAAAAAACCCAAATCAAAACAAAACATCAAAAGTAGTGACTGTATGCCATGTGCCATCACTTATTAAGTGAATCATTTTGAGCATTTTGAAGCATAATGTAAAATGTGACATGCCCTTCACATCAATGCTCCACCCACACAGGTGACATCACCTAATTTGGCTGAACTTCTCAGGTCAGATGATGCACGATTGCCATTCCGGTCCATTTTCTGTCATCTTGGTTGTATTTGTTAGGCAGGCGCAAATTACACTTTTATCATTTTTATTTTTACATTGGTGGTGACCTTACATAATGTCTAGCATAGCTCCATGCACCTTCACTCTGACTAAAAGTCAGGCAGAATAATTGAAAACCCTTAAAGCCTAAAAATACTAATTCAGTGTTTTATATCTAGTACTTTCTTGTTGTTAGTTGTGTTTTATTTGATTTTTTATGATCTACAACTTGAATATATCAGAATCTGTGCATATTTGTTGCATGTGGTTTTGGCACAGGTAGCTTTTATTCTTACCTATGAACATCTGGAAATAAAACATTGATGAATCTGGCAAGAAGTTCTTAATTTCTCAGTTCATTTCTGCATACGATCAAACTTTTCAAATATTTCAATTAGTGGAATAGCATGAACCCAGTAGCAGGATTTTGTATCATGTCACCGTGCAATAACACAGTATACAAACATAATGTGAGCTAACTCATCAAAACATTGCTCCATAGCACACCTAGTGGTCAAAAAAGTACACGGGGTACCTCTAAATAATTGTTTTAATTGACATTTATTTTTTACTCTGTTTCTCTGTTAAGACTCATTAGATTCATCTTGACCTGAGAGTCAAAAACATAAGAAACTATGAAAGGCCTTTTGCTGTGTACCAACCACTTTTATGTATGTGTAAACTCCTACACAAAAGAGAAAGGTTTTACAGACAGTTACAGAAGAGTTGATCTTGAATTAACTGTGTAATAAATATCGTCCTGTTAGCAACTACCAACTAACAACCAGTTAGCAAACTTATCTATTGACACTTGCTATCACTAGCATGTTTACACCTAGCACTAGCCTGCTCCCAGCTAACTAACATGTTAGCAGTTAGCTTGCCCACAAAAATAGAATTCATATTTGAAAAGCTGTCTTTAAGATACTTATGATGCAGTGTTGGGTATATATTAATTTATTCTTGTAACTGAGGCATTATAACATCATTGCATGTTTGAGTGTTGTTGTTTCTTGGGTGGGAGGGTATTTGCCTGGTGTCTGGGTAGATAGCTGGCCTTCTTGCTCTGTATTAGAAGTATTGACAGTATAAGCACACTTAGTCATCTAACTATAAAAAATGTTGTGCCATCTTGAAACTAATAGGCTAGTAGGCTAATAGTTATTTAGAGGTTTTAGAGTGTGTCAATACACTTCTCAATAAGGCCTGTAAATTAAAATTAACAGCATATCTATGTATTTTGGAATGAAAGTTATCCAAAAGAAACAGAAAGTTCTGAGTTTCAGTACTCCAGTCCATTCCATTACTAAAGTATCATTTAAATCAGGTGTTCAGTGTCGTGTAGCAGATAACATTATGAAAGTAAACTTCCTAACCCTCACCGTGACTATCTGGAATAGAATGAAGCCTTATAGGTAATGCAAGTCATTTAATTTTTAGTATTAGTTTGGATCCAGTGCTTTTAAGATTATTTTAAACAACAACAAGGTAACCTTAATGAAGAGCATTCTAGGGTAATGTAATGATCATTGATTGGAGAATTTATGGAGGGTGGATGAGTGAAAAGTAGTCATCCATGAAAGAAAATCAGCCAAATTATGTCTGTGAGAGGAAATAAGGATGTAATTCACACAAACAGACCCTAAATGTCTCTGTGTAATTTCCTGTCTTCCACTTATTTATGCAGAATTCCAGCAACAGCAGGAATGGTATGTAGAAATTGGCACAGAAAAAGAGAGGGAAGCCAGGGTAGTGGGAAGAATCACAGTGTGTTTTAAAATTCTTGTCATTTTTGTTGTCATCCCTTAGCAATGTGTCATTGTCAAATGCTCTATCTGTCAGCTGCGCTCTTGCCCATAGACAGCCCTGGGCCCTGTAGGAGACTTCACGGTGACCTTTTTTGCTTTTCCCTTCGTCTGCCTGTGGCAGGTGTGGGGTCATCACAACTCTATTAGCTTCAGCACGGCAATATAAACACATTAACCTGCTACTCTGAGGAACGCGCTCATTACTGGGCCACTTTGAACCACATTGCTTGGGCTCTGAGGAGCTCTGTAGACTGGGAAAGGGCGTCTACTAATGGTGGCCAGCCAATATGTGCACAGGGTCAGACTTGACCCAAACAGTCCAAAAAGTCAATTTCAGGTTTGTGTGACTGCAATCCTTTTCATTTAACCTGAAAGGACCTGGAAACAACTCAGGCTCCAGTGTAATTGGCCAGTAAACAAATTATTCAAAGCAAATAACAAATTATAAATACGAAATTATAAAAAAAAAATCTATAAAATTTGGTATATATATTATAAAATTCAAATATATAAAATAACTGAAATTATAAAATTATGCAAATAGGGGTCCCTGAGCAAGTGCCTCTGTGTGAAGTGACTACCATAAGCTCTCAACTCTTTGGACAGTTAGGATGGGGAAGTTGCAGTTGCATTGTCTGTTGATCCGATATTGATTTTTTTTATATACTTTCGCTGCTTTTCGTGAATGCAACGGCACAGTATCCAGTCTGCATTAAAATTAACAATAAAGAACGAAAGAAAATATAATCCGCATCGCAGTTTTCCCATGTTGTTTTCCGTAATATTTTATAAAGCATACCATAGTATTTTGTATGATAGCTGTGGAGAACAGTGGCCCTGTAGATCTGCTGTGGCAGGAAGGAGTGGAGAGGGCTGAGACAGCCTCTCTTTATCTGGTGTTATAGTTTCAATTAACAACATAACTTTAGAGCTAAGGTTAATTAGCAAAATACCACAAATAAACATGCTGACTGACCACAAAGAAAGTGTGGGGGGATGTTCTGGTAGTTAGAAAGTGGCAAATTGGTTTATGCTACAGCCAGATTACCTAACCCACTTGATCTGGTGATGAAAATGAAAGTGAGTAATGTCTCATTGCACAATGACACTGGGTGTTAGTGTGTAAACTGTAATAGATTTTTACAACAGACTGCTAGGGTAATAATTTTACTCTTTTCCTTTGTGTTCTCATATACATTACACTACATTACACACTGTCTGATCGTCTCCCTGCTCCTGTGTCTTCACCCATCAGACTTATTTTTAACAATACTACTGCATTCCCAGATCTCAGCGGTTAAATAGGAATTATAGCCAAAACCTCTGAAGTGAGACGTAAGTTGTAATAAACTAGAATTATCCTTTAAACAGCAGAGAACAACATAGGTAAAATTTCCCTAGAAATAGTCTTACAAATTGGGCCCCTTGACAACGGCTCACTCGAGGCACTGACACGGTGCATTTTTATAGTCCCTAGCATGTAGCACAGTCATTATCCAGGACTTGACCCCGATATAGCAGAAGTTATACTTTCTCTTTTCCTGAGAGATGCAAAGGTCAGTTTGACATAAATTTTGTCATCTGCCCATGTTGCCAAGGTTCAGTTCAGACGTCTTTGCGGATGTCCATGTGCAGCTCAAAATGTATTAACACAAGGATAAACTCCTTGTCTACATAAATTGTGTACTTATGTATATGCACCTACTGCATATGCGTGAACACAGCCATCTATGCAAGCACCTAATTTGGTATAAAAAGAATTGCAATCATGTCCATTTTTTTTGAGTATATCTAATCCTTTGAGCTCAAATTTTACTTTTCATGTTTGCATTACTGTAACAGTCCATGTTACATTAATTTCACGTGCAGCCCAAAATTAAACAGAAAAAACACACTATAGGTGCGGGCTGAACATGCGGTAACCTACATGAAAATTGAGAAATCCATTTACTGTAAAAACTATGGCAACATGTTCCAAGCAACTTTTGTAAGCTAGGTAAACTTTTGACTTGGGTAAACTCAATAGTGTAAAATAAAGATTTACACTAAAAATTAAGTAGAGCCTACGTGAAAATGCCAAGAAAATTAGTTAAGCCAACTTTATTAAAGTCACCCTATGAATTATATCATGCTTGATTAAACTGAATAAATTCAAGAGAACTGAGTTGCATCAATTGTAATAGTCAGTTTTTAACATTTTTTTGGTGTATATTGCATGAAATTGAAACACAAATATTAACATTTGGTCATTTATTTTAACAATAAACAAAAAAAAATGAATTTACTTGTTTGCAAAGACCAAAAGACTACTTAACAAATGTACTAACATGACCCTGTTAGAACTTTTTCACACTTTCATCTCACCTGAATGTGTTCCATTATCACATACTATGCTACACTGACCGACTGGTCCTCCTTGGAGTTTGGTCTGCACCACTCCAGCTGTGACATACAGTACATGTAGACTCAAGGGAAACACCTCTGTATCTTCAGAAGTCTTTGTTTATATGACAGATAGGTATTTATTGGTTACTTGTATGTACAGGAGGTAAATAAAATAGAAGAGATACTGTCCAATATGATGAAACAAAGTTCTCCTACTCTCATTTCAGAGAGGGACTGACTCAACTCATTTCATTCTGTGTGAGACAATCAAGCCATGACTTTATTTTAAACAGTAATACATTTAAGTCTGCATTCACTTATGATATATATTTTGATTAAGATTAAAATAAAAAAGACAAACTTTAACCACTTGTGCAAAAATAATAGAAAATATCTGAAATAAATATGAAAACAATACACAAAAGTGTCTCCCTAACTTGGGACCATTTCCAGAAATTTTCAGTTTTCACAAAATTTCCCAAGATTGACCGCCTACATTCAGTTTGCAAAATAACCATTCGATACACACGTATACACTCCCTGCAACTGAAATTTAAAAAATAAATAAATAAATCTCCAACCAAAAATAAAATGATACAGGCCTGAGTCATGGCCTCGGAGTTAATGACCAAAAATGAATGACTGCTTCACCTGTAAGTGCAAGCTACAAAAATAAAACACACATGCAATGTTAATGTTAATTTGTACTCACAAGTCCATGAAGCTTTGGCAAGAGAGATATAAAGAACAGATGATGAATTGTGGGGAAAGGCCGTGGGTGGATTTCAGGCTTGATGCTGCAATAGTCCATCACAGCGGTCTGGCTTGTAGCAACAGTTCAGACTGAAGCTGTAGCAGAGGGAGACATCTACTGCTCACAGGGTCCAGGGAGAGTTCCCTGGTCCTCTCTGTCTACTGAATGCAAATGTCTGTCTCCTCAGCCATTTTAATCAACCAAAAGCTCATGCATTATATTATATCAGACTGAGGTAGTATAGCTAACAGCACCAGCCAATTCGATTAGCGCCCCAGCATGCTACCTCGTGCGAGCTCTTGGAGCTGAGCGTGTAGTAAAAATAGCACTCTTGTGAAAAATTGCGGATTGCACGTACATAGCAGTGTGTTGGTATCTAGGGACCTGCTGCCATCTGCAACCGCTGTCGAGCGGTATGAGGGTCTGAAGGGAAAGAATGCAGTCCGGTGGTGCTTCTACAGCCGTCAGACGGGGTTAACATTATTTTTTAGATATAAATTTCATGACGTCAATAAGTCCCAAAGGGGCCTTGCAAGGTTCAGGAAGATTTAACATGGCAGACGGCATGTTGAGCCATTTTCAACCCATTAAATTCTTATTTCTATGATTTTGGTAAGAAATGTCAACATCAACACTAGCACTGATGTGTTTCACCACAGTACAGTCATATCATTTAGTTGACAGCTCAGAAAACCTGTTTTGAGTGTCCAGTACCTCTTTAAAATCTGCAAAACAACTGCATAAATATGCATAATTTCAATCAATAGACCTTGTACTAACCTTTAATTCAAATTGAAAACCGTTTTATGTAAATGTATCTTACTGTATTATTTATGTTGTATTATTTTCAATTTATATATTTTAATTTATTTTTCTCAATTTTAATAGTTTAATTGTAAGTTTTTTCTTCTTTGTTCATTTGTTCATTTGTTTGTGTGTTTGTTTTCTCTTACTCAGACACATGCCCAGGTTTTTAATACCATGGTTGGCTTTCCTTGCTGTTTATAAACCTATTGTTCAATAAAGCATTTAATTAAAAAAAGCACAAAACTGTGTTTAGGTAGCTGTATCTACTTTTTGTCTGACAGGCCTTCAGCTTCACTCTGCTTTGTTACCTCTGCAACTTGGCTAAAACGATGATTGCAAAAGAGTGATTACCTGTCTTAAGTAGAGTATAATTCCTGAGAGACTCCATGCACAACCGACCTCAACAAAGAAACTGCACTGGCAGCAAAAAAGCTGTTGATGGGTTGTCATAGTACAAAGAGAACCGTGCACAGGTCTACTCGCTGCTCCTGTGTCTGTTTTGAAGCATATCAGGACCTTTTACCATGCATTGAAGAATTTCAGGCACTCTGAAGCACAAAATAATAAAGGCCTTTACTGAATAGAACATGGAAACATGTTCCAACTTCAAAAACATGTCTCCATCAACATGTTGGGTAAGTGAGCCTTAAAGTTCCCCCTGTAAAAAAAAAAAAAAAACACAAAACACAAAAAAACCATTCAAACTTGGGGCTATGAAATGCACTATGAACCTTTGTTCAACTGGATCCCTTCCCTCTGGGTCTGTTCAGTCCCAGGTCCAGTGTTGCTGGATTCAGCCCATCTTAGATAAGTCACAGGCAGTATTATGGATTTTTGAAGGCGTCCAGTATCAAACATTCGCCTAAAGTTAGAGTAAGACCACACTGTACTCTGAAGCTCGCAAGGCTGTGTTAGATAAAAAAGAAATCCCCCTTCACTCTCCCCACCAGTACCATCTTTCAACAAAAGACAAGCATAATAGGTAGCCACATACCACACTCACCCCTCTCTGCAGGCATTTCCATCTGCACCCTGATAAAGAGGCCTATTGCTGCCCTTGTTGGGTGTGGTGGAGGTCTGACTGGCTCACCAGGGGAGGAGGGATTCCACCTCCCTTGGAGTCCTAACTAATCCCAGTCTTCACAACTAGTGAGAGGACCAATCGGAAGATGCCTGGCAGGTCCTCCAAATCCTCCCAGGTCAGGGATAATTAGCCTGTAGATTTCTCTTTTTATCCACTGTCTGAACACGTCCGAGAACAGGCTGGAAACCCAGCAAATGTGTTTCTCGTATTTGCTGAGTGTCAATGGAATTACAAAGGTGGAGAATGGTGAGGGTCAGCTCCTTGTGTCCCAGCTTTCAGGCCTCTCCAGCTGATCAAATGTGCCTCCCTCGCTGCTTTATTTTTCTCCCCCTGAGACTCTCGTATGTCTGCCTGGAGATTTGCCAATGATTGAAAGCTCTGCAGCTCTGTTCAAGCAGAACCACATTCTATTAAATTTCAGTTTAACCATCATCTATGCTCTGTTATGTTCTGTTGACATGATATTTCATCATTAATTGTTTTGGAAAAGCTGAATTCAAAATTGTTTAGCCTGGAAGGGAGCCAACAAGTACAACTTTTCAAGTTAGTTTAGTTTTGGGTGAACTAAGACAGTCCAGAATCAAAGGCAGTCATCACTGACAAGTTTTTCTAATCTTCCTCTCAACAGCCCTGCAGAACATAACAAACAAACAGCACAATGCAAAATAAAATGCAATTTGCATTAAGCTAGTTTAACAAAAAAAACCCACCTAAAAGTCCAAATACTAGCTTTTTCCCAAGGTTCAACCAAGTTCAATTCGACTAAAATTTGAACTTTTACCATTTACATTGCAACTGCCTACATCACCTTACTCTTTAACTGATAACCAACTGCTTTCAGTGCTTACACATAAGTTGATATTTTTAACTGTTTTCACCTCTCACTCTTCAACGGATGTTTCAACTGCTTTCATCACTCACTCTTTTCCTGACAACTCAGCTGCTTTCATTTCTTGAAGCTACATTACCACCATTAATATTACCCAACTTCGAGGCCCCTACTTCATTCCCCACCCATTCAAGAATCACATTAAGGTTGCAGAGAGCTTTTTTATTGCTTTGAGCTTTTCAATTAGGCTGGATAATTTGTGTCCACCTCCTTTAGATTTGATTTTAAATTAGAAACATGTTGTGCCATTAATTGTTACAATTCTTATTTTGTGGACAAAGCTCTTTAACGCCTAGCTGAAAAGAAGAGAAAAGAGAAGAAAGGAGATGAAAAAGATGGAAAGGAAAGAAAAATGCAAATGTGTTGACCAGCACAGGGGACTGCTGGGTAGTGGACAGGCTAAGCGATTAGCTCAGCAATAGCGAGAAGGGCTGTGACAGTGATGGCCTTTCAAAGACTGCGCTGCCTCATCTGGTGGTGTGTCCCTCAGACTACCTGATAGCCTAATGTTTTCCCCGTCGTGCTGAGATGTGTGTGTACATATGTGCTTGGTTCTGACCGGAGGTGATGTTAGTGAACTACAGAAGATGTTTGTTCCTTCGTTCAGCACCCCAGCACCCCTCCTTCCCACCCAGCTGAGAAGCAAACACTTCACTCCTAGTCAGCTCTAAATGTGGGTCAGGCCTTTGTGCTGCTCTAGTCTGTCTACAGTACTGCTGTTGCCTCTGGAATCTATTTACAGCAGGATGTGGTTCTGCAGCAAGATAGTACTGAGATACTGCAGGCACAGGCAGCAGCATATGTATATATATTTATATATCTATCTATCTATATATATATATATATATATACAGATATATATATGGATATATATATCTATATACATATATACATGTTATGCCTTTTTGGAATCTGAAAATCTGGAATAAATCTTACATTGAATAGAAGTTGTTGTAAATGTTATAATAAAATGAGAAAAGTAAATGAGATTTAAGTGAATTGAATTAAATTCACTTAAACTATTATTAAACTATTATTAATAGTTTAATAATAGAAACTATTATTATCTGCTATTTCCATCATTTGGAGAATCAGAGCATTGTCGGTTGAATTAAGAATGTGGATGTCATTTTTGTTTATAGCTAACTGGCTACCTAGCTACATCCTTTAAGAATTGTGTCACAAAAATGGAAAAGTGGATAAGATGAACTCAGCTTAAGCCAAGTGACAGAAATAAGATGCACCTGAATACTCCAGGAAAAGCCAGAGTGAACCTGAGTTAAGATTATATATATTTACCTTATAAACCTTGTACAGCCTGCTTTGGCAATACTCAACTTAATTCGGTCCTACCAGTAAATTAATTTTGAGTTTGACTTTTGAGAGAGACACAAACCATGTACTCTATATGTCTATGTGTATGCTGACATATATCTACACGCTGTTTGCATGGAGTTCCTCGGGAGTCCTGGGCTGCTTAACATGTGATAATGACCCCGCCGGCTGAATTTAAATTAGATTACTGTGCTCCATCGGGACAGACTGCATGTGTCTCTCACATGCAAGAAAAAGCTGGAAGCTGCTTCCTGCCGTTGGATGCCAGCTGCTGGAAGTAGTGGAGCAGGAGCTAGTAAAAGAGGCAGAGGGCTGTTAGCTCTGAGGTGTTTTTACCCGCCTCTGAGGAAGTGACTCATGCATGTTTTGGTTTGACAGGCAGTTGTGATGATAAGCCTCACGAGCCAGCGGTAGCTAACAGTGTGTGGTACACAGACACCAACCACCTCAGAATTAATGGTTTGAAATGTGAATATAATACACTCAAGGGCACACTTACTGCAGTACTTCTTTGTTCTGCTTGATTGCATAGTTGAATGAAAGTACATTATAATAAATCTTTTGTGGCATTTTCAGGTATTTTTTAATGAATTTAACTTTGTTCAATAAACAAAAAGGCTATTAGAAGCGTTAAACCTCCCCTTTGTTTTAGACTGCAAATCACTATAATACTGTATTATTAGCTTTTCCAATTTCTTAACAGAGGAGCCTCTATTTTAGAAGTGCTGTGGTGCAAGAGTCTCAAAAGAAAACACACCCTCAGGGTTTTCTATTTCACATCTCTCAGCACACTGACCTAATTGTAACCTGTTTTCCACCCAGAGCTGTTTGAACATTTCCTCCATTGTCTTTTGAAGTTGTAGCAATATAAAGCTGTTAACTGATATATTCAGATAAGTAAATATTTCTGCAGAAAACCGAAAATGCAGTATGTAACAAAGATCTTACACTGTAAATTCCTTGTTTATACCTAGAGGTATATGCTAACCATATTATCATCTTCACCATAGTTTTTCATTCTGTTTGAAGATATTAAAGTTTCCTTTTGAAGTCAGGCCTTTTTAGAGGCAAATTCATGTCACTGATTATAAAATAAATTCATACAGTATGTATAGGCTATAGGCTTTATTAAAGCAAATATAAATATGATATGACCATAATATACATATATATGCTGCTTCTTGGTATTTGAAATTTCCTTTCAGAAACAAAAATTTTAAAAATGAAAAAAAAAGGCTTTTTTGATTTCAGCTTAAAGTTGTCGGTCAGAGCAAGGTAGCAATGCCACCAAGTTACCATAGTAGCCTGCGCTGGTTTGACACCATATTTTGTGACCACCGTAAAATGTGACTGTAAGGGGTGCGGTTGCTCAGATGTTACTTTGTGTAAGTGGTTGTTACTATTGACATTATTCAGAACAGGAAAAAACATTGTTTTTTCATGCACTGGTCAGTTTTGAGATTTTGGGCTATTTTGCTTCCGTAACATGTCGTCCCTCAGAGCAGTGGAATGAAAACATCCAAAATATACATAAGGGTGTTTATTTTACTCCAGTTTGCCTCTTCGCATCTTTAGATTTAATTTAAAATTCATATCTTTAAAGGCTGTTTTCTTAAAATGAGTTTTTTATACACTGAGCGATAAATCTCAATTTCAGTAGCCCGTACATAAACCAAACTTTCCAGTTTTATTCATATCTATACTCTGAACGTTTTTCTTGGGGGTTTGAGGGGTTTGTTCATATATCATTCATAGCTGTCTTCAGGTAAAGGTTTATTCTTAACAACATGTCAAAAAATGATTTTTTTATGGCCGTTGACAGTATTTATAGATTTATGGAGTGATAAAAAGAGATATCCAAAATCCCCTCCTGAACCTGGCTTTATCAAAAGTTCAAATTACTGTTCTCTTTGTTCTTTTAATAATTCATTTGTTAATAATTATCATTAACAAATGTTTAAATATGCAAATGAGCCATTAATTTTATTAATAATTGCTCATTTGCATATTTAAACATATAATTTCAGAAACCTTGTACTACAAAAAATACTTATCTTAATGTAAGTAATCAGCTGGGGAGGTTTCATGGTTTCATGGTCTATTAGTTAAAAATTTTACCCTAAATTCAACTGTAGTGAATTGTGAGTATCTGACAATATTTAGATGCTGCATATTTTTGTTCAGTTTTCAGGCAGAGTAAGGTCACAATTTCTGATGACCTGTGTCAGAAATTGTGACCTTCATTCTAATACGCTCCTGCTGTCCTTTGATATATATTTGGTGTAATTCAAATTAAAGTTAGGAGTTAAGCTTTTTTTTTTTCTTTTTTCTTAAATTTCCAGGTACAGGTCAACTGATGCACGATAGAAAGAAGGTCAACATTTCTGACACAGATCAGCAGAAATTGTGACCCTACAATGCCTGTAAATTGAACAAAATCATGCAGCATCTAAATATTCTCAGGCAATTTTTGTCACCCCTTTTAAAAACTGAATTACAAGCAACATCTACGCAACAGCGCCCCCTGTGGTCACGCTTCAGGATGGACACAATATGGTGTAACACGAGTTTGGGATAACAAAAAGTGCAGCTGTTTCTGAGCTACTGAATTTTCTTTGTGTAAATCAAAAATGAAGTATGAATATTAATATTTGCATCTTTTGGTCTTTGGATTGAAAAAATAAAAAAATAACAAAAAATACACCTATCTTTCTCACTGTCATCAAACCCCATGTCATCAAACTCCATGAGCAGATCCAAACCAATTCTATTAACAAAGGCAATTTAATTTTGTCTGATACAACAATGTATTAAAGACTACAGCCCTCTGGAAATTCCACCAGTCTGGGTTGGCGTGGATGGATGTCACACTATTCAAAGAAACAGGACAATTTTCTCATTGGACTTAATACAGAAAAGAGTGACAACACTTACAAAAAATTGAATAAATGAATTTACTGACAAAACAATAGAGCTATTTCAAGGCTTTTACAATTACAGAGGTAAACCTATACAGTATGAGAACATTTATTAGCTTATTACAGTGTTAACAACTATGAAATTAGAAATTAAAATAAACCATCTCCATAGTAATTACATGAATACTTCTAAAGAAGC
Organism: Xiphias gladius; assembly: GCF_016859285.1. Classification (NCBI taxonomy): domain Eukaryota; kingdom Metazoa; phylum Chordata; class Actinopteri; order Istiophoriformes; family Xiphiidae; genus Xiphias; species Xiphias gladius. The sequence goes on along the minus strand of NC_053403.1, from coordinate 23,347,506 downwards.
TATCACACATACTTCAGTGATTTTGTAGTGCTCTTCCATTAAGGTGGGGGATTCACGAGAGACAGAGACAGAGATTCTTTTTTTTTTATCCTAACATTTGGTCCCAACTACGGCTCCAGTTCGACAATACTGGACCCCTACACAAAACTTGCATTCATATCCATTGAAATGAATGACGCTCAAAGGCCTGTGTCATTTAACACATTTTATGCCCTCACAGCCCAGCACCCTTGCAGACTTGACATGACGTGAGCGCTCAAGGTACATATGACTGAAGTTCTTAAGGGCTCTGTCTCAAGTCCAGAGGGTGGAAATTTGTATTGCTATGTGTGCATAACCATTAGGCAGGCACTGATCTCAACCACAATGGCTTTTCTCATGCCTTGTGGGTGAAGGGGCTAAGAGATATTTGTTCAAACTGACTGCAAAGCCACACTAATAAACCAGAACCTACCCTGCATATCATTACCTTTAGAGGAATTAGGCCAATTGCATCTGAGAGACAGTCTAACAGCCCCCTTCTCTACCATCCAGAGCTCAAGCAATTTAATCCATGTTTTCTAGCTTTTGTAATTCAGCCGCCACTCAAACAACCCAAGATACTTGTAATTACTGAAAATAATTGAGTTTGTGTCGATGTGAAATGCAGCTTTGGCTGGACGGGACTGGGAGGAGAGTGCATTTGTTGTGTTCGTTTGGCAGAATGACAGTGATCCAAAGCTACAAAGACAACAAGCACGATACCTATTTAAATGTTTGGTGAAACGAAATTAAATGTGACATAATGAGAGAAAAGGGGAATGAACCCCACAGCACAGTAATTAACAAGTGTGTGACCAAAACACTATTAATACACAACAGTGTTTGTTAACATTGTAGTGCCACATTTCCATGAGTCAGGAGGGTTCATTGTTTCACCTGTTCCTATTTGGAAAAGTTTACCATAGAACATTCACCAATGGCAGACTGTATACCAGAAGTGGTATTCTCATGTGCTAGAGTAATATTTGTCAGCCAGAAAAAGCTTATACTGTATAATGCATCAGTTTTAATTTCCTAAAGCAACAGAAGGTTGGAGATTAAGTAGTATCTGATCAAATGATTGCTGCTCTGACTCCCCAGGATCACAATCTGGGAAGAGAAAAAGTTTTGCATTATAACAAGACAATAAGCCTCCAACTGCTTGGGTAAAAACTGGGAAACAAGGAAACTATAAAACAGTGACTTTAAAAGGCAGCTCCCTGCTGCAGTTGTAAAAGTAATACAAAGATAGTATGAACGGCAAAAATAGCTGAACTTTGTACCCAGCAGACCTAGCTATTGTAAATACAGGTAAAGAAAATACACCAGCTTTGAGCCACTGTATCTAGCCTTGTCATTGTCTACAACTACATTTACATTATGTTTGATAGGCACTGCTCCGCTGCAACACAATCTTTTGGATCGCTTCCTAGACTGCAAGTACAGAGAGTTTCACTGGATGGTGAGCACAATGCAGCTGAGTCTGTGGGGAGCACAGGCAGGGCCATGGGTCGAAGTTTTGGCTGACCACTGCACTTGTCCTGGTGTCCTCTAGAGCTATCCAGCTGTGCAAACGTGCGCCAGAGCAAGACTGCCAATGGCCAGGCCAAATCACACACGTTACCAAGGCAATGGCCCTCCACCTGTTGTGGTCAGTGTGTTTATTTTCCAGCTTTGTCATGGCCGGTTTCTTCTGCCGTGTGACTGCGTGATGTTGTGTTGCAAACAGCATCCTCTGTAGCCATCTGTTTGGTCTCGGCCCACTGGAGGCTCAGGCTCACAGATCTCTGCTTCATACCCTGGACCTTTGGAGGTTTTAGGGAGACAGGGAGCCAATCAGTGAGGGAAACTTGGAAGTACATTCCCAGTAGGAGTGGATTCCATGGTCTGGCTCCATTATACATGTGCAAGCTTTTGTGCCCATATGGTCCCACAGTCAGCCTTACATCCTGTAACAAAACCACTAGTAATACTCCAGTTTTACTAATTTGTGTTTGGTGTCTTGTTCATAAAACCCTGGAACAGCATTCCTGTTGAAATCAGCCTCAGTTACTTCCTTTAAAACTCTAATTTAATCTCATTTTTACAATTTTTTTTTCTTCTGCTTTAAGAGGCATTTCTGAACCCTGTCAGTTTTTAATTCATTTGATTAATATTTTGGATCAAACCCCTTTTTAGTGTCCAAATTATTTTCTATGCATTTTCTAACTTAATTTGTGTTATAAAAATAAAATGAATTAGTTAGTAATTAGGAAAACAATTCGATTCATATTTATAAATAAAATAATCCAGAGTAGAGAATTGAGAATTATCTTCTTATTCTTAATATTAGGTGCACTGGTAGCTGGTAGCGGTTAAGCACATACCATGTGTTTAGACTGAGTCCGGGTTGGTATCCGGCCTGGGCCCTTTGCTGTATCATCACCTCTCTCTCTCTCTCTGCTCTGCCTTTCCTGTCTGTCCTGTCCACTATCCCTGTCATAACAAAGCAGAAATGCCAAATAAATAATTCAGATTCTTACAATTAGGACTTTAGGACTCTGAAATTACATTCAAATAACCCACTAAATGATTTTGTTTAAACAATTTCAACATAAATTAGCAAAAGAATACGAAAATAATTGCTATAAACAGGGTTCGAGTAACTTTTACCATCCAAGTGCATTTTTGTTTCCATATGTTTAAGAGACATGCAGCATAATACAGGTTAATCTGAATATATTTAAAAGCTGAATATTTTTGAAATGTAGACTTGTGTTTGCCAAGAGGTTTCCTTTAAGTATGATCTGAATCTTATAATGAACAATTATGGCATGCTAAGATTTCAATAACAAACCATTAAAAACCAAATTATAAAGTCAGTAAAATACCAAAATATGAAGTCATAATCATGTTATGCCTCTATGAGATAGCATCTAATAATTTTGACTTGTTAGTCACAATCAAAACATACCAAGTCATAGTTTTAAAGTTCTTATTTACAATACTGAGCAATCATTTTGACATGATATGCTTTAATATAATTTAATATAATCCTAATTTTTTTAATCTATATACATTATTTATTTTCCTGGGAGGAATTTGCTTCTTTAGATAAAATATTTCTTACATTTTCACTCGTATCTCCCCGAGCTCACTTCCTCAACTGGCAAACCTTTGAGATCCCTCTGTGTGATCCTTGAGGGCAACAAAGTCTTTGGGCCTGTCATACTTAGTCCATATCCCATGGGGCCTGATATTTTTGCAATGTGCTTCCCCGATGTAAAATATTAATCCTCATTAGGCTGTGTGAAGCTCTCATTGACTGCTCTGAGGTCTTTGAACCTGGGGGATTGCCTTCTGTTTTCAGAACTGTGAAAAGCGGCCCAGATCTGTCCAGAGAGAGCCGCCACCCAGAGGAGACAAGATGAGGAGCTGAGGAACCTGGAAACATGCTGTTTCCACTGAGGATGTCTGAGCTGTATTGCTGTGCTCTTTTCTGTTCAATCTGTTTTAATATCCATTCAATTATCAATGTCACGTTGCTTGCTTTTATATGATAGTTTATATATCATATACCAACACATTGATATCATGCCAGCCATCAGATTTATGTTCTATGTTTAACTTTCTTACTACTACTGTCAGCCTGATATCATAGGGAATTCATAGATAGTAGATCATAAATGCCGTAAAATAATGGAGTGTGTATTGGCTTCTTACATTAAAGAATATGAACCATGCCCTAAGCTTATTTTGATTAGGGCCATATGAAGGATTTTCAAAACTGGAAAAATATTAATGATTTGTGATTTTGAAAAATAGTCAATCTTCTGTGTGAACACATCCCTACTGTAGGCTTGTAAAGGTTGTTGATTATATGGGTCCACAAACCAAAGGCAGGAGGCCACACACTCTTCTTACCAGAAAAATGAAAGCATCAGATACGTTATCATAATTTCTGACAACCTCTTGTGGTCATGAGAATAATGACTGTCAGTGTAACTGAGTCTGACTGAGCAAACTCATGAAAACTCCATCCACTGATGAAAACTGGGATGCAATTGAAAGCTCAGAAAAAATCTAGAAAATAGACCTGATCAAACCTCAACCATGGTGATAACAGATCAGAAAGCGCTCATATGCAAATGATCATATATGGTAGGTCCTTTTGGAAGGCATTGACAAACAACCTATTTCACCATTCGTTATGATGACTTGTTGGAAATGTTATTCTGCCAATATGGGTCACCAAACCCTCAAGGATTGGGTTGGGAGACAATGACTAATGACCTAGTTGTTGCTAACTGTATGTATGACAACTTGTTGGCCAAAACCTTGAGGGTTTAGTGTGCTTGGAAGGAATAAGTCTGTATGAATTCTTCGCCTTTTGTGAATCTTTGTAGTCTCAACTTAATCATACGAATGGGGATAAGGGGACACACTTTTCGAGCATTCTGTTATGGAAGCATACCTGGCCGATGGCTGCATTAAGTGGCCATAATTATTGGATATTCCATTTTGGAAAGGTACAAAAATTTTCAGACACAACCCCCTCAGTTCTGATGACATAAATGTATAGGGGGAGGTGACCCCTTTAGCCTAACTTAACCACAATTTTGTCTGTTATTTAATCATAAACCAATTAAATGAACCGCAACAATAATGATAAAAAATAAAAATGTGCAAAATACTACTGTCACTTTCAGTATAAGAGACAGAAAGTGTTCCATGTGAACATGTTGCTACTTTAAGCTGAGCTCGGAGGCATCTTGCCCTGTATATTAGGGGTCCACCTACCACATGTAGAAAGTTGCGTATATTAATAGAATCCAGTTCTTTAAAATAACATTGTGATAATCAGCGGGAGCTTGCCTCTTAATTCTGCTGGGTATTCTTGCTTCATTACTGTTAACATGCAGACTGTGAGAAAAAAGAAAATAAGTAGAAAGGAAAGAGTTTTGGAATATGAATGCCATCACAGACCAGCCTTCCCATACTCACTCTCATGAAGTAAAAAAGAATATGGAGATTTTTATAAATGAAAGGTGACAGCAGTCTATAATGAGTTAGAGGTGATGAGTAATAAATAACTGCCACAGTGTCCAATTTCCCAAACAAGGTTATATGACGGAATTATGTGAGAAGTGATGGTTGGGCTTTATTTCAAGCCAGCGCATGACTGATATGCATGGCTTACTTTTGTAATTGTCTAGGTGCATTGGACCCAAAGACGGACATAGCAATCTTTTCAGCCTAGTAATGTAGTATGTGCTAAAATGGCTTCAGAAGTGAATTATCACTTTGCTCTCTGGCACAGGGATTCAGCCTCCTATCGAGATGAAAATCACAGTCACTTCACCTCTGATGCATCACAAAAGACACTAAATAGTACAGACCTATCACACAGTATGTAGGGTAGCAGGGAGCAGGGCGCCCTACTGAGCGGAATGACCGTCCTGTAAGTGGAAGGTCGCTCTGACCGCTCGGGGGAAATGGGCTCAGGTACTTGTGTCTCAGGGGGACCTGCGAACGAACAAACTCCTAATTATATGGTCCAGTAATGGCATTGAAAGCCCTCTAAAGTCCAGCATGGGTGTCATCAGTAATACAGTGGTTCTTCTGAAAAACTTGTCAACAGTTACTTTACCGGGGCACTTTTATCGATTTTTATCACCCTTAAGGCCTCAGTATGCTTCAAAAGAACTAGGTTGTATGATTTGTCATCCAATCACATCTAAAGGCATAATTGTTTATACCTATTTATACCATGACTTCTCGGCTTGGCACAGTCAGCCAGGGGTGTGCCAAGCGTACAGATGTTCGTGGCTAGCTGCGCCCGGCCTACTTCGGCACACTTGGAAACAGGGTGGGATCAGAAAGAATATATTATCGCATGTTATAAGTAGGAGTGGCCGATCACATTCACTACTTTTATCCACTTTAAACACTCTATCTGTCGTGATGCCCTGAAAGTTTGGGAATCCTGTGGAGAGTTTTCTATCTGTTGTCTGGGATGTACAGAATTTCAAAATAAGAATAGCAGCTCAAATATACTGCCAGGAGCAGTATATGTCTCTTTTAAGTTGAATTCACCTTTGAAATTATTCTGGATATGTTGAAGATCCTACAATCATCATGTTTGACTTGTGTAACAGTGCGCCATTTTATTTGCCATACAACGATACATAACTATCTGCTGTTAAATACCATCTTAGTGCCATTTCTACAGTGAAACTAGAAATAAAAATACAGTCTAGTTTTGTGTTTTTATGTTGCATTTCTTTATTTCTGAAATTATTCTTATTGTACAATTTAGTCAAGATTTTTCTGTTTTACATGGAAGAAGATAATCTTCATATTACAACCTAAACGTGATCCTTGTATGTCAAATAAATGAGCATTTTCTTAAAAAATAACACTTTTGTTTTTGGAAACACCACTATACACCGATCAGCCATAACATTAAAACTAGTTAGCAGTTTTAATGTTGTGGCTGATTGGTGTAAACAGTAACCTGAACATTCTCTATCACATCATGTGATGTGGCTTGACAGTTTGCAACATCACTCCTGTTCGAGACTGCAGATGGAACAGATACCTGCTGCACTCAGATGGATTTAAAGAGAGTCAATAGAGCAACAGAAAGGCAGAGAATACCTTCTAAGATTACAGAGCTGGTAAGAATCATTCATTGATCAAAGCTTCATTTTGGGGTTTACAAAATGTCAATTTAGCGTGGATGAAGGCCTAAATTCAAAGTGAAAATGTATCAATAGAGAAAGCTTCCTAAGTACTGTAGATAGTAAAGTATTGAAAAATCAGTGGTTGTGACATACTGTAAATGTTGAGTGATTGGTATTGACTATCAATCATATTAATGCCCCATTTGATATGTTGTAGTCATTCTCATAAATTAAGATTAAAAGCTTTATATTACGATTATTACAGCAGCGTAAACTTTACCTTTTACTTTAGGCTATAAACTGTAAACTGTTAAACTTTGAATCTGCAAAGCAAAAGGCACAAAAAAAGTCTTCAAGACTTTTTGAAATGAAATGAGAAAGCTTGTCATGGTCTGATCAATGTTAGAATTATTTGATACTAGAAATCAATTACCTTTTAATAACCATACACCATACACCATACATCTTTCCTGTCTGTTTTTCTCATAAGGTACAATACAAGACATTTTGCAAGAACTCTGCTCTGACATTTGACCATGCATATTTTGACTAAAAATGCTCTAAACTCTCTGTGCATGTCAGGCAGAGGGTGTTTTATAATTACTAATCCTGTTATTGGTGCATCTTTTTCAGGCCAGGGAATATTTTTAAATTTTAATAGCTGCTTATTGGTTTCATGGATTAGCACTGAACAGAAGCTAATAGGATTTAGGACAATGCTTCCAGTTTTAGCTCAGTTTTAGCTCAGTTGAATGTCAGGGATGGTTATGTTACCATTATGCCTTAATTGAGTAATACTTTTATTTAAGTTAATTTTTCTTGGGTCAACTCCTGGTGTGCTGGCGTTTTTCTGCACTCTGGTATCTTACTTCAGTTGAGTTGATACTTTGAATGGTCATTTTGTTAATTAGGTGACTTTCACTCTTTTTGGATGAAAAGTGGGTCTCCCTCCCTTATTACAGTGTGAGGCTGGGATTAGAGTGTATAGTAATGAACAAACCTCAGAAAAACTCATTAGTATAGTCAGGCATTGTTACTGTACCAACAATATGTTTATGGGACTCATTAAAAATATAAATAAAAAATTAACATAAATAAATGACTAGACCTTAGACCAGCTTAGATTGCTTTCAATAAAGAAAAGCTAAAGGCCTCTGTGGTTGAGGCTTGAGCCCCGAGCCTTTAGCCTCGAACAGAGATGAGGAGCGGGCTACAGATGCCTGGTAAACTCACAGTTCAAATGTATACATGAGTCAAATACAAAGAAAACCAATCACAAAATATTATAGTGAATAATATACAATAAAGAACACACAAGCAAATACATAAATGCTGAAAGTTGTGCAGAACATACAATATATTCTCTCTTGGGGAGAGATGAAGGGACAGGTGGGGTGGGGAGTTAGTGGGTTTGTAGTGTGTGTAAAATAGATGCTCTTATAACTTTATGTTTTATGTTTGTTTGTAAACTCTATTTTGGTTGAAGGCATTTTAGAACAATCATTTGCTCTCACTGTGGTTTGACAAACCTTGTGTATATACACTTATCATTAGCCTTTTATTAACTATGAAAGTGTTCACCATTTTTTAGTGTCACCTGGAATTTGGAAACTTCCATCATGTTGTCACTCAGCTCCATTTTGCTCTGTATGACATAGTAACATTTTGTTTCTTTATTTGCAGTGCATTTCTTTATATCGTGTAGTGTATCATGTGATGTATGTGTATGCATTGTGGTGAAGATGTGTTAAGCTCTCTAGGTCACCATGCAGAAAAGAAAAAAGATTTTAAAAAAGGATATAATCTCTCAAAAGAAAAATCTGACATTCTGACTTTCCTGAAAAACTACAGATGAAAGTATCACTATATAGTGTATGAAGTATACTAGTACTGTAGCATGAGCTGCAATATTTCAAGATGTGTATAGCAATGAAAGCCTTGATTTCAGATTTGACTGTTCACTGTGGAAAGGATGTGTTCTGGACAATAAGATTCTACTAAAATCAAAGTTACATAATATGAGGATTTAGTAAGCATATGCGTCATATAGTTGGTGTTTGTATCATGTGTTAAAGTATATAATGCAGGTGATTGAGAAGACTTTTATCACACACAAATACAGTGTTAGTGTGTATACAGACAGTGCATACTCAGTATAGAGAAAGTAGGCCATTGAAAAGTGACTGAACAAGCAAACAAACAAACAAAAACAATAAAATGAAGAAATTCAATAAAATAAAACAAACCAATGTCATATACTAGCTGTGAGGCTTTGAGGAGCATATTTTTTTTTTTTTTTTTTTTTTTAAATACTGAGTGTATGATTGCATTGTGCTTGTTGGATTTCCTGCCTCATCTGTCACGGACTGACAATTAGTGGCAATTACAGAGCCCTGGTCTAATTATGCTGTCAGAAAGCATGTATTCAAATGAAGCGACATCAGTCGTTTGCCAAATGACAGGCTGTAGTGTGATTTTCCAGTGGTTTGACGTGTTGTGTGCAGCACAGACCACCTGGGAGGCTGCAGACGCTAGCTGGGCCTCCTCTGTATCTGTGTTTTACTGTCTGCTGAAGCAGAGGGCTCGAAGTGATCAGCTCTGACTGATGAAATTATATCTTCAAATGTACACTTTAGCCATTGTCATCCAGCCATTACTTGAATACTGCCAACCCCCTGTCCCCAACCAACACCCATACAAAACACAAAACACAATGACATGGTACTCTTGCTGAATGGGAAGCTTTACACAAAGACTGGAAGTAACAAATAGCATGTATTATCATCACTGTTAAAAGTGTGTTTCTTGAAATCATTAGCTTTAATTTTACTGTAGTTCTGTAGTACTGTAGCCACTGATGTTGCGTTTCCTATTTTGGACTTAAGCTCTAATGGTCTGGTATTGAGAAGGAAAAGGGGGGGATTAGGTAAAAACAGATGGTGCTGTAAATGTAAAACTTGACCCCAGTGTTGTCTGTATTTCAGCTTAGGGATCAGTTTTGAATTATCCGTGATCTGAGAATCAATTATATTTTATTATTATTTTACAATTATATTATTTTATATTTATATTTTCTTTAAAATAAAAATCCTGTCTGCTTTTAAATCAGTTACTTGCTTTACTGAGTATAATTAACCCATTAAGTGAATGTTGGACGTACCTTTTGGCCCTTCCCTATTTGGGATCGGTATTTGTACATAAAATAGATTGGGGGTAGCATCACGCCGGTTAACACATCACTGCCGGACTTGGTTTGGACTGGCTTACACTGTTTTCCCCATTCTCTTTTAAATTAAAGGTGAAAATAATAATAATTATTATCATTATTGTCCTTTGTTGTAATCATTGTAGTTGTAGTTGTTGTAGTCATTGTAGTAGTAGTATCAATTTTTTTAACATAGACAATGCACATTGATCTCACTGCATTGGTCTCACTGTACTGCACTACATTTGGATCGACATCAATGTAAATGTGTCAATGTCAGCCAAGTGTGTGATTTTCAACTTTTGTCACTTGGATCCACTTTTGTTCCCCAGGCCAGTCTTAAAATAATCCATTATAGTAACAATTAACTGACAACTTGGGTCCTTTCCTTCATTCTTTTGGCAATCTTTTCTAGTGGTTATGATAACATTGTATTCAGCAAAGTCAGCAGGTAGGTCAAAGGTGAAGCAGAAGTATGTTAACTGTCATGGATGTTTGAAAATCTATATGTTTGATAACTATATATACTATATACAAACTATGTGTTTGGTTACCATGGTGGTGCATACACATGCAGCTGCCTCTCACGGACCTTTAAAAGAGCCCTTTCAATGCAACACAACGCAGCTATAGCAAGCAGGACCTTCTGGAGACTTCAAAATCTAGGCCTTCTACGCTTTACAAGCCCTGATGCCACTTGCTAAGGCTACAGCACCGTTCCAGAGGTGTAAGCACTGAAAGCGGTGTGAAAGGACCCAGAAGCGTGGCACTCCTGGAGATATCTGGGCTAGGCTAAAGGCTAACTCCACTAGACCTGCTCTCTAATCTATCTTGAGTACTCATTGGACAATAAATTGGACTTAACACAACTTAGACTGACCACCGAGTGTGAAATGAAGAACTGCTGAATATTTATTTTCAGTGAAACATTGCTACATAGCAACATTCCACACATAGCCATTGAGCTGGATGGGCTAACTTGCTGCCGAGCTGACATCACTGTCCAGAAAGACGAGTGACAGACAGTTCTGTCCAAACACTTTTCTCCACTAGTAGAATTTATGATCGTAAAATGCCACCCATACTATCTACAAACTGCTGTTGTACTTGTAGTAGTCTACCTCCCCCCTAATGCTAATGTGACAGAGGCACTGTGAAAGCGCTACAGCAGCATCAGCAATTAACAAACAGCACACCCCAATGGATTTTTCATCAGTAATGGCGACTTCAGCCATGAAAATTTAAAGACAGTTTTGCCGAAATTCCAGCATGTCAAGGTTGCAAATAGAGGAGAAAAAACACTGGACCTTGTTTGCACACATACAAAAAATGCATACAAAACATTCCCCCGCCCATACCTTGGCCATTCAGACCACTCCTGAAACTTTCCAGTCCAATCCAGAAACAGATTAAGGTCTGGCCAGAGGGGGCTGTCTCAGACCTGCAGGACTGCTTCAAAAGAATTCATTGGAGCATGTTCAAAGAGGCAGCTTCCTATGAGGACTGCGTGGATCTGGAGGAATACACAGGGACTGCGACAGCTTACGTCAGCAAGTGTACTGATGATGTCACAGTCACTAAAACCATCATCAAAAGGATAATCCAGAAACCAGGACTGACAGCCAACTTGGCCTGCATGTAAGAGTTTGCTGAGGATCTGAGATGCTGCATTCAAATCCGGGGCGAAGGTAGCCCTCAGAGCAGCAAGAAATAACCTGTCATGTGGCATCAAAGAAGCAAAACAGAATTCTGCACAGAGATTCAACAGCCACTTTGCTAACAACAGAAACGCGTGGTGCTTCTGGAAGGACAACCAGGCTATGCACCACCAAGGACTTGTGACAGTGATGCCCCCCTTCCTGATTTGCTGAACAGCTCTTATGCACAATTCGACAGATGTTGGCAGGCGAAGAAGACCATCCCTCCCCCAGATGACCAGGTTCTGCATGTTACTGCAGATTGTGTGAGAAAGACTTTCTCCAGCTGGCAAATGTTCTCGCAGACATCAGACACAACATTTCGCTGGCCCAAGCAGTCATCCCGACATGCTTCAAGTCAACCACCATCATCCCGGTGCCAGAGAAGTCTCCTGTGTGCTGTCTGAATTATTACAGTGACATAGCACTCAAACCTTTTATGAAGTACTTCTAGAAGCTGGTTCTGCAGCACATTAAGTCCAGCCTTCCAATCAGACTTGACCCCTTACAGTTTGCGTATAGCTCTAACTGGTCCACTGCAGACGCAGTTACATTTGCCCCTCCACCCAGCCCTGTCCCAATAGGAAAAAAAGAATGCCTATGAGATGATGCTCTTCACTAACTTTAGCTTAGCATTCAACCCAATCATCCGACAACACCTGATTATGAAGCTGAGCCAACTAGGCCTAAACACCTCCCTCTACAACTTGGTCCTGGACTTCCTCACTGCAAGGCCACAATCAGTCAAAATAGGCAGATACACCTGCAGCACCACCACAATGAGTACTGGCACCCACAAGGGCTATGTTTTCAGCTCACTCCTGTTCACATTGCTGACCTACAACTGCACTGCATTGTCCAGCTCCAGCCGAATCACTAAGTTTGCTGATGATACAACAGTGGTGGGCCTCATCAGCAACAATTATGAAACAGCTTATAGAGAAGAGGTGGATAGCAGCATGGTGTAACACCAACAACTTTTCTCTAAACATAGGAAAAATGAAGGTGGTTATCATTGACTTCAGAAAAACACATGCTGACCACACACCACTGATCAATAATGACACAGCTGTGGAGAGGGTCTATAGTACAGAATTCCTGGGAGTGCAGACCAAAAAAGAACTCTCCTGGACCTCATATGTGATAGCACTGTCCAAGAAAACATAGCAGCGTTTCCACTTCCTGCATCAACTGAAAAAACACTGCCTCCATCCACCCATCCTCACCATGTTCTACAGAGGCACCATTGAGAGTATCCTGACCACCTGCATCACTGTCTGGTATGGGAACTGCAAAGTCTTTGACTATAAGACCTTACAGTGGAGAATTACCATAGTGGAGAGGATCATCAGTGCTTCTATCCCCTTGATAAAAAAAATCCAAAAAAACCTCTTCACACAAGCTGTGAGGTTACGCAACAGAAGAGCCATGAGAAACAATATTTCGCTTATATATGTGTACGTATCGCATACAAATGACGGTAAAAGCTTGAAAATTCAGTTGGAAGTTGATAATCCTGGAGCACTGTTTAAAACTTTACTGCACGTGTTTCTTGGCCCATCTAATTTCTTGCAAGATTACCCTGTTCCAAGATCTCATTATATTTATAATAATTATATATTATCTCCAGGCAGTATGCAGCCATTAAATGCCATTTTCTTTGGAAATAATTGACAGTCCATCCTTCTTTTTAATTCCTTAGAAATGTATGCTTCAATCAGCTCTGAGCATGAGAGTCATCTCAACTTTGTTTGTATGAAATCATTTCAGGGACATTACTGCTTGGTTTCTTTTATTACTTTCCAGTAGTCTGGTTGTGTCCTCAGGGGTAAAAGCTGGCATTGAGAGCACATTCTAGATTCTGTTTGTGTTTTAAAATTGATAAGTGAATCAGAAGAGTATTACATGTTAATTATTAATTTCACAGTGTGTGGCAGGGGAAACAAATCACTGGATCAAACTTTTTTAAATGAAGCAGAATGACTTTGTGTTCAGCAAAGGTACAGCAGTGCATCCCCTGCATGCCAATGGATTCTTTTAAGACCTCAGCTACTTCTAATGGAATGGTGCCTCTGCATTCCGCCATGCGGTCTTTTAATGGCCCACTAGTACAGTTAGAGATGACGATCGGGATTGCTCAGGGACTGGGTATTCTCCATCGAGGCCCACACTGTTAAAGGAAAATTATGGTTTATTACAACTTGAGTTTTTAATCAATTCTATTAGCTATGATAAAGCTGTACTCACCAAAGTAACTGCTGAGATCTTGGAACGTGATTACAAGGCTAAAAGTAGATCTAACAAAGCAATAAGCATGAGCAGTCAGACAGTCATACAGGTTGAAAGAAAACCCCAGGTTGGCCAAGTTTATTCTAAAGAAAGAAAAAAGGCTTAATACACAGTTAAAATAAATAGGTAAAAATACCAGAAAAAGTATCTGTTGTAAACATTCATCACAGCTAACTTTGACCTTTTGTATTTGCCCTAGTTTTGTGCACCTGTGGATTTCTTGTGAAATGAGCGACTATCAGTGTGGTAGCTTTATACACAGCAACACAGCTAAAGACCAGTCCAAAAGGACAACTTACATTAATCTTTAGACAATGATACAGGTTGTAAACAAGCCAACAGCATTGACGGTTCTAACAGTCTGTCGATACAAATGCTTTTGCAGTGGTTGCTAGGAAATGTTAACTTTTTTTTAATGTGTTGTTTTGTGATTCAACTTGATACAAGCTGGAACACAACTGACAGAAAGCAATTTATGAGCACTGCTTTCACACAGATGATTGTCAGTCACAAAGTGCAGATAAATCTGTATAGCTGTGTCGAGCTCTTCTGTTTGCTGCCATTTTTCATGGATATTGCTGGGTAGCTAGCTAGCCATGTAGGAAGATGACATCCCCATTCTTAATCCTACCTACAACTTCCAGAAGGACAACTAATTATAACCGTCATGTCTGGAAGTTTCTCCCATCTACAGTGAGGATCGCTGGAGCTCAGCCAGAGTGACCATGTTCTTTGTCACCCCTGTTACCAAGGCTTTTCAGCCCAGATTGCTCAGTTTGGCTGGGCAGCCAGCTCTAGGAAGCGTCCTGGTTGTTCCACACTTCTTCCAATGAAGAATTACGGAGGCCACTGTGCTCTTGAAAACCTTCAATGTAGCAGAAATTCTTTCTCGCCTTCCCCAGATCTATATCTCGACACAATCCTGTCTCTATTCAATTCAATTCAATTCCATTTTATTTATATATCGCCAAATGACCCAACATTCCCCCATGAACAAGCACTTTGCAACAGCGGTGAGGAAAACTTACTTTTAACAGGTAGAAAACCTTGAACAGAACCCAGCTCATGGTGGGTGGCTGTCTGCCTCAACCGGCTGGGTTGAGAGAGAAAGAGAGAGAGAGAGAGAGAGAGAGAGAGAGGGAGAGATGGGGTGGGGGGGGCAGGAGGGAGAAAAGAGAACATAGCACAGTACAGGTACAACAGAAAGATGTATAACAATAATGAGACTAATAATAAAACTAATAATTATAATAATAGGGTGAATAATAACACTAATAAAACTAAATGTAATAGGACTAATGATAATCATAAAAATTGAAGCAGTCGGTGTTGAGCAGGATCATGGGGGCAGTAGGTGGTTTGCAGTCACAGATCCTGACTCTGCAGCATCAGGGGAAGAAATACCTACAGAAAGTGGCAGGAAGAGAGAGGAGAGAGACGAGAAAGCACAAATCTATGGGAGAGAAAAGAAGTCAATTTAGTGACTCCTCTGAGCTCATCACATGGCTTGGTTTTTGCCCTGATTTGCATAGACAGCTGTGTGACCTCATATAGACATGTATGCGTCTTTCCAAACCATGTTCAACCAACTGAATTTACCACAGGTGGACTCCAGTCAAGGTGGAGAAATGTCTCAAAAATGATGAAGAGAAATTGGGGGGACCTGAGCCAAATTTCAAGTGTCACAGGAAAGAGTCTGAATACTTATGTCAATATGATATTTCAGTTTTTCCTTTATAATAATTTATTTAAAAAATCTGTTTTCACTCTGTCATTATGGGGTGTCAAGTTTAGACTGATTGAGGGAAAAAAATGATTTTTTTTCAAAATTTACCATAAGGCTGCAATGTTACAAAATGTAAAAAAAATTGAAGGGGTCTGAATACTTTCTGAATGCACTGTATATAGAATAATGCCAAATATTTTGACAAACACATAGACACATTTCATTATTTCATTAAGCTCATCATACTTTCCTTTTGTGAGAAGGAAAAACAAAGGGAAGGTGAGGCATGCAGTATTTGGAACATAAAGTACAAGAAATGCATGCAATTTCATATTGGCCCCTGTCCAGATAAGCCATTAGGATTCGATCTCTGGCTGTTTTTATCCAACAAGTTGGAATCCTTTAGGCTGGAACACAAACCTCACAGGCTTGCTTTACAAATTACTCAAATTGACAAAAGAATGTTACATTTGTTTTTTTTACAAATGAATCCTAACATTGGCAGTCTGTGTATTCTCAATAACTTTCCAGTTGCAGTGAATGGAGAGCAAAGGGAGAGAGATAAAACAATTTACATCTCTGTAAAAAGTAAAAGCTTGCTTTTTTTGTCCGCTGTCATTAACTGCTGGTCAGCAACCTAGAGTCCAATGACAAAAACTGATGATGTTTTGTAGCCCCAGGGGACAAAGCCATTTTCTTATATTCATAACATTTACTTATATTTATTTATAATATATTTACATTAACAGACAAGTGTAATATGAATACCCCTTTTTTAAAACGTGGAACTGAAATGTCTGTCAAGAGCAATGTAATTAAACACAGTAAGTTATTTCCTTTTCTCTTCCTCTCCACCCACATAAGTTAAGGTGGATCTTCTTCCACTTGTGTGGAGTCTGAACAGGTTTTTGGCAAGAAAGTGATCCATCATCCTTGAATCCTTCTGAGAGATTGAGATGCAAACCGTCAGAGCATATAGTGCAATGGGAGAGTATGTGGAGAGAAAGCGAATGGGGTCAACAGGAGGTTAAGGCTGCAGGTGAATGAAACTCACAACACCCACAAGACTGTACTGCAGAGCAGGATGAGGTACAAGTGGTTATATAGGTTTCTAAACTATTCCTTGAGGGCAGTTCACACCTGATACAGCACCAGCTGAGACAGGAGATAGTGACGGTTACGCATGGTAACTGTTCACTGATCCCATGCTTCACTATTTAATGCTGAATCCAAACATGGACCTTTTGAACAGACTGAGCTCTTGCAGACTTAGTTACTTGTTCAGGATACTTGTCTCTGTTACTACAAATACACTTAAGTAAAAATCTCCTGGGCAGTGTTACTTGCGGTAAGCAGCTAGCAGAACTAAGCACAGGTGTCAAAACCACCATTGTATGTTTTTCACTTGCAAGAGTCTCAGAGACATCCTGCCATTAGACCTACAACAAACATCAGGGCTCTAATACAGAGCTGAAGTACCTCCTCCTTCTAGCATCTGTGGCTCAAAGGGTTTTTTCTGTGTTTCTGAGAAGCTGAAAAATGTTTTTTGAGGTTTCCAGTACATTTTCAAAGAAGATTTTCAAAAACAGCTATGAGGAATAGTGTAATGTTATTTGGCCACTCGTAGACAGCTGAAGACACGTCGGACATATTTTCATCTCGTTAAGTTGTTAAGGGTGAATGCATTTTCAAACAGTTGCCTATTTACACACCCAGCAGACACAGAGCCAAATTAGCATTATTTTGGAGTTGGATTTGTGTTCACCTGTTGAATATAGGTCCAATATTCACTCTCTTTTAGCTCTGGTATAATTGAACAACAAGGTTAATGAAAGCATACGTCGTAAAAAAAAAAAAAAAAAAAGAAAAAGTTGAGGAAACTCCAAATTCAAAAGCAACAAACTTCAGTAATATTTTGAGTTAGGCGATTTAACTTAATTTCTTAAGTTTTGGCTTGATTTTATCCAAGTTTGATTTTTTTTTTTTTTACTTCTGTTAGCTTATTATTGGTTACAGTAACATATTATTTTACATGGTCACAACCCAGAATTTTTAGTTTTGTTACTTTTGGAATGTTCTGTTTATAAATGAGCATGGATTCTTTTTTTAGAAGAAAAAAAATTATTTTGTACGGCTTAATCTTTATTCGTCATAACTGAAAATTCTTTTTCCTGCATTCACCAAGTAAAGAACACAAGTTAGCAGGAATCTCTCTTTTTGTAATGATTCAAGGATTAAGATTCTAAGTCATCAGGACTCACTCATTTTCATTAAAAGAGACAAGCTTCTTCTGTTGGAACAATTTCAGTTTTTGCTTTAAATGTTTATAACTGTATAAATGTTTATATGTTTCTAAAGCATAACAACCTATAATTGGCATTCATGCCGAAAATATAAGTTGCAGTTTTTAGAAAACAATGAGCTAAAAGAGGCTTAAAAAAGCTCCATAGAGCTGAAGGGAACGGCACAGATTTGTCAAATTATTATCTGTTTGAATGTCACTACCTACTATCCCAAACTCTGACTTCTTGCATGAATGCTGGAGTGGGTCAATATCTATCCCCACAACCCCCAACCTCCATCCTTTTACTTTATGCCATATACATTATGTACATGAAAAGGGAACAATACTTCCTGTATTGACACTGAATATTGTAATTAGACATAAATCAGGATCAGAATTGTGCAATGTTAACACTATTCCTGTTGATATCTGTTGATATTCAGCCTCCAAGTTGCACTGTAGTAGTATCTAGGCAGCAAGGAAAAGCAGTGAATTGCAGATACACTAATATAAACTAAACGAAAACAAGACGAAGCAGACGAAAACCAAAGTCAGACCACAAATTGCAAGGTTGTGTACCCTGCATTATTATATTTGAATCCATAACTGTGCTATTTTTTTTATCAGTAGGTTACGGCATATGAGTTACTGTAGAAGTCCAACTCTCAGATTATTCAGAATAAGTCACCAGTAAAATACCAAACAGAGACTCTCAAAATACATGACATACTGTACTGCATATAGCAAGCACAGTAATGGCTTTGTTTGACTGATGTAAAACCAGATAATGGTCCACCACTTCTTTATAGACTTTCCATTAGTGCACATTTTTTTTTGATCTTATCGATTACAGGTTCTATTGTGTCAGTCTGTCAATCTGGTTTCAGTTTTGTGTTTTGAGTTTTGTTATGTAATATGTCAGCCCTGTGATAGACTGGTGATCTGTCCAGGGTTTACCCTGGCTCTCCCCCAATGTCAGCTGGGGTTGGCTCCAGCACTCCAGTTAGCCTCAAAGGATAAGCAGCATAGCTAATGGATGGATGGATAGAATTTTGTTGGTTGCTTGACCCATTTGTCGACATTAGATTATCACAGATTGTGCCTTAAATTGTATTTTTTCCCATCACGTATCATATTTTTTACAATTATAATGTAATATTATACATACAGCAACGTTACAACAAATGTTTTGTTACATTGTGTTTTGACAATTCCCTTAATTATTCTTCTCCTGAGTGACAGTGTTCATGACTTGATTTTGCAGCTGCAGAGTTCCTTTAGAAATTAAGCATCTGTTTAGATTGATTTTCCTGTTCCAGTCAAATAGGAACTGAAAAAATAGCCTTTTTAGACTCACGGTACAGTTTTTTTGGCTGCAAAACATTGAGCCGTCTGAGCTGTTTAGAGAAATATGCTGCTAATTTGATTTTTTTGGGAACGCCAAATAATCATTCCTTTTTTACAGCTTTTAGATGAAACAGACATAACAGAATGGTTGTCTGACTGTGTTGGGTTTTGTACAACCACAACTAACAGTTAGATTACAACTCACAATATGTAAGCCTTGCAAAGAACAGACAAAACAGTGACGATTTACAACATACTGACTTACAGACTTACCGGTAATTGCAGTAAAAATGTAAAACTTGTCCTGCCCTAATTGATAATTGCAATCAAATTAGTGTCCAAAATGAAAGTGGGTCAACCTCTGTGGAACATGGGTGTGCTCAATAATTTGCCAGACAGATTGTGATCTTTTTGGTGTACAAGTGGAAATGTTGTGTTATAGTGGGGCTACAGGAACGAACACATTCAGGAGACTATGTATATCCAAAATTGGCCATAATAGCCAAACAGAATGCTGATAATAAACCATTCTGGTGGTTATGGTTAAATTAACTATGGTTGAGGTATGATTGAGGTTAGCCAGCTCTGGGTGGAGAACTGTAAAAGATTATGGTTTGGATTTTTTATTCAAAAGCAACCATTAATTGCTGGATTGTGATAGACGCAAACTGTTCTTCTGCATGAAAGCCAGCTGCACCGCAGATGCCCATCCACTGCACCAACCTCAACAACCTTACTTACCACTTCGCTACATAAAGAACACACATCCTGCATTGGCACTACGGGTGTAATGCAAAGCTACTATCTATATCTGTTAATGTCACAAAAATATCTGTGTTTGGATTGTTACCAAAAGGGGGCAGTTCCACTTTCACACATATCATGTTAGTAATTTACACTTGTCAACCAACCTGAATAAGGACCTCCAGCCTCAGATCAAGTAGCTCTTGAAAAATAAGGTGTGTAAAAGCGTGTAAGATACAACTGTTATTTTAATGTGTAAAGTGCATCTTTAATCAGCATTTCGCGCGTTATGCTGCTGATCTAATTTTCAGGTTGTATCTCCTGGTTGTGAGAATTAATTAGGCCACACACAAAACCTGTAGTTTTGTGCCTTTTCAGCCAACTAAAACAACAAATCTCAAGTGAATCATTGAGTTTTAGTTGTTTTGAACACTGGGTACAAATGTTGAAAGCTGAACACAAATTTATTTGATAAGGGATTCAATACTAGATTCAGATTTGAAAATGCTATTGGACCCCAGTCCTAATCATAAGTTACTGACCAAAATATTTGTATAGGTAAAACTTTGACCTGATGGTGGCACTAGAGGAAAAGTCAAGGGACCATAAAAAACTTTTGTAATCATCATCTGAAGGGCATGAATATCCATGGCAATATGTCCAATAGCTGTTCAGGTATATTGCTTTGATCAAAGGGCCCACAGACCAATATTGCCATTCGTAAGCCCTGCTGTGAAAAGGGGTGACAAAGTCTTTGGAATAATTATTACTTCTGCTGCTAAGCAACCTGCTGTAATCATTCACAGCCTTCCATCGGGGCAGCACTGTGAAGAGAGAACTATTTTTGGTATTGGGAACTTACAAGCTACATGCATTAACTCGACAGTATGTGTATCAGGGCTCAAGGGCAGGAGGCCGTGACTAATAAATTTACTTCTTTGATACCTTTCTGTTTGTCCAGTGTTGTACTTTTTCAGGTTGCATTGTAAGTCAGTGTCATCAGGAGCCGGGGCTAGTAGGTCTTTCATCAGCTGCTGTAGAACTGGTCAGCCTGAGGAAGCAGTGACAGATTTCTTTGAAGACAGTATATTTGTAAAGTCAGAGACTAGCTTTTCTGGGAGGTGCTGCTGACTGATTCAAACATAGCTACTGTATTAGCTACCGGCTCGGCAGAGGCACCGATGGTGACACTCATCCAAACCTCTTTTTATAATTGGATCTTGTTCCAAATGTTGCTCTGCTGTTCATTTTGCTCGGTGTAACAGCAGGTTCATCCCAGTGATGATGAATAAAGGCTAAAAACAAACATAGGCTTATATTATGTACCAAACAAAACAATCTGAATCAATCAAGGCTCTTCCAGGAGCACACAACCCCCTTAATCCAAAATATTGTCTTCCTGTCTATTGTCTCATATTATAATGAGAAAGACTTCACTACCACTCCAAGCTTTGTTGTGGAAGTTAGTGCATTTGTGATTGCCGAATGCAGATTATGACCAAAACAATTCAACCATGGCAAGCCTTACTGTCTAGCAACCTCTTTACCTTTGTACCCTGTGATGTCAGACACTAATCTTTACTTATTATTGAATTAGTTATTTCAAATTCATATACTATAAGTTATCATACAGGGATTTAGTGGACTATCTTATTTTTTCTCATTAACTTAATGTAAATATATATATTTTATTCATTTCAAGTCAATTCAACTTAAAATTTTGAGTTTTTCATTTCAGACCACTCCAGAACTCCAGAAAACATGAGTTCTTCTGACGTGAAGTCTTTTGACATGAAATGAGGAGTTGAATTAATGTATTGCTGAGAGTTCACTAAACTCATTTAGTGTTTAAAGAAACATGATCAACATATTAGCAGACTTCCCAGCATGCATTGAGTGGGTTTTTATAGTTTGAAGGAAACAGACATGAAGGAAACGTGTTACTGTTTGTCTTTAATACATGTGAAATGAAGTCATGGTTGTTTCTTTTCACAACATTGAAAACAATGTGAACTGCAATGAAGGTTAGTATCGAATTCAGTCCCTGCGCCCATGCATCTAACGAAACCACTGGGAGCAGCCACACATGTTGTCCTTGTTCTAACTCTGTTAGAACTCTGTCTCTGATTGGCTCCATCATGTACTTATAAATTATTTGTGTCAAATGAAGAATGACTCTTCAAACTTACTGTATATTTCAAAGTTGAGCCACCTTAAAATGATTTACACTGTAATTATGCTTGACCACATATCCACGGCAACTTAACTTACTGTAATAATAATAATAATAATAATAATAATAATGATAATGATAAATAAAGTAGATTGTGTTTAACAAATACATGTTAGGTCTTTTGGTTGAGTCTCACTGCTCTCATCAACCTGGTTTCCAGCAACAACAGGCATCTGTTTTCATCATGGGCTGCCTGGTCAGCCCAAATGGCAGAAAACAAAGTTAGCAACTACATATAGCAGAACAAAATTCAGCTAAAAAAACAGATATTTCCCAAATGAATGCTAATCTTGCTTCCCATGTGCTGGATTTGTAAATAGGCAATAGCTTGCTAACATGTTAGCTATATCGAATTTACAAGGATATGAAATGTCAATGTTTGTTTTTCAGTTTGTTGTTGATCTCTGCCTCCAAGTGGCCAAAAAAGAAAAAAAATGCTTTAAGCTTCAGTTTACACAGCTTTAGTTGAAGTGATGTATGCACAGCTCACACATAGAATTGATTTATATAAAATCAAATATCAAATATTTTTTAGTTATCATCAAACTGCACAGTGATCAAGAGACAAAGCTCATTTAAATGACGCCATGAGGACATGTGTGGTACTCAAGAGAAGCTTGCTATTTACCTAGCAAACGTTGAAGAGCTGTGATTACAATAATAAACTGATGGACACCGGTGCACAGCAGCTGTTTGGTCAAACATGAGAACAATCAATAGGGACTCTTTGTTTTGCTTAGCACACGGAGTCCCAGAGTGGCCCTATAAAATTCGGTACAATATTTGATGTGTTAATATTTTTCTGAGTGATCATCATTTCCCACAAGGACCACACAAGTGGGTAAACAAATATGAATTATGTGTGCAGTATAAACACTTTGGAAAGCCCTCGGGAGCTTCCAGTGACACTTAATGCATGTACACACTGGAGAAAAGCTTCACAGTCCCTTTAGTTGCATTTTAGACTCACCTTTGTGAAAGTTGAGTCCCTAGGCACATTATAGAAAGGCTGACATGTGACTAACTGTGATGTCCTTTGAACCTGTGTGCTTACGCATGATGCTGTTGATTTCTTGTATCATTTATTATCCACATCAATGCCCAATTTGGTATATTTTCTTTGCATTTTATTGCGATATGGGTATTGTCTTTGAATGCCAATCATATTTAGTGTAGCTCATTTTAAGTATTCCTATGATCAGTTGCCAGCTGACTTTTTTCTGCTGATGTCTTACAAACTTGAAACACCAGTTCAGCATTGTAAGACTTACAAAAGGTGTTACAAGGTTTGGCTAAAGACTATATGTAAAGGCCAGTACCAACATATTTTTGGCTTCGAGCAGCTGAGAGTCAGCATATTGGGTCAGTATAGAGAATGTTTGAATTGAACATTTTGATTCCAAGGACACTACAAAATAAGATGAAATTTTATTCAGGTCAGCCTGGAAAAGATCTTCATGGGAAAGTAAAACTACCGAATGAAAACCCCACTAAACCCTGCTAAGGAAATTGCGTAAAAGTCTTTATTACTGTATGACCCAGCCTATTAAATAATTAGTGGGGAAAGACCCCATGAAGCTACAAACATTATTATCCCCACAATACAAATTTATTGGCTGAAATAGCCCTCTTACTGACAATTTTGCCACAATTAGTGATGCTAAAAACATAAGTTGAGATTGAAGGTTCATGCTTTACCTTGGAAACAGCAGTTTGACAAAAATTCCTTATTAAAAGGTCAACTTAGTTGTTTTGTCAGAGCTTTCAGCTACTTCAGTTTTGGCCATGTTATAACAGGTGGCCATATATGGAGGGAAATGGTAACCCCTGTGTCTGTTCAAATATCGTCTCTGGGGTTGGATAATGATGGCTTGAACTTTCTCTGGCTGTTCAGTGACTTCTATTCAATGATTTAGACTTTGGTCCGGGGTTCACAGACTCAGGTGTTCTCTCAGTCTGTTTCCAGGGTCTTTGTTGATTCAGGGTCCTTTCTTAAGGTTGTAAAAGTATAAAGTGTGTCCTGAAATACAGTTCTGCTACTCAGCTGGAACGCAATGACTCCAAACAAAGTATTAGGTTTCCTTCTTTGACTGTGCGAATCCCCCGTGTCCTTGTTTGTCATATATTGCATGTAAATACACAATGCCCTGTGGGAAGAAGTAAGGCGACAGAATATAGCAATAGCTTTCCATTAGCCTGGCAAACTAACAGTCAGTAATGGATTTAAAATTAAAAAATATATACCTTTGAGTCTTATGTCAAGTTCAGATCTCAAATTTGGTAGTACCACGTAAAATCACTTAGGATCTGGGTTTGAGGCCCCCACAGAACTCTATCCTATGGTGATGCTAGGGAAAGACCATGTAGACATTACAATTCAAAGGGTGTATCACCTTGACAATACAAATTTGTTTGGGAAATTTCATGGCAATCTGCCCATGAGTATGTGTGTACAAGTTGGCAGTGTGGCCAGATCAGCACGCAAGAGAAATAGGGATTAGAGTAGACAATATTTTTGTTTTTTGAGATGATCACTGTGTCTGATAAGATGACCAATTTAAAATTTTCTTGCCACGAGTAAGACATGGCAGTCTATACAGTGGAATAAAAAAGTTTGTCAAAATTTCTTTTACTGTGAATAGTTAAGTGAGAAGAAGATTAACATATCTCCAAAATGGCTTCTATAACAGGATAATAACCCCAAATACACCTCAAAATCAAAAATGGACCACCTTAAGAGGCACAAGCTGAAGGTTTTGACATGGCTCTCACAGTCCACTGACCTAAACATCATCAAAAATCTGAGGTTTAACTTAAAAAGAATCCATACAAGACTGCCCATGAATCCCACAGAACTAGAAGACTATTGCAAAGAAGAATGGACAGAATTCCCTCAAACAACAGCTGAAAGACTCTGAATCGCTGAAAGCTGCTACAAAAAAAAAGCATTTATAAGCTGTGATACTTGCCAAAGACGGTTTCACTAAGTACTGACCATGCAGGGTTCCTAAACTTTTGTTTTGGGCCCTTTTTTGTTTTTTGATATTTTGAAACTGTAAAAGATGTAAATAAAAAAGTAAAAAACTCTTGCTTAAAATATTAAAGAAAAGTGTCTTCGTTAACTTTATGCCTTTTGGAAATTAATTAACCTTTTAGTCACTTAACTATTCACAGTAACAGAAATTTTGACCAGGGGTGTTCAAACGTTTTCATGACACTCAAGCTATGGACCAATCATAGCTTGAGTGATTAACAGAAGTGATAGGAAAGGAGGTGTTATGGACCGATTTCATTGTTCAGCCTCACAGCACAAACAACATCTGTCTTTCACTTCACCATGTTTACAGTTTTGCGCGGATAAGCATTCGAGTGCTCCTATAGATCGATGTCAAGGACTATCTTGAAGAAGCTGTTTAACTACAAAAGAGAAAGGAAGAAAAATCAGTGGCATTGGTTTCAACTATAATGAACTCCATGGGATTAAACAAGCAATTTTCCTAGTGTGTATTTTTGTTTCTGACATCCCAACAAGAAAGGTCAGGGGGACACAAAAAACTGTAGTAATCATCGTGTAGGGACCATGGATATCCATGTCAAATTTCAAGAATATCTGCTCACTAGTTTTTAAGACACCTTGAGCAAAGAATTCAACGTCCAGGGACCACGAATATCTGTGCCAAATTCTGTTGTAGTGTTTGGTCAGACAGCAGGATAAATGGACTGACCGACACCACCAGTCTTAATCTTTGCAGGTCAAAAATGAAATGTACAAAGCAAACCAAATTTCATTGCACAATGTACGTACATTTTTCATGTCAGTCTGTTAAGGGAGAAACCACCAGCTTGTCAAGGATGGATGATTCAGTGTTAAATAAGAGGCCAATATTGGCAAGCTATCATAGCAGCAGTGTGTATAGAGCAGGGCTGGTGCAATGAAAAGTACGTATTTGAGGAGTGGACTGCAGAGAGTCCAGTAAGCAGAGGGCTGGAAAGCCTAGGCTAGTGGCACACATTAAACCCTTTCCCAGAGTCTGTGTTGATATCACAGTGATACAATCTGAAGCAGACTCAGTCACGTAGAACTAATGGACAGGTGGGGCTGAGAGTGGGGAGCTGTTGATCCCACCCCCAAAAAGACAGCTCATCGCATCAGCGCTGACACTACACACATACATAGACACACACATAAACATAAAACCCAAGAAAAAAAAGTCAGAATAAGAGATGAGCTAGTAAACAGAGAACACTTCAGCAGCTTAATCAGCATTGCTTGTCTGATGGGGAAGACCACTTGTGGTTTTTGTGGGCAGGGGCCTTCATTAATCACCCTCAAAAGAAACACCACTCAACTACAGCTTGAGGTGAGGGCCCTCTTTTCCATTGCAGTCTATGTAGAGCAGAGCTGAGGAAGACATCTGAAGAAGAATGGAGGAGAGAAAGCAATTCACTTCTTTTCCAATCCGTCCAATCAGCTTTGGTCAGCTTCAGTGTCCAGAGATTTAATGTTTCAAATGAACACCATTAACATGTGGTGGTTTGATTTTTTTGTGTACATTCCCACCCCATTTTTTTTGAAGACGGACTTTCCATTACAGTGTTGTCAGTTACTTTACATTCTCAGGCTGCTGTTTTTCTTCAGATAAACTAATACAATAACTCTAAATATGCACTGTGGAAGGATATCTCTACCTATAATGGCCCTGAGGGTCAAAACTCTAAACATTCAGTAACTAATTTTGCTTTGTCATGTGAATTAGATTTCAAAACAAATTACATCCTCTATGACATGTAGTGGCCTTTAAACAGCAAACATACTCAGAGTGGAGGTTGGCAGTTCTTGCATGACCCTGCAGTCTGAGGAAAGATATATTTCCAGGACACGTCCACACGAGGAGACACAATAATCTCATTCATCCAGGGAGTAAGACGTAATTAATATCACAGTGTTATTTAATTAAAACCTGAGTATGAGTAAAATAAATCCACTGACGATTATTATTTGCAAATGATCACACAGCCCAATTTCAATACAGCCAAACTTTGAGATTGATTAACTCTAAGAATGAATGAGTAATCATCCTGAGTCGTTGTTTTTTTCTCATCTGTAAGTGTGTGAATTTCTGCTCTCTGTATTTTACGTTAAAGAAATGGATTGCTTCAGTTACTTGCTCATTTATATTTTATATTTTAGTCATTTAGTTGACATATTGTACATTCTCTTGAAGCGTTTAACCATTTAACTGGATTGCAGTCTGGTGGAGGAAGAGAGCCTCTCAAGCTCTCTGCTGTGTTCCCCTGCAGTGAAAGAAAATTTCAGTTTGTAAGGTTGAAAACAAATGTCTTAGTAAGATAGTAACATCAGTGTCAATCTGCTTTAAGAAACTTTTAGCACACATACCTCTGAGGCCTACAAGGCTCAACTGTGTGATGAGGGACTGTGTGATGCAAGGGAGAACACCTCAAAAATATAGAGACAAAACTCCCGGAAGAACTCCCAACATATATCTACTAAAAATGTTTTGACAGTTACACTTCATTTGTTTTGTGGTAAATGCTCTGTGCCTCAGCACATTGGCTTTGAAATTAAAAAATGAAATTGAGGTTAATCTTTCCTCTTTAATTTGAGGGTGTTTATATCCACAGATGTACAGTGTAGGAACTGTAGTTTGAGGATGTAATTGTAGATTTTGGTGGACCAAAGATAATTTTATCAGTTAAGAAAAACTTAAGCATGCTGTCTAATAATATCAGCAGAGGTTTATATATATAGATGTACATATTATATATCAACATCTGTTGCTTCGATTTTGAACATTCTTTTTTTCCATACCATTTCTTTTTTAAACTGTCTCTTGTTAGTCCCCCAACGTTATGAAAACACTGAAACACTATAAAGCTGGAGTGCCCCATTATGTGATGCGTTATGGTTCATCTGTTGCCTTTGCTTTTGACTTGGTTAGCATTACAGTGTTTCATAAGCCTGGTTAAACTATGGGAGTTTCTGTTGGCTTGTGGCAGTAACACAGCTGTTATTTTATTCGTTCAGTTTAGTAATTTTGTGAGCAGCTAAACACATACATATATAAAAATCATAATTGGCAACAAATCCTCCAATTTAAATGACAAAACACAATCTAATGCCCCTACCAGCAGGATAACATCATTTGTCTGTGCCTTCCAAAACTGTTACAAATCCTCCTAATAAAAATTTAACCTCACATGTCGTTTGTGCAAGCATCTTATTAGGACTCGCAGTTCTGCTTTGTTGTTAGGCAACATCTAGCATTCCTGCGAGACTCTTCAGCAAATGCCCGACAATGACATGGTTACGTTCAAGTGACAAAGGTCTCTAGTGGCCATAGCAATTATGATGGAGCAAATTAGGAAGTCAATGTTGATTCTTTTAACCATGACATCGATCATTCTGAAACATTAACCATGTGTTTATTATTGTAACCATTATGACGATGGTCCTCTAACCTTAACAAAGTACTTATTTTAACCCAAACCATGACCTTTTTCTAAACTTAACCAAGTTTTTTTAGTACCTAAACCTCACCAGTTTTAACAGTTTATCTGTGGCATATATCCTGCAACTGAAGGGCCGCTAATTCAGAAAACACTCCTATGGGTCATATCAGGGAATGGGGCAAACGACATATATGGTCATTGAGGTTGGAGGACTTGTTGGTTTTATGTTTTTAAGCAAGACTAAATAATGAGTTTGTCCTTGTGAAGTATGTTACATGCATGTCTAATATAAATCACAAGCTCCTGGTTTTATCTTCTTTTATGTATTGCCTTCTATAGCATGTCACAGTCTGATGTGACATTTTCCATGTGTATATGTTATGATACAGCTTGTGTCCATTATGTAACAAAATCCATATTTTTTCTGAAAGCAATGTCCTTTTCTATTGAGTGCACTGTGTCCTATGAGGACTAGTTAAAATGGTAATAATCAGTTAAGCAGTGGGCTGGGGGGCCCAGAATAAAATATAGCCTTCAGCTACACTTTTCTCATCCTGTAGACAGCACAGGGGACTAGCAAATATTGATCCACAAAATATCAGAATGTCCACTAACTCAGCCCACGTGTTAACTTCAAAGACTGCAACGTGGTTTGTTTTTCTTAATTGTTCCCTAGACACTTATCTATTTCCCAGAGAGCTTTTCAATGAGGCAAAATTTAATTAAAAATCTGATTAAAATTGCACTTCAACACACTACTTAATCCTATAAAGGGAGAAGCAGCACAGCCATATTGACCATATCACTTTCTCTCTGATGCCCTATAAAAAAGTTTGCCCTCTCAAGTAGGGAAGACGAGTCAGAGAAGCCTTTGAGGAACCTCTTGTGGATGAGGTCAGTTCATTCAGGTACTCCTTACCCCATCAGCAAGGTGTCTCTAGAATTCTGGTGCAATCAGCAAGCCATCACTGACCTTGAGTTCAGCTATTACTACATCCTCCCAGCCCCATATAACTAACATTTATCAGACTATATCTGCTTCATATTCATGGCACAGTCCAATCCTCAGGTCATAAATAAGGCAAGGAATAAGGCTTTCCCATAAAACACTGCAATAATAACTGACTTCCATTTTGACCAAAACTCAACCCATGTGACCTCTATAAAAGGGCTCAGCTTGTTTGTGTGTGATTTTCATACATAAACAAGACTAGAATTCTACTGCCTAGTTAGTGCCTCCTAGAGCTTACAGTTTTCTTGACAAGCAACTATGTCAGTGTTGAATGGAATGTTGGATAAAATGAACAAAGAACTGATGGTTTTGCTAATAAAACCTTATTGTGACTGTTGATGGGGTGGTGCTAAAGGCTACGAAGGCATTTCAGAATGACTTATTATGAAATCCATGTTCTCAAATTTTTTAATTACTGTATATGTACAGGCACTTTCCCATACTTTCCCATTTGTTTTTTGATTTTTTTTTTTTTTTTTTGGGGGGGGCGGTTGCCTTTTGTCAGACAAAATCAAATCATTATTTTCTTTAGATAAGAGTTGCTTCCACATGAACCAAAAAAAGGCAATGTTATATTCCATCCAATCTGGGCAACATGCCCCAGACATAAAAAGACAGAAATCAGTTCTCAGAGGTATAGAGATTTCAGTTTCATTCTTCATAAATGCCATAGATCGAGGAAATCCAGGTATTACTTACAGTCTCTGGCACTCATCCACAATTCTAGAAAAATAGTTACATGCATAACTCTTGTTGGGAGTTGAAATTTGTAAAGAGTTGGAGAGTTGGAGAGCATGCCACCAACGGTAGTTGGGTTGCAGTTACTACGAAATGTTGCAGACAGCTGTACTGATTAAAACAGGGAAATATAGCTGAAACACGTCTATTTTAAACATGGGATAAGATGATGGGCATGCTAAAGCAATTTACTGTCAAAACTTTGATTGGGGATGGAAGTATTAGTGATAGGGGTAATCGTAAAAGGTGGGGTGCATTCTGGCTTTGGATTAATTTTTTAATACGTGAAAGGGGTAGGGGCCAATCTAAAACTTGGTCTTAAGCTGCTAAAACTAAACGATTTATTCTCTGTGGAGCATGAAAGTGCCCAGCATGTGTGATAATCAATGTGCCAGTCGGATTAGAGATATCTTGTATGCAAAGTAGACATTTTGGTGTCATGGTGGCACCAGAACAAAGCCAGTAGAGGGGCCCAAATGGAAATGGTTCATCCTCTGGGGACCAAAAATATCGGGAGTAAAATATCATGGCAATTTGGTCATCAGTTTTCAAAATACCATGTCATGGATGAACCCCTCAAAATTCATGGATTAACCCTTCACAAATTCTCTAAAACAAATATCCAAATAAGTTGTCATCGGCTTTAAAAACAACCCACATTCATTTTTTCTGATATCATTTGACATCCAACACTGGTAAAAATGACCGATAGAACTGTTTTCTTATTTGATACCACTATAGTCAAGGTTTGGCAGAGGTTTGGTTAGTTTTAGGCACAAAAACTAATTTGTCAAGTTTTGGGAAAGAACATCGTTAAAAGTAACCACTGTAAAGGAAAAGGAAACAAAATGAACAGTAGTCTCACGGGTCAAAGTTGTACTCCTTGTAGGTGCATAAATCCACCCCAACCTCCTTCCTACATAGTTTTGAAGCTCTATAAAAACATCAAGCTACTGCTGTGTTTGCTCCTGAAAGATAACAGTCAAAATTCACTCTACTATCTCTAGAGATCACTTTTAGGCACTTGAACAAAGAAATGATGCTGAAGTCGAGTCTGAAAGCTAAGTAATGGCCAGTGAGGTGGTCATTACAAATTCATGCTGTGCAGACGAATTGTTCAAACCCACGGAATATATATATATTTTTTAATTCTAGTGGAGATCACACAGATTCCAAAGATACTAAATATGACAAATTTTGGGAAAAAATATCTAAAATTATGCATAAGAAATCTAGAATAAAAAATTTCACAATTCCATTTGATGGGAAGGTGGTGCAGTAATAAGCATGGAGTCTTGTAGTTGAATATGTCCCACAATATAAAAGTCATATAACTTGAATAAAGAGTTTGAATAATAATCTAACAGAGAATGTATACTATAGTGTCACAGTTAAAGGAGATGCTTTTTCCATCCATAGGAGTACTCAAAGACAAACAGAGGGGGAATACTGTATATTAAGTGGTTAAAGGACCATCATGGTATGTGATGGAAACAATTGAAGGTGATGTGAATGCATAGCCAAGGTAAAGATGTAAACAGATTAATTCTAGGAGGCAAGAAATAAGACAATGTTGCATTTGCAGAAAAACAATACCACAGTATGAGCTACATAGCATTTCACTCCATAAAACTTCTAGTTAAAAGCTTTGAATTTACTCTCTATCATAGCACACAGGATGGGAGGAAGTGCCACAAGGTATCATTTCAAATTTTACATCAAGATGACAATACCGTTGACTAATGTGATGTTGATTAAAGCAGTCTCCTTACTATCATCCTGACTTTGCAGGATGATAAAATGCACTCTCAGCAGAGTATGCGGATTTCTTGGATGTGGAAAAAACAGATAAGAAGCTTTATTGAGACATGTCAATGTATCTGTCACACTATGTACTATAAACATATATTTGCAGCTATAACCTGTTACTTCAAAATGAATTTCAGGCATACATGGAAAGAGATTAAATATCTTATGAGCATATTAAAGAATTTTCAAAAACTGTATGAATCATCACTTCAACACTCCGTGTAGCCTGTTGTTTCTCTAATGCTTTAGATACAACTCTCCAGCCTTGAAGAAGAACAAGTCCTCCAAAATGAAATGAAAAACAGGTCATTTGTCAATACCTTCCAAAATGACTCACCCTGAGCATTTTCTGATCTGACACCCCTATCAGCAGGATGACATTATTTGCCAGTGGCTTCCGAAACTTTTATAAATGACCGTTACAGGTCTGAGTGACATTTAACCATACTTGGTTTGGTAAAGTTTAGGAAATTAAAACTATTTGTTTAAGGCTAATGGTGGTCATGGATAAAAGAAACCAGCAGCATTCTCCCATGTAAAAGTCACACACTTTGGTTACCAAGCCATCCACCCTGACCTCCTTAGTAAGTTTTGTGGTGCCACAATTATTTCATGTTTATTCCAAATAAGCTTCTCACAAACAAGTCCTTATTGGCATGGTCATAAAAAGTGAAACCAAAGGTATTTTAAGTGTTTAAACTAACAACTGATGCTGTTAATTTTATTTATTAAACAGCTTTTTAATGAATATACAGTTTGGCACATGCCTTGCCATCATTGTAATAACTTGACAGACTGTTAATAACTATATTCCACCTTCTGTATGGCTCTTGTCACATCATTGGAACAATGAAAGTACTGATGCAGGGATACATGTTTGGTTGGACCACAACAGAGGGGCAAGCCCTATAAAAACTGACTCACTGAATGACTGAATGAGTGATAAAGTTACACCATTGGTCAGATGAATGACGCATGACTGGGTGCTGATGTTACACCATTGGTCGTGGCTCTTTCAAAACAAATTAGCACAAACAGTTTCCGTTGCCTAATCGGGGGGGGGGGGCATTATCGGCAGTGTTGCCAACTTAGCGCATTTGGCACTAAATTCACCAACTTTCACACCCTTTTAGCTACTTTTCTTAACAAAAGCACCTAGTGACAAATCTAGTGACATTTTATTTACAGACCTTAGCTACTTTCCGTCGAAGAGAGTAGAAGAGTCGCCAGTATTGCCCAACGAGGGCGAGGCCACAGGCACTCCTCTCTATACGTCTCATTCAATTGACCGCATGGCAGCTGACAGACATGAAACAGCTTGGAAGTGACTGCTGGTTAACATGTAGTCTTAATGAGTCACATTTCTGTCACTATTTCATATTTTTTGACATAGGAAACAGAAAAACATGTAAATGAGAACAACTTTTTTTTGGGAATTCAGAATTCAGGTCTGGACCTAGTCTTGGAGAATGTGACTCAGGAGCTAGAGTCCCCTAACCGGAAGGTCGGTGGTTCGATACCCGGCTCCTCCAGTTCGCATGTCGCAATGTCCGTGGGCAAGATACTGAGCCCCAAATTTCCCTCATGGTTGTGCCATCAGTATGACTCACAAGCAGTGTGAATGTGTGTGAATGCAATGTCTTAATGTGTGTGCGAATGGGTGAATGTGGCATGTAGTGTAAAATGTCTGTGAAAATTCTCAGTCATCCAGGTCATGGCTTTCTGAAAGTGCTATGCGAAGGCAACTGGACTTGCTTGAAGTTCTTGAAGACGTTTGGCCTCTCATTCGAAAGGCTACTTCTTCTTCAGAACTGAAGAAGCCTTTTTGATGAGAGGCCAAACCTGCTACCCACCACTTATCAAGCTAGCTAGCTGGATCACTAACAAGGCAATAAGTTTATTCAGTATTTGTATTGGAACAAATGGTGTTTGTATCATTGACTCCTGTCTTATAACTGTTGACCTATCTTTTGTGGAGCAATTCATGTATGCTCCAGCAGAGCAGGGTTATACAGAAGTAGATCTTTCAAGATAGATGCCTATTAGTCAATGGCACATGTCAAAGCTCAGCAAAGTTTGATTTTGCATGATCTGACTGTTTTAACTCTGATGTGACTGGGCCTTAATGTGTGTTAAGACAGAATTGCAAATTTTAGAGGCAATGCAATGGAATACTAAATCAGTGTTGATTCAAAGACGCATATGGATGCAAAAAGATGCATAATCTCTCTGACTAGTGTAAATTGAGGCAAAGGCGCATTCACTTGAGATGAAAATGTTTCCACTTAAGTTAAAAAAAAAAAAATTCACCTTATTGTACTTTAAAAAGTTTAACCTTTAAATTCAAGTTTCCGATAAAAACATCTGACACTGTCCCAGCTACACTTGAAATAAAATATGTCTTTGCAGGTGTGGTATCCCTGATTTCATATTTTATTCAACAAAAGGCTGTTTGTGGGCATAATCTTTTAATTTTTTTTTATGTGGATATTTTATATTTTTCTATCCTCACTGGAAGCAGTGCGGGCAACATGTGCAGCGTGTGGGCCTTTACTTGAACAGCCATTCAGGCAGAGGGCCTGATGGATGCCGGGGGTGTTAATGATCTTCCTCACATTGTGTGCGACCGGGGCACAGCTGGGAAACTGAGAGGAGTGCTGAGACTGTTCTGGGTTATGGCCAAGCACAGGTGACAGCTCCTCCCTGCAGATATAACACACACCACCAAGTTTGCCCCTAAATTCAGACACAGATCAATACATTCAGCCTAATTTTCAACAGGCCAATTTTCAAAGACCATACAATAAAACATTGTTGGACATGTAATCAGTTCAATTGGTTCCAGAATATAGAAGAACAGCAAAAAGTTTGAAGCTAAAGCATGTCAGTTCTCAAAAATAAAATTCAGATATAATTTATCGCTGATACGTATAGCCAAAGAGAAAAAAAAGTGACCTTTACCAGAGCTCATCCAGAGTCCTGGTGTGAGGTAAAAGGGGAGGAATTCTAATCTTGAACAGGCCTGTCTTCAAAAGCCAGTGTGTGACCCTCTTGACCTCCATGAGATCACCCGCTGGCCTCTGTCAGAACCAGCCACAATGATTTATGCAGAATCAAAATAATGTGAAGTGTGATGCCTCTGGGGGCTGGGGCTGGGCGGCATTGCCGATGGTTGTAACAGATTCCCCCTTCGGACATTTCTCCAGATCTCAGATAGGCCATTAATGTTGTTTTAAACCCATACATGTTAAATGACATAGGCTTTCAGAGAGAGGGGCAGCTACAGTGAAGGTATTGACAGGACATCCTTTCCCATGGATGGCCTTCCCTGCATGTCTTTGCTAGCATAATCTTGACAGATGGTGAAAGGAACAATAGAGTTAGTGGTAAACTGGTACACCAATTTTGTCTGCCTGAGGCTATTGCTGGTTTGTGAATACATCAAATTCCTCAAAACTTTCAGTTTTCATGATCATTCACCCTGTATCCGGGTCCAGGAAATTATCACATTGACATAATACTCTATATTGGTTGATAGAGCAGATTTAGATGGAACATTTAAGGTACAATATGGCTTTAATATCCATGGTTGTAAATGCTACTTTAAAACTGTAACTAGTAAAGCTACAAGATACTGTAAGAAATTAAATCAGCGTTAATCAATATTCTTGTAATAACAATGTATCAAATGAAAATGTAAAAACAATGTGACAATGTAAAAGGGGTCAAACAAGGTGTCAAACACAACTCAAAATGAATGAAAATGTCATTCTGTAATTACTGGATGTGTAAATAAGAAACTGCAACTGCTAATAAGTTCATCACATCAACTTAAAAAGTCATGATGCAGCCGTGTTTTGCTCACAACTTTGATTCCGCTGCTCCCCAGTTTTCCAAAAAAAAGAAAAAACTATTATTGCAAGTTGAGCTACAGTTTTTTTTTTGAGAGTGAAGCTATTTCAAATCAACAAACGTAGCCTACCATTAAGAAATATAATGAGCAAATGCTGACATCATTAGTGCTGTAGTTTATTATTTAGTTGAAAAAATTGCTCGCTACTGATGTGATTTGAAAATAGCTATGGTACCCCAGAGCTACTGGGAATGTGTGTTGTAGTTAGTAGCATTACTACATGTATGTCACTACTTCTGAACAGTGTTGTCAACCAATGATGTATTCATTGATTTTTTTTCATCACTTATGGTGCAGAAGAACTCCACAACAAGCTGGAAAACACAGACTCTGCCATATTATATATGCTTTACAAATTGTTAAGGCTAACAGAAACAGTTGCATATTTACACGTACAGTAGACACAGGGTAACATTAGCATTCATTTGGAGTCATGTTTCTGCCCAGCTGATGAATGTGCTGTACCTCCACTATTTACTTTCATTTTATTTCTGGTTTGGTCTCCACCAACTCCTGAAAAAAATATCTCTATCTTTTTCTTGCTAGATGCTTTATTATGTTCGCCAACTACTGTACATGTAGTGTACTGTGGGTTCTTTGGAGCTTTCTTATAGAAAACAGATGCCTGCTGCGGCTGGATACAAGGTTGTTAAGATCTCAATTTGGAGGTCATAACACAAAAGAATAATTAGTTAAGGGAATATGTTAAGGGGAAATGAAGAATAACCTGGTCCTATGTGGAATGTCACTATGACAACAGCTTTGAAATTCCATGTAGTCGTTTAATCCATTGCCCATATTATTAGTGGAACTTTAGGTTCTTTTTGTCAAAATATCTAATGACAAGACCACAGTTCCTGTTTACCAAGGACAATAAGCACTATGAATAACACGCTTTCGAGGACCTCTCCAGACCATGCAAAATTAATGAACAGCCCAGCAGAGATAACAGTGCTACATTTTTAATGCACCTTGTCACCAGCGGGGCTACCGCAGCATTCTCCAGAGACATCGATTAGCAGGAGATGGAGTGACAGATGACACCCCCAGGGTGTGCTGTGTGTGCTGTTGAGGCTTTTGTCCACTGAACATACTCATCGATATGTCATTAAACAATGACAGCGCCTCAGGCTGTTTAATGAAGTGTTTGCAATGTGATTTGGTTCTTAATAGCAGGAGCATTAAGGAGTATCAGCTCCTCACTATAGCTCCTGTATACTAAACAGCTACCTCTGCCAAAGCCTTATAATGCACAATTACCAATACTGCAAGATTGGATGGGTAAGATGAAGCTGCAGAAAGCACTGTGTAGGTAAAGCTGCTACGCAGAGGGAAAAAGAAGTCACTCTGCATGACTCTTTCACCTTCAACTGCTATGATATTAATTATTGGCAGACAGCAGGTAAACGCTTACCTGTTGGAAATAGAATAAATAAGTAAAGCAGTCCTCTAGAATTATGCAGGTCGCACACAGACTTTGGGCCAAAATTTCAAGGTCCACAAAAGGGCACCATGAACAGTGGTATGTGTTTGGTGGAACAGAGGATGTATCAAGATAATGTTTGTGTTCCAGGAACTAAAATATTAGTTTCTCTTGCAAAAGCTGAATATTACTCTGTGTACCAGGTGAGAATAATAGAAAATCAAAACAAGAGTGGAATGAGGTGTTTCTTTGGAGATAAGGAACTGTTTTGCTGAAACTGCACGTGTGGGTTCCTGTGCTGATGAGTGATGTGTAATTTTCATGGCACTTAATTAGTCTTTCTGTATGGAGCACAGCAGTTGTATGGTCCAGAAGCATTACATTAATTTATTGCATGGAAAGTTTGCAATAAAAAATGAAGTTATAACAAGAGTAGACTCATATATTGGACTAGTGTATGACTGAATATCAGATATTAGGCAGTTGTGTCTTACTCTGCTGATGTAATAGAGGTCCCTCTCTGAAGATTGCTATCTGTAAAACTAATTTAATGCATCTCCAATTTTTAATGTGCTGAGGGAAATTCCTTGCTCATGCCAATATTAATATTTAGGACCCTTGTTCATATACTGCACATGTGATCACTACCACAAACATTTGTAGTTTCTCATATTATTATTGAAAAGGAGAAATGAGTCAGCCTTAAATTTTTGTATATTACTGCATATCTTTGTGGGTCCATCCATTAAACCTATTTGAAAAACTGTGGTTTATCAACACTATCTAAGCCCTGTTCTTTGTGTTGCCTTTTGTTGCCTTTATTTCATAATAAAAGTGCACTGTTAGTCCAGATAACTTAATTTAAGATGAATAAATCAGTCCTCTCATAGCATCTGTAGAACCAAAGTAGCTGGATAAGAATTAACAAGATTATTTAAGCCTGATAACAACATGTTAATTCCCCCTCTCTCTCTCTGTCTCTCCCATATTTCCAACAGCTACTGGCATATTTGAAAAAAGAAATGTGCGTATTCATGTGCCAGGTATATGAATATTCATAATTTTGGGAGACAATGTGATTTTTCATATGGCGTCAATGTCAGGTCAGCGTTTGTCTTTGAGCAACATGTGGTCCACAACCTAGGATTTTTAAACAAACGAACAAACAAATTAAAAAAGCCGTATTTCATTTAAATTTGCAGCAGATGTTCATGATCTCCAGAGAATAAATCCAGAACTTCTTACTGACTGATACATTATGCCTACTACACTGTGACTTACAAATAACAGCAATGTGTACTTCTTTCTTCTTTTAGTTTCACCACAATCATCATTATTGTAACAATTATTAGTGGTAGCAGCAACAGACATCCATGTAAACCTACACAATGATAAAATATTGTAATCAGGTGTTGTAAGCCAGAGAAGAAGCCATCTGGGATCAGACACAATGGAGCATACTGTTCTCTGTCTACTCAAAATACTCAAAAAACATTAAAAAAAAAAGACTTGCATACTGACTTGCTGAAAAATCGTTTCCAAAAAAGAGATGAGAAAACATACATTCCCCACTTAAATAACATATAATTGTAAATCGTGAAAGGAACATACATAAGACTAGACTGGTTATAAAGTCTATAGAGCTTTGTATACACACAATTAAGATTGAATTGATTAATACTTACATTCCTATTAAAACATTTACTGCTGTTAGACACACAGACCAAAGAGGACACAACTGACGTACACTTGCCAAGCACTTCATTAGGAATCCCATATAAATACCGGGTAGGGCCTCCAGCTGCTGTTAAAACATGGAATCCACGTGATGTTGGAAACATTCCTTTGAGATTCTGGTCCATGTTGACATGGTTGTGTCACCTAATTTCTGCAAATTTGTTTGCTGCACATTCATGCTGCCAATCGCTCATTCTACTACATCCCAAAGGTGTTCTATTGGATTCAGATCTGGTGACTAGGGAGGCCAAACTGGATTGATTGAACATGATCCAGTTTGAGATTAATTTTGCATTGTGACATGGCACATTATCATGCTGGACGTAGCCAGCCACAGCATTAGCAGATGGGCAAATTGTGACCATAAAGGAGTGCACATAGTTGGCAATGACCACCACATTATACCAACACCACCAGCCTGGATTCATGCTGGTCATGCCAAATTCTGATCCTACCATTTGCATGGCTCAGCAGAAATCCAGATTCATT
Organism: Xiphias gladius; assembly: GCF_016859285.1. Lineage (NCBI taxonomy): Eukaryota > Metazoa > Chordata > Actinopteri > Istiophoriformes > Xiphiidae > Xiphias > Xiphias gladius. Next base: position 23,307,703 of record NC_053403.1, on the reverse strand, counting down.
AGACTATGCTATGTTTTCCAGTCTTCACCTCAGATTTCTTTTCTTGGCTGACAGGAGTGGAACCCGACGTGATCTTCTGCTGTTGTAGTCCATCCACCTTAAGGTTAGAAGTGTAGTGAATTCTGATACTTTTCATCTACAGACCTGTTATCAGAGTTACCGTAGCTTTCTGTCAGCTCCAACAAGATTAGCCATTCTATTCTGACCTCTCTCATTAACAAGGCATTTCCATCTGTAGACCTGCTGCTCACTGGATGTTTTTTTCAATATTCATAGCCTGTAGAGCCTGTTGCGTGTGAAAACCCAAGGACAATGGCAGTTTCAAAAATACTCAAACCAGCTTGTCTGGCACCAACAATCCTGCCACAGTCAAAGTCACTGAGATCACATTTTTCCAAATTGTCATGTTTGATGGTAACAGTAACTGAAGCTCCTGACTTGTATCTGCAGGATTTTATGCACTGCACTGCTGCCACATGATTGACTGGTTGGATAGTTGCATGAAAAACCAGGTGTACAGTTGTTCCTAATAAAGTGCTTGGTGAATGTATATTGCAATACTTTAAAAAGACAATGTGAATAGAAAATCAAATGAACAGCATTGTTGTAGACTTCTAAATGGTGATGTACTCCAGCAGAGCTTTATTTGAAGTGTTGAGTTAAAGTTGTTTAAGTATAATTTCTGCAAACAACCAGATTTTCTCAAGGCTTTGTTCACTCACTGTTTGTTCCATCCAACATTTTCATATCCAGGGAGGTGATGAACATTGCAGCCTCTACTGGCTGCTATTTGGGCTTAGGCTGTTTTTGCTACCAGTTAACAATCCCATTTAAAGATGCGGAATATGAGTGGAAGACATTAAATGAATTTTTGATTTATGACAGCTGTCCAGGGTGCTGATTCTGGCATCTGTGTTAGTGTACTGGAATCATGCGGGCCAGGACTGATGGCCAAAAGTTATTTATGACTGATGAGCTTTATAATTTTTTTCTCCTTTTAAGCTTGTTCCAGATCCTGGTTGCCAAGCTACCTTCACTCAAGACCTAAATCGAGTTGTTTTTATTAGTTCAGTCGCATGGTCAGTCTAGTTTGTTTTCAGTAGTTTCTTTCTTAGTTTATTTTTTACCTTGGCAAAGATCCATGTAAAGTTTTCTGAAGGGTAAAATTATATATGTGATCTGCTCTCTGCACTGGGGTCTTTGTTAGGTAATGTTACACTTTGCTGAACGTTTTCTGTGGACGTATGTTAGAAATGCCTGCGGGGTAAAGTTATAATCTCTAAATGTGACAAAATATAATTTAAAAAAAAAAAATTCTCTTGGAAATTTTGCTTTTACTGAATATAACAGTGTGCACAGATGCACATACCAAATGTGGTGATAGAGAGAGGGGTATGACATGCAACAAATGTCCCCGGCTTGAAACGAAAAAATTTTCAACTTAAATTTTCAATGTAAATAGCTAAAGCACACGTGAAAAGTTGCGAGATGTCGCTACATTATGTCATACACCACTTTATATACAAGATTTAAGACAAAAGGAGCATGAAACAAGACTAAGTTAAAATCTAGTATATTGCTGGACCACGTATGGTCAAAGTACAAAATTGAGGTCGTAGTTGAAAACAGTGACGTAATATGCTAAACAGCATATTCATTATGTCATTGCATCACATTTGCATTCTGTCTAGTGTTGGGCGGTTTCAGTCCTTTATCTGTCTTTCTTCTCTCCTACTCTCTGTGCTCACATATAGTGTTGTTTAATACAGCCGAATTCCCAATAAAGCTCTTCCCATTTAAATTTTTTTCTGTTTCCATTGTCAGACAGCAAAACAAGTATGAAACAGTGATTAAGACTACATATAGACCAGCAGTCACTTTCAAGCCATTTCCAAGCTGCTGCTTTACACTGTTAAAATCATGATTTTATAACTGCGACGTCATCTGATAAAATCACCATACAAATGAGTTAAAAACAACAGCTCTGCTGTTATTACGGCTATATTGTAAAATGATCACGCAGAGAGAAAGTTAGAAGCTCTGGCGACTCACTTCAATGGAAAGTAGCTAAGGTTTGACGGAAAGTTGATACATTTCTCGCAAGGTACTTTTTTGAAAAACAGTCGCTAAAGGGGTCTGAAAAGTTGGTAAATCTAACGACAAAGGCGCCAAGTTTCTCAACACTGCCTGTAAACGCCCCCCAATGACATTATAGAAACTGTTTGCACCAATTCATTATGAAACAGGAACGGCCAACGGGGAAAAGCCAACACTCGGCAGGCCGAATTCAACTCTATTACTCACTCACTCATTCACTCAGTCAGTCAGTCAGTCAGAACCATTTGGGGATATCTGTTTAAGTCGAGCTAAATTAAACTGCTTCTGAGTAGTTTTGTTTTAATATTACCTGTCTTAATATTGCCTACCTTAATATTACCTATTATTATTATCAAACTGCTGTCAGCGCATCAATATGCATCTAGATCTACCACTAATTTCAAAATATTTATAGGTTGTATAAAATGAGGAATATAAGTCTCATGAATAGAATGGACAGGCACTGGAATAAACTGAATGTTTGTAAAGTCTGTATACTTTCAGAAAAAAATCAATTTAAAAATAATAAAATTAAATAATTTAGAACAAAAAGAAAGGATAAATTTCCCAGACAAACAATGGGGATTAGTAATTGGTTGTTAAGTAACCATTCACAGCTCATTCACGCTTCTGTCTGGCTGGCTGGCTGGTTTACTGGAGGTTCTGCTTCTCTTTCCCACCTACTGAATACAGTCAGTTCAGAGGCCACAGCCACAGGATGCCAAATCTATCCAGAGAGTCCTTAAGTTATATGAAGCCATATGGGACCTTTTCTCCTTAATCCATTTATCTACAGATGGTTAATGTATTTTTTATTTTTCCAGTTAAGATCTATCAGTCACTTTTCCTGAAAAATACACCTATTAATCACTGCTTACCGGTTCTGTCTTATTTGAAATCCTTGGGGTATAAAATCATAATTAATAATCCAGACATTCTTTATAACCTGCAATGGGGTACAGTGGTCTCAGACTTTTGGACTCCACTTTATATTCTCATATGCAATTAAAGAGTGTTCCTTTGACATACAAGTAAAGGTATATTACATTACTCAGTTATCTTTTTATGAGACTGTCTTCCCATTAAAAAAACAGCCTCATAGGTCATTGCAAGCATCTTATTACAACCCATAGTAATGTATTATTGTAAAGCAACATTAAGCAACCAACATAATCAGTCTTTTCAGCAAAAGCCCCCAAACAACATGTTTACATTCAGGTGACAAAGCCATCTAATGGCTATATCAATTATGACAGGAGCAAATATGGAAGTCAAGTGACATTGTTATGTAGCTACAAAGTCCAGGTTGGAAGGAGGTAGGGGTTGAAGGATGGGTCTCCAAAACACTGAACTTTAACATGACAGACTGCTGTTCATTTGCTGTTTCCAACCAACAGTCAACTATGTAACCATTACGAAGTATGTCCTATAACCTTAATCCTAAGCAAACCTTTACCATGGCATTATCACACCAAAAAAAGGTTAGATATTTATTTTTTCAACATCTGTGGCATATCTCCTGCCTCCATAGGGGCACTATTACAGGAAACTCTCTTATAACAGAAGGTAGGGTCAAATGACCTATATGATTATTTAGGTGGGAGGACTTGTTGTTTCTTTCTTTGAATAACAGGAAACTGCATGAGCAAACTATTTTCTGTCCAAGTTAGAACAGTTTTTTATTTTTTTTTCTTTCTGATCTTTTAACTGGTTTGAAATGGTGATGTCATACATTTCCATGCACTGTAAGCTTTCTTGCACCAGATATTTCCCATTTGAATCAGAATCTGATGACAGCTGTTGGGATGTTTGGTCACTATCAGTTGACCATCATTTCAGTTATTCAGTGTTAAACTCCAAATGAATAAAACCTGGAGAAGTTTTTTTTAATGTTAATTGTTACTTATTTTGTCATGAACATTTAATGACTCAGAGAAATACAATTTAAGGCCAAGTTTTTATGGGCAGGAAGGATGATAACTAAAGTTTTTGATAAGACAGGCAGGAAAAGTGAGTCTGTAGGCAGACAGATTGTGAACACGCTACTTGTGTATGATAAACCGGGGTTTTATTTCTCAGCAATACATCAAGACACAGACGCAGTTAATCAGTTTTCTGTAGGAAGAAGCTTACAGCATAATTATCCACTTCGTTTAGCTTCAAAAATAAACAATCATTACTTGTGTACGTACATGTGGTGGCCAAAAATATATATTAAAAAAAAAACATTATATAAGTCACACAGAAATTAATTTTGACTTTTCACATGATATCAGAACTGCCCAAATCCCTTTAGTCCAGTCAGTGCCCGTGAAAAAACATACCCTGCACTCCAGCCATGCAATTGTGCAACCAGTTCAGATTCTGCCAAGTTACACAAATGCAGACACTAAGTAAGCAGATTGGGTCTGGTAAGCCTGCATTCAATTTGTGCTGCGATAACTGGACATGTTATCATTTGCAGGACAAGCTCATATTTCTCTTTATAAGTCTCTATTAGGAAATAGTAACAAGCAGCTTGACTCCAGCTTGTGGTTTTTCCTCATTGTCATAAATTACAATAAATAGGCAGGTGTGAAGAATGGAACACCTGTATGCATAGTATACACATATGCACATACTATAAGCAGTGACCAGATACTTTAACGTGTCTGCAGCAAACTCTGTAAAGATGATAGAAACATTAAGATACATTATGTCAGCCTGCTGCTTGCATGACATTGTCTAGCAATTTCACCTGTAAATACTAGTTATGAAGAGATTCCTTTCTAACTCAATTTTAGTGCAAGTGATCTGTGCAAAAATATATTTGAAAGTTCAGCTGAAGTCAATATGAGACTTCTCCAGTCTGAATTAATCAAATCAAATGTAAATCTTCCAGTGCACCTTTGCAAAGTATTTTTTTTCAGTCCAGTGTTCCGTCTGTGTGTTACTATTCCTCAATCTTAGCTCAGCAAGGAAACACTAATTAAGTTTCCATCCAAATCTAGTGCAATTTTTAACTGAAAAAACAAAAGACAAGGCAAAAGACAATGAGAATACATGCATGATTGCATCCACTACTGTTAGTAGTGCATTCCTTTTGCTTTTGTCGATACACCAACTTGAAAACTTTTTTGAGATGATGTGGGATTTTTTTTGTTTGGTTGTTTAACTTTTGCCACTTTTTTTATGTGCAAATTGAAAATGCGCATCAAAACAGGTGGATGGAAATGCACTTACTGTCGGGGGAAACAAAAATAGAAAGAATGTACAGGTTGAGGATACTCGCTCTGGAATCGCATTATGAAGTGATCTCCCCACAGCCAGTATGGACAGGAGTAACAGTAATAGCAAAAATTAACCCTTTCAGTGTGTACATTGGCATGCGAGTATTGCTTTTAGACACACTTGAGAAAATGTGAAGACATTTTTTTGCAGATGTCTGCAATCATCCAAATATAGGCTTTTGTAATCAAGTGAAAATATTCAGGCACAGAAAACTGCTGGTTTGGGTAGAAAGACTGAGTAGCACTGATATTATTGAGGGGGTGGAACTTTTTGGGCTTAATTAACATCAGAGAATAATGATGTTTTCACAAAAGTGTATCCTACCTTACAGCACAGAAGTATTGGATGGTTACCAGGTGTGGAGGCTCAGATTGAAGGTAGTACTGGAGAAAAAAATTAAAAGGTTTATCCTCTGGCGGGAATGAATACTCAGCTAATTTTATAAAAAATTAGCCAATTAGATTTAGATATACTTTATGAAGAACTGGAAATTACGGTGTGATGAAATTGAGGGGTCAGGTCACCAAAATCAAATTCAATCTACAAAGCCCAAAAGTGTTCAATAGTAAATAAATAATTAGGACATTGTGAAAAAAATAAACGTGAAAAAATTAAAACAAAATATGTAATATAAGAAATTAATTTGGAAACAATTCATAATTTTAAATCAGCTCATTCTTAGGAAATGTTATTAAATTCTTTTTTTTTAATAGCCAATCCTTAAACTTTATAATAAACTACTTGTGGATGTGTCAAATTTTGGAATTTAATGGAAATGATCTACAATTGATTGAGATTTTGTTCCCAGTATTATTTCTCACTTCATTTGATAATTATTTCACAATTTATATTGCAATATTTACAACAGCACTTGAAGGCTAGGTACACACAGTCAGCATAACTGTCACTCTGATGTTAGTTCCGGTACTAATTAGCTACTTTCCCATCCTCCCACAGACCTGACCAGTCTGTGTCTTGTTTGGCTCCCTTCCCTCCCACTGTCAACTGTTCTGCCAGAAGTCTGGCACATAGCCCCTTGTAAAACAGTGAACTGACATTTTTATACTTGGGTTTTTGTACAGATTAAACAAGACTCAACATGGTACTTAATGAGCTTTAGAGGTGTTGGTAGGCGGATTCTATTATCATTGGACAGATCCAAGCGAGCTGTTTCCCTATTTGTCTTTATGCTAAGCTCAGCTAAGAGGCTTCTAGCTGTAGTGTAAAATTAGCAGATATTAGGATGATATCAGTCTTCTCATCTAACACTCCACTAGAAAACAAGTATTTGTATTACCAAAAACTGTCAGTGTCTTAAATTTTAAATTTTATTTGGTAGATGTAAATACAATTTCACCAGCCAATTACAGTGGCTTCAGAAAGTATTCAGACCTCTTCACTTTTTGCATACTTTATTGTGTTGTAGATTTAATTTTAAATGGATAAAATTGTAATTTTTACCCATCAATCTACACTCAATAACTCATAATGACAAAGTGAAAAATGAAAAATTGAAATGTCTCATTTACAGGGGTATTACAGGGGACCCTTTCCTGTAAAACTCCAAATTGTGGTCAAGTGCATCCTCTTTGCTGTAATTATCCTTGGGATGTGTCTAGAACTTGTTTGGAGTCAAAGTGTGGCAAATTGAAGTTATTTGACATAGTTCAGAAATGCACACACCTGTGTATTTAAGGTCCCACAATTCACAGTGCATGTCATGACAAAAATCATGCCATGAAGTCCAAGGAGCTCTCTGTACACCTCTGTAATAAAACTGTGGTGAGGTATAGATCAGGGCAAGGATATAAAGCTATTTTTGAAGCTTTGAATGTTCCCAGTAGCACACTGGCCTCAATAATGTGAAATGGAAGAAGTTTGGAACCATCAGGACTCTTCCTAGAACTGGCCTTCAGCCAAACTGAACAAAAGGCAAGCAGGGCTTGGTCAGGGAGGTGACCAAGAACCCAACGTTCACTCTAACAGAGCTTCAGAAGTCCTTTGAAGAGATAGCAGAGCCTGTTGGAAGGACAACCATCTCAGCAGCTCTCCATCATCAGGCCTTTAAGGTAGAGGAGCTAGACAGAAGACACTTTGAGCAAATGGCATATGACAGACTGCTAGGAGTTTTGTCAAATACTTATTTAGAGGACTCTGACAGCATGAAGAAAAAAAGATTATCTAGTCTGATGAGACAAAAACTGAACTCTTTGGGATAACGCCAAACACTATGTCTGGTGAACAACAGACATTGCTCATCACCTAACTAATATCATCCTTATGGTGAAGCATAGTGGTGGCAGCATCGTGATATGGGAGTGCTTTTTAAGTGGCAGGGAAAGGGACACTGGTCAGAATTGTGGAAAGGGTGAATGCAGGACTCTAGCTGTCCTTGAATGGCCCAGCCAAAGCCCAGACGGAAACCCTATAGAACAACTGTGGAGAGACCTGAAGATGGCAGTTCACAGATGCTTACCATCCAATCTGACAGAGCTTGAGAGGATCTGAGATAAACTGCCCAAACCCAGACATGCATAGCTTTTAGATACCGAAGAAGAGTCAAAGTTATAATTGCTGCCAAAGAGGCTTGCACAAAGTACTGAATTAAGGGTCAGAGTACTTTTGCAAATGAGAGATTTCACTTCTTGATTTTTAATAAAACTGCAAAACATTCCAAAAGACGTGCTTTCACTTTGTCATTATCCACAACACAATAAAGAGTGCAAAAAGTCACGGGGTCTGAATACTTTCTGAAGCCACTGTATTGCATTTTCATGCTGTTTATTTGTGACCTTTAGTCAAATCAAGTAGACATATTTTTCCCGGCAGTCATGTGTTGGGTCATGGCAAGTGTTTGTTCCTGCCAGCAAGCCCACAGAGGACAACTAGAACATATTCCTCTGCCACAACTTGGCGAGGAGACACTGTCCAGGGAAACCCAAAGAGTTCATATTGTACTAAGAACATTAAAATGATAACCACTGAATTTGGCTAATTAAGAATCATATTAGTGTCGGCTGAACTTCAGATACACTTTTGCATGGAACAAGGACTGTGGATTTTGTCCCTCATCCTAGACAGAAAAAAATCCAACATATCCATTAAATGCCTCAATATGTAAGTACAGAAGGTTTAGTTTCTAAGAAAGCCTTAAATTCATTCAGTATAGTACATCTGTTGCTGTTTTCTGGGTGCTCTCAGTTACCACAAATTTTTGGTTTGAGCTGAAAAGCTGCTCTTTTAATCTCTGCTCTCTTAATTTCCCTGGTGCTGACACATGGAGGAGTTTTGTGACTTAAATGGCCTTCTTTTGAACATTCAGAACACTATTCAGCCTTCCTCTGAGTTAGATGTGACCAAATGCTCATCAACCACCACATTCATACCCTTCGTGTCCTTTGACAAATAGCACTGATAACATTTACACAGGTCTCATTTGGTAATTTGTAGCATCTGGATGGTTGATTATAATGATAGCTAAATTGCAAAGCAAAAGTTGCCCCCCTTCATTGCATTCCTCTATATGTAATGAGTGAACTGCAATGTAACCTTTGTGCCAAATATAACTTCCTTAGAGGTTGCCCGAGGGAAAATAAAACACTTTCAGAAATGTGTTTCAAACCCGTGAGCCTTTCGAATAAAGAGAATGGATGTGGATACAGTACTGAGTATGGCAACATGAATGCATCTCAGCTGCTTTTTTTTTCCATTAACAACTCCTGAGGAAGGAGAAGAAGTTTTGGGGATTCAGTCCAGGTCACTGACTTTGCGTGCATTGTCTTCAGCATAACACACTCCGATTGTTCAACTTCTGGGTTGTTTTCTCAGCCTGACCACTAACGCCTGCCTTCATTTTTTATAAGACTAATGGACTGCCTCTTCTCTTGTCAATATTACCTTCTGTGCTTCCTGCCTTATTTATAGGCATGTGTTGCCCCTGGTAATGTCCATTGTCTTTTCTGGAGAAGCACGCAAACAGCAGAACGTGATCATCAGCTGCAGGCCGATTAAACCCCTCTATTCTCCAAGTTCTGATTCACCTTTTCCATCTCCCTAGTCACAGCCATACAGCTCTTGGCTCTTCCTGAAAAAACACCCACAAGAGACCTGAAATGGTACGGCCCTGGCTTTCCATCATGGTTGACCATTTTTTGCACTGTTTTATAAAGAACATGGATTCTGTCTATTTCAGTCTGATTCATCTTTAGCACAAAATGTGTCTTTATTAGTTCTACTTCTGATTCTTTACCTTGTGTTCATTTTGTTTTGTTGGTTTCAGATGGATGTCTATTACTAGTATGTGTTTCTCTCTTCTCCCAGAACCTGCTTGGGTACAGACTGTCTGATGCCATCTCAGGCCCAGCCTTGGGCTTCCTGTATGCTGGCTCTATACCCTTCTTCTCCTCCTCATCAAGCATTCAGTCTGTGTCCATGCCTGCCCTTGCCCTCCCTCATTCCTTTAACCCTTCTAGCTCAGGTTCAGCAGCTATAAAGGAGGTGCACTTCAACAGGGCCCACTATCGATCTGTATCACACAGGATATGCATCTCTCTCTGCTCAGCAGCATGGGCTGTAACAGTTTCTGTTTAGCAGCAAGGTCATCAAAGCAGAATTGTCAAGGAGGGAGCCCTGATACCTTGTCTGTTGTCTGTAATAGTTGTATCCATGATACCATGTCTGTTGTCTGTAATAGTTGTATGCAGCTGTATAAGTGTGTATATGTGTATATATACATGTTTGTATAAATATATATATATATATATATATATATATATGTATGCGTGTTTTTGTGTGTATAAATATATAAATATGTGTGTATGTATATGTGCATTGTCTGAATGTCTGCATATGTGTACACATGCACATTTTTGTATATTTGCATGATGATGGGCCATCATCAGTGACAGTACACAGCATGTCTCAAATACAGAATGATTTAAATATCCATGCTTTGAGAACTGAACTGTCAATAACCATGGTTGAATATTGGAGCCAATTCTTGAGAATACACAAATGACAACTTCTGGCTTATATATTGCAAGAATGTGACCAGTGTTGGGCAGCAATGCATTAATTAGTAACGTGTTACAGTAATGTGATTCCTTTTTTTTCAATAACAAGTTAGTAAAAGTTTCATTAATTGCATGTACTAATTATTAATTAGTTAACTAATTAAAGACTAATTTGTTACACTAAATAATTCCAGCAACGCTCCATTACTGTGACATTTTCTCAGTCTTTTGCTGACTGACAAGGATCAAATCATGACTGTTCCATAACCTTAACAGCATGTTTATTATTCTAACCATGACAACAAAGGGCCTCTAACCTTAATGAAGTACTAATTTTAACCCAAATCACAATCTTTCTCTAAACCTAACCAAACCATGACTGTTCCATAACATTAAAAGCATGTTTATTATTGTAACCATGGTGACGAAGGTCCAGTACGCCAGTCGCTGGTATGCTCCTTTGGGTTTCATCAGAGAATAGGGATCAATTATTTATATGTTAATTTAGGTTCAAGGACCAGTTGGCAATCTCTACATTCAGGACACACCTAGTTTTGTTTGGAGTTGAAGGGTGTTTGAACCGCACGGCTGAGGTCGGGATCTCTGGAGAATTGTATGCAGTCAGTGAGGCTAAGCTGGCTGCTGGATGGTCAGTAAATTCCCCTGAATGTTGGGCTGCGTGCTTCTTAAACCACAATGTCTCATTTCCTATTTCTACTTCTGTTCAGTGCAAATTTTGAGATTTTAAGATTTTTAAAGACACCTTTGACGGAGCTGAGTAATAAATATAAAGTGACGAGTAAAGCATTACCTTTGCTGATCAGTAATTAATAAAGTAATGTAATACTTTTTCAAGAAATAATGTCTAATAAGTAATTGATTACTGTTTTCTTTAACATTTGATTACCCTTGGGTAATACAGGAAAACATAATGGCTATGGACAGCAATAATAAAACAAATGATTTCTCCTGGCTTGTGACCGAGCCAATTGAATTGTCCACTCATGTGTCTCAAACGCCTTTTACTGAGTAATACGATTTTTTCTGATTATTATTTGAGGACAAGGCTTTCACTATCATCCCTAAGACAGTACATGAATATCTCTTTAATTGGTATTCTTTTGTCTGTTTATCCAGGCTCGGTAGTATTCTGGCACTATAATGCCATTCACCTGCCTTATTGGGGTCAATCAAACAGCTACTCACTGCTAAATGTAACTGATGCCCCTGCTTCTGCAAGTTGGCTGTGTGTCTTTTTATTTCATTTACTGTTAGCTTGTTCATTTACTTTGTTCTGGACTTATCCAAGGTCTCTACTGAGCCTTATCCTCAGTCTCTACAGCTATTTCTTGTGCTATTTTATTCAGTAAGACTCAATCTGACTTTCATGGTTGGCCAGTACAGTCTTCTTTGGCCATTTGCTAATCTTGTCCACTCCTGAAAAATTACAGAAAACTTTTCCAGCAGTCTCACGGATATGTATCTTTTTCCTCCTCTTGATTGGGTTCTGGAACAATATCTAAACTTTACAGTAATGTTAGAATTTTCAAGATAAGGCAGAGAATGCAGTTGCTGATATCACGATTTAAACCGTATCCACGGTATATCGTGTATTCTGACTGGCGATGGTATCTGTGGGAACTGTTCTGTCGTAACTCATAACTCACAACTCATATAGGTTTCACATAATCCACTTATAGTGGAGCAATGTAATCTTAAACATAATCTGTTCATTGTAGTTTGTACTCATTTGAACCATATTTACAAGACTGATGTGGTTTGCCAAACAATGCTTTTGATCAACTTTCAAGATCTCAAAATTTCTTGAGTTTCATTTACTCTGGTTTATGTTGTTTAGTCAGTGCCGCTTTGAGGGCGATTCAAAAATTTTGTGATTGAAGACACTGTGGAAATTACAATTTATAGTAGCTGTTGCAAAACACATTACTCATCTGCAAATGCATGTTAGCTTAATGTATTGATATGGTATGTGCAGAATCGTCCTCATAGTCACACCACACTCTTGATAGTCAAAAAATTGCCAGAAACCAATAAACCCTACACATTTCAGAGCCTGTACCTTTGAGGACATACCAATGAAGAACTTGTGAAGAACATGTGAAATAATGGAATTCTTCTCTTTGGGTGTGGGTAGAGTAATGACAGGTTTCCACCCAAGGTGAAGGACATTCTAATTCACTCTGGCACAGCATTGTTTTGATGTAGAGATAGCGACAGTCAGAGGTGACTGATGGAGCTGTCCAACAGGAATGAGAGGAGGCCGGGCCCAGCACGACAGACAGATGGGGCATCCTGGGAAACATGCCTGAGATTATAAAGGGCTCTACAGGACATAATGAGAGACTCTTGGATAGGGGGAAAAATCTCTCAGGAAGACATCATTTAACGGCTGTAAAAAACAACTCCTGGTGAGTGAGTGATTGTTACTTCACCTGTGATCTCTCTATCTGTTGCTCTATTCATGGGTTACAGACAAACCTGCACTTGCAAAGACTTTTGGACTGCAAGTAAGTAAAACAGGCTCCCTTTTGTCTTTGATTTGGGTAGATGACATCTTTATGAGGTTGCATCACAGATGGATGGTCCACGACAGAACATCCATCAGCACCAGAGCTAAGGGGGTTTGAGTTTCCAGACTCTTCATGTGTGTCTTGTTCTCTGTCCATGACACTCCTTTATGAGTCACCTTGTAAAGCTTCTGAAGCCAGACAACCTTATTTTACTGTATGGACATGTCTCTGTTTTCCATACTCACTGGAGGGGAAGATATCCAAGGTCTAAGGTGGGAAAAAAAAGATAACACATTTGAAAGAAAAGCTTCTCGGGCATTATAAAACATCAGAAAAGAGGGAAAACAAGAGAGTATACACCACAAAGTGTCAGAATCTGAGGCCTAAAATGTGGCCTGCATCGCCTGTTATCTTGAATATACTTTCTGCATTTTTATATAGACATCCAGCATTGATCAAGATTAACTCCCACTTTGTGCAGAGTCCTGCGGAGAAGCTTACCTTCTCTCAGTTCTGATTTCCATCTAGCTGGCCATTCAAAGCACGGCTGAAGAATTTGGTGGCACACTGGGTTTCGGCAATGGGGACTTACTGTCACATATTGATGCGATCGTGATCAAATTAAGCACATCTCTTGATATATTAAAAAGTCATTGGAAATTCATAGCACCCTAACAGGAGCAGGAGCCACAGGGCACTACTCACCCCCTCCTGAACCCCTTTCACTCTCCCTTCCATCTGCCTTTCACATTACTACCGCTCATGCTGAAGACTGGAAAGGTCATCCATGAAATGCTCAGTGTGGGATTATTTAGCTCGCTATTTCCTGTCATCTGAAATTGGAATTTACATTACTCACTCACTGGTCCTTAGTGTATCAGTACAGAATATGGGGCTACAGTATGATGCAAATGTTGCACTCCCAACAAACCTCAGCATTTCTTTTTTCACAATCCAGCAACAGGCATTCAAGCACTTGCACAGAAACCTTGTGTGGCTTATATAAATGCCCTCTCAAGGGGCCACCACATTTTGGAATTTGTCTACTTTGGCTGAAGTCAATTAGTTAACGACTACGCTAGCTTTCATCAGAAGTGCTTCTGTGAATTCAGCTGTGCCCAGCCCAGTTCACAAGCAAGTTACAATTCCCATTTAATACATGTTGTAAACAGTATATTGATGTAAACTCAAATCATCCATTAGAGCTTAAGACACAGACCATGTATTTGCAACATCCCTGGTTTGAGTTTGAGATAAAGTCAATTAAAGTCAATTTTATTCATATAGCACCAAATCATAGAAGAAGTTATTCAGGATACTTTTCATACAGAGCAGTTCTAGACCATACTCTTTATAATACACTATTGTTGCATGATCCTTTCCCTACAACAATTTCTTTTCAACTCAACTGTAAGCTCTCAAATAAAGGCAAAAAATTCCTCAAAAAATACAAACTGAGGTGCATCTGTTGCATTAGATGAATGAGATCCAAGACTTAGAAAATGTGGCTGATGCTTCGGGTGTAGACAGCATGTTAAATTGGAGAAAAATACACTTGAAAACCTAAACTTCTGAGTGCTTTTCTCTGAGTAACCAAGGAAACCTCTATCACTATCACTCATTTTAATAAAAAAGATTTAAAAATGTCACTTATTTCACTGTTGTGGTAGAGTTTACTCAAATGAGTGGAACAGTGTGTCACTGTATTGTAATATCATGAATCGAATTGAACTTATCAACTTAATTTCTTTCCTAATGGTTAAATGTCTTTCTGATACAATTGTGTAAATTTAACTTTTTAACAAGAGTGTAGGAATGACATTACACAGTATACTGTACTGTTGTTTGCTTGTATATCAAATCTGTTGAGTTATAAATCGTGTCCTGTCTACATGGATTCAGTCAGTAGGGACAGAGCTTGCAGGGATTTAAATTACAACTTTATTTGGAATTGTTCTAATATTGCATTTCTTGGTTGTTCAGTCACCTGTTTTGATTTGTAAATGAGACTGTGCAGTAGTCCTGCTGCTTTAGTGGCTTGTTAGAATTTCTTCATTTGTGTTTTGTTTTGAACCTGTGCTGTACATGAGTAATGAGTTTAAAGTAACACTGTAGGCCAAATAGGCTTTTTTTTGTATGTCATGCCTATAGTGTGTGTAAGTCATGTATTGGATTGATATTTTTTTATATTATCTGAACATATGCTTTTAGATCTATGAATATTTTTAGTATTAAGCACTGATCTTTACCTGCATCATAGTATAAGCTTTGTAGTACTGCACACAGTGGCTTCAGAAAGTATTCAGACCTCTTCACTTTTTGCATACTTCATTGTGTTGTAGATTTAATTTTAAATGCATAAAATTGCCATTTTTGCCCATCAATCTACATTCAATAATCCATAATGACAAAGTGAAAACATGTCTAGAGAAATGTTTGCAAAGTTATTATAAACACTGAAATCTCTCGTTTACAAAAATATTCATAGCAGTACTTGCACCTTCAAGTCTTCTTAGTTAAGTCTCCACAAGCTTTACACAACTGCTTTTAGGCAGTTTATCCCATTCATCGTGGCAGATCCTCTCAAGCTCCGTCAGATTGGATGGGAAGCATCTGTGAACTGCCATCTTCAGGTGTCTCCTCAAATATTCTATGGGATTTAACTCTGGGCTTTGGCTGGGCCACTCAAAGACAGTCAGACACTTCTCTTGAATCCACTCTGGCATTGTCTTGGCTGTATGTACAGCTCTTCTTCAGGGACCTCTCTGTATTTGGTTGTATTCACCCTACCCACAATTCCGACCATCCTCCCTGTCCCTGCCACTGCGAAGCCCCCCAATACCATGATGCTGCCACATGTCTTCCGTAGAAATGGTATTAGCCAAGTGACCAAGCACTATGCCTGATTTTTTATCAGACATAGTGCTTGGACTTCTGAGCAAAGAGTTCAATTTTTGTCTCATCAGACCAGATAATCTTTTTCCTTATGCTCTCAGAGGCCTTTCATGCTGTTTGTCAAACTCCAAGCAGTCTGTCACATGCCTTTTACTTAAAGTGGCATCTCTCTAGCTGCTCTAGCATAAAGGCTTGATTGAAGAAGAGCTGCTGAGATGGTCGTCCTTCTGGCAGGTTCTCCCATCTCTGCAGAGGACAGAGGAAGCTTTGTTAGAATAACCGTTCTTGGTCACCTCCCTGACCAAGGGGCCTTTTTGCCTGGTTACTTAGTTTGGCCGGACAGCCACCTCTAGGAAGAGTCCCGATTAAGCGAATCGGAGGTCACAAAAATTAATGTTTAGTCTGTGTGTACATATGCAAAGACAATGTCATAGTTTTCTCTGGACCCCTACCTAATCTGACCAGTGGTGACATGTTTTGCCACATGTCATCATTCAACCGCTGGCTAATAATTTGAAAGCCTAGTTCTTAGTCTTATACATCCAACCTGGAAACCTTTAAAGCCTATTCTATTTGTGCGTGTACCACGCTCCTGGCCCATAGTCTGAATTTTATTAAGTTGAGTCTTTAGCACAGATAAAGTAATTATAGTAGGTGATTTCAATAGTCATGTGGACGTTGTTAATGGTAGCCTTAGCACTGCGTTTATCTCATTATTAGACTAAACTGGCTTCACACAAAGTGTAAATAAACCCACCCATTTTTTTTAACCACACGCTTGACCTTGTTCTGACTTATGGCATCGAAACTGATAGTCTTTCCACAGAATCCTCTTTTATCGGACCTTCGTTTGGCAACTTTTGAATTCCTGTTACTGGATTACAAAATATTAGGCAGAAATGTCTTTTCTAGATGTCTGTCTGATAGTGCTGTTGCTAAATTTAAGGAACTGATTCCATCAGCACTTAATTCATTGCCGTATCACAATATAACAGAAAACTTGTATACTAACTTTAGTCTCTCCCAAATTGATCATCTTGTTGATTGTGCTGCAGGCTCAATGAGTATTACACTCGACTCTATTGCCCCTCTAAAAAACAAGATAATAAAACAAAGGAGGTTAGCTCCAAGGTTTAACTCCCAGACCTGCATATGAAAGCAAACTAACCGAAAAGGATATGGCTTTCCACCAAACTGGAAGAATTCCACTTAGCCTGGCATGATAGTCTTAAAACTTAAAGGAACGCCCTCTTTAGTGCCAGAGCAGCCTATTACTCATCTCTAATAGAGGAAAATAAAAACAACCCCTGGTTTCTTTTCACCATTGTAGCCGCGCTGACAGAGTCATAGCTCTATTGATCCATGTATTCCCATAGCTCTCAGTAGTGACGATTTCATGAACTTCTTTAATGACAAAATTCGAACTATTAGAGACAAAATTCACCACCTCCTGCCCTCAACTGGCACCGATTTATTGTCAAACACAGGAACCTTAGAAACAGCTGTAAAACCTGATTTATACTGAGACAGTTTTTCTCCCGTTGACCTTCACCAACTTACTTCAACAATGTCTTCATCTAAACCATCAACCCGTCTCTTAGACCCCATCCCAACTAGGCTGCGTAAGGAAGTTTTACCCTTAATTAGCACCTTAGATTAGATATCATCAATCTGTCTTTATTAACAGGCTACGTACCACAGTCCTTTAAAATAACTAGAATTAAACCTCTTCTTAAAAAGCCTACTCTTGATCCAGATGTTTTAGTCAACTTAGACCTATATCTAACCTTCCCTTTCTCTCTAAGATCGTTAAGAAAACTGTTGCCAACAGTCAACTGTTGTTTGATATTTTACATAATAATAGTTTATTTGAGGATTGTCAGTTAGGATTTAGAGTGCATCATAGTACAGAGACAGCACTGGTGAAAGTTACAAATGATCTTCTAATTGCATTGGACATAGGACTTGTCTCTGTACTTGTCTTGTTAGATCCTAGTGCTGCATTTTGACACTATTGACCATCACATCTTATTACAGAGACTGGAACATTTAATTGACATTAAAGGAACCGCTCTAAGCTGGTTTAAGTCCTATTCATCAGATCAATTTCAGTTTGTGCACGTTAACAATAAATCTTTCATATACTCAAAAGTTAGTCACGCAGTTCTACAAGGTTCTGTGCTTGGAACAATTCTCCTTGTATATGCTTCCTTTAGGCATTATTATTAGGAAACACTCCATAGACCTCCATTGTTATGCAGCTGATACCCATTTTTACTTGTTAATGAAGCCTGATGAAACAATCAGTTAGCCAAACTTCAACCTTGCCTTAAGGACATAAAGTCTTGGATGACCAGCAATTTTTTGCTATTAAACTCAAACAAAACTGAAGTTATTGTACTTGGCCCCAAACACCTCAAAAACACATTATCTAATGATAAAGTTACTCTGGATGACATTGCCCTGGCATCCAGCACCATCATTAGGAATCTTTGATCAGGATATATCCTTTAACTCCTGCATAAAACTAATTTCAAGGACTGCCTATTTTCACCTACATACATTTTGTTACTTCTAGGCTGGATTATTGCAACTCTTTATTATCAGGCTCTCCCCAACAAATCTTTACATACTCTCCAGCTGATCCAGAATGCTGCAATGCAAGGAACTGGGAAAATAGATCATATTTCTCCTGTGTTAGCTTCTCTGTCTTGGCTCCCTGTAAAATTCAGAATAGAATTTAAAATCATTTTCCTCACCTACAAAGCCCTTAATGGTCAGACACCATCATATATTAAAGAGCTGATAGTACCCTATTATCCAGATAGAAGAGTGTGCTCGCAGAATGAATGCTTGCTTGTGGTTCCTAGAGTTTCCAAGAGTAGAATGGAGGCAGAGACTTCAGTTATCAGGCTCCTTTACTGTGGAACCATCTTCCAGTTTTGGTCTGGGAGGCTGACACCCTCTCCATATTCAAAAATTGGATGAAAAGCTTCCTTTTTGATAAAGCTTCTAGTTAGGGCCGGCTCAGGCTTGGCTTGAACCACCCCCTAGTTATGCTGCTATAGACCTAGACTGCCAGGTGACTTCCCATGATGCACCTTGCTCCTCTCTCCTCCTCTCCTTCTCCATCTGTATGCATTCATATTGCATCAGTGCTCATTAGTAACTGAACTTTTTCTTTCTCCCGTAGTTTTCTCGTCTCTCTCCTTTCTCTTCCTGTCACTTTCTGCAAGTATTTCTGCAGAAAATAAAAACCCTGTCTCTTCTCCCCGTCTCTCTCTCCCTTTTTCTTTCTCTCTGTCTTTCTTTTTCTCTCTCTTTCTTTTTCAAATCAGCCAGTCGAGAAAGATGGCCGCCCACCATGAGCCAGATTCTGTTCAAGGTTTCTACCTGTTAAGAGGGAGTTTTCCCTTGTCGCTAAGCGCTCTTGCCCATACGCCACACACTAAACTAAGTACGGCTCCACAGGAGGCCAAGGAGGACACAACTATTGAAAGCAAAGCACAAAAACACAAAACTAATGTTTGCAAAAACTTTCATAGATAAGCCACAGTCTTTCTGGGATAACGTTCCATGGACAGATAAAACCAAATTAGAGCTCTTCGGGTATGAACTGCATCCCTTTGTTTATAGGTGATGAAAGGAAACCCGTAAGGAAAAGACACCCAACCTACAGTAAAACATGATGGAGGTTCTATCATGCTGTGGGGCTGCTTTGCTGCCTCTGGTACTTGAGGCTTGAATGTATAAAAGGAATGATGAAATCAGAAGGTTACCAAGGCATTTTAGAGCAAAATGTGTTACCCAGTTTCAGAAAACTAGGTTTGAGGCAAAGGTCTTGGGTCTTTCAGCAGGACAAAGACCCAAAGCAAACATCCAGCAGCCCAAAAGAATGGTTGAAAAGGAAAAGATGGACTCTTTTAAACTGGCCAGCAATGAGTCCTGACCTAAATCTCTTTGAAAACCTTTGGAGAGAGCTGAAATCTGACATTCAAAAAAGGACTCCTACAAACTTAAAAGAGCTTGAACGCAGAGGAAAGGAAGAGTGGCAGAAACCACCAGCAGGCAGTTCCAAGAAGCTTCTAGATGGCTACAAGAAATGTCACACATTAGAGGCTACCATTTTTGCCATCAGTTCTGCAACCAAATATTAGTGAACGGTGCCAATAATTGTGTCTGGGGTACATTTTGTGTTTGTATTATTTCACTGTTGTGCAAATTGATTGATTTTTAGTTTCTAGGCAAGTAACTCGGAGTTCCCTATCTAAATCATGTACCCAAAGATGTGTGATTTTTGGTGTTTCAATGTAAAAGTGGATCTCCTATCAACAGTATCCTGCCAGTATGGCAGGACCTGCCAGGATGAATGGGAAAAACTGCCCAAAAGTAGTTGTGTAAAGCTTGTAGAGACTTAACTAAGAAGACTTGAAGGTGCAAGTACTGCTATGAATATTTTTGTAAACGAGAGATTTCAGTGTTTATAATAACTTTGCAAACATTTCTCTTTATTAAATATAATATTTATAATATTTTTTTTAATTACAAAGCAACTGCACCCACTGTAAGACCCCTAGAATGAGAAGTGCTAGCAAAAGAGGTAAAAAAAATGTGAGTGAAGAAGTGAGGTAAGGAGGATTTTGTATATCTAGTTAAAAGCATATTGGATTAAGCAGAGGAGGAAGGTGCGGGAGAAGTGATATGATTCAGTAGGGAGAGGACAATAAAACCACTGGAGCAATTAGGGATTCTGGGCCTCGCTGAGGTGCACACTTGGACATTGTGGTTGTGACAGCAATGATCAGCAACTGTTATAATATCTCATTTTGGGTCTCTCATTTCTTTAAAAGGCTAGCGGTATTTTTTCAAGATCTACGGGAATTACAGTACTTTCATTACAGACACTGTCGTTTAGATTCATGTTTAAAATGCCAGGGAAGAGGGATATTTTCCTTTTTCAGTAGTATGACTACTGCTATGCACATCAATGATATTTTGTTTTGCTCAAAAACTTTTTTGCTTTTACCAAATGTCACTTGATTTGACATTTGACATCCACACCCATGTGACTTCCCTCCCTACAGTTTAAAGCTGCATTAATTGATTGCCACTTGGGAGCAGTGGAACCAGCTGAAAACACCTTATAAAGTGTTACGAAGTCCAGAAAAAGGAGCACACTAAAATACAATATTTACTAATCAGCTCTGAACATTTGTAGTGTTGCTGTGTTAGCTCAACGTTAGCCGGGGGAACACTCATTTCGCTTGATTAGGTTACAGTCCTGCCATGGTTCTTTTTTCCGGGTTGCTGTTGGACAGCTAACATGCCATATTTCCGGCCTTTTCAGGGTCATTTCTGAAGCCTGAAGTCTAACATAAAGTGCTGAAATGTTTCTTGTAGGCACTAGATGCACCCATATAGAGTCTTAATTAAGGCTGTGCTTAAGCATAGCCAAGCAAATACACTAAGCAGTTAGCAGTCCTGCTGACAGCAAACATGCTAAAGCTAACCTAGATGTGGCTCTGCTAATATAGCAAGATGTTAACTGTCATTCATCTGTAATCAGCTGGTCAAAAGTCCTGGATCTAATGTGACCAGAGATGCTGGCAGTGATCGTTTTCTTCATTTTGTGGAATATCAACATTGATAAAACACAAGACAATGACCTTGTTTTGTCTGAACAACTCTGGTGAGCCCACATGTACTTTGGTAGGAAAAGAAAAGATGTAGGAGAATTTGCTGGACCATTCACCTCAAGGACCTAAAGTATTTGCTGAAGTCCGTGCCTTTTTTCTGCCTATCTCTCTTCTGGTGTGCCCATTGACACACGATTCATTTTTTATTAACGTAAAATCTGGTGTAACAGCCCCAGTTTATTCATTTTTTTTTTTCAGTTTCTCTATGAGTCCTAATTAATTTTTAGACTAGTGTTCTGCTAGACATTCAGATGTTTTTGTAAATATGTAAAAACACTAAATGCAATAATAGTGTGGCGTTATTGCCTCACAGCTCCATGGTTAATCTTTTAATTCATGAACACTGGTGCATACTCTGTTTATTATATTTATTATTATGACATTATATTTATTTTTAAGACATCAGAATGTGTACAGAATATAACTTGTATGTGAATTTTAATATATATGTGGTCTGATTATGATGATTAAAATATTTTTGAGAACAATGCTGCCTCTGGTTTTTCATTAAGGAATTAATTGTGAATTCTGCAACAGAAACACATTAGCTGCCTGTCATTATCATGAAGTAAGGAGGAACTACTTAGTAACTACTTAGTATGATGTATCAGTTTACAAAAAAGGTAAGTAATGGTCAGATAATCATGATGTAATGAGGAACTTTTTAATGAGTGAATCATATCTATTCACTACTACTATCACTTCACTTGAGGGGGGTGGGGGTCAGAACGAGTAGCTAATGATTAAGTAATTAGTAAGGAATGAGTCATTACTAGTTTGTGCTGATCGGCAGCTGATTCAGAGATGACTTACGATAAAAGTGGTCATTTTTCCATTCCACCGATATTTATGAAGTAATAGTTCAGTAACTCATCATTATCTACTACATAATCCTCGATTCGGAGCTATCCAGAAACTACCCATTACCAATTCAGTAATCATCAGGTTATTTCTGATTTGTTCCTCGCTCGTTCCTCAGTAACTATTTACATTTTTGTGTACCATTTTGTAAATTGTTAGCTAATTCTGACTGGACATTCAGACAACACTACCAAATGGCAGATGCAATATATAGGCTAATGAACTCTCTACTAAACTATTTATATACTTAAGTATAAACTATTTTGACTATTTTTGACTATTTGGGCATCCCCCAAATAACTTGTTGCCTCTCAACATATCATACCAAACAATTATATGTGCAAGCTGGATATAGACTCTGAATCAAAAAAAGTACACTATGAAAGTCAATTTGTTTCCGATTGTGGCATAATGAGGAGCAGGTGACAGTGGCTTGTTCTAAAGGTATAATTTATCACATCAGAAAATTAGGATTACCTCACGGCAAAGTATTCCCCTTTACTATCGACTTAAAAGACACTATTATATGATACTATATAAGACAATAATTCAACAATATCTATGTATATTTTAATCGACTACACTTAAGCAGAAAGAAGAAGGGGAATTCCCATGTGAAACCATGCAGTATCTTGTGCCAGAGTAATTACAGCCAAAGTGAGCACTCTTCCTACAAGTGCAATCCATTAGCTCCCAAATAAATTATTTATAAATATGCAACCCACTCGCTCCTGTGATTACAGTACAATGAAGAAAAAAGGAAAAGTGGAGATGGAGAAGAACACTTCTCAAGCTTTTTCCTCTGTTGTTTTTTTTTTTTTTTTTGGCCAAATGGAGTAAGATGGACATGTTTAGCTCTCTGTCTTGACAGGTGGGATACAGGGCTGAAATCAGGCCTGTAAATGTACAAGGGTAAGATGTACTGATGGACTAAGTGACTTCTGTTGGCGCTAAAGCACACAGATCAGCTGTCCCTTAGACAATACTCCCAGCTCTTGAGGAGAAAAGTTTTTTTTCAGCCTCCGACCACCCTCCTCTCCAGATAAAACCTGATAAAAATAGCTCCATTCATTCTATCAGGAGGGTTTTTTCTCTAACAACAAAGCCATTTTCTGCCAGGAGATTAATGCATTTCCTCTGTGTATTATTCTGGAGTATCGAAATGGACATAAATGCCTTTCAACAAAGCACATTGTTGTTTTGGACTTTAAATCATCCACTCACTTTCTTGCATAATGTATGGCTACAAATGTAACACAGCACCTTTCCCAATGATGGAAACTTGACGAAGAATGATGTTTCATTGTTCATTTATCAGCCTGCATATTCAGTAACTCACCGAACCCAATGGCAAATACTTGTTGTAATAGCAACCACTTGTACAAGAAATCCATCTTTATGATGAAATCCTTCAAAATAAATTTGGAAACAAATATATTATAGGGAACAATTGACAGGGCTGTTATTGTTTTGGGTGAATATAACAAATGTTATTTCAGTTATGTATCTTATGTTTGTGACAAAGCAATAATGAAAGAAAAAAGCAAAACGTGGATACATTTTATCTGCTATTACAATCTACAGTATATGAATAATATGCTCTTCTAGTGTCTAAAAGCTGTTTCAATTCATCTGAATGTGAATACAAAATTTGTATTAAATGTCAATTTTGCACACAAGGTATTGCATTAGCAGATTAAAATAAATTTGCTGAGAACCTTAATGCTCCCAAGATTTTATTCAAACCTGTGGCTTTGCTTCTCAAACAACCCTTAGGGGGTGATTTTAGCATAGTGGCCACGGTCTGAATTGCACGTGATGTGACACCCAATAAGACTTTACCAATCATCATGGCTAACCATGATTGTCCCAGTCATAGAAGAAATGTATAAAGCGATGAATAAAGTGAAACACTCCAAAGTGATTCTTTGTATTATTGTATTTTCTCAAATAAATACCGGTGGTCAATTGAAAGCCAGATAAACTCTCGTTGCCTGTCATTTAATGTATATTTCATTTGAGCATAGTGTACATTTCTACTGCTTTAATTTAATAAATTCCACAATATAATCATGCTAATCTCATAGGGTTCAAACTAACAATGGTGGCGTTGATTCATTCATTCTGATCTACTTTCCTTTAATCCCATCCAGCTGTTGCTGCATATGGTGTGCCTGCAAATGTTTCACAATAAAAACCCTGTTAATAAATGAAGGGTTTCTCTCCACTGAAACACTAGAGGTCTTTTAATTTGACACATATACAGGAAGTGTTACAGGAGTTTGGATTAACAGCATAATGCAGTAACTTTAACAGGACAGACAGGAGTAGATCAAAATGAGACTTCGTACTAAAATCTGATCAATTATTCATATCAAACAGAGGGAATTAGAAATAAAGGCCAGTTTCCTTCTGCATTTGAGGTAAATAAAGGCCCCAGTCAATATTTGAGGAAATACCAAATTAAACAGCTAGGTTCAGTAGCAATTAAAAGTTTTGAAGAGCTGTATCAAGAAGAAAATTAGATGCCACAGAGAAACTTTGTTGTTCAACCTTGTCTTCTACCAGTTTTGTTTATATATAGCTAATTTGCCAGATTATGTTTCCTAGTAACATCATAAGGAAAATGTTGTCACTCGTATAGTGACAACAGTATTTAACTTTTTTATGGTTATGTCATGGCACTCGGTTAAGCTTTGGATGAGATCATGATCAGATTTAATACACAAAAAGTCCACAGTAACTTGAAGCTTAAGACACAAGGTGATTATTAACACTTGCCCAAAACCATGATCTTTGCCTAGCCTTAACTAAACACACACAGGAATATGGAGGTTCACCCCAGTCTCTGAAGTCACACTCCTGTGCTTTGTACACCCACCATCCACCCTGACCACCTCCTGACTCTTGTGCAATTATTATTATTGCACAATTTATAAACATATGAATGTAATATCTATGTTTACGAGTGCACAGGAAACAGTATTCTGTGCCCCTATGGATCATCGTAAGGGATCTTGGCAAAGAAGTTGTCAAAACAGGCAAGGGATGGTAAAAACAATGCTGACAAGCTTGTCATAAAGTGCCCAAGACTCTGTATTAGTTGTCGTAAATTTTAACACACTACATGGTAGAAAAACAGTAATTGTTTTGCCCAGGGCTTGTTTTCATTGCTAACACCCCTCATCTGTAGTGTTGCGTAAAGGGCTGATTTAAACCCACATATCCTCACATGCCATAAACTATATTACGCTGAATATCCCAATTACTTCTATCCCACTTAGAGATGGCTTGTGTAACTACTCCTAATATTGAGACACTGAGAAACTAACTGTTTGTTATGTCTGTGACCTCCTTTACTGGAGGCTCTGGCTATCCTTATCTGTACTACAACATGTGTAGGGTCTGTACTACAACCTTGGTTGCTATGGTAACAGCTATACTAAAAAACAAAAAATAAATTACTGTTAAGTAGGTGACATTTGAGTGTAACCTGTGTGTAGACATTGTATTACTACAGACTAAATGAAAGAGAACAGATTAAATGAAAAGAAATTCCTTCATAACGAATACTTCAGAGCGAAATTAGCATTGCATCAGAAAACACAGCCTCTGAATTCATTTCAATGAGGCCACTACATTCGCACACCAGGCGGTCCATATGGAGCAGGCACTAGGAAAAAAAAGGCAGGGTCGGCCTACAAAAAAGGTTGAACCAAGGATCAACTTCTGCCGTGTAACACTTTGCTATGGCCAAATAATTGCTGCTGTGGTAACCTGCCAGGATAAGATCCTATCCTTTGATGTGTAATTCAAACTGGACTTCTTGGATCGTATTTCATCTTCTTACTGGTGCCTGTAAAAAGAGGCCCACTATTTTCGTTCTGAATGCAGCCATAGTCTTCTTTTGAATTATAGTAAACCACACTAACGAGAACTGCTTTCTCTCAATTTCTTATCCTCTGTTTGAAATTTGCTTTGGATTTTGAGCATTTCAGGTTTTTTTTTTTAATTTCCAGCACTCGAAGCTTTTGTTGTTGGTCACAGATTCATCAAGAAAAGAGTTATGTCTCGTGACTGATCACATCCACCACTGTTAAAAAGGATATCATAAATCCTCCTTTAATCTGTCCTCAACACATCTCCCTGAATGAAGTAATATATTGCAAAGGCAATGAGATCCCGCTTGGAGGCCACAGGGTTTAAACCAGAGACCACTGGATCGGTTTCATGAGTTTGCTCTGCTATGTGTCGGCCTCATGTAAACCGCTCCACTGAACACAGCTCAGTTCTGAGTCCTCTCCCATCATTCTCATAAGAAAGACCCTATCTGAACTATCAGGCCACCAGATCTTTATTGAGCGTTTATTGAACTATCTGATACAGAAAACTGTTGGAGCAGAGCTGCCGCTGTGTCACCCTGAGGAAAAACTTGTGTGCCTTGTTTCATAGTGCAAAGGCTGACCTTGATACAGCTGGGTTAAGGTGAAGAATGAAGACATGCAGGATCTCCCTTGCTGTCTATGCACTCGGGTGTGGCTGAACGATTTGTTTTAACTTTCATGGTCATTGTCCACCCATGTGTGAAACCTGGCTGTAACTGCAAAGTCTTCAAGGTAAAACAAGGCCTGGACTACTCGTGAAGGTTACAGCACACTCTCTGCCAAAGCCTGAGGCTCTTTCCAGTCACTTGTCTGGACATTCCATTAAAACAAAAGCCATACCTTATTATGTGCCTTTGCGGAGAGAGCCATCTGACGAAAAGCCTGTGGAATGGAATGTTCCACAAGGCACAAATAATAACTTCATCGATGACACCTTGCAGTTACAACCAATGCCTACCTTCAGTGCCAATTCAGGAAGGGGGGAAAGCTCAAGGGTGCAGAGGCTGGTGTGGTAAGTGGGAATGTAGGGCTTTAGCTGCAGGAAGCTGCAGGAAGCTGCAGGAAGCTGCAGTTTGCATTCTCTCACAGACCTGCAGTTAACATTTATCTTTTCATTAACCCTAACCATAATATCTATCCACTCATACATGTATATTATGACATTTAAGGCTAAGTTTAACCAAGTGTTTTAGTTGGCCAGTGACACTCCCACCCCCCTGACAGCTCTGTTGGATCGTTGCACCAGTGTCATCATGTCAGCCATGTTAATGTCTAGATAGTACATATAGAAGAAATCCAGAATTCATAGAACCCTGGTTTTATGTCCCACTCCTTTCAATGTTTTCATAGGCCATGAAATGGCATGATTTTCAGCTGACCTAAAGCATCTTTTTTACCAGCAGTCTGTGAAAGCAATTACAGTGACTCCACTCCTCCAAGTCTCCCACTGTAACTGTTGTTCACAGCCAAACCTGTTCAGCTGCTTTAGGAGGGTTTAACAGATGAAACAAAGGCAATAGAAAGTGACAGAATAGGGGATGTGAAAGAATGGAGGAAAGAAGCTAATTTGCCCCAAGCACTGCAACACTGATCAACACAGTAAAAATATTAGCTTACTAGTATTCAATTCAATTCAATTCAATTCAATTTTATTTATATAGTGCCAAATCATAACAGAGGTTATCTCAGGGCACTTTTCATGTAGAGCAGGTCTAGACCGTACTCTTTATAGTTACATTTACAGAGACCCAACATTCCCACATGAGCAAGCACTTGTAGTAGAGGTAGCAATCACATATCACATATCCATCTCTAAATGTCTTTGCAAGTCACAACTTCAAACTCTACACACTCCTGACAGTTAAATGTGATGTTGCCCTTTATGTCCAGAGGCATCCAGATTTTTCGCACATTATTTTGCTATATAGGGCAGTACAATTTGGTTCTCTCAGGTTGAATAACTACCTTGAGAGATCAATGATTGCTATACACAGGGACGAGACTGTGACAAGAACCAATTGATAGAGTAATAAAGTGACTTTACATGAAATTTACAAATGAAAAAAAAAGTTACTCTTTAAAGTAAGGACATGTAATTCATAATTTGAATATATAACACATCGTTCCTCTCACAAATAAAACCCGCCCCTGCTCATTTCAGTACACGGAGGGGTTTTGTTGCCACAGCCTTGAGTGGTCTTGTATGACAAGTAGCCTATGTTAGCTAATGTTCGCTAGTATAACCAAACTTTGATAGATATTGTTGTGTAACTGACATTACTGAGTCTGCTAACTATATAACTCCTCTCTACTTCTGCTACTGTTACATTATGCTTCAGCTTTTAAACATTTAATAGTTTCGTTTTGTTTTTTTCCACAATCGTGAAACAAGACCACTGTACCTCACCAGAAATGTGTTCCCCCATTGTCCCATCCATTCACTCTCTTTCATATGCCCTAATGATGATGTCTCTGCAGCACTTAAGAGGATGTTGGGACATGAAGGGACATTTAATCATTATCCACAGTTGGATACAATGGCTGCTGTTCGTTAACATAGTCTTACATAGTCTTACTTTAAATATAAACACAGATGTATCAGATAACACTGCATTTCTTCGGCATACCACTTTCTGAACATTTGTACACCATGCTCTTGGACACACAGTATGTTCTTGTTTCAATCGATCCAGCATGAAACTGGCCAACACAAGGAGGATAAATCCAGCTTTTGGGACAGGCAGGGGAACTGAAGCAGAAATTAAAGCAGAGACCTCCTTTTTTACCTCTTGCAGAGTGAGCTGTATTGATTGGCTGCACTGCTCATGATAGTACATTTGGAGAAGCTTTTCTATCACAGCGCAGATGGGGGGGAAAAAAAGATAATCCTAACAGCAGCCTCAAAAGCTGTGCTGAACACGTCCTTCTTAAACCTGCAGGAGCTGCCCCATTTAGTTCTAGTGACAGCTCCATGAGAATGGTAAAGTTCACCACAATGTGACAGCCACTCACAATCAGAGACGCTTAAGAACAGTTCCAATGTTGGGCTAGGTTATCAACATCTCATGCAGATTACCACTGGCATTTTGCCTCTATAAAAGACCACTGCCCTTGCAGTGACCTTGCACTGACCACAATCCAAGGGGAGTTTCAGGCGATCTGAAAGAAGGAAACAGGCTAATGGCCGCTGCACTGTGGTGAGATGTCTCCCTGTCACACTTCATCTAGACTGATGCATCAGAATTGTTTCACCGCTCAGGCCGGGCAATTACTGTCCAATTCCAATCTACTCCTTAGCGCCAGTGTAATGAAAAATAATTAAGAGGCTGAAAATGAATTTTCTCATGAAATGGTTTCAGTGGTTGAACACAATCGTGCTCGGCAGATGGCTATGCAAGTGTGTTTTAATACAGAAAAGATAGTTAATCATATACAAGGTCCATTTAGCAACAAACTTTTAATGCAATTCCTGTCAGCGAGAGAGGTAGCAAAAAGCAGATATAATATATTGTTATCCTCAATGTTCAGTCAGCACGTATCCGCCTGCAACGTTGTGGTTTAACAAAAGGCTACGTCGGGATACTGTCAAGTCAAGATTATGTATACAGAACATTTTTACAAGCTGGGGTGTCATTAGGTGCTTTAGAAAAAACAGGACACAGAGACAAGGAAAGTCAAATGAATAATCTTAACAAGAACAACATGAAGAAACAGAACTTGAATCTCTTTTTTTTGCCATTTACATAGGCCAGGTAAGAGTCACTTGGGGTTGTGTTACAGGGTTAAAGAAGGATTAGGTCAATGGTGTTTCGCGTAGAGGGAACATGATATTCTGTGAGATTCTTATTGGTAATAAGGGGTCATTGCTTTGTGCTCAGATTAATGTGGGAAGGGTATGGAGAGAAGAATCTTAATAATGGTGACAAATGGGTGTTACATGATCTACAAATAAAAGTAAGATTTACAGATGTGTATGACAATTTGTGAGTATGGTGTTCACAAATGCATTGTCCAATCCTCAAACAAGTACCAAACTATTTGAACAAATGCAAAACAATTTCACAAATAATACATCGCAGGTAGAAGAGATACCAGTATTTTACATAAATATAATTGACTTCAAGTTCATCGTTCATAGGGCTGCTAAAATTTGCTTTTGAAAAACTCCCTGTGCATTTAAATGTCTAAAAAATATACTTGTGAATTTCTTTTGCATTTATTTACAGATTTTTAAATGTGTGTGCATGGATTGCCTGACACATTTCGAATAGGTTACATTTATCTGAGGAGGTTCGAGCCTCTTTTCGTGGTCTCCTGATCCACAATTGTATGCTGCATTTATATGCTGGTGGAAAACTCAGACATCTGACTTTTCAGTGCATTCAAATATCATTTCAAGGTGGAAATTCGTTTTTTCCAAAAAAGATTAAATAGCTCACCACCCTATGATCCAACAATAATAAACTAACCGTTTTTAAATGGTGGACTGGACAATGCATTTGTGAACCCCATAAATTACTCACAAATCATCATACACATTTGTAGATCATGTAACATGCAGAGCTTGAGAGGATCTGCAGAGAAGAATGGCAGAAAATCCCCAAATCCAGGTGTGCAAAGCCTGTTGCATCATACCCAAGAAGACTCAAGGCTGTAATCGCTTCCAAAGCTTCAACAAAGTACTGAGTAAAGGGTCTGAATACTGTGTAATGTGATATTTCAGTTTTTCCTTTTTTATTAAATTTGCAAAGATTTCTAAAACTCTGTTTTTGCTTTGTCATTATGGGGAATTCAGAGTAGACTCATGTGGGAAAAAATGAATGTAAATAATTTCAGCATTAGGCTGCGACATAACACTATGTGAAAAAAGTGAAGGGATTTCAATACTTTCTGAAAGCACTGCACATTTGAACAGAAGCTCCACAACAGATGTTGTCACAAAGAATAAAACTGTTGTTCTATGTTTCTGCATCTGTGCAACCATGTCTCCCAGAAATTATGTTTTAAACTGACTGGATTGCATATCCTATTACCATAGTGGGGTTGTTTATCATTTTTAACGTAGTTGGCAAGTCGCAAATATGTTGATAATGAAAATGTTGACTTACACTGATTTGTTTTTCCTCCAAAATATCTGATCTTGGAGTACAATATCCACCTGTTGTGACTACAGCATTATTAAACGTTTTTACAATTTTTGTTTAAGCACAGCAGTGCTTGATTAAGGTTAGGGGAAAATTGTGATCTCATGTAATACAGAAAAAAATAGCAAAACCAAAATCACAGTCTTTTGCTAACCTTAACCAAAGTGCTTTTGTTGCCTAAACCCAACCACAGATGGGAGTGAGGATGTGAAACCTGGGCTCTGGTGTCACAGTATTTGTACACCCTCTATCAACCCCAACCAGTGTTACTCACTGGCCTTAAATGCCCTACACTCCCCTGACTCAAGCACACAGGTCTTTTCACTTATGTTGCCTGATCAGACCTGATTCGAGTACTGTGTGAGTGTGTACAGATTTACTTGACTGACACTTTTCTGGCCCTTTTATTATTGTTGTGGACATAGGGACCTGTCCCTATCATTGTCAAGGCGTTCCTGAATTTTCCCAGCCAATACTTTTACAGAGTTCAAACAGTCTAATCTAATCAGAAGATCTCTGCAGATTTGGCAGGTTTTTGTGTTTTATGCAAAAGTGAGCTATTTTCATGAAGTGTGAAAAGATGGGATATGGGGTATGAGGAGATAAATTTGAGACATTTTATGTAGGGTAAATTGGTAATCGCTTGTCCGACTGATTCATTTTTGTGTATGTGTGTGTGTGTGTGTGTGTGTGTGTGTGTGTGTGTGTGAATACCATGCATAATTCACTTGATTGATAAATACTTACTGTTGCATTGTTGCATGGTACAATCCCTCCTCCGTGACACCGGTCTGCCTGCTGTGTGAGTGGGTTTCTGTTATTTTTTGCCTTTTTGTTATGAGTGAAGTGTGCTTAGTTTGCTTTGGTTTTGGTCTGTCCACTTGTTCCCCATCCCCCCATGCCCTCTGTCTGTCTCTCTCTCTCTCCTCTCTCTCTCTCTCTCTTTCTCTCTCTCTCTCTGTCTCTGAGTCCTGCTCTATCTAGACACCTACCGGTCATCAATTGACACACCTGTCTGCCATCAAGCCATCACCGCTCCACTATGACAACCCTGCACCAACAGCCATTCCCCGCAAGATCGTTGTGCACTCCACAGATCACCAGCTTGTCTGCCTGCCTCACCAGTCTGCTGAGCCCGCCAGCCAGCTCACTGCCTCGGAAAACCCTGCTGCCAAACTTCCATCTATATACCTCCCCCCTCATCCTAGCCCCAAACCCCCAGCCTACTGCCATCTCTTCATCACTACCTTAGGTATAATAAAAGACCTGTTTGTTCACCTTACCTGCTTGTCCAGACTCCATTTGGGTTTGGCCCTGACTTGTTACATATAGCATATTTGGACTTGTCGAAAGGCTAATGTTAGGCATGTAGTACTGAAAGCTGAGGTAAGAAATGAGGCTCAGAGGGATGCATGCGTATAAAGGTGGGTCAGTAGATGTATGGTATGGTGTATGACCATACATTACCTCTAGACAGATCAATCACAGGCAGCAGTCATGCCACACAAATAAGATTCTACACACGTTTGTTAAAGAGAATGACTTAGCCTGTTTTTCCATATTTACGGCATACAATACAAGAGTACAATAGAGTAGTTTATTGCAAAAAGATTAAAAACAGAACATAGAAAACACACAATATATAAAACAAAATGATCAAACACAAAACTCCTCAAAAGCTTAATTATGTTGTAGAGCATTTTTAACACTGTGAAATGAAAGTGTGATTATCAGTGTTTCAATATTTATTGAAAGGGTATTTTAAATTATTATGTGATTTCATTAAAATGTACAGGTGGTCATATTCATTTTGTGGACATGCCACAGTAATTTGAAAGACTGACAGTTAATCTTGGTGTTAATCAGGTTATGTACACTCAATTCAACCTTCGAATGGCTAATATAACCTTGTTAAGGAGTTTGCATAACACCTGCAATAATGGCAACATAAGGTTTAATCTGGATAATGAAATTACCAATGTCAGAGTACACACAGTTTGTTGCACCACATTCTATAGGTTGAACACCTCTGGCCAAGTCTGGGATTTCAAACATGCAGTATGGCTTTAACCCACTGATAGCAATGCAACACTGACTTTCCGTCCTGTTTGATTTGATAAACCATGTTAATGCCAGGTGTAAATGCATGCAAAAACCATTGTGATCAGATAATTGTGATTGGATCACAGCCGGTGTAGAAATGCAATCCATACAGTGTCGAATGCCACCTCTTCCTGCTAGCTTAAGCTGTCTGGCAGAAGATACATGCATTAGCATTAGCTAACTGGTCTTCCATTGCAAAAAGTGATTTAGAAATGAATGACATCCGTCCATGGCATTGCTTTCCTCGACTAGGGACACTCCATGTTTGCTGACAATTCCAACAGCCTAATTCAGATATTGAGATTTGATCACAGTGCAGACAGAACTGAGATAACGTGAACACTTATCAACACCAGGTGTGAATGCAAAGGCCTGCAGTTCAGATGTCATTCTCCAGATAATGTGTCCAGATACAGATCATATGTTAATACCAGCTGGAAAAGGGGCCAAATTGGCCAGTTGCTGCATAATGGTGGATAACAGTGGATAACATGAACACAATATCAGACTGAATGAATGAACTGACAAAAATGCCAGTTATTATTAGTCTAAGCAGTATCTAATGTGCAGGTTAAATGTAAAAAGGAGTGTTCACTTGATCCTTTTCAACTTGTAGAATTGGAAAATACAGTGTTGACCACATTTTATTTCAGGCAGTCATCATCCATCCATCCAT
The DNA here is from genome assembly GCF_016859285.1 of Xiphias gladius. Lineage (NCBI taxonomy): Eukaryota > Metazoa > Chordata > Actinopteri > Istiophoriformes > Xiphiidae > Xiphias > Xiphias gladius. The sequence continues at coordinate 23,273,534 of NC_053403.1, read as the reverse complement.
CCATCAACTATACATAGTTATAGGGTACTATACATACTTCGAGGATTGAGGGGGGCTGGAGCCAATCCCAGCTGACAAAGGGCAAGAGGCGGGGTACAACCTGGATAGGTTGTCAGTCTATGACAGGGCTGACATATCTAGACAAACAACAATTCATGCTCACATTCACTCTTAGTTCCAATTTTAGAATCGCCAGTTAATCTACCCTGCATGTCTTTGGTCTTTGGGAGGAAGCCGGAGTACCTGGAGGAAACCCACGCAGGTGGGAGAACATGCAAGCTCCACACAGCCGAACTCGGGGTTCAAACCTAGAACCTACTCGCTGTTATGTGATGGTGCTAACCAAGTGTCGCCCCGTCACTTGTTAATATACAGTATCACATTACGCTGACCAATGCAGCCAATGAGCCACTGGAAGGTGTGAAATAAAAGATGCCCTTCATAAACTCCAGTTTGTTCAGGGTAGCAGTCTGCTTGTTAATGCTATTAATCACGTTTTTCCAAAACAACTTACATTTCTCACACATACCTTGGGAACAGTTATAGGTTCAGTGTTTTGCTCAACGGCACTTTGACATGTAGGGATTGAAAAAGCAACATTACAATTCATGCCCAACTTGCCCTAAGACTTGAGCCACAGCTTCCCCAGTATTTGCCAGATGTCCACAAAGTTTAATGTGTCAGGGTATACTTCACAGCTTACAATGAAACTTGTCCCAGTTTATCATGACAATTCTACTTTGTTGTCCATTTGAGAGAAACATCCTGGTGAGAGTCTTGGAAATGCCCCTGTACCTGAACACACCATTAGTTTTGATCTCTGTGAGGCAGGAGTATCTTGTTTAGACATGAGGTGCAGTCTCTTCTTCAGCGGGCTGTGTACTTCATCCAATTCCTGAATTAGGATATAACCCATATGTGGCTAAGGGGTATCTTTCTCTGAATTTGGAGACTTGACAGGTATTCTCTGTCAGACTGCGGCAAATCCTTGCAGACAGTCACATCTGGGGAAAAGGAAACATCTTGTATATGTCATCCTCCACTGAACAGATTAAATAAAAATACGTATATATGGGTTAAAAGTTTGAAACTGAAGTTTTTATTGAGGCAGAACTCCAGCTGGACAGTGAGTTTTGAAAGGTAGAAGTCTCAACACTTGACATTTCTGGCACCAGAGCAGATCTGAGTCACTGGCATTGATCATCAACTTGAAATGAGAGAAAAACAGCCTCAGCTTGGTACAGAGCTCCCAAATACACAACTCCCTGGAGTAAGTGTGCTGCGTGCTGTTTACTTTGTAATACTTACTAGCATTCAGCACTTCCTTCTGATATTTAGTGGTCAAATTTTTCTTCAGGAAAAAACTGTAACATGATGTAGAACCAAATGAATGCCTTTTGCAGCTAAAATAACACACATCAGTCCATATCTTTTTTTAACCTTCATTTTTACTGTTCTTCAATTTATATGTATATATATATATATATATATATATATATATATATATATATATATATATACATATATATATATATATATATATATGTATGTGTGTGTATATATACATATACATATACATATACATATATATATATATGTGTGTATATATATATATATATATATGTGTGTATATATATATGTATATATATATATATATATATATATATATATATATATATATAGCTAATCTGTTTTTATTTTATACTTGCATTTTTACTATTTTAGATCAAAACTCACCAGGCTGAAACTATAGGTAATGTCTAGCCGCATATGGCAACAGTTTTCGGTTACAGGGCTCTTATGAATCCCTTGTGTGGTGCCTGCCTAGCATTAAAAAGCAAACAGGAAAGTTTAGTGACTAACTGGTGAAGCAAGTTGGCCCCTAAAAAGCTAACAAGCCTGAAATTTTTTCTTAGGTGTTGGTGTAGGCCGAACTAGAGGTGAAAGCAGAGTGAATATTTGACTTATACTCCAAGTGAATACTGATGTTGCTCCATGTCTGTTGAATATGCAGGCAACTGTTTGCCATGTAAGCCATAGCAACTTTTTTAGGTTATACAATGTCAAATTAAAATGCCCAAATGGCCAAAAAAAAAACCAAACAAACAAAAAAAAAAACATAAATGCAGCTTTATGACGATTCTGCTCTACAGTATAGGAAAGCAGAGTAATAAATTTCTGGTTTAAATTTCTGGAGCAATACATTTCTGAAGAGATGGTGAGAACGTTTTACGGAGTTTTTATTTCTGTTCTCCGTTGCTACAATAAGAGAAAGGATTTGTCCTTTAATCTGTTACAGTGTGTCTTATCGAACGATAGCAGGATGGTAAACACATCAGAAAATACAGTTAACATGACTGAGACAGTCCCAATAAAAAATATGCAGGGATAAGGCTTGTTTTGCATGTTTCATAGAAAGATCAGTCAGCTGTTCATGTTAGTGGAGCAGGTCCAAGCCATGCATTAATTCTGTATGAAATCAGAGATTACAGTCTTGGCTCTCTGGTTTCAGCTTTTTGGAGTGAGCTGTCCATGGTTAAATATTTGTTCAGTCATCCTGTGCTACAAGAAGAAAACATGAAATCTCTTAATTTTAATGGTACTGCATACTTTCTACACACTTAAGCATGTGGAATCTTGTATGACTACAAACAAACATGTACTTATTTGGTTTCTGGAGCTTATTCGGTTGGAAAAAAACATAATTTGTTTAGAGAGTTAATTCTTTTTTGATTTCTTAACTACTTTTTTTCTTTCGTCGGAGCCAAAAATTGCACTGCACTGCATTTTTTCAAGTCAATAAATCATCATAATGTTAGTGGTTAGTGGGCACTTAAGTTTTACTGTAGCCTTTCCTGTAGACTCCTTTTTACTATGATAATACCGTATGTTCAACATTATCTTTAGTCACCAGATATAAAGAAGACTTTTGAAGAAGAGTTTTGAAGGAGAAGGCTAGGCCTGCAACTGACAAATATTTTCATTAACGATTTTTTTGATTACATTATCAATCATTTAGTCTATAAAATATTTGTAAATGTTTGGCTGTAACTTTCAAGATGCTGATCTTCACATTGCTTGTTTATCTGACTAACAGTCCAAAACCCAAATATTTTAAATTTACAATATATAAACTGGAAAAAAACAAAGAATCCTACTATTACATTAATAAATTACCTCAATGATACTGAAAATGTTGCTGATTAATTTTCTGTCAATCAGTAATCAATTGACTAATCATTTGGCACTAGAGATTTGCCATCCATTTGGACTTGTGATTGTGTCAACCTGATGAACGTAAGCGGGGATTCAGACAAAAGATTATGCATTACTATAGTGCAGGGGGCTGTACTGGCGGGGGCATGTTGTTTTTAAGGTATAGGTGAGGCACTGTAATAGGAAGTCAAGTTGGAGTAACAGATAATGCATTTAAAGGTTTATCAGACCCCAAAACACTGCACAGTGGTCTGTAATATTCACAGACAAGATTTTACAACTTTGGAAAGTTTTCAGGATGGCGACTATTTTATCTTTTGTCACCACCATTGTAAAGGTAACCGGTAGAATTATAATGCTCATGTTACACAAGCAATTTGCGCTTGAATGTGCTGTATTTGAATGGCACACGCAGCACCTTGCCGGATGATGCTGCAGCAGAGGTTGAGCTGGCTGCAAGCCTGGTCTTGCCAGACCCACTATGCTGCCAGACATGCCTCATTCAAATGAATGAGAGGGCTGTTTTTTTTAAAATTGGGATAGGGTCTGTGTGGATGTCCCTAAGCCAAGTATTCACTATCCTTATAGCTGTGGTTTGGTCTCCACGATACCTCCTGAAAGAAATATCTGCCTCTTTAGTTGCTAAATGCTCCACAGTGTTCACTAGATCTGCCTTTGCTTGTCTGCGGTTTGGTGCGGAGCATGTAGAGTATGGGGTTATCAGAGTTTTATTGACAAAAACAACTGCCAGTTCCTGCTAGAAAGGAGGCTGAAAGAGTGCTGTTTGCAGGCTGTCGAAACAAAACAATGAGCTAAAGGTGATAAAAAGATTCTTTAGAGCTGTTGCTGGTGATTGTTGATATTGATAATGTTAATATATATAATGCAGCTTTAAATTTCAAGCAAATACTTGTTAATCATCTCTTGAGGCTCTGGTTTTACCATCCCCTGGGCTACAGTGAGAAAGAAAATTTTTTTCACTCACTCGTATTTAATGAAAATAATTTCATTTAGTTGCAGTGTTACTTGAAATGATGTGGTAATGAAAACATACATGTATCCCAATACAGCATCAGGGACATATGTAACACTCAAGGGCTGATTGCTAATGCTTATTTGTGAAAACACAAATCACATTAAAATGGAAACATGGAGGATGTGAACAGAGCAGTTGGTGTATGTGTTGGCAGACTGGGCATCAGCTAAAGGAAATATTAGGTTCTCTTCTCATCTGTCACACCTTTGACATCTCTCCCTGAGATAAATGGACACCTCAGCTTGAGAGAGAGTGAATTATGTGCTGTTCTCAGTGGATGGCGAGCGTGAGACAAACAGGAAGTGGTTTGCTGACAGAACCGACAGCTACATCAGTCCTCATCTCCCACTCTCCCCACGGCCCACATGTGAAGATGTAATAGCCTCTTTCTTAAAATGGCTCACAATAAGAAGCCATTGAGGCAGCCAACCTTTCTGCTGGTGTCACTTGTGGGATAGAAGATTTTTTGTGCTTTGTCTTTTCATTGTCTCCTCAACAGCTTTGTCACGCCAGACATAAATACTGTATCGGTGGAGAATTCAAGATAATGCTGTCTCCAAAACAGTTAGGTGGCAAAGAATGCATGCCTTTATATGACACAAATCCACACCACATGTGTTTACATTTTAGGGAAAGCTTGGCCTGCTTTATTTAGGATTGCAGTAATCAGTCAGCACCAAAAAGAAAATCCATACCTAAGCTACTGGGTCAATGTTTCCTCCACTTCCAGCAAATCAGCGGTAGCGTGCCTCACTGACCTCATTCTGAACATAATGCTCTGAGGTCAGGGGTCAAACAAACCTGTGTGTGGCTGCCTATCTGCTGTCTGACTAGACGTTAACCCTGCTTGACTCTAACGTACTAAATTAGCTCCTGTCAGACACGGACATGGTGCTCCACAGCAGGGGCTGAAGGGAAATAACAATGTAAGGAGAAATCAACTCATAAAATACAAAACACTGAGGATATATTTGACAACAAAAATGGGACTTTGAGCGATGCAAATTTAGGATAATATTATCGATGTTATGTCTCGAAAAAATTTGTTCCAAACTTTCTAATTTTTTAGTTTTTTGTGTGGCACAATGTTGTACTGTGAAATATGGAGACATTGAAACCACAAAAATGGGGGAAAAAATGTGTGGTAAGATGGTAACATCGTCTTTAAGGGTGAAAATTGAAAATTGAAAAAATGAAATTGATACATAACTGAAAATTCTTAGTGGTCACCGGAAAGGACAATATAATTTGGTACTTACAGCATTTATATGGAAAATGGTGTTCAACTGGTACGCTTCCATTGACAGCTTGGGTAACCAGTCTTTCAGTCAGTGCAGAACAGTCAGAAAATATGGAGAATAAATTCTGTGATAATAAATTTTAGTAGCTCTTTTGGCAGCTCTTTGTAGAAAGTTCCTCTGGTCGTCAACAATTGCCAGTAACCTTGACTCAGTTAACTAAACTCTACACTTATATTCATATTCACACAATTTCTGTACGTCTTACTTACTTTATATTACTGCATAAGTACTACTTATAAAATTGAAAGTACATATCACTGTGATTGACATGTACAGGTTGTGTTATAACATAACCTGAACTCATATTGAAGTGATTGTTTGCACTTTCTTTTAGTCTTTAAGTCAAACTAAATACTAATCATAACTGCAAACAAAAACGTTCCAAGTGCTTACACAGCCACAAAATAATGATTCACTGCCCTAAAGAGATTGAAACAAAGACAAAGAAAGGAAGCTTCTTCTACCTTCTCACAATACAAAAATCAGAACATTTATGAACAAGCTACACATTTTGAACAATAATTAAAAGTTAGCTATGCATGTACACATATATACAGACATTCTATATACACACTCTATATACACACACACTGTACCCATATACAGTGCAGTGCAAACCTTTTAGGCCCTAAATGTAAAGTGAGGAAGCTATGAAAAATAATACCAATGATCTCCCCCCAACCCCCTCACCCTCCAATACCCACATCCCACCCCCTAAGGGAAACATTAATTTCCCTTTGAGATACGACTTGGTCCTTGTTTGTAATGTTTGTAATTTCATTGTTTTGTTTAAGTTATAATTCTGATGACCCGTTTTGTTTTATGAAAAATGTCTCTCTCTTGAACTGGCAGTCACAAGTGCTCCACAGTTTTGCGCTTATTAATTTGTCTGACTTAATTTGATGGATTCATTACATAATGTAACTGAAAGTAAAGCCAGCTGGGAAAGTTGACTTAAAGCAGATGCATATGCGCAGCACATATCAAGTTCATTTGAATCCTTTTTAACTGTAAACACACAGTTGACTTTTATCAGCCAGTCTAACATAGGTTGAGCAACAGCGCGTATTTTCATGTTACACATAATCTAATGGATTCTTGCTTCCCACAAAGGACAAGTGTGGTATGTCCACGTGTGTGACAACAAGTGCTGCACTTCAAAGAAGGAGTTGCTCTGACATCAGTTGGTTGTTTTTGTTTATTGCACAATTTACCCAAAAAGAACTTTCATTGTTAAATGTATGGTATTTTATCAGCTATATTTCTGCCACTGTTGTTTTAACTTGTCACAGTGTATACATTTCATAGAAATATACCATTAGTTAAACCAGTGAACTTTCCTTTTCTCTGATTCATGTGTCCTGGCAGGAACGATTAAAAAAGAGCTGTGGTTCAGTTTATTGATGGCACCAATGGTGAGTTTTAAGTGATCACTACAGGTGGAGATTTTAGCAAAGCTCTTTTGTCATATATTTCAAAGTAACAAGTCTTTTCAGTAGTTGGTAGAGGCGGGATCATTTGCAGTAAAGGTGAAGGATCTCACATGTAACAGATGGAAATATGTCTTTAAACTATTTCATCATAAGTGCAGTGCATTTTCTAACTGCTGGTCCCTCCGCTGCAGGGAGCGGGTTCTGCTTCATTAATTATTAAGCCAAATTCCGTGCAGCTACAAGTCAAGCCACTATTTATGCCCGGCTGAAGCCCACCTGCCCAGTAATTATAAAGACTCGCCATTTAGTACAGCTCTCCATCTTGATCTTTGATTTCCCTGTCAGAAAATATTAAAGCAGCCCCTGGTCTTTGCCACAGGCTTGGCATGGGGTCGCGTTTGAATTAAATCAACCAGATTTCATTGGCATATTAAACAAAAACCCAACACAGTGCTCAGAACAATAGATCCGACTGCTGGAATTTTGAAGGCTTGGACAACCACATGCAGTGCTTTATTTCTTAAACATCACTGTGAAATCTGCCCTCCTGGTAAATATTATACATCTACAAGAATTTCATCCTGCTTGGTTGAACCACTTTGTTTCAATTTTTGGCTGTCTGCAAGTTACACTGAGAAGCAGCCAGACAAACCATGTAAAAGTACGCCCCATTAATACATTTTGACTGTAAATTGATTTGCTTTCATAGTAAAATAAAGTGCTGAACACAGAGATTCTGGATCCTCTATTGAAAGACCTTACTTCTCCCACTTACCATAATTCGTTTATGTTATGATGAAAGGGAGAAGTTCCAGTTATTGGCATTATAAGTCCATGAAATAAAAAATCAACATGTAATACTCTTCTATATGGTACATTTACAATATTGATCAGGGCATAATCCTCAAGTGATTTGAGCAGAAAACAACACTAAGTCAGCCTTGGCAGTATATGCAAGACTCAAACAGCAAAGGGTTTACCTTAGTCCTTTTGCATGCTGTAAAGTCTGACATCAGATGTTTAATGTTTTAAATAAGCTGCATGTTGCCTAATACAAGTAGAGGAGGTATTATAAGCTATTATATTTTATGATATTCTTGTGTAACAAAAAAGCGAGATCAGAAAATGTATTCTATAATTATTAAATGATATTGTTAATTTCATGATCTATGGTGGTTTGTTGGCTAGTGGCTATTATATAAGCAGGATAATACCCTCCAAATTGTAAGTTTCATAACTGTAATAGACTCCACTAGATTCCAAAAAGGCCTACCTTGTTGGGTATTATCCCATATGTGTGATGCAGTGTTCTGTCTTCATGTTAATTTAACAGCCAAAGTAGTACTTCCAAAGTTTAATTACGACCTAGCAAAATTTAGCCAAGTGAAACTAACAATGTGTCTACACAGGATGCATTGTGTAAGCAGTACGGCGGATCTCTTATTAAATGTGTGTGACATTTCCCTTGGTGTCTACACAGGCAGCATCTTGAGACTGTCCTCCCAAAAAGAATAACTGTATCAGTTGTTTCAGCAAGTGCCTCAAAACAACAGTTATTAAGACAGGAGCAAAGGAAGAGGTCAGGTGATGTTATTGTAGAGCGACTAAGTCGACAGAGGGAGGAGGTCGGGGGGAAGGATAGTTCAGCAAAAAATCAGACTCTAACACGGGAGGCTGTTGTTCTTTTCCAGTGTCCTACAGACAGTCAATGTGTTTTTAAAGCAGGACCGCAATAATTCCCTACCCTTAACCCCGTGTTTATTATTGTAACCATGACCAATGTTTCATTTGAATGACTCGCTGGGCATTGTTCAGATGCCATCCTAAATCTCCAAAATCAACATCTGAACTCTAAACTATCATCAGTGGGTATGTTAGTAAGTTTCCTGAGAAGAAATGCCATCTGAAGTGCTATCTTTGTGATGAAGAAAACATATAAGCAGCCTGTAGGCTGCTCAGAGGGTGATTGTAGGCAATCAGAAAGTTTTAATGGGGATGTATAATCTAAAAACCTTTTTATTCAAACCTTTCATTCAACCAAATTTTTTATTAAGTTGGTTGAATGACATAACAACACTTCATCCGTTAAACAGTCATTCTTACAAAGTTGTCTCAAAAAGCCCTGAAATAACCATGGCAGGGAAAATCAAGTATTTCCAAGAATATGGGAGAGAATGACAGCATTATGCGGTATTGCCATACTTATGTTATAATAGTCAACTGCCTTGTCCCAGTGGAGGTTAAATCAAGTAATGCACATAGAAGCAAAAATTAAACTTAAATTGTAAAAAGATGCTTTGGGTTTTGACTATGCACTTAAAGTTCATGTGAAACTTTAGCAATGATATGACCTGCAGCTTTGCTGGTTAAAATGGATATTTTCATCTGTCACATACATGTAACCAACAAGTCCTCCAACCTAAACGACTATATAGGTTGTTTATACCTACCCTCAGAAATGACTTGTATGAGCACCAGCAGCAGACATACCGGACCCTTGCCATCATGGTAACTATATTAAACACATGGTTAAAGTTGTGGAACAGTCATGGTTTAGTGAAGTTTAGGCACAAAAACTACTTGGTTAGGTTTAGAAGGAGATTGTGGTTTGGGTTAAAATAAGTACTTCCTTAAGGTTAGAGGACCTTCGTTGTTTAAGGTTACAATGACAAAATAGCGGTCGAGGTTGTGAAACTGTCATGGCTAAAAGAAACCATACTGATTATCGGTTTCGCAAGGAAAACAAACAGCTGTCCCCCGTGTGAGGGTTTGTGTTTTGTCGGGCACCCTCCTCCTCCTCATGCAGACTTTGTCCCTCTATGTACTTCATCACCTGACTTCCTCCTTTGCTCCCGTCATAATTTCACCTAATGATAAAACGTAACTATGGGTTTTAATATGCTGCTTGCACAGACAACCTATGGGGTCGTTTTTTTACAGGTCTCCACAAAACACTTGCAATTGAAACGCAGCAGGTTACAGTGTGTTAGCTAATGTTCTTGTTGGATTTCTGCTGATTTGAAGCATTTTTTTTATAACTTCTAGTCACATTTTAGAGGATTGATAACAGGAACTAGATAAAATAACAAATTGTTTAATAATTGTTTAATAACAAACAAAAGAATGCAAATAAAATCTACATTATAATAATCTTCAATAAAAATCTTTGTACAAGAACACAGGTTCAAAGAAACAGCTATGGGAAAGAAACAAAAAAATACTTGTTACCCAAAGACTGGTTTAAAATAGGAACAGTTACAGGTTATGGGCCCCATCATTTGAGTTTCTCTGATAAAAGATCTCTGTAAACACCAGCCTGCCCTCCCATGACTGTCAATCAAATCTAACTGCTGATTTTGCACAAAAAGCTCCTGGAGGACTCTTTGTAGTTGACTTCAGGATGCATTTCAAAGCAGCCTCTCATACATCTATACTTCACATCTTATATTTTATTCCACAGTTCTTGCTAATCTATATAACATTTTGTTGGCTGCCTTCAGTACATAAGCCTCTCCCTACATCTTTACCTTCATATCTTCACACCACGCCCAACATATTCCCCTTGCCTGTGATCCAGTAGCCAAGAGCCCCCACTTTGTTGTTCCTCAGGTCTTTTTTCCTTTTTTTTCCGAGCATTTACCAGCTTTTTAGTTGGCTATTTTGATTTGTTTGTTTACTGTGTGGATGGCTTTGATCGAAGCTGGGGCAGTTAGAGTGCTGTCGGGATTGCGTGTGAATGTGTGTGTGGGGTGTAAATGTCCCTCAAGGAAAATGCTTGTGAGCAGACTGCCATGTCCACTAAGGCTGAAGAAAGACAGCTGAAGGGGGGCTGGGACTGATGCATAGCAGGTTGTGTATCTCTCCAGGGCTTAACAGTGTAACACAGCAACGCACTTATGAAAAACACCCTGGCCACCTACACACACACACACACACACTGACTGACCACATCTGAGGCAGCTGTGCGAGGTCGGGGCTTCGGTGTATACCATGAACGTACAGATTTTACACAAAGCCTCTGCCTGTACAGAATAAAAACAATCAAAATGATGCAGTTTATATGATTCAGGCTGATATATTGGTTTGTCAATACTTTAGTTTTATTAAGATTAGCTATTGACCAATAAATGTCATTGACACATCGAAATGATGGAGGTTCCTCCCTGTCCACAGCTACATAAAAACCTGTTGTAAAAAGTGCAATCAAATTTTATTGTCTTTGCACATTTAATGTATTTAAACTGTTCAAAGTAATTTTAAGTCTTCATCTCAAGACCGTTTGTGCCTTTGAATTTCACCCTCTTCTTATGTTGTAATTTTGAGTTGTCTAGAATACTGGTTACTCTCTTTTTTACTCCCTGAAGTACTTTGACTTTACCTAATTTAGGGTCATGACCTTATGAGTAAAATGGGAGAACCTGATGTGTTGAGAAATGTCTGTATCAAATTTGTTAGAAAGAAAATGTTTGCAGGTCATTTTGATCCTGATGCTTTCATGTACGCAAATAGTTGCACGGACACAAAATAAAATGTGTTTTATTCTGTTAACCTGTTTGGATTGGCCTGTCTTGATAAAAAAATATTTTACACACACACACACACAGTGTTGCAACAGACAAAGTTAGGTCCAAAAGATTGAAGGCTGATACATGTTGCTGCACTTAAGCAATCATGACAGGATGGACCTCCTGAGAGGTTTACAGTTTCTTTCATACTTTTACGTGGTGTTTTGTACACTTTATATCATGCACAATTTTTAGTCAGGCTAGCAGTGTGGCAAAACCAGTCACTCCAACCCTTTGGTCCAGACTAAAATATCTCGACAACTATTGGATGGATTGTCATGAAATGTGGTTCAGACATTCATGTTCATCTAGCCCCATCACCATTTCTAAATTTTAATTTGTGCAATCATTTGGTTTATGGCCAGATACCTGCAAAACTAATGGTATTCCCATCAGCCTCCGCCGTTTTTTGTGTTTAGTTCTAAGCTAATGTTAACCTGCAATCAGGCCAAACAAAAATGATAAACATCATACCTGCTACACATCACTGTGTTAGCGTACTGACATTAGGATTTAGCGAAAAGCACCGCCGTGTCTAAGTACAGCCTCACAGAGCTGCTACATGGCGCTAGAATGTTGTTTTCTTCCTGTTTGGAACTTGTCTTCTAACGCTTGTTCAATTAACTAGTCAGGTTGCTTGAAACTCAGCTCCACACAATATGCTGTTGATATTAACCTTTACAAAATATAACAAAATATAGGATGACTTAGAGAAAGTGACCATTCCTGCATTACACTAATTGGAGAATTAATGTAAATATAGTATGGTATATATAATCAAATGATCTTTCATTTTTCTCCTTTCTGAATTCTCTGACAAGCCATAATTAAATTTGAATGATTTTAAATGATTATTTGCGAGTTTTTTAATGTTCTTCAGTGGCCAAGCCAATCAGTCACCTGACCTCAATCCAATTGAGCATGCTTTTCACTTCCTGAAGGCAAAACTGAAGACAGAAAGACCAAAAAACAAGCAGCAACTGAAGGTGGACATAGCACAGTAGACATATAACGTAAAGATGTGTAACAATAATGATGCTAATAATAAATTAAATTTTAAAAAAATTATAATAATGGGGTGAATAATAATACTAATAACACTAAAGGGGGCAGTAGGTGGTTTGCAGTCACAGATCCATGCTCTGCAGCACCAGGGGCAGAAGTACTTGCAGAAAGTGACAGGAGTAGAGAGGAGAGAGACGAGAAAGCACAAAACTATGGGAGAGAGAAGAACTAGCATTGATGCCATATCAATGCGTACAGACGGAGAGGAAAAAGAGGAGAGAGGAGCTTGGTGCATCATGGGAAGCCAACCGGCAGTCTAGGCCTATAGCAGCATAACTATGGGGTGGTTCAAGCCAAGTTTGAGCCAGCCCTAACTAGAAACCTTTTCTTAAACATAGAGAGGGTGTCTGCCTCCCACACCCAAAACTGGAAGATGGTTCCACAGTATAAGAGCCTGATAACTGAAGGCTCTGCCTCCCATTCTACTCTTGGAGACTCTAGGAATCACAAGCAAGCCTGAGTTTGGGGAGCACTGTGTTCTACTGGGGTAACAGGTACTATGAGCTCTTTAAGATATGATGGTGCCTGAGCGTTAAGGGCTTTGTAGATGAGGAGGAGGATTTTAAATTCTACTCTGAATTTGACAGGGAGAGAAGGTAACACAGAAGAAATGTGATCTCTTTTCATAGTTCCTATCAGTACTCGTGCTGCAGCATTCTGGATCAGCTGGAGAGCATGTAAAGATTTGTTGGGACTTCCTGATAATAAGGAATTACAATAATCCACCCTAGAGGTAACGAAAGCATGGACCAGTTTTTCTTCATCTTTTTGAGAAATTATGTGCCTGTTTTTTGCAATGTTATGTGGTGAAAAATAAAAATAAAATAAAAATGGCTGTAATTCCTAAATGGTTAGTGCAACATTTTTACTAAACCCCTTTAATTTAGGCTGAAAGTCTACACTTCTATCACATCTCGATGGCTTCATTTCAAAGCCATCTGGGTGGTGTACAGAGGCAAAATTACAAAAATTGTGTCACTGTCCAAATACTTATGTACTGAACTGTATGTCACTTGTGTCTTCCAGTTATGATGACACCTGTGTGGTCTGCAGCACCACAACTCTCGCAAATACAGGAGGAGGAGAGGGAGAAGAGCCAAGTGAAGCTAAGACTCAGTGCCATTCATGTCTGTTGAGCTTTGGTTTGGAGTATCCTATTACTCCATGGAATGACTTCCCCTTATCCATGGCTGGGAATGTCAGACTCTCCTTTCTCCAATCTGTCTTCCCTGACTCTCCCGGTGAGAGGATTGCTTTCCCCTCCCCAGTGAGTGGAATCGACCTGTACGGTGGAGAGAGTCATTTACACACTCTGCTCTGGGCTTAGCCCTGGGATTCCCCTAGAGACCTCTAGAAAGGTCTCTCCACCTGTCAAAATGTCCTTACTGAATGCTTGCTCCATAACAAACAAGTCATGTGTGCTGAATGATCTCGTCTTGTCATAAAAAAAGGGACGTTCTGTTGCTGACTGAAATCTGGCGGAGGGATATGGAATTTCTCGTTGAGCTCTGCCCAAAGGATTATACCTTCATCAGCTCGCCCAGACTTTCTGGCCACGGTGGAGGACTTGCGGCGGTGTTCAGGCGCCACTTTGTACGTCACTTAAAATTGGACGTGCTAATCCTTTTTACTGTATTTTAATCTACCAGCCACCGGGCCTGAACAGATCATTTTTAACTGAATTCACTGACTTTTTGTCCTCTATTATTGAACTATCCAGATTTATCATCCCTGGTGATTTTAACATTCGTGTTGATGATGTTACTGACAGTTTTGCCCCTAGTTTTGTTAATATTTCAGAGTATTTTAATCTCAATCAGCATGTATCAGGCCCTACACACAACAGAGGGCATACTCTGTACCTTGATTTTACTCTTGGTTTTCTTTATTTTCTGAGGATTTGTTTATTACTGATCACAACTGTAGTTTATTTGATTTGTCATTTAATCTGGATTCCTTACCTTATCGTCGTATCATTAGCTCTCACATCCTTAACAACCTTTCTGCTACATCGAATTTCAACTCTGATATGCACAGTGATGTTGACTACTCTGTGCATTCTTTTAACAAACACTGCCTTTCCCTGGGTCAGCCTTGCAGCAGTTCTTCTCCAACCTCTCTGATAGGACTTTTGCAGTTTCTGTTGGCAGCTTCACCCCTTCACCTGAAATTGTAATGTGGTGTGCCCCAAGGTTCAGTCCTTGGTCCTATTCTTTTCCCTTTGTATATGCTTCTTCTTGGACAGTTAATAGGGCACTTTAAAGATATCTCCTATCACTGCAGATGATATTCAATTATATGTCTCATTCAAACCTCAAAACATAGCAAAATTGTCAGTTTTAAATACCTGCCTAAATGCTATAAAAGAGTAGATTGCTGTAAAATTTCTGACAGCTAAAATATGAAAAAAGGGGATCTTAATTTCTGCCCCTTCTAATGTTTTCCCTAAAATAATGGATGGTCTTGGGTCTCTCAGCTTGTTAGTTCAATCATCCATAAGAAATCTATGTGTCACTGTGGACCCAACTCTGACTCTGGACCAACATGTTCTGTCTCTGATTAGCTCTTGTTTTTTCCACCTGAGAAACATTGCAAAACTCAGGCCCATTGTGACTCAAGCGGAGATGGAAATGCTAATGCATGCTTTTATATATTTTATATATATTGCAACTCTCTTTTCACCGGCCATCCCTGGATCGTTTACAAGTTGTACAAAATGCTGCTGCTAAACTCTTGACCAGGTCCTCCAAAAGGTCTCTTCTGACACCGATTCTAATTGCTCTTTACTGGTTCCCCATCAAATTCAGAATCCAATACAAAGTCCTTGTGATCACCTGTAGAGCTCTACATGGTCAAGCTCCTGCCTACATTAGAGATTTACTGTAGCCCTATGTTAGTAGCAGGTCTCTACAGTCTTCTGATCTGAGTTTACTGGTTGCTACCAGAAAGGGGTGCAAAAAAAAAGGAGACTGTGCTTTTGAGGTTTGGCTCCTAAACTTTGGAACTCATGGGATTTAAGATCTGTGGACACTGTGGACACCTTTAAAAAGAAGCTCAAGACCTACATGTTTAGGCTTGCCTAAATGATTTTTTTTCTATTTATTCAGTTTATTATTATTATTATTATTATTATTATTATTATTATTATTATTATTATTATTATTATTATGCTGTGTTTTATTATTATTATTATATCTGTATGTATGCTTTATCTCCTCAGTGAAGCACTTTGTGACGTCTCTGCTCTTGAAAGGTGCTATATTGATGAACTACTTACTTACTTACTTTTGTATATCTTTCTGTTTAAGTTGTCAGATAATTGCACAAGTATAAATTACATATAATAATTGGGTTTTTGGCCATACTGAAACAAAATAAATAATTACAGAGAAGCTGCCAGAGAGTTGGCAGTTAATTATGTGACTTTGGTCTGATTTTCACTTTTGATAATACCATACCAACCAATGTAATTGGTGCAAAGTTGCTAAAAATAAGGTCAAATGAGAAAGAAAAGCAAGCAGTCGGACAACCGGACCGATTTTAACAAGCAGCTCTTCCCGATTTAGATTTATTTAAACTACGTTGTTTGGAGGTAAAACTGAAAATTAGTACACCTGTAACATCATGTAATATACCTCATTGCATAGAAGCACTGTGAGTATGTACACTTGCAGCAAGTATAGTAGATCAAAGTTGAAACAGGATGTTGGTCTGTATACCATGATGAATGTCATAATTTTAAAAATAATAATAGGATAATTTTAAATTTTTTCCCTGTCAGACATATTTTTAAATGATGATCTGAAGCACAGTTCAAGAGTAGGTACTAAATGGACCTTGTGGTGAGATTGGTTTGTCAGCTACTGTTTCTAAGTTGTTTCTAAGAATGATCTTTTAATCTCAAATTTAAGAAAACGTGGATTAGAAGATCTTAAAGTGCTACAGAAAAATGTCAATTTCTACAGATCCATGAAAACTGGACAATCTCCATCTGTGTGTGCAAATCTATTTTATAATATTTTGTGATCCATTTTTCTTCTGGAAGAAGGGGTCTGGAAATAATGTAAACAATGCATTTAAAAAAGTGAAAGAAAAAAGTTGTTTTATGTGGTAGGAAATGTAGTCTGCACATTTTTTGAATAGGCCTTGAGGATAGATACCATGTTTATGTGAAATGTTAAAATAAATACACCGGTTTTAGCTTAATCCAAGACCATAGGCTTAATTTACACACAGAAACCCAGTGCTTTTTTATAAAAAGGTTTTATGAACATGTATTGATAATGGACATTTATTGATATCATAAAACTACACATTATCACTGAATTCCATTTGATTGATCCAGGAGGATACCCTGCTTCTGTTGCCCCCCCTGGCAGTCTGTGTGTGTGTCATCAGTCTCACTAAAGGACTGATTTTTCTGCAGAGTGCAGCATAACATCAAGGAGCTGTCTTTTCTACCTTTTTAGTAAATACGTGTACTGAAGAGGTGTTTCAATGAATTTTTCATTTCCATCTGAATCTAATCTGTGAAGCTCTGTTGAACTGCTGAGACAAGCTCTGGCTTTATCACTGATCCACGAACCATTCAAGCCTGGACTGAACACACTGCGATGGTGTGTACACCCGGGAAGAAACATGATGTGAATCAACACATACTCTGTTAGGGAGTTCAGCAATCAGCCATGTGACTTTGTAATTGCTATTTATTGATGAGCTGTCTACAGCCACACATATACAGACATACGCACACACAATGCCTGGGCCTGTCTGCCATGACCAATTAGGGGCATGGGATGATGTTATGGTACAGCAGTCACTTTTATCAGTAGGTTGACATTCCACTGTTTAGTCCCTGTTCTGATGAGAGGATCCTCATATCATATCTTCAGCTAATGTTTGAGATAACCTTCTAGATTTCCAGGAACTGTCTTATCTACGTCTCCAGAGCTCAACGTTGATAATGAAACTACATACAGTACATACCATACAGATTTTACTTTCATTATCACAGTGCAAGTCTTATGCTAACACCAACCCTGCATTTATCATCTTAAAAACTCACTTTCATACAGGCAAAATCCAAACAAACAAAAGCTGGACCAAGGAGGTTGATTAATTTTAAAAGATCAGGGAGGCCACTTGTTAAATGTCAAGTAATTCACCCAACTACCAGGCTCAATACTAACAGTCTAACTGGAACTTGTCTTTTTTTCTACTAGATCATACATATATGATTTGTAAATGACATATCCTATGCTCTCTTTTGAGAAAAAATCATTACCAATAGGGAGAAATTAAAATTTCATAATTTTGGGTTCCATGATATTGCCCCCTATCCAGGCATTAACCAGTTAGAATGCCACTGGTTCTCCATCTATGTAGAGAGAGAAATTTTCCAAGGCTTTATTATATGGGTCTGTAATTTCCTCATAATTTCATAGGAAGTTTCCCAATTTTCTGATCCAAGTACTTTCTGAAAAAAAAGAACTATGTAATATAGAACCAATCATAGCAAGTCTTCCAGGACAAGATCTTTCCACAAATGTATTCGCACGGATAGTGGGAATACATTTTATTACAGAGTCTGTAATAAAAAACTCTTCCATGCATGCAAAAGTTAGTCATAGAGTTGTATAGGGTTCTGTGCTAGGACTGATACTTTTTACTGTATATATGCCCCCATTGGGCAATATTATTAGGAGGCACCACACAAATTTCCATTGCTACTCAGATGTCACCCAGCTGTATACATCTATGAAGCCAGATGAAACTAATCAGGTAGTCAAACTTCAGCGATGTCTTAAAGACATAAATGCCTGGATGACCTGTAATTTTTTACTTCTAAATTCATATAAAACTGAAGTTATTGTACTTGACCCCTAAACACCTCGGAAAAACATTATATATATTTATGTAGTTACTTTGGATGGCATTACCTTGGCCTCCAGTTCTACTATAAGGAACCTTGGAGTCATTTTTGACCAGGACATGTCTTTTGACTCACACGTAAAACAAGTCTCCAGGACAGCCTTCCACCTGTTCAATTTTGTGAAAATTAGAAACATCCTGACTCAAAAGGATGCTGAAAAACTAGTCTGCGATACCTCTAGACTGGACTACTGTAATTCATTATTAACAGGATGTCCCAAAAACTCTGTGAAAAGCTCCAGCTGATCCAAAATGCTGCAGCACGAGTTCATATTTGTCTGAACTGGCTCCCTGTAAAATCCAGGTTACAATTCAAAATCCTTCTCTTTACATACAAAGCCCTCAATGACCAAGCTCCATCATATCTTAAAGACCTCATAGTACCCTATTATCACAATAGAACACTAGTAACAAAATAGAACAGAATAGAACAGCTCTCAAAATGCAGGCTAACTTGTGGTTCCTAGAGTTTCCAAGAGTAGAATGGGAAGCAGGGCTGTCAGCTATCAGGCTCCTTTCCTGTGGAACCAGTGCCCAGTGATTGCCTGCCCCACCCCGATTAGTTTCACCTGTCCCTATTTATCCTTGCATTCCTTCTATATTTTGTCTGCTCCACCCTGTCTTTGATTAGTACCTTTTGTCAGTGTCTCAGCCCTTGTTTTGTCTCCTGTCTCCTGTTATCTTGGATTCCTGTTTAGTTGTGCTTTTGTACTTTGCTGCTGCCAACTACCTGTTGAAAACTGTAAATTCTTTAAATTCTTCAGATTTCCTTTGTACTTTGTGTTTAGAGTTCTTGCATTTTTCCAGTGTTACGTTCATATTTTTGGATCCCTGCTTTTTTTGGACTATACTTTGGTCTGCCTGTAAATTTTGGACAATCTTTGTTGTAAATAATGTAACTTCCCCTAACCTACCTGCCCACCTGTCTGTCTGCATTTGGGTCATCTATGCTGTTTCCCTGCACATGTAACAGATAAAAATAAATCAATAAAAGCCCAGAATATCTGGATAAAATCATAAATATGGAGTTTATAAGATGGAGTGTGGTCAGACATGTCTTCATGATGACTATTAAAAGGCTAAAGAGAAGAGATAGTTCTGGGTTTTAAATATATCAGTGGTGGGGGAAGATCTAATAGTGAGTGGTAAACTATTCCAGGATTTAGGGCCAACGACAGAAAATACTCTATTTGAATTTATACTGCATGTGTGGAATAGAGAGCAGTAATTGGTCAGCAGATGTGTGGGGTATGGAGGTGGAATAAAGTGTTACTGCAGCTGTTATACAACACACAAAGGGCATTTTTCAAACCGGACCCTCCCCACTTCGACTCAGTCATGGAATGTAACTCTGTTTGTAGTCACAATAACAGCTGAATGAAGTACCCTATCCGATTACGACCACAAGGAACCAAGAAACCAGCAAAGACTGCTTCTTCCGACAACTTCTGCCCACTTGCAAAAGCCAACACCAGCCTGCAGCTCGGTTCCATCCACATTGGAATGAGGCCATCAGCTGAGAAGCCCCTCTATAAGACTCTCATCGCTTGACAACTACTGCTTCCCAGAGAACGCTGCATTGTTCGTGAGCTGTGAGTGGAGCACCAAACCACCTCTGATCCAACTGAAAGGCAATGCTGCAAAAGTAGGCTAAACTACTTCTGCTATCTGTGATGAGAATTAATGTCGGATAGGGCTCTGAATAATTAATTTTAAGTGCTAGAGAAATTATTAGTTCCCCTGGCGTTCTGCTGTTCTCTGGTAATACTGAATTACACACTTCATTTCACTGTCACCAAACTAAAGTGATCCATTCAGTTTATCATTCACAGATCAATTTTTTTCATCTGTTTGATGCTGTCCTTTCCTTATATGCTCATTATTAGTGCTTCATGTTTACAGTACTTGTAGACATTTAGCTATATTAAATATCCTAATTTATTGCCAAGTTATTGTCCTGGTATTCGCTCACAGCAGCAGCTAGACATGACTGAATTGAGAGCTTGACTTTTTTTTATTTTTTAATGTATGGAGCTGCACATGAATTAATGGCAGCAGAATCACAAGGAGGTGGTTGGGGTGGACGACAGCCATACAAAGGGCTCAACTGTCACACCAGGGACTGGGCTTCACATCCACATTCCTGTCTCTGGTTAAGTTTAGGCAACTAAAGCACTTTGGTTAAGATTAGAGAAAGAATGTGGTTTTGGGTAAATGTATATAAACACATTGTGTCTGAAGTAACTGTGGACTTTTCCTGTGCTGAGTGCCTAAACATAACTATAAAAAAAAGTTTAATAAGGATGTGGTCACTATACTTTAAGATGTGTGCCTGAGGAAGGCTGCTGCTGCCGTCGCTCTGCTGCCTGCATGCTTCTCTCCTTTTTTCTGCTTCCCTTTGAAACGCGCCTTATTTTGCCCCTCGCCACAAATATGTCACAGTGCAAATTGTCTTGGACACCTAAGGATGATTGCAGTACTGGAACCAAAAATACTTTGTTTGGAGGACTTTGTGAATAATACAACATTACCATTGAGTCCAAACGCTAAGCTAACATTAGTACCGACACCATGTTTTACAAATACTGCTGGGACACTTAGTTCTGAGACTACCATGGTACTGAAGACGATCAGCTGCTTACTATAGAAACAAGTGAGTAGTGCAGCAGTGATTGATGATTGCGGCATGAATATTAAAACATTATCAGACACTCCAGTTGCTGAGCTAACATTAGCAAAGAACTGCCCTGAACTGATTGACACCTCAAAGCTAATGCTAGCTCTGGGTACTGCTAACGAAAGGCATATTTCTGGGGCTGACACACTGTCAGTAATGACAATGCCGGTTGAAAGCATGTGGGACAACGCTGAATAATAAATCCAGCCCCCACAAAATAGTGATACCCAAAGCAACAACTCCCTGAAATTAGCACTGTTACCGATTGTTCTTCTCTGCTAACCAGTCAACAGTGCACCTCAACGCCTGTTGCTAATAAAGATTAGCCTTGGTTGACCACAAAAATAAAAAAATAAAAGAAACTCTCCCCAACCAACGATGGTTCTACAGCTGAATGACAGATTTCAAACACCACTGCGCAAACCTGGATTACCGCTAGAAGACCTGGCTCACTTCCCATTATAATTGAAAAAGTTGTCTACTGACAACTATTTTTTTAACTTCAAACGGTCTTTTAGGCAAATTCCAATCACGTTATTGACCCCCTCTCAGCACTGAAACTGCTCTTATTAAAGTCCTAAATGACATTTGCATGAACACTGATTCAGACAAAATTTTAGTCCTGTGTTACTGGATCTCAGTGCTGCTTTTGACACTGTTGATCATTTAATACCACTTGACAGACTGGAAGACTGGGTTGGACTCTCAGATAGATTGGTTCAGGTACTATCTGCAAAACAGGGACTATTTTGTTTTCATTGGCAACTACATATTTGAGTGAGCTAGCATAACAGGTGGCGTACCTCAAGGTTCAATTCTGGGACTTCTCCTATTCAATCTCTATATGCTCCCACTATGCCGAATTACGCATAATAACAATATTGCTTACCACAACTGTGTGGACGACATTCATTCATCGTTATACATATCTCTGTCAACAAGTGACTATGCTCCTATTGACTCACTGCATTTCTGCATTGACCAATTGAATGAGTGAATGTGCCAGAATTTCCTCAAGATAACCAAAGACAAAACTCAGATAATTCTCTTTGGTGCTAAAGAAGGCTGACTGAAAGTTGGTACACATCTCAATTCCCATTCTTTGAACCCAATAATAACCTTTGGAGTTATTATAGGCTCCAATTTAATTTAGCTTCGACATCAAGCCTACTGGAAAATTGGCCTATGATCATCTATAAATAAATATTTTGCAAGAATTATAAGATACATGTCTAAACAAGATCTAGAAAAACTTATTCATGCTTTTATTTCCAGTAGGTTAGACTACTGCAATAGCCATTTCTCAGGCCGTCCTAAAAAAGCACTTAGGCTGCTAGAGCTAATTCAGAATCCTGCTGCTAGAGTTCTACCAAAGACCAGGAAAGCTGAGCATATTACACCAGTTCTCAGATCTCTGAATTGGCAACCGATGTCTCAAAGAATTGACTTCAAACATAGTTACTTGTCTATAAATTACTTAATGGCTTAGGGCTGAGGTACATCACTGACTAGCATCCACACTATTAACCCTTTAGACCTCTTAGGTCATCAGGGACCAGGGATTAAAACAAAAAAGGGTGAAGCTGCATTCACTTATCATATGCTACACAAGGCTGAAATACATTTCTGGAAGAACTAAGATGTGCCCCAGTTCTGGCTACTTTTAAAAGACAGGCTAAAGACTTTTATGTTCACTTCTGCTTTTAATTGCTGCTAATAACTCCAATCTGATTCTTAAACGCACTATGATATTTTATGGGTTTTATTATTTTTACTCTTTTTTATGCATTTCATACTTGTTAAACTTTTTATTTTTCTATGCTCTGTTCCTTTTTTAAATCTATGTTTATGTAACATAAACATAGATTTACAGGCACTTTGAATTGCATGTGGCACTTTGAATTGCCTTTGTTTGAAATGTGCTATACAAATAAACTTGCCTTGCCTTGCAGAAAAGAAATACAATGTCTGTGAACATTATACTGATACATTCACTTTCAACATTTTTGCAACTTGCCAAATATCCTAATTAATTAATTACTAGAAAATGTAATCCAGTCGCACTTACAGTATGTTTCCTAAAAAACATATTGCTCTATGCTCTTCTTGGCTAAGCTGGCAATCAACATGTACATAACCGGCCTACACACTCAGAGGCTTAGATGCCAAAGGAGCATTTCTGATGTATGTCCAAAAACCAAACTTCTTTCTTCCTTTATGTATTGAAAAACTGTCAACAATAAATTTGAAAATAACTTTGACTGATGAAAAGGATGACTTTTGGTTGGATTTCAACAGAGCAGTAAATAAAATGGAAACTCATATCTTCTCATATCTATCTGGCTTTGGCAACATGGATGCCCATGTTGCAAGTTAGTTAGGAAGGGCTCTGCAGATCAAAGGCATCTTATATAATGCATAATAACAGTTGCACTCAACATTGGTCTTGCTGAGTGGCTTGGTGATAAGTGTCTATACAAACTAAGCCATCTTGTTAAATCAGATTGATTTTGAATGTTCCACGCAGCCCTTATGTCTCCATCCTAGCAGACAAAAAAACTAAACAGGGAGATAAAACACTGAATAACAGTATATTCTGTGTACACTATCACACTGCTCTCTAGACAGTCAGCTGCAGTTAAGACCCCCGCAGAAGTCTGCACCAAAGGCCCTTTCACACTCTTTACATTCATCATGCATGTTTCAGAACCAGCTAATAATATCTTAAACACAGTTGGTACCAGGAAGTGCGGTGCATTTTTCTTGAAAATGTAGTTGTTTTCCATTTATACCATTCCACTGCCAATCAGCCCACTCCCTGTCTTGCAAATTGAAATCACAAAGCTTTGGTGGCACACACATCCTTTGATATTTATGCAACATTTGAGCAGATTCTTGTTATGCATTTATTCATCAATTCATTCATTTAACTGCTCATGAATACAAATGTGATAGGTGACCTGTCATATAAGACCTTATTCCTCTATGGGTAATTTTGCCAATGAGGTTGATGCAATGCTTCCTCATGCATATACATCAGTCCAATAAGGAAACTAGAATGGCACTCAGTAGAGCACATACCTCCGCCAAAGCCAAATATTGACAAAAATGTTGAAAAATTCCCTACCTGCCCTATTAAGGAAAGTGATTAAAAATTGCTCGAGCCGCCCATTTAACTGGATCCGCACCAAAATGAAATGGGTCCTTCCCTGGCCCATGCCCCATCCCTCTGCCAAGTTTTGTGCAATTCAGTTCAGTAGTTTTTGCGTAATCCTGCTGACAAACACACAAACAAACCAACAGACATGGGGGAAAATACAACCTTACTAGAAATTTTGCTCAGTAGAGCGCAGCCCTTCCCCAAGGCCAATGTCAAAAAACATACACCACACTTCAGAGAAAAAAATTCTTGTTCATAGTAAATTATCCAGATCGGACCCAAAATTTAAAAAGTTCTTTGAACAAACAGACAGACATGGCTGATAACATAAGAAGCAGGACGAAAAAGCAAGAAAATCAGAAGCGGAAGGACAAAGAAGCAGGAACACCAGAGGAAACTGTAGCCATGGAATTAAAGAGACAGCTTTCTCCTTCTTGTTAGTATTCACACTGCAATGTACAGTGTTTAAACACGAGTTTAGGAGGTGGGCAGACTGCTGAGAGAAGGTGGATGTACTGTGACACCATCTTCCTGTGTAGTACAGTTTTAATTACACTGGAATTATATTCTGAGTCATAGGCGGCGCTAATAAGATGCTAGGACAAGCTAAGTCACCTAAAATTGTCATGGAAATATTGTGCTTAGGCGTTTTGTGAATAACTTGGCCAATTGTTATTTGGTTTCAATAGGTAACAGGTTTTTTTGGTAAGAGACAGAGAGCAAGCGAGTGAGACAGCTGGGAGAGCAAGCAGGAGAGCCAGAAGTCTCTAGTTACTGATTATAACGACCAGCACAAGCAGCGCTCTGACAGTTTCCTGACCTTGAAATTCGTTTTACCTATCTGTGTATTTTGGTGCCAAGCGCACATACAGTGCACAGGTGGGAGGAGAGGAACATACAGGTGGGAGGTATATTCAGAAGAAACAGTGCAAAACGAATTGTTCCTTGGCTAAGAATAGACGTCTCAGAATAATTTCTGTTTCTGAAACGTCACTACGTTGGCACGCTTGGATTTTATCAACAAAAGCAAACTAAATTCTTTCAGTAAATGCACATATAAATGGAATAACGTTAAAAACATAAAAAACTATTTTAATCTAACACTTCCCAACCAAGAGATGCATTTAAATCGGTGTAAAAAAATAATTTTAATGTGGTTGAAGCAGGAATGCCAATTAAACAGTCTGCACTGATTTATAAATTAATATGATTGATTCTGACATTATCTTTTGTCCACACTGCTTTATACTGTATGAAAAGCTTCTCTTCCAGTTCATTTAAACCCTGCAGCCGTCTGAAGGCAGAACTACTTTTTCATTATTTATTTCTTTAATTAAGTGTTAAAAAAACAACACATTGTGGTGTCTGACCTGCCATACTCCACTGCGATTGTCTCTGCTGTTTCAGAGTTATGAGGCCTGTCGTGTGACTGGCCGACACATTCATTGATGACCATACCATTCCATCTGTACTCCACCTCACCCAGTCATTTGGCATTATTTTGCATCCTACTGACTGAGTGGCCCCATGACTTTTCATCCAGTGCCACCAGCAGGTCAAGGTCTTCACTTATCCAGTAAAATACATATCAACATCTACTAGATGGATTAGCATAACATTTGGTGCAGACATTCATGGTCCCCAGAGGACATATCCTTCCTATCATCATAAGATTGACATTTTTGGTTTTGAGTGAAATTTCTCAACAACTACAACTCCAATTGCCTTTAAATTTGGTGCACACATTGATGTCTTCGTCGAAAAGTGAATTGTAATAATTTTGGTGATTCCATGTATTTTCATCTAGTGCCTTGATCGGGTAAAAATTTCATTTACAAAAATACGGTTTTTGACCAGATACCTGCAAAGTTAATTTACACTCCCATCAGCTTCCGCTGTACTTTCTGTTTATGCTAATTAGCACATCAGCATGCTAACACATCAAACTAAGATGGTGAACAGTACAGTAGCATGGTTATAGACTCTTCATCTTGTTATACTTCATACAGTACTTTAATGCAACAATGTGCTAACTTCCGCCAAGTTCATGAAAGCAACTAACTAACTAAAATGCCAAATCACCACACCAATGACCACTTAGCAGCAGAGATGTTGTCTAAGCAATTGGATGGAAGAGTGAGTGTGTTGGCCTTAATTACCTTCCGTGTTTTGTTGGTCTGTGTATGAATGAAGCCCTCCTGCCATGAGTACGGTTGCATCATACTAATGGAACAGCTGATTGCATCTCTCCTCATCATCACCCCTGCACTTCTTTTGCAACATTATTGACAGAGGAAGCTAAACATGATCCATTTAAGGGCTTTATATTGATGCAAAACATAAACAATTCATTCTGTTTTTTGCTCAGTGTAGACACATAATGCAAAGTTTTGGGGAAACTAATTCCATGCTTATTGTTTACCTAAACAGAAATTATAATTGGGACTAATTAACTTATTAAAAGTAGTAGGAGTAGTGTGTACCCCCATGTCATGCTGTTTATATATGCCTATGAAATATTTATACCATGACAAGGCAGTTTGGCAACTACTACTTTGCTGTGATATGATTTTGTTTGGTCTCTAGTCTGTTAATACTGTCACCGCCAATTACCCTGACAGGGAATGTGAAACAATGTCAAAGGCGCATGTCAGCAACTGCAAAACAACACAGAGTTCATGAAACAGAAGAGAGACAGACAGAATGTCCACCAGCTAGACTAAGCTAGACTCTGTGCCATGTGGCAAAGTACGAGGAGCCCTGTTCCAAGTGGAGGTTCCATCTATTAATCAATTAAGCTGAAAAATGGCTGGAGCAAAAGTAAAACATATTTTCATTAAAATGCTTACATGTTTTTTGTTTTTTTTTCAGTGGCTGTCTCTTCGAACAGTGTAGTTGACTGTGTTCATGTCAAGTATTCAGCTTTAAATGTTAGAATCTGGGTACAGATATGATATTTTGTACTTTTCAAACTTGTGTAAAGAGTGACAATCAGCACATACTTACTGATGGTAGAAAAAAATAACCAGCTGGGATAATGGGTAGGCAGGAGGAGAAAAAACTTAGACAAAATGAAAAATAATGAAGTTTTTGCTGACATTTTTTTTTTTATACTATCATAGGTGTTTGGAACATGACGGTCATTGCTGGATGTCATACAACTTCCTGTGTGACCTCTCAGACCTCCTGGCATCCCCAGACTGGTAGTCCCCCCAGCAGGTGTGTGTTTCACTTTGTAGCATCATCGTTTCCTCTGCCCACCCTCCACTATCAACATGCAGTCCAGGAACCTCAGACCAGAGTGCCATGGTAACCAGAGCATGTGATCGTTGTTATTTCCTCTTCCCCTGTGCTGTTCACCCCCTATTCCAGGCTATAAAGCAAGGCACGGCTAAGAATACTATGCAAGAGGTCATTATTAATGTGAAAATTTAATCTGTGATGACATTGTGCGTGACTTTAGATTCAACTCACAGTGCCTAGAGGAAGGACAATGTTCTGCAGACTCATGTAGATGAACATTTTAGAAAAAAGAGGTCATATAAATAATGATAGAATCACACAGTGGGATAGGTATTATGCAAAACTGTCATGATTCATAGAACACATAGGCACTAGAACACAGAAGCCTAACAGGCAGTTTTTTGTTTTCAGCTCCTGATAAGACAAAACATCCTCTGAGCCAGCTGAAAACATCCATGCATTTGCTCTTGGGGTGTTTACTTACCTCCCTATTTGAAGCCCATCCCTCATTGTTGGGAGACAAATGTCACCTACCTCCCTCCTCGCCTGCAACGCTGTCTAGTAGCTGACAGATGTCTGGTATTCATGAATATTCTGTGCACCATGAGGCCCTGACGCTGCCGTTGCAGCTTTGATCTTCATTTCAAAAGAAAGTTCTTTCTGCTGGAGACTTTTTGTAACTCACAGGGCATTTGCTGTTATAACCGTTTTGTTTGACTGCAGTAATAGACAGTGACTCTGAGCTCGTCAGAGTTGACAGTCCTAGGCGCTCCTCAGTATGAGGAGAGAGAACATATCTGGGAATTATGATCCTATGAACAGGGCAGTCAGTGTCCCCCAGATATACACTGTCTTGTTTGAGTTCTAAAAGGGTCATTGTTAAAGATGAGATTCTCCGAATGTGTAATCCCTTTTAATTTTATAAAATAAATTAGCCAAAATTAGCAACAAGCTGGTGAAAATAGGGGAGCATTTGGCGGCCAGATTTTTTTCTCAGGAGTTGGTGAGGACCATACCAAAGCTAGAATGAAAGTGAACATTGGATTTACATTGATCCAGTTGCTAGTAACTCCATATTAATGCTGGTATTGCTCCACATGCTTTTGTCTTTTTGCAAACTATTGCAGACATGCTGTGCTTCCTACAGAACTATGCACTTTAAGAAATGGAACCAGCATCTAAAATAGCTTGACTGAATGAATTTGTGTGGGGGCTGCAGGGCAAAAATGTATTGTTGGTCTCCCTAACTGTTTACACATCAGTTATTTCTGTTGGCCAGCTTGCAAAAACCTGTACAGCTATGTTGATCTGATTCACTTTTGTGGCCAATTTTGTGGCCATGTGTATGTCGCTATTTTTGTTCTTTGTGGTAAGATGACAATAATAAAGAATTCCACCTACAATGATATGATTGGTTGATGTTTCTCCAGGCATCAACTGTCGGTGACAACAACATACGGATTATATCCATAGATACGGTTAGTGTTTATTATTAATATTAAGTTATGATTATATTATTATTAATAACTTATAATTACTTATTAGCATCCAAAGTCATGTTACACTTAATGTGGGAACGACTACTTTCAAATGAGGCTAGTCCCAGCCAGACATTCATGTAGACCAACAGGTTTGCGGAGAAAGGGATCGCTCATTCACACAATGTTATGAGAGTCTGACTAAAATAAAGAGATGCCATCATCTGCAGTCTGCTAGTGTTGTTACAACACTGCCCCTCTTGACCTCGGTGAAAACCCATCGGGCTCCATTCACTGGCTGGCCTTTTCAGCACACATACTTTTGCAATGCCAGTAATGATATTGGTTTCCCTTCAACACGTCTTTTGAGTAGCGGACGGGTCTCAGGACTCTTTTGTTGCATGGCTTGGATGGAGAAGTATCTTTTTACCAGTCTCCAGCCACATACACGGGGAGATTACAGAGAGCACAGAGCACCCTGTAGAATCTAGCATTCTCTTTATAGCCCTCTACAGCTCCACTTCCCCCAGAGAAAGGTGCAGTGGGCCTGTTCCTTCTAGTAGAAAATCAGGAATGTCTGAATGTAAGGAGCATCTTGGAATTTGCGAACAAGACCAGATGTTTATATTTTTTATTCACATTATGTGAAAAAAAATAGATATAAATATACATGTAGATATAGATATCATCAGTCATCTTGAAACATCCGTCATGTGATATATAGAGGTGGTGCATGGGAGGGTAATCCCTATGCTTTACTCAATACCGAGTACACCAAGCTCAAACTTGCATCCTTGGAAATCAAAATCTATCAAACCAGACTCAGAAATCAAAACTTTTGCAGCAGTTTTCCCTGAAATCACCACGTCAGCCAAACTGTGGTTATTCCACTTCAATATACTGTAATTCTGTGCACAAATACTCTACCATATACACACAAACACACTGTGGCATGAAAAATTTTGGCACCCCTGGTCAAAATCTCTGTTACTGTGAATAGTTAAGTGAGTAGAAGGTGAACTGATGAACTGAACTCCAAAATGCATTAAGTTATAGGTGAAACATTCTTTTCAACATTTTAAGCAAGATCAGAGTATTATTTTTGTTGTGTCCAATTTTAGGACCTTACTTAGCTTCTTAGGTCTATGGCTTGTTCACGGTCATTGTTAGGAAAGGCCAAGTATTTCAAAGCTTTATAAATACTCATCAATCAGCAGCCATGGGCTCCTCTAGGCAGCTGCCCAGCGCTCTGAAAATTAAAATAACTGATGACCACAAAGCAGGAGAAGGCTGTAAGAAGATAGCAACACATTTTCCGGTTGCCGTTTCCTCAGTTCGTAATATAGTTAAGAAATGGTAGTTAACAGGAATGGTGGAAGTCAATTTGAAGTCTGGAAGATCAAGAAAACTTTCTGAGGGAACTGCTCATAGGATTGCTAGAAAGGCAAATCAAAACGGCTGTTTGACTGCAAAAGACCTTCAGGAAGATTAAGCAGACTCTGGATTGGTGGTGCACTATTCTATTGTGCAGCGACACCTCTACAAATATGACCTTCATGGTAGAGTCATCACAAGAAAACCTTGCCTGCGTCCTCACCACAAATTCAGTATTAGAAGTTTGCAAACGGACATCTAATCAAGCCTGATGCCTTTCAGAAACAGGTCCTGTGGACTGATGAAGTTAAAGTGGAACTCGGCTTCTGTGAGCAAAGGTATGTTTGAAGAAAGAAGGGTGCGGAATTTCATGAAAAGAACACTTCTCCAACTGTTAAGCACGGGGGTGGTGCAAAATCACTTGCACCACCCCCGTGCAAGTGATTTTATGTGTCACAGCAATCTTTTTGAAAACCTGTGGATAGACCTCAAGAGAGCAGTGTATGCAAGACTGCCCAAGAATCTCACAGAACTAGAAGCCTTTTGCTGGAAGAATGGGTGAAAATTCCTCAAACTGGCTACAAAAAGCATTTACAAGCTGTGATACTTGCCAAAGGAGTGTTAGTAAGTACTGACCATGCAGGGGGCACAAACTTTTGTTTCGGGCACTTTTCCTTTTTTCTTATTTTGAAACTGTAAAAGACGGAAATAAAAAAGTAATCTTGCTTAAAATATTAAAGAAATGTTTCATCTTTTAAGTATTCACAGAAACAGAAATTTTTACTAGGAGTGCCCATTTTATCAGACTTCACACAGCTCCTTCCCTCTCTCCATCTTTCTCTCTCCCTCTATCTCTTTCTCTCTCCATATATACACCAATATATATATATATTTATATATATATATATATATATATATATATATATATGGACCATTCAGCCACAATATTAGGGAGAGAGAGAGAGAAAGAGAGAGAGAGAGAGAGAGAGAGATGGAGAAAGGGAAGGAGCTGTGTGAAATCTGATGCCCTGAAGTGATATCACTTGAGTCAGTGTCAAATTAAACAAATCTGGGGGTGTGGAGTTAGAAAGTAGTAAGCCTACCAGACGTCTGTAGCCTGCTCCTCATCTTTGCTTGATGCTACCTGCTTCAAGCTACATTAGCCACTAGCATAACAGATCTGAATCTCCAACTGAACTGACAGCAGTGGAGTTGCATGGTGGATAAAGTACGCACCAGTTTTTGAATAGGAGGAATGTGTTGAATAAAAAAAAACAATGGGCCTCATGCAAGAACATTTTCTTATTCTTATCGTCAAATCTTCCTGGTTTGGCTGTTAGGCTTACTCATACAAGTGTTGGATTCACCGAAGTCTCTTAACTGCACAAACTTGTCACAAATTGCCTTTCAGACTGATGAATAGCACCTGTTTATGAGCAGGTGCACTTTCGTGAGATTTAATCATTAGCATAATCAACTCTCCTAAAATTGCAGATAAGGCTACCTGTTCCACTTCATTTGTGGGAAAGCTTCATTCACAGAAATGTCATACAAGGGCAAAAAGAAGAATTTCACACTGTGAAGCTTCAAGTCATGCTGTCAGAAATTAGCAAACAAAAACATAACAATTTTAACAGAGTTAGTAGTCAAATTAGAGGAGCCAAAACAATTAGAGAATAATAATTGTACGTCTGTCAGTGATGTGTATTCAGAGCAGCACTGTGCTGTGACAGAAAGAAAGAGGGAATGGTTCAGGCCACATGAAGTTAGATGCTAAAAAAAGTCTTTCTAACAGAAAACAGAAAGCGGACTAATAAGAGAGCCGGTCAAGGGAATGCCAGTTGCTGAAATATTAGACTAGAGAATATTACAGCCTACAATAGGTGATGTTACACTGTCAGGTGCAACAATGGGAGGATGATACTGGACAGCAACCTGTATTAAGACCCTGATTCGGGTGTCTGAGTGAGGGAATACAACTACTGAAATACATAAGCTGCTGTGATGAAATATGCCACTAAAATACTAAAATCTAAGAACATCTCAGTAATTTGGCAAGCCATGATGATGGTGAACAGAATATTTATTTTACACTAAGTTCGTTATAGACAGTCTTTTAATTGAATTAATTTTTAGTATCATATTTAAAAAAATATATATATATCATTTAAAAAAGAAACGCAGGCTATCTGTTTGTGACTTCTATGATAGGTTTGGACAAACATTTTGAAGGTATTTCCTTCCTCATAAAACATTTGAAAAAACCTGGAATTTTTTACAGGCTTGCTAGCTTGAAGTCTTTTTCATCCCATCCTGGCATGTTGCTAAATTTCTTGGAATATTATCCTCGTCAAGTATAAATCTGACAAGCGTGAAACTGGCAAAAAGGCACAGCCTGTGTGGCCATCCGTGTACATGACATACAAACAAAACAGGGACCTACTCATCAAATACTGCTCCATACTGCTACTAGTCAAGAACTCTTCAGGATACCCTTATTTGTGAAAAAAGAGACACAATCCAATTAGAACCTGAGGAGAGTCATGTCTTAAATAGACCCAGGGATAATTAGAAAGTAGCAATTCAATTCATGTGTCCTGCATTTTAAAGTTGACACTGACCTTCTTACCTCAAAAAACATTTTTTTCTCCTGTGATGATTATAACGCACCAAGTGATCAGAGATGATAGAGAGTCTACCTGGAGCCACTTTGCTCTTAGACATATTGACATACAGAGCAGAGATCCTCAGCAATAAAACAGGACTATAACCATACAAAATAAACTGAATATTACAAGGCCTGGCCTGGGGTCTTGGTTACGTAGCCCAATCTGTGACCGTAGCACTGTACATTACTTTGTGAGTCAGTCAATTATCAATCCCCACACAAAGGAAAAAAATAAGAAGTTATTTGTTTTACCTTTTTTTCTAGCAGTGGGCAACATCTTCAAAAGCTATTTTTGTGATCCTACCGTCTGTCTGCTGTCAAAGGTAGATGAAGGTTCCCTATGGTCTGAATAGGGAAAGCAATATTAATTAATTATGATATGACATATGGGAACAAATCTTTAACACAGATTCTTAAAACTGAACTGACTATACTGAATGATCATTGTCACTGAACAAATCTGGTCCTTTTAGCAGTGGAGCTCCTCACTGGTGACTGAGAGCAATTTTCAGCTCAGCCATAATGCAAAATATGTTACTTAGCACTTAAAGCTTGTTAAAAGACAATGAAAGCCACAAGAACTCATATTTTGATTACTGATTACGGCTGCTGAACTACTACCCTTATGTACAGTGCGTGTATAGGCCTAGTTTTGTACATCACTGAACATTGCAGCACTATGTACATATGTACACATAAAGTGCCTTTGAACAGGGATGTAATTACTTGGCTTAGGAAGAAACTTTAACAAATAATATACTGCAGCCAGTGACTACAAATCTTTCAGCCAAACTCAATGAAATCAACACAGTGATTTGTAATTTACTTGTCTAGTGCTGAGGTCACAAATGGGCATGCCAGTTTCTAGGACCCATAGTAACCCGTGAAGACCTCTACTCAGAGGTGAAGGCCCTGAATACTGGAGGTTGCATAACCTTGTTTTTATCGTGTTTAAAGTGAATTAATGGGTCATACAGTATGTGCTGTGCCATTCACTGACTTTCTATAATGAAATCGAACTTGGCACACTCAAGGGTTAGTCAGCTGAATGTTTTCGTGGAGGAGTGACAGACTTCAGCTCAACTAAAGCTCAGAGAATAGCTCTCTGCAGGAAAAAATGTCATGAGAACTGCTATCAACTCCAATGCAGTGGGACAGCAGAAGCAGGTAGGAGGAGTAAAGATGGTGTAATCCTGAGTGCAGGAATGTGGAAACCAGAGGAAATGCTGGATCACATAAGCTAATGCAAGCTTGAACACTAAAGTCTGAAGACTGAGAATTGTGTGCTCATGTTTTTACTTATGGCCATGGCTTCAACTTCATCATAAAAATTCAAGAGAATATATCCTCTCATTTTTTTTAATCTACTTACTTTTACAGCTCAAATGCATAGCACTTCAAAACAACCTAGGCTCCAGAGCAGAAATGTTGACCAAATCCACTTATCCAATCACTTGGCTCCCTGTTTGTGTACATCTTCAGCTGAGCACCTCTCCACCTGTTTGCTCACTCTTCTAAGCCTGCCACCATGTCCGTCCCCCTCCCAGTTCAAATCAATACCACTCTCACTGTCTTCTCCTGGAATATAAACTCTGGTGGGAGTGCTTCGGCACAACCATGAAACACACTGTGCTGTGTCAGCATTACATTTCACAATACTTAATTTCAGCAGTGGGAAGAATATCCAAAATATAGCACTAAAGTTGAAGTACCTTTACTTTTCTATAATTTTGTGTTCAGTAGAAGTTAAGTTAATTTAAAAATTATTGATGTAAATAATTTTCTGTTCTTCAGATGCTTTTTTGGCATGTTCTCTTTTACACTCAACAGTGTGATTTGAAAGCCCACTTAGAGATTCATATATTCCTACAAGTTGATTTGCCGCATTTGTGTCAATCATTCACGATGATTTACTGTGTTGCCAATAGTCACTCTGCTGAAAAGTGATTTCAAGTACAGTATGCTGAGAAAAACATATACAGCATCACTTTGGCCGATCGTAACCACCTTGGCTGAGTGCATGTGTACACACACACACACAACCACAACACCACCAGTGATTTCATTTGAATTTTTATAAGAATAGTCTTGGTACATAATTTTGTCTTATGAAGTGCAGCTCATTTGAGTTGTATTGGTGTCTGTTGATAGAAAACTTCCTGTTTCTTTTTTTTTGCTTGTGTTATATGTAGCAATGCAACAAGTCCAATAAAGCACAAACCTAAAACAGAACATTATGTTGTACTGAAAGCTCAGTCAGGCATGGGCTGACACTTTGACTTGTAGTATGCAGTGTATTTCAGGCACAAATGTCAGCACAAATGCGGAGTTCAACACAAAAGCACCCTGCAATAAACTGTATGGTCACTATGCTGGTGCCAATAAAAAACTCCAACTACTTTGCAGTACATTTGAAAAGTATTCAGACCCCTTCACTTTTTTCACATTTTGTTATGTTGCAGCCTTATGCAAAAATTGTTTAAATAAATGTTTTTCCCTTATCAACCTACAGTCCTGGTTGAAATTATTTGCACCCCTTAATTTAAATACAGAATTTAGATTTTTTTCAGAAATAAATGCAAATCAACCAATTTTGTATAATCAAAATATTTTAATAAAATGTCCAAAGTTACTGAACAAAAGAAAATAAAAACAAAAAATAAAAACAAAACTTGCATAATACTGAACTATTACAAACACAAAATATACCCCAGACACAATTATTGGCATCTTTCACTAATATTTGGTTGCAGAACCTTCAGCAACCTCTCTCCAAAGGTTTCCAATGGGATTTAGGGCAGGAATCATTGCTGGCCAGTTTAAAACATTCCATCTTTTCCTTTTCTACCATTCTTTTGTGCAGCTGGTTGTGGGCTTTATGGCATTGTCCTGCTCGCCTCAAACCTAGTTTTCTGACACTGGACAACACATTTCGCTCTAAATTCCTTGGTTATTTTCTGATTTCATCATTCCTTTGATACATTCAGTGCCTCAAGTACCAGAGGAGACAAAACAGCATGATAGAACCTCCACCATGTTTTACTGTAGGTAGAGTCTTTTCCTAATGGGCTTAATTTCGTCACCTATAAACACAGTGATGTGCTGCATTCCCAAGGAGCTCTACTTTGGTTTCATCTGTCCATACAACATTATTCCAGAAAGACTGCATCTTATCCATGGGTTTTGCAAACATTAGTCTTGCCTTTTTGTGCCTTTCTTTCAATAGTGGTATCCTCCTTGGCCTTTGCCCATGGCGTGTTGGAGAAAAAGATGCCCAGATCAGGGCCAGAATGTATTTCTGGACCTCTCTTCCAGCACTTAACTTCTGTGAAGGTGACGAGTTACTGGAGTCTCAAAAAGTTCAAAAAAGCTCACTGGAGATGATCAGAGTTCAATGCAATAGAGTTTATTCTTTCACAAGAGATAAACCTGAGTTAGCTCCGGAAACCAATTGAAGAGAGCAGAGCTAGGCATCATCTTTAATACCCCAAATCCTCTCCTCCTTGCTGGTGGGTTCTCCACCTACTTTTCTAAAAAATGAATTTCACCTCTTCAGGAAATAATGGTGTCATACTATTCATATTTGGTCACATCCTCCATATCTACCTGGAAACAATGGTGGCATTCCCTTTGGAAAACCATTATTTCCAAGGTGTCTCAGGCCATATTTTTAAAAAACTTTAATATTTCCAAACTGCGTATTATAGCAATCATTTTCTTAACTCAGATTAATCACAATACTTCTATTACTCACTGCAAGCCCAATGATTGAGTCTGGTTATCATCAAAATCAATGTCAAAAGTTAAAATCAATGTTCAATACATTCTGGTTTATACTGTAAGACACAGAGTATATTCTTAATATACCTTGGCACACAGTGTATATTTCTTGGGATTTTACTACTACAGGAGCCCTACTTGGTTTACTGTGCTGCATCTGTTACGGGCTGAAACCACTACTCCACATTGCTCTAGGTCAGCCTGAAGCTCTTTAGATATCTTGCATGGTGTTTTTTCCACAATCTGCGTTAACCTCCGCAGACTTATATCATTGAGTTTCTTCTTAGCATCATCATCACCTTAACGGTTTTATGACCGTGAAACTTACTAATATTACAAACTGTTGAAACAAGGATTTCAAGATCTTTGGCAATTGCTTTGTAGCCTTTGGAATTGTTTGATAATAGCATTTCTGATGCTCTAAGACAGCTTTCTTGTCTGCGTAATGTTGAAAAAGAAACTAGAAACAAGCAGCCCATTTTTATGCAGAAAGACCATCATTCATTGGTTAATTCAGGTCGTATGAGCCCAGGTGAGTTTTATTTAGTTTTATTTTGTTTGAGGAACTAAATTCATTAAAACGGTGCCAATAAGTGTGTCAAGCATAAAATTTAAGTCTGTATTTTTTGTTTCAATATATGAAAGCATTTTTTTGTTGTTTGTTGTTTGTTGTTCGGTAACTTTAGACCTTTTATTAAATGTTCTGATAATTCAAAATTGGTTAATTAGCATTTCTTTTTGAAGATATCCTAAATTCTGTACTTAAAATTCAGGGGTTTCAATAATTCTACCACGACTGTGCACTCAATACCCCATAATGACACAGCAAAAAGAGAATTTTAGAAATTTTTGCAAATTAATTAAATAGGAAAAACTGAAATATCACATTGACATAAGTACTCAGACCCTTTACTCAAACCTTAGTTGAAGCCCCTTTGTCAGTGATTACAGCCTCGAGTCTTCTTGGATATGACACAACAAGCTTTGCCCACCTGGATTTGGGGATTTTTTTCTCTGCAGATCCTCTCAAGCCTGGTCAGATTGGATGGGGACCATCGGTGGACAGCCATTTTCAGGTCTCTCCAGAGATGTTCAATTGGGTTCAAGTCAAGGCTCTGGCTCTCTACTGTGTCCTTATGGTCATTGTCCTATGCGAAGGTTAACCTTCAGCCTTGTCTGAGGTCCTGAGCACTCTGGACGCAAGTTCTCATTAAGCATATTTTTGCTACTTTGCTCTGTTCAGCTTTCCCTCAACCCTGACCAGTCTCCCTGTCCCTGCCGCTGAAAAACACCCCGACAGCATCACGCTGTCACCACCATACTTCATCATCGGGATAGTAATGAGCAGATGATGAGCGTTGCCTGGTTTCCTCCAAACATGACCAAAGGGCGAAACAGTTGAATCTTGGTTTCATCAGACCAGAGAGTCTTGTTTCTCACAATCTGAGAGTCCTGTAGCTGCTCTTTTGCAAAACACTGCTTTCCAGAGCTTTTTGAGCTTTAGTGCTGGTAGGCAGATTTTTTAGCTTTGGACAGAACCAGCATTACTGTCTCCCCCTGCTTCCATTCTCTATGTTAAGCTAATCAGCTGGCTCCAGCTATACATTTACTTTCACTTACAGACGCAAGAGTGGTATCAATCATCTTATATAACTCTCTGCAAGAAAGCAAGTAAGTCTAAAATTTACTCTCTTTTCTGTTTGCCTTCACCGAAAGGTTTCGTCAGATGTCAGCATTAAGTCGTGGAAACACAAAATAGCAGCTATTGGTAAATTTAGAGTCCAACTTTATAGTCCTTTCATATACCCATAGGTGGTGTTACAAACACACACACACACATACACACACACACACACACACACACACACACACACACACACACACACACACACACACACACACACACACACAAACAAACTGAAGGGAGAAGTCAGACAAAAGATCTGAACACTGTACTGATAGCTCACCGTAAACTGAATTTAACAGAGCAATGAGTCGATCAAAAAGATATCTTCAAATAGCAAAGCAAAGCATTTCTTAATGGAAAATTCAGGGGATGAAGAAAAACATTACAATTCATTCTATGGGGAGCATGAATGTGTATTTTATTTCTCTTGTACAGTAAGGATGTCAATAAATAATTAAAAAAAATGTTCATGAAACCATTTATATGACCACACCAATTTCACGCTATTTCAGTTTTATTTCTACTGTATTTCAAATCATAAATGGTTGCATCATACCAATAAAGGTGACACAACAGCATTTGCACCATAATGCATTTCATAAATTAAAATGAAAAGCTAATTTTGCTGAAAAAAAACTTGGAAAGGGGCAATGAAGCTCAGGATTGATGTAATCTGACATCTCCCATTTAAACAGCAGAATACCAACTCATAACCTTAGGCTTGCTCTGGTTGTTCCGCCAACACAAAAATAGAGTCCTTTGTCTTTAACATGAGAATCTTGAAGTACAAAATTTTAAGGTAAAAACAGACCAGTAATTTCCTGTTAGCTGCAAAAGGCCATTCTCCCTTCTGTAGCATAATCTTGCAATGTGTGTCCAGTCTCAAAAAACATTTGCTAGCATGATGGAGCTATACCTTTCAATTAACAAGCCAAATTCACAAGTGTGCTCTTAAATCACACAAATTTCCAACTGACCTCTAAACCCTGTTACTTAACCGTGATCCATAAGATGTCTGTAGGGGGAGCAATTTGAATTTGGAGTCTGTGAATTTAGCTGAAGCTCTTATTCAATTTGACCTAGAATTAATGCAGATGCAAATTAAAGTTGAAATACACCAACCTGCAAGACTACATGTCACATAATCTGCAGTCACCTAAGAAGAAATCAGTGCAATGGTTTGTTCTTGTCATCTTTATATTAGCCTAGTAATAGCTGAATATTCACAGGGTGTCCTCCCTGAAAGCTTGATGAAATTGTTCTCCAAGCAGAGTGCAAAAAAAATGACAAGCTCTTTGACATAAGCCTCAAAAATGAAGTTTATATAATTAGGCTTGGCAGTGCCCCAGCCATCAAAGCGAAGGATGGTGCTGACTAATTGAGCAGACAGATTAGCGGTAGTCTGACATGGCCAAAGAGTCCTAAAGGAGGAATGATGTTCACTGGTTTGAGGACAGCATCCTGGCACAGACATTAACTGAAAAATCCATCCTCTCAAATTATGGCATATGATATACCATCAAATTGTAATGTGTTATTTTTCAGTAAAATCTTTGTATGTACTTCTTTGTAAAATAACTTTTCTTGTACATATCATTGTAAATTCCTCACTGATATATTTCTTGTATATTGACTGCATAATTTGACACTGAGGTTATTGCTGATTTGAAGATAAGTATCTCTTTATGAACATCAATCTGAAATCTTGGGGATATTAAGAAGCACTTGACACCAA
Organism: Xiphias gladius; assembly: GCF_016859285.1. Taxonomy (NCBI): domain Eukaryota; kingdom Metazoa; phylum Chordata; class Actinopteri; order Istiophoriformes; family Xiphiidae; genus Xiphias; species Xiphias gladius. The sequence goes on along the minus strand of NC_053403.1, from coordinate 23,233,185 downwards.
CTCCTGACCCTTACAGATGATTTGTTGGATCACTAAAAAAGCACGTTATGAATTTTCACTGTATTGCCCTTTGACTAGCAATTTCATTGGAATAAGATAAAATTAACAATAATATCAAATAAAATGGTCTTAAATATGTAGAGGTGCTATTCAGTGACATGAGCAAAACCTTTATAGTCACACTAGTGGCGTGGTGGTAGGGATGCCAATGTCAGTCTGTCAGTCCAAACTCAAATATATAATAATAATAATTTAGTACAGACGTTAATATTTTCTGGGAGGATGAATCCTACTGACTTTGGTGAGTCCCTGATTGCCATGAAATTTTTTATATTTTTTCAACAACTAATAGATGGGTGCCCGAAACTGGGTACAGACATTTATTTTCACCTTGGGATAATTTTGTAATTGTAAGTTCTTTGGTGATCCTCTGGCATCATCATGTCAAAATTTCAATTTGTCAAATACTTGAATTATGACCAAATACCTGAAAATTAATGATATTACCATTAACCTGGATACTTGTGCACTGGAGATAGATGCCATGAGATACTTTCTGGTGTGCACCAGAAACTAAAGAGAGAGAGAAAAAAAAAAGAGTTTGCCCATGTCACTTTCGGGATCCAGACAAATGCAAGGTGTAATGCCGATAGTAATCTCTGTAACAGAGTTGTTACATGTAAGTGTAGGTTAGATTCTTCTAAGAATGGCAAGATCAATTGGTTGGAGTGTATAGTCATCAAACGCTAAGGCCGAAGTTTAGATTTTCTGAAGATACATGTAAACGTCTCTATGAAATACATAGTCAATGGGTTTCTTGGTAAGTGTAGGTCACAGAGGCTTAAAGAGGTACCGACGTTCATACCTAGCAAATTTTAACAACTTGTCATGCAGATCTGAATGTCAAGCAATCTCATTGGTTAACTCCTACTCTCCTTCAAAATCCATACAAATATAAAAGAAAGAGCCACTTAAACATCTCTCTACAAACAGAAGCATGGTTGCTTCTGTGCCGTCTGGACAAGCATTCTCTAGCCTTATGAGGGCAAAATATCTACTACCGACCAGATAACACTGAAATTTGATATGGACATAAATTGCCCCAAGAAGATGAAATCAAATGTGCTAATGTCTGTCCTATACTATACTACCATCATCAGGTCAAATTTTTCCCTTGACCAAAACCAATGGTTGGATATTCATGGCCCACAGACGATGAAACCTAACCAACCCATGAGCTTTTATCGATCAAGCAAAAAAAAAAAAAAGCTCACTTACGAACAAGAAATATCATTAGTTAATGGGAATATTAAGCAGATTCATGCACCCAAGAGAGCTCTATTAACTTTCCTCAGGGGCCACTCACAGGCCAAAATTTCTCAAGTCAATTTGCCATTAAGATTTTTTGGTCATTTTCATGCTCCAAAGTGGATAATTATCACATTGCCTTTCTTCTAGTGCCACCCTCAGAATAAACTTTATTTTTACCTCCTCAGGATAAACTCATTTCTAGCTCTACTATCAGGAAGAAAAGGAAAACGATTAGTATATTGTTGGTTTTATCAAACTGTATGGTATTGTAAGGTGTAGTAAACATTGTAGAAGTAAACATTTAAGCCTCCACGGGCTGCTAGCGGGGCTGTAACCATTTAGTCTTGTTCCTTCAAAGTTCTGATCTTTCAAACTTCAAAGTAGTAGTCTAGTCCTTTTTCTATTGAATAATGTAACACGCATAAATTTACACACACAAACACACACACACACACACACACACACACACACACACACACACACACACACACACACACACACACACACACACACACACACACACACTTGTTCCTTTACCCTAATTCTAATCTTAACCTTAAACCAAGTCTTACCCTCAGAAAGCCCCAACAGGATACAAGTCCCCAACAGGACATAAGAACATACATGCAAATACATAGGAAAATGTAAAGTCTACAGTATATTCTTTAGGGATACATTGATTCCTGTACTTTCTCTGTATAGGCACAATTTCCTTCAGCATTGCCGATTTTGAAGACAGTTACTTTACATATCACAAGAACAGATTTGGTTCTTTGAACATATTCCTTGTTTTCAATAAATTTTTCCAATGAAAAACTATGTACAGGAAACAATCCAATGTTTTCCCCTAGAACTAGGAAAATATTTTATTCAGTGAGTTCACATACCTGCACAGGGCACATTAATTGCCTAAAACAATTTAAAAAGGGCAATTTCTGAACTGAGTACTGCATGAATAACACAGGATATGCTAATATGATGCTAGGAAATGAGGGCATATCTTGTTTTATCCACACTGTTGAAGTCCCTCCTAGTGCTGCTGGCTGTTTGTGCTTTGCCTTTGAAACTCTTAATGAAGATCTTCTACTGACAGGAGGACTGAAAGAGTAACATCTGGTGCACTGCAAACATGAACAAATTCACAGATGTGTTAAAGGAAAACATTATGCAGCTTGTGTCTCTAGGTTAGGGCCCCGTTACAAAATTCGCCATGTCTCCCACTCACTGTCTCCTGTTCCCCTTCATTAATCTAATGGATAGCAAGCAGCTACAATCAATGATATGGCCGTTAGGGATGAACAGAACAGGCATACTCTGATACTTTAACACTGAGACCTGATTGACAGTGGCACAGGCATCAATATCATGGCTAATAATGATGATAAGAGCTTAATGAAGCTGTCCTGAGCAGGTACAGCACTTAATGGAGTGCACAAGGGAGTCTTTTCACACAGAATTACTAGTATTGAACAACAAGGGGATTTATGATCTTTGTTCCTGGATAAATGATTTGTCATGTAGGCCCATATTGTACACGCTGGTAAGTCTCAAAATCATATCGGTCACGCTGTGGGCATTTTCCATTTTTACCATCTATTATTAACTGTTTCTTTGAATTGCTTTTTGAGTCCTGATTCACAGGCAGACAGTGTGAAAATAAATATCTGTGGTGAGCTAAAAGATCTTAAGCATTCTCTGTTCCTTTGCTTTTACTCATGCAAATGTTGCCATAATGGTTTGAGTTCAATACACTGAGGTAGTGAAAGGTAGATCACCCCTTCTTGGGTGACACATCACATTTTGAATCATTTATAGATGAGCTGCTTCTCTCATCACAGAGAATATACTAATTCAGTGTGCCAGAAGCTTTAGGGAAGATTGTTGGAATATCTTAACGCTTGCGATCAAAGTGGATATTTACAAGGATGACTCCCAAAGATGTATTCAAATTTTTGAGCCAAAGATGCTCAGTATATATAGTATGATAAATATATATGTAGCCTGGTGGTAAACGTATTGTTACAATGAAGCCAGGAACTCAGGAGAAAGGACCCATACGCAGACACATGAGACTGGCTGATGAAGTCAAGGTGTTTTAATATACAAAATCCAGTTCACAGGTATAAGGATGGATGAACAGGCAGGCAGTATTGTTTTAGAGAGGTGTTGATTCCATTGTATGATAATTTTGGAGGATGTAGTTTGTGCTGCTGTTGAAATGTATTGCATCACACAGAGAGGTGTTTCTGCTTAGCCTACCCTCACTGATATGAATGGGTTGACCAAATAATAGAAACACCTGTCCATCTGACACAATAGAGTTCAACTGCAGTGCAAATTGCAGCCTTCAAAATGACCATTAAGTTCAATTAGCACCTTTTTAGAACAGTTTCAACAAAAAACTGAACATTATAACCTTCGTGAAGGGATGGTTTAGTATGGGACTGTTGTATTAGACTACATTAATTTTAGCTAGGTGTACCTAATAAAGTCCGATCTATCTAGATAGATATACTTTAATATGCTACTCTTAAATGTACAAAGTACAAACAAATGCTGCTATGAATGACTGATTGGAAATTGTAAATTATAACCAATTATAAACAATAAAAAACTTGTACTGAAGGTACATCAGTGAATCATTGTTACAAATGTAACAGGCATAGAAATATTAAGTACAAATGGGAAATAATGCAACATTATTAATGAGTATATAAGAATTAACACGCACTAAAAAGTACAATGTAAGAATAAGCAGAGAAGACATTCTACTGCCATTTTTGTTGTGGAAACTCTGAGGGTAGAGAGTAGGGTGGAAGTGAAACCTGATGCCGGCGATTTTTTAGGAATTGTTATGCTAATTGTTGTTATGCATAACAGTTCACTTATTATAGCTTTTTGATCTGCCAGAATCAAAGGAATATTTGTTCACTGAACTCAGTGAAAGGCTTATTAGAGTAGACCCTTCAACATACAGTGGCTTCCAAAAGAGACACTATATGTTCTCCTGATGCTGCTACCACCTTTCTTCACCTAAGGGATGGCATTAGTTATGTGATGAGCAATGCCTGGTGTTAATCAGACATTGAGTTCTACAAAAAGGGGTAAAATTTTTGTTTCATCAGACCAGAGAATCTTTTCCCTCAGGCTTTCATTATTATAAATGCTGTTTCGGCAAACTCCAAGCAGTCTGTTATATGCCTTTTACTGAAAGTAGTAGTAGTAAAATAAAGGTCTGATTGATGGCATGTTGCTGAGACGGTTGTCCTTCTGGCAGGTTGTCCCATCTCAGTATAAGACTTGTGAAATTAGAGTGACCGTTGGCTTCTTGGTGACCACCCTGACTAAGGCCCTTCTTGCCCAGTTACAGCCAACTCCCAGAAGACTCCTGGTGGTTCCAGACTTCTTCAATTTCACAATTATTGAGGTCACTGTGCTCCTGGAAAAACTCAAAGCTTTAGAAATTGTTTTATACTCTTGCCCTGATCAATGCCTCATCACAATCTTATGGTGGAGGTCTACAGAGAGTTCCTTGGACTTCATGGCTAGGTTTTTGTGTCCTGACATGCAGTTTGCATTATGAGACCTCATACACACAGGTGTGTGACTTTCTAGACTATGTGCAATCAATTCAATATTCAGCTCTGAGCCGGAGTGAGGACGATAAACAGCCGTGGTTATTCCTGAATGGTACAACTGTGATGATTTTAGTGGCTGTCATACTGAGGACACAAGTGAGGGAGAGGTCTGAGCCACTGAGTTGCCCAGCTAATCCAAAAATCTGTGCAGTTCAGACACAATATTACGGCTTAATTATGAAGTTTGATTGAGCAAAATTTTGAAACGCTTTGTCTTTATTTTTTTGGTAAATTTTTTTTTTTTTTTTGCTGGCTTTTCAGTGGGACAGGAGGTGGAAAGACAGGAGCTAGCTCTTATCCTGTACTCTTCTGCAGTCTGAGCTACCAGAGAGGCTTAATAATATCCCAGAGGCACAGATGAAACACTTTCTCCACAGTGGTTGTTTACTGAGGGGTGTGTTTGAAGTTGAGCTCAAGATGTCTTCATTTCTGTACCAGAGGAATGTTCCAAGGGGAAAAATTGTAATTCAGACAGGAAGCAAGGGGAGAAAAAAACGTGAAAGGGGGTGGGGTGCATGTGTGTGTGTGTGTGTGTGTGTGTGTGTGTGTGTGTGTGTGTGTGTGTGTGTGTGTGTGTGTGTGTGTGTGTGTGTGTGTCTGTGTGTGAGTGAGTGTTTTTGTGGTGCTTTCTGCTCCTGTACTACATATAATTCAAGACAGGATATTGCAAGTAGACTCATCTGCCACCTTCATATTTTCATGGTGTTATATCTTAAAAAATAAAGATATCATTTCAGTTTTCTAGTTTGAAAAGAAAATAAACAAAAAGTGACACGTGTCTACTAGATCATCTGAAAATAAACACCAAATGGAAAGTCGCAGCAGACAATGATTTCCTTAAGGTTTTTATAGAATGTAACACATCAGAATTGATCAATGCACTAAATAAAAAGCTTTGCCTGAATAAAATGCAGTCTAAAGTTAGTCAATAAAATGTACAGCAAATTTAAATGTTCCTGATATTTAAAATATGAGAAATCTAATAAATTTAAAATTTTAGAAGGAAAGAGGCATTAGGGTGGACTGTTTTGAACTGCGCCGAACTGAATTCATAGTCAGGAGGTGCGCTCCAGTAGCTGGTCTTTGAAAATCATTGATCTGACACCAAATGCACGCACTATAATTACTCATAGACTAACAAAACAAAATGATGTTATATTAAAACAAAATTCAAAACATGCACATCACTCATTGTATCACTGGAGATGTTAATGGTTATCTATCAGTTTTTCCAAGACTGACTAGACTGACTGACTGCCTTCATACTAATCCTATACAATATGTACTACAGTATATACTAATCAAAATTAATAATAATAATCTTGATTTGACGAGCACAGTGCTTTACATAGGGCAGCAAATTTAAAAACAAAATCAAATTACAACATGCAAAATTAAATCAAAATAAGATTAAAAGATAAAACCAATTCCAGCAGTGTAGGATAAAATATTATATGGGATGAAAACCGAAATAAAAAGACAAATAAAATAAAGTAAAAACATCATCATGATATACTGTTTTAGCAGTTAATAGACAAAAATGTCAACATAGTTTACCATTTTATACTAATAGGAAATGATACAATTCGTGTGACATCAGATGTCAAAAAAACTACAACTCTGGAATGTCACTGCCAACATGCTGCTCTCCTCCACTTCCTTTGTGCATTGCATTGTAGAAGAACAGTGTGCATTAACAGCATACTTATACCGTATTTAATCTGCAATCTGTCTCTTTTGAGTATACTTCATTTTGTTCGATTTATTCAATTCAATTTTATTTATTATAGCGCTAAATCATAACAGAGGGTATCTCAGGGCACTTTTCATATAGAGCAGGTCTAGACTGCACTCTTTATTTTGTCATTTTTTCCAGTGTGTACACTCTACATGTAAAAAAAAAACTGCTTAGCATCAGTATGTAAAATTGATTTTGGACACAGGTTTCGGCTTTATAAATGTTTTATGAGTAAGAAAATGCATTTATTTGTAAGAGCTTTGCAATTTCATGAGTAACACCGGATGCACACATAACTTTGTCCACAAGAAAATCCATGGGGCACCTTTAAACCAATCAGAAAAGCTCAAAGAGGGGCATGAGGGCACAACCTCAAGGATATCAATTAGTTACGTGGACAGTCTAATGTTGTTCCAACCTAGCAAAATTACTAGTGTTGATGGCTCATACACATCTTTTACTATGATATACTTGCAGGTAAAGAGCAGTTCTGATTACCCGACTGAAACAATGCACCCTGCATATAAGGTAAACAGAAGAATGGCCTTTAAAGAAAAGCAGAAAAAGAAGATAAAAAAGTTAGGGTAATGTCAATGACCTATACTTATTTCACTGTTAGTGTACTTAATTCACCAGTGGCTTGGCTATAACTTACTTTCTATATGTGACTATCATATATCAAGGTCAGTTTACTCATCAGGGTTAGTCCTATTTAGTTGTATAATGTTCTTTGTGGCTATGGAGTTGAAAGATTAGTGCGTTTCTAATGAAAGGTTCTATTAAGTTGAATCACAGCAAATGTGGGATATGTGTTTTTGCAGCTTGACCCATACTAGGTACTATAAAAGTTAGGATATCTTGGTCTCCACTGCTCAAATTTTGAATTTTAAATCTGTCTCTTCAATTCCCCCAACTTTGTAGAAGTGAAATACTAAATCATTTTTAAACTTTTAAGCCAATAGGGTTCTTAAGTGAAGCTCATTCCCTTCTAGTGCCCAAACACAGGAGCATCATGACCAACTCATAACTGCCGAACATTTCTGAGTTCTCGTAATTAATTTATATGATATTAAGTCATAACAAGATACAGAAGGCATAATATGTTCAAATTTTTCTGTATAGGACATATCTAATGTGCATCTGTACTTTCATATTTCATTGTTGACCTTCATAATGTCACAATCAAAGAAAATCGCAACTCATAATCCAAGCAATATTGTGAAGATGCACACTGATGTTAAAAGAACAAACAAACAGTGCCCCCTCAGTCCTGATCTGACAAAAGAAATTAAACAATCTATGGCATTTAGTCAGTCCTGACGCCTGTTTTCAATTAGTCCACCAGCCTTACTTTGGTTTTCCCATTCACCTGTGTTTCCAGGTTCATTACTGAGATTCGTGTTAGTCCAGATGCAGCTATTGCAAAGCACAGCAATTATGTGTCTTTTAGTGACTAAGCATATGAAGTAAAGATAGGCTTATGCGATGTAATAAACTGCTGACCCCCCACACATGCATACCTCAGTGAAGCCACCTGGCAAGCCCACTGCAAACAGCATGGGACTCTGTTTTTATCTCATTGGTGTTGCTGGACTCAGCGCTGGCCTACAGGTCGACCGGCCCACTGGGAAAACTCCCACTACTCCAGATGGCCAGTTTGCCACCAGGCCTGACTAATTACATTATCCACTGTGTGTAGATAGTTAAAAAAGGACATTGATCTGGCATAGTAATTTGCTAGATCAAAATGAGATGATAAGCATGGCAACACAGGAAGGATTACACTACTAAAATGAGCAGTGAAGAATTTTTTTTTAATCAAATCCTGGTCCAGATATTTTCTCACTTTCCTCTAATGGTATCGGGCCATGAAGATAATTTTGCTTTTATAGGACCAAGTTTTGAGATATGTCTCTAAGATTTTAGCTTCCAAGTACAGGAAGTGGTGGAGGTGAATGGAAATCTGTTTGTTGTCATAGCATTGAAAAGTGACTCTTGAAAATATTCCAATTAATCTGGATTATTCTGTAAAACACACCATTTCATCAACAGTTTTCATAGGTAGTATTTGCAGAAGTGGGAGCCACAAGTCATTGTTTTGCAAAGCTAGTCCCAGACCAAACCCAACAATGTCCTGCATCAAGTTCCAAGTCCCCCAACAAACCCTAAATTAAATCCAAGACAAGTTCAAAAAGTCCCAAGTGAAGTCTAAGTCATGTCCAACAAGTACCAAATCAAAGCCAATGAGACCCAAGTCATGTCTGAGTCAGGCCCAATAAGTCCGAAGTAAATTCCAAGTTAAGACCAACATGTCCTGAAGTCATGTCCCAGTCATGTCCAATAAGTTCCAAGTCAAGTCCAAGTCCAGCCAGTAAAATCCTAAATCAAATCCAAAAAGTCCCACATCAAACCCGAGCCCAAAAAGTCAAAGTCAATTACATTTTAACAGTAAAATTATGATAAATATACAGAAATGAATTATGCTTTTTAAAAATTGTATTTAGTAGTTTAAAATAAATGTCAAAACATTTAAAAGTAAGGTGATCAGGTGAGCCTTAGTGTGTTATTCCTATGACAAAGTTAAAATCATTTATAAATTCTGAGCTGAATGTTTTACATGTTGCTTTTAGTTGACCACACTAATGTATGTCTACTGATATGCTCTGCCAAACACACCTTTACCTTCAGCTGGTACTGTGTAAATGGCTACTACAGACATTATATCCGGTGTCAGGATAATGAAGAGTTGCAAGTTCCAAGTCATGTGAACTGAGACCATACCTCTGAGAATTTCAGTAGATGATTTCACTAAAATACTCTATCCACATCAAGTGGGCCACATTTCTGGAAAGATATGCTGCTGCCAAAAGATAATTTTTCACTGATATGAGCAAAACAAATGAAAATCTACTTACACTGCAAAATGCTCTATCAAATTTAAGTTACAACATTTTAGGTATGAACTCTCTTTTGCTTGATACAATCAGATGTGGTTGCCAGCACAGTAAGTAATTTTTACATGATTGTATTTCTTTTTAGAAGTCCAGATGTCGAGCTACCAGAATTCTAAAAACTAGATCAAATTACTTAAAATAAAAATAGTGCTATTCATGTTTCTAGATAACAGAACTTCACACAGGCAATAACTGTATAGAGCCTTGCCCAACCAGATTTTGAACCAACATGTTGAAAGACGTGTGCTAGACATTGAACCACCGTGCCAAATGACTACTGGTGCTGTGTCTTTGGCTACATCTATAGCAGTATCGATCAGTATGGCCACAACTTTGGTCCAGACTGAAATATCTCATCAACCATCAGATTGACATGAATTTTATGAAATTTTAGATATCCATGGTCCCCAGATGATGTCTCTGAATGACACTGGTAATTCCCCAGGCTTTTTCTGTAGTTCCACCATAAGGTTGACCTTTTAGGTATTGAGTGAACTCATGCTAAATATAGGATAGATTTACATTGAATTTGGTAGAGATATCCATGGTCCCGAGAGAATCTCAATGACTTTAGTAATTCCATGACATTTGCCCCTGGAGCTCGCCAAAGATCTAATGAAATATCTCAACAGCTACATGATGGATTGGGAAAAAAATTGGTACAGACACTCATGATCCCCAAAGGATGAATCTCTTGAATAACTTTGGCCATCTTCTGACGTTTCCTCGAGCACCATCACCACATCAAAATTTAAATTTGTCCAGTACTTGCAGAACTAAGGACATTCCCATCAACATTTATTGTACTTTGTGTTCAGTACTAATCAGCAAATGTTTGCATGTTGAGCATGCTAACATCCTGACATCAGCATCTAGCTGAAAGCACTACGCTAGCATGGCCATACACTCTTAGTTTTGTTTATTATCATTGGACACGGACATGACAGTTTTGACCACGTTGCTTCAAAAATAGTTTTTTTTAATTAAGTGTCTATATTATTTTATCTATGCTAGACACGTGTAATAATTACTGCAGATGAATGATACGGTTTTCTGGATGCATCAAAGAAGGATGTTAGGTCTAAGGATTTATTTTAATATGATAGGTTTGTATTGTGTTGTCCTGCAACAGATATGTCCCTTGTATCTAGGTAAACATAACCCCAAATAAGATATAATTACAAATTAATACAAGGCACTTGAATAAAGTCAGACAACCTTCTCACTGTTGACAATATGTTTCATTACACTTTTAGTGAGATTCATAAAAGTTTTCTTTCAAAAGCAAGCATCTGATTCGGTTTGCTTCACCAGCTCTGTGGACTGGTTATCAGGACTGCTCCAGCAACAGCCCCGTTTTTGCTCAAATAAGCACTAATTAAGATGGCCATCAAAGCGAAAAAGCACAGTGCACATGCTATCTCTGAGGTATTGAATTTGATCAGCATTGTGTTGGAGAGAAGGGTGTTTTGTCACTGCGTTGTGCATTGTTACCCATGTGGTGCTAACAAGCAGCAGGACTTCCGAGTGCAGAATTAGAGGCTGCAGTTTTTATATCGAGGGGGTGAGACAGAGGTCATTGCCACGAGTTGCCTCTGTCGTGCTTCTCAGAGCATGGGGTATCCTGGCAGCCTCTCCAACAGGACTGGGGGCCACTGATTAAAGACAACAAGAAAGGCTGGATACAGGAAGGGATGACAGAAGCAGTCAAACTGTCAGTGTGGTCATAAAATAACTACTGCAGAGGCAAAGGACACCACTCACTCACTCACTGACAGCTCTCTCCGTCTTTCTCCCCTCGAGGTGAGCTGAATGAGAGTGGTGGGCTCCTTTCACTGCTTTGTTGTTGGTACTAACACATTGAATATTCTCAGTTTGCATATATTTCAACTCATGACCAAAAAGCTCTTCCCTCATCACTTCACAATCCCGAAACAAAGCAAGTGCCTCCTTTCTCATTCGGAGCATCACTTCTGTCTCTATTTGCAGTCCGAAAGGTCAGTGACGGAGTGATAACACTGCTCAGCATACTGCTTGTTGGAAAGACTTTTATGTACGAGGGTGGAAAATAAAATTTAAATGATAAAATCAAACTTGAATAAATAATAATTAAACTGGTAAATTTGCTCTTAAATTTTAATTTCATTCCATATAATCATTGCTATTGTGATTATCATTCATCACTATTGTTCGTCAAAAATTAACACCCTTGATTTTTTTCACATAGTCTGCATTTCTCATTTTATTATCATCATTATTATTATTATTATTTGATATTGGGCTATTCAATTTGACTTGATTTGATGATCATAAATTGCCTAAACCTAACTAAAAGTTTACATTATTTGAGCATTCAGATTCCTTCTCAACCTTGGGAACACATGTCTGTGGTAAACATTCTAAACACATTGACTTTTCTACAGCTTCTGACGGTATCCCACAGCCTCTTTCAGCAAATGAAACTTGTTCCAGTGTAATCACATGACCTACTGTAAATTCGCGATCTTGGTCATGTGAGAACATGTTTTCATTAAATTTTTTACAAGATAATGTTATAAATATATACGTATTAGTATAGGTGACCAAAAAAACAAAAATCTCATAGCAGGGTCCCCTTTCTAGTGAATGGCTCTAGAAAGCGAGTGGGTGGACCTTCAATTGAGATTATTTTGTCATGTGTACTAATCCCAGGTTAAGAATTATCGTTCATGCTCATACATTCTATATTTGTTCCTTTACAGATGTAAGTTTATTTAGTTATTTACTTGTTTTGACAAGGAAATCCTTCTTTTGTTGTTTTTTCGAAGCTTTTAACCACATTTCATGGCCTTCCTTAGTGGATGCAGCTGTTCAGTTGTCATAGCGACATTTGTTTTTTAAATTAGTATTTTTATTCCATGTTCGTTTAAAACTGTCATTGTTTCAAGGATGTTTTAGTAGCATCATATAATATGAACTTATTATAAATAACTCGTACCAATTTTGCCCTGCTGCACTGTTGTTTCTGAACACTGCTTAAATTTAAAGACTGATTGCTGCCACAAGGTCTATCAATAAATTATTGGCCTATATTCAAATCAGCCGAGGTATAAAGAAGAGAAAAGTAGAGCAAAGTACAGCAACCATGTTTCCTAAAAATTCTGTTTCCATACAGCTAAACTGCAATAGCAAATATGTTTTGTAGGACACAGGACATTATGTTTTCTATAAACGTGATGAGGATATGTTATTAATTTAACTGTTCGGCAAGTTGCAAACACATTGATGCTGAACATATCATTGAAATGTTTAAAGACAAGGTATTTATTTTGCAACAAAATATCAGATCATGCAATATAATATCCACTTGTACTGACTACAGCATTATAGACTTTTTTATAGTTATGTTGGCACTCATAGCACTTGGTTAAGGTAACGGAAAGATTGTGGTCTGGGTTAATACAGAAAAAGTTCACAGTGACTTTAGATGCAATGTGTTTATGCTGTTTATCTTTCCCTAACCTTAACCAACCTTGCTTTTGTTGCCTTAACCTATCCACAGACAGGACTTACGGTGTGAACCCTACTCTCTAATGTGACAATCACGTGCTTTGTATGCCTGCCATCCACTTCCTAGTGTCCCCTGTGCTGTTAACAAATGTAGAGCTTCATTCATTCAAAAAATACATTGCCTCTGAACAAATTCCAGCCGGTTATTACATTTTCTATAAAACATATTTTTAGGTTTAACTCGTCTTGGACCCGAAATTGCATGTTCTACCACAGTTTCCACCACATCAGAAGAGAGAGACACCAAGGAAGAACTGTGTGTCGGGGATAAACACACGACACACTTTCTGTGTCTCTAACTCTACCTACTAAGGGTCAGTATGCCCATGAGTTAAGCTGTCACTGTTTCCCAGTGACAGCATGGTTTGTTCTTGCGTTTAGAGGACTGAAACCATGGGGAGTGGACAGGACTATTGGCCTCGTCTTCTACACATTTTTTTTTTCACTAAGTCCATAACACAAAAATGGAAATGGGACTTTATACTCCATGTCGTCACTGAAAAAATGATGTTATGTTATATTGTATTACATTATATTATATTATTATGGAATTGTTTCAAAGCTTTTTTATTTGCCAGTGATATCCTACACACTACTGCCATTAGTAAGAATGCAGGGATTCAGAGATGTCCTATTCGCATTTTGATGCCACTGTTTTTAGAAAAGTATGATAAGAAGTGGTATCAGTCATACAAGTGAATGAATGAACACTATTTTAGACATGCCAACAAACCAAGCCTTTAAAATGCTCTATGCATCCATTTCAGGCACCTGTTGTTTTCTTTTAATTTAAGTGTATTGACTTAGTTTTACCTACCATGTAAAAATAGGTGAGTAGCCTATATTGCTCTCCTCAGTGTATTAATTCTTCATCACAATGTTTATGTCTCATGACCATTGCCTCCTTCCAGTGAACAATGTAAACATCATTAGTATTTCCCTTTGTTGTTGATATTCTCATTTATTTAGCTTCTTAGGTTTTTCATACAGTACCTATAAACTATGGAATACTGTGGCTGATTTTTTTTAGTCTGGTGTAAAGATGAATATAATCTATAGCCACTGTTTGGATGTAAGTTCTCATGAAGTTTATTTTTCAGAAATATAATAGATCACAAGTTATGAAAAGTTATGAGATGTATCATGAATTATACAGCAGGCCTCTAACATTACATACATCTTACATTTTGTCATTACATTTTCCCAACCTTTCTTACATGCTTGCCTATCCTACCCCATATGGTATCAATAGGAGGAAACAAGGCAGCTCCACTATTGTTTCCCATGTCATATGAATCACATACAGTATTTCCTCATTGACCCAACTGCTATGTAGCCAGAGACCCCAAGGTGAACTAAAACGCCCAAAATGTCACTGCATATCATTTTGTTTTGGTAATTTAATGAACTGCAAATATGCTGGCGAATTTGCATAACTAAGGTGCCATATCATCTAAGGCAGGTCATGCCTTATTAGTTAACTTTGTGTCTTGTATTTTAATTCATATTGTGCTCACATGATGTAAATTCCAAATGAAGTTGTGTTATCAAAACCACCACAAGCTAAGACAAGTTAAGTATTGTTCCAGCATGGAAGTATCATATATACTGGCCCACATATACATTCAGTCATTCTTAATGGGGATTCAAAGGCAACATTCACAATGCACATAGTAGGTGGGGAGTCAGTAGAGGCTCTATCATATTAATCTGATCCTAAATGGGATAAATTAGCCACTGCATTATATTGTATTCACACTGTATATTTCTGAAATAAAAGATAGAAACGAAAACAGTGGAAAGATGGTGAACTAAACATTGTTCTTTTTAAATGTGGCTGTACAGCACGAGTCCACTTGAGGCTCTCTAATGGTCCAAAGGTGATATCCTTCTGCAGTAATGAAAGGCTGTAATATTGTTAAAGTGTAGTCTGATCTGGAAAGCATTCCATGAAATTCATCATTCTTTTCACACCCTCCTCCATACAGCTCCCTCCAAATCACATGCACTGTAACATTAACACAGTATGCCTATGCCATTATACAGGTGAATATTTATTAAGATAGGCACATATTATTTTTTTAATTCTGTCCAAGTTGAGGCAGAAGTTTTCAAAGTGCCCCTGTTGCCAGATCCATTTTCTTCTAACAGGTTAATGTCATTCAGTCTTAGGGGATTTATCAGCACTCCTCGCCCTTTGTTCTAAGACACGTCCCCCCAATACATATAGAGCGACTCCAAAAAGAGAATAGCTGCTTTTGAGCCTCAGCCAGTGTTAGAATAGATGATTGATGGATGCAGGTCTGTGCTGGGAATACTAATGGCAGGTTTTGATTCCCATTCTCTGTGGGAAATAGGGGGACTTTAGTTTTCATGACAGAGGACTTACAGACGGAGCCCCAGGAGAGGGACGAAGAGGGAGAGGGATGAAGGATTTCCCTTAGTACAGCTCAGAGGTGGGCACAGAGGAAGACACTAATGCCAGCCCTGAGAACACACTGTAAACAAACCATTTTTTTGCATAGTTGTATATCCCTATATATCATATTCTTTACATTACTGCCAAAGATCTTCCAAAGCATACATAGTGCTGTATATTGTTGGATGTGTATTTGCTTTTATCACTTTTCTTACTGTTGTATGTCAAATCAAAATATCTATGTGTATTAAACAGTTTCTTTGAAAGTCATGGTGCATAGATTTTTCAATTGGATAATCACATCAAATTTGAAGTTCTAACACCCTTGCATTACATTAAAAAGAACTGTGCATATTGTTTACTTACTTATTTGTATAGTCTCATTTGAAGTCACATTGAAGTGTCGTTGTGGAAAACTTATAAGACACAAAATGACAAAATACAAATTTAAGAACTCCTTTAGTAGTTTCTACTGTTGATATACTTAATTATTATAGTACAGTAAATGCTTACGGACAATAATTTAATGCATCAATATATCGTGAGTAGGTGGATTAAAGGAAATAAACATATGAATTAATTGCCCAATCTCAAATAATAGCCAACATGTGATTTTTTCTCAAACTCAAAATGTCTGCCATGAAAAAGGTCTATAGCTCACATGGTAAACTGAGTGAAAATCAGCACTTCTGAGCTCTTATGGCTCAGATATTTCACATAAGAAGGCTTCTTATGTGAAACATTTTTTCCAGGATGTCTTGAGTTTAGTTGACAGTAGCTAAGTAGCAATCAAAACAATGGCAAAGAGGATGCAACTGGAATTAGCCTTATATGAGACACTGTCCCACCTGTGGGATGCGTTGGCCTTGGTAGTGCTACTTTGGGTGTGTTTTGTCTGTACCAGGCTAAATCTTCACACAACCTTGACAAATAATACATTGTTTGAAAGCTCTGAGTCTCTTCAAGCTATGCAAATCATTGTAGGATCTCGGATCAGTGCAACAGCTCGTGACACAGAATTGGTTCAGACTTGTGGCTAAGGCTCCAAAGTGTATTCGACACATCAACGTATTCATCCCTCCATTCACCTGCTGCGTCCACACTCCAGCCTGGGAAGCAGGGGAGAAAAATTTGTTAAGCTCCTTCCCACTCCATCCAGCATCACCAGTGGTGAGACTTGTGAGGCCAGTCAATACTGTGTAATGTCTCCCTTGAGCACTAACGTGCCTATGCAACAGAGCCTCTGGAGTGAGTGGGGGGGGGGAGAGTAAATGGGGTTCCTGAGATGCTTGCCTCTGACAGAGATGGATGGTCTGAGGCTCAGCAGCCAGCAAGGACAAAGGTACACCAGGCCTTGTTGGCCTCCTCCATCCGCCTGCCCAGAACCAACACCTTCTCTCGTGGGATCCTGAGTGGAGGTGAAAATGAAATGGAGTTGGAAGAGAAGAGGGAGGAGGAGGTGGAGGAGGAGTGCGAGGAGCCCAAGCATTTTGTTGATGAAGTCGTGTCTGGTTTTCTGACATTGTGCGTTTTGTCACCACATTGGAGCAGCTGAATAATTCATCACAGGAGATCTTGCAGAGCTAGTGTAGAGCTGTCCATTACAAGCATTTCTCCCAATGAAGATGTGAGAGAAACTGCTGAGAGACACTACCCGCGTTCTTTGATCTTTAACCTAGCCACACGGTAGGGAGGCCTCACTATCAGGAAGGAGCTGCACTGACAATTACACAACTCGTCCTATTTTAATGTAATGCTACTTATTATTATTATTTTTTATATGCTTCAGTGTCTCTTCTTTCTGGGGAAGAAAACAGGACTTAGGCATCTCTCAGTATTTTTGACGTTCAAATTATCGCATTTATCATTTGATGGAACAATGAATTACCCATAATTCCTCACACAGTTTGTTCTTTGAAGTGTCCTCCTTTAGCAGAATCTACTTTTCTCCTGTCACTTTGCTGAACTTCTATTTTACAGACCCAGATTTGCAAATATGTAGGTTGGCTTTGGCCAATAATCATCATCACCTCCCACTAAAGTTGCGGCACAACACACAAACAAGAATCTTTTGAGAGGACGCAAACAACAGTTTGGCACATTTCATCACAGTATCCTACCAGTGTTAGATAGAATAAATGCCATCAGACTTTTGCAAAGAAATCTCAGAGAAAGACTGCCAAGGCACTCCTCCTCTCCTCTTTCAGTGTGAGCAACTGCAGTCTTTATTGTCTGTATATAACAATAAGAGTTCTTTAAAAACATGACACATAGTGTGTGGTGCTTAGTGTAATGGTTAACAGTCTTTTAAGGCTTTTTAAACCAGACTACATACACTAAGTTTGCTTCGGTTTGATATCCACTTTCATATTCCACTTTAATAGATAGTGGGTAGATATTATCTAAAAGAGAATAGATACAGTATTTTGATATGTGATGAATTATGTATAGAGCTTTGTTTTCTTTCCATCATTATTTAAATTAGTTACTGAATTTAACAGAGTATTTCTGAGAATGTAAGACAGAGGCCAGTAACAGTGAATTTTAGAAAAACTTTTAGAGTTTTCATGCTTGCTAGGCAAACTGTTACAGATGAATAGGTTGTAATGCCTTCATTTTAGTCTGTTAAACTAATTATTTAACCCCAATACTGGCATAGACCATATAGTTTGTAAAAATGTGAATACTGCTTTGTACCAACTTCACAGCATATGCAGGGAAAATACTAAGAACTAAATTTTTTTATTCAGCTTTTGTCCTTTTGAAGTAAATTCAGAAAATAAATCTGCCAGTCTCTGTCCACCTACTGTTATGAATTTATAAGCTTGAATACATTTGATTTAAAGGTAGAAAACTATACCAAACTGTGTGAATTCCTTGACTCCGGAGCTAATAGGGGTTCCCTCTTTGGCTAAGCTAAGCTAGTTACCTTTTAGCAGATTCTCTGTTGGTCTCCAGCATATTTTGACATAGCTACTGCCTCGTGTAGGATACCAAACTGAATCACCAAAATGTCAAGTATCAAAATTTATATTTTTCAATTACAGATACGATAAAAAGTAACAAAGGGGAGAAATATCAGTTGACATTTCCTGCTACTCTGCTAGGATAGGGTAGTTTCTTTTTTAGCAGGACTAGTTGAGCTGTTTATTCCACTTATTTCCTTCTCCATCAAGATTGGTTCAGCTACTGTCACAATAAACTGACTGACTAAGATGTAAGTTCATCAAAATTGAGACTTTTCAATTACAAATAGGTGAAGAAATTTGGAGGGTAATTTTTTAAAAAGTAAGATGATAGGATGTCATTGGTACTTTGCTAAAGTAGGCTAGTTACAACTTAGAAGGATTTGGACAGCTGCTTTTTAAATCCTTTTTTTTTCTGAGCAGTTTGCTGAGATTATTTGCTGCAATTAAATATTAATGGCTAAAAATGGAAAACTATTACAAGTCATTTGTTTTTTTTGCTCACAAATTAAGAGTTAATGTGCCTGGTTTTTACTTATTTTGACCCGTCTTTCTTTGATGGACTCAACAAGTATGTCCCAAGACTCCTAGAAATGTACAAAGTGTGAAGTAGTTGCAGTTTTTACCTGCGCAGTCAGTTTCAGCCCATTGATGTACGAGGAAGGATAGTCTGATTTTATCCAGTCCTTTGATCATAATCTCTCAGCCATCAAAAAAAAATTAACATTGTGTCACCTGTAGAAATAGAGTCACTCATTGTCAAATCTAAGGTGATGAAAAGTTATTACTGTCATTAGCTTATCTCTGTTTAGGGGTTATTGTGTCTGGAGAGAAATCAGATGGTCTCTTAATGACAAAATTAAATGGACACTTTAAATTCATGGAAAACATACTATAAAATGTGTATGACATAATTCACTACTTGGCATTACCATACATGGAGGTCTACAGAGGACTATATTGTGTTAGCTAGCAAAATCAAAAGCATTTTTGGACAGTATTTAGGTCATTCAATTCATCTGGTATGAAAACAGACAGGTTTGTTCATTGTTTGTGTCTTGCATGATAGTAGTTAGCTTTCGGTTAGCAGCCCTTGATTTTACACTTGTGCTTGGTGTTTTACAATCAATCGTTGGGATATTTTAGTGTACTATTTATGGTGCAATAAATTTCACTAGACATTTGACCAACACTGCTAAATGATCACCACTCTACATAGTGGACCATATGGTGAATAATGAGTGATTGTAGACGGTACAAATCCTTCATGATGACTCATCCTGCCCTATTAAGTGGGAACATAAAATCTAATCAATAAAACCATCACAAGGTTTTAAGTATTCCCACCCTTTGCCCCTCCTATCAAATCAAACAGCACTTCTCTCCTTAAGTACTACTTTTAATATTGTTTTACAGTCTAGATTTTTACCATATTGTTTTATGTTTTGTCTCCATAACACAAGTTATATTAAGGAGGGCAGACTGTATAATGCTACTACAGCATATATCCAGTTTAGCTGTGACTGAGCTGGACGTGATGTCATTTTGACAGAGCATCTTATATCATATATGCTGCACATGGCATGAGTCTGTAAACAACAGGGCACAGTGAAAGGAGTTGGTTACCTCACCGAGAAGTTGGAGGTGTGTGCAACCTGTCGTCTGCAGCTCTTCATCTAATAGCTCACTGTGATCGCTCCCTCTTGTTCCATTACTCCCTACAATATTTCGAATTGATCAGCTGTCCAAAAATGCTGAGAATGACCGTTGTCTTGTTTTGTAGACACACTTTTGATAAACAATATAAAGTGCTAGGCTCACTGACAAACACATTGCATTTGCAATTGTTGATTTGGCCGCTGCTAAAGTTTCTGCCATCTGTCTGACAAGTTTGCTTTGTTTTTTCAGCCTTATGATGGCCTCTTTCATTTGTGTCAACATATCTTTGGACTGCATATTGTGAGTTCCCATGAACAGCTACCAGATACAAATTCAACACTTGGAATTGACTCCAGACCTTTTATCTGCTTAATTTGTCATGAAATTACGAGGGGACAGGCCTAACCTGGCCAAGAAACTGTTTGTCAGTTAATTGTCCAATTACTTTTGAGCCCCTGAAAATTAGGGACTATGTATAAAAATGGCTTTAATTTCTAAATGGTTAGTGCGATATTTTTGTGAAACG
The DNA here is from genome assembly GCF_016859285.1 of Xiphias gladius. Lineage (NCBI taxonomy): Eukaryota > Metazoa > Chordata > Actinopteri > Istiophoriformes > Xiphiidae > Xiphias > Xiphias gladius. Next base: position 23,212,425 of record NC_053403.1, on the reverse strand, counting down.
CCTTGAATTAAAGATGAAAGTCTACACTTCAGTCACATCTAGTATTGTACAGAGGCAAAATGGCGAAAAGTGTGTCACTGTCCAAATACTTGTGTCCCTTTCTGTATGTGCAAACAACTGAAGTTTCTTATATTACATAACTCCGGAAACTCCAAAACCTCCAGCAATGCATTTGCTTTACCTGGGTTTTGTAGGCCAATGTCTTGGATATATTCTTAACATTGCATACAACATGTGCTTGACGTTTGAGAGGGTCGTGAATGGCTTCAAACCTCATACACCATTGTTTGGACAGTGGTCTAAATAAGACCATCATGCTAGGATAATGTATCATAAAATGGTGTTTAGGGATGAGGTTTCTCTCTGGACAGAGTTCTTTAAACAATTTATGATGGTCTATAGTGAGCTATTTAAAATACACAGCAAGTCCTGTCATTACAATCGGTGCAAAAATGAAATAAATTAGAAATAGAAATAATTGCCAGTTTACGCTCTCTGGATTCACCAAGTCTCCAAAAATGAAAGATAAGGTTTCTGTGAGGCAACACATTTGTGCCTGTCTAATAGGAGAACCCAGATGTCCTAAAATTGAGGATTACACTGGGTTTGTTTTTCTCATTTGAGTGTCCATAATCAAAGCTGACTATTCTGTCACTTAACTGTTTCAGGCACAACAGTTTTTCCTCATAAATGTAGTGTTGCATAGCATACCGATACTAGAAAATTTATTGCAATACTCTGCTGTTAAAAACAGTACTACATCTCACTTTATTAGTACTTATACTTTAGGAAGGATAGTGTTTTATTAAGAGATGTGTTTCCGGATTTGCATTGATGTGCGATAGTGGGGCAGTGTGTGTGTGCTGCACTCCACTCTGCTTCCACTCACCATGAAAGCGTCAAAATGAGAAGCATGGCTGCAAATACAAGTGCTCTTGCTGACTGTCCAGGGCTTGTCGACAAAGAAGACGCACAAACTGAAATATGGCATTATTTCAATTACATAGCCAACAGTCGGGGCCAAACCATATACGCCACAAAGCCCGTCTGTAAAAGATGCTTTAAACCTACACAGACCAAGGGAGCCAACACATCCAACTTGGAAAAGCATCTCGCCAACAGATATACCAACCTGTCCAAAGAGTGAAAGGTTAGCAAATTTGATGTGATGTGAAGGTAACATTAACTTTACCATAACTTTCCAGCTGCTAAAAATCAGGTGTTAGTATACAGATCAACAACACCAGTTATAAACTATCAATTTATACTCTGTCAGTACTTAATGGTAATCATGGAATGTACATTTTTGTAAATAATTATTCCTATTACCAGAAAATGCGCTCAGTAGAGCGCAGACCACTGCCAAGGAGGTTTATTGAGTCTTATTAAATGCTGTTAACTAAGTGATACCTGGTTGCAAATATTAAGCTAGCTATCACAGAAATCACATAAACTCAAGTAGAGTGGACATCAGATTACTGCATACCATGTAAAAGCTTTAATAACACTATGACCTTGCTTACAATAATCAATAATCCAATTATTAATTTTCTAAATGTGCTCATTTAAAAAAAACTCACCTACATGTATGAAAAAAACAAACAAACAAACAAGAAAACACTTAACAGCACATAAACTACAATTTATTGAGCATGAAAATAATAAATATAAATTACATTAACTCTAAGTCTGGCTCTTCATGGTGATTATTAGGCCCTGCACACTACAGTAGTGCACTTAAGTAGAATGAAAACAAATGACTCAATACAGCTCTTTGGCGGAGGTCTGCACTCTACTGAGTGCATTTTGGAGTTTTCCATTCATTCAAAATAGATTTAAAAGGGACAATTAGTGAGAACAGGCTTGTGTTATCATGTCAGTATTGGTATCGAGATATTTATGCAGGTATCGTATCAAAGTCATAATTTTGGTATCGTGACAGCAGTGCATAAATGTAGTGTTGAAGAAGCAGTTTTACCTCTAAAGGTGCTACAGCCTCAAGAACATCATGCATTACATCAACACCCCCATTCTATGCCATGTGAAAGAGCTCCAAAGTATTCAAACATGAATTGTCTTTTGATTCTTGTCATAGTTCCATCATTTAAAGCAACTTTGCTTGTAATTGTCTCTGTTTCACCTTTCAACCTCATCTTCATCGAACTTTGTGAACATTTGTGAAGTATTCTTTTCAATGCAGCAAAGATGGTCGAACTTGTTGGCTGAAAAGCTTTCCAAATAACCACACAATGAGTGACATACTAGATTGTCACCTGTAAACAGGCACACTGTTCCATACAGTGTGATTCACCTTTCATCTCAGCCTCTATACCACAACATTCCAGAAATCTAATGTCACCGAAGAGTTGTTCAAGTATCTTCCCAAAACCATATGTTTCTCTATCAAAGGAATTGAACAGAAGGCAGAGATGGATATTTGCTAGGCATGAATTGTACTCAGGTGGCAGGTTTCTTAAGGAGAAATACACAGCCCCCATTTTATAATTTTTGTTTTCGGCCCCAGAGGATTTGTGGTTTCCAGATCATCAAAGTGTAGCTGAATCTATAGGGCATTCTGATGTCTTTCTGTACAAATCACGCCTGAGCACCATGACGGTAATCACGCATCTTTCCATCTGTAATCTTTTGAGATTACAAATATATGGTCTGCATTTTCTCATTAGAGAATATAAATTTCAGTGTCTCAAGTATGGAAATATACTTAAAGTGATATACTTCAGTGATTGTTTGACTAATCCACTTCTTGTGGTGTCAGCTGTATGGCCTAGGAAGATTTGTGTTGGCTTCACAAGAGAATATTGATTTTCAAAATATTTAGTCTTTCCTCTAGTCTTGTGGTACTGACAAAGTTTTCAGCAATGAAGTGGTTTATGCTTCAAGGCTATCTACTGTCCTGTCCAATAGACATTATTTTTAACATCAATTAAAGTTCCATTTGAAGCAGAGTAAATTTGTGCAGCAACAGTAGCTGCATAGCTGCATAGCTACTTGGCGCAGGACCTTTGGATTTAGATGAATACAAGTTGATCTCTACATCACTACATTTATCTGATGTTACAGTGTCTGATATCAAATCAGTTCCTTCTGGTTGTATTGTCATCTAAAGTCTGGTTAGACAATTTGCTCCCCCAGATGAATGTTCTCTTGAAAGATTCCTCGAGTAGGAATTCAGAGTATGGTAAGTCCGCTGGCAGCTATTTTCACTGCAGATAATGATATAGTCCTGACTTTCAGGTAGAGAATGCACTACATGGAGATGCCAGTGAAAATTCCTAATCTCACCAGGAACTGGCTGTGTACAGTTCAACAGTACGTGCCAAGTTGATTTAGGCCAAAGTCTGAAACTTGCCAATGAGCTCCAACACTTTGGATCTTCTTCCAGACACTGGCAAATCATAGATTTATTTGAGAAATATGAAAACTGAAGCAAGCTGAGTAGGATAAGCAACATTACATGCCCAGTAACACCTGAACAACTTATCCATGGCACAGGTTAGGCTGTCATCATACAGTGAAATGCGACCTTATCACCTCGGGCAACAATGACCAACTGGCATGTTTGGCTGGTCAGATGATTGATGCATCCTAGCTGTGGCTGATGTGTCTGCCGATGGGTCCTCAAGGATCCCTCATTGCTGTTACAAAGGAAGAGAATGCTGGTCCCATGCTTGAGAAAAGAAAAACATACAACAACCTTCTTTAACACTAGTTCCAACCAAAAAATGCCTAATATTGAATCTGCTTCACAGTAAATCCTATTTGAGACTATACGCAAAAATCAAGGAGCTGACATCAGATCAGTGTTAGATAATGCAACCTCTGGGGCTGATGGCTGTTTAACTTTTTAAGTAAATTTGTTTATACAATTCATTCAATTGTGAGCGGTAGGTGTGATTTGGTAGTTGCGGCTTGGAGTATTCCATGATCTGGAGAACAATTTCATTTGAAGGTCAATTTGGGAATATATATATAATTTTAGAATACATTTAGTATATATACATATATATACACATACCAGGCATTATGAGGGACTACATGAGCTTTTCCTACCTCCTTTAAAAATAAACCAGTACAAAGCACAGTAGGTATGACATAGCTGACTTCACGCTGTAGCAGGCTTACGCTGCTGCACCCTTTCCTGAAGCCGTTGATGGAAGCAGGTATGTGAGAAATTGCGGCTTACTGTGGCACAGCGCATCTATTTTAAAAGAGCAAAAGAAAATGGTTTTGTACATGTAAAATTATTAAATTTTATGGATGTTTTTAGTAATAAAGTATCCTATAATACGGTAATCAATCACGCAATTTTCCACAAAAACTAGGATAGCAAAGGATTCCTAAGATGAAAACTATTTACCATCACCGTTTTTGGTTTCCAGTCTGATCCAACAAGGAGGACAATACCCTTCTCCAAAATGGCAATCTCCTTTAGTTTTAGGATAATGTACCACTCCCAACTCCCACCACATGAATATCTCTGCCTTCCCATCGAACAGTCTTCCAAACTCTATATCTAGCTTATATAACAAACAGCCATCACAAGTACATGTGTTACTTATATCTAAAATTACAACTTTCATGTTTGATTGTTAACCATTTTCACGTCATTTTCAAGCCCCATGTCAACCACAACAAGGTAAACATAAGTCTAACCAGGCTTGGAATGTCAATGAAATGAAGGTACTGTTGGGCAATGTTTGCCACTGTAGGTGCCTGGGTGCTGAATGGCTGAAAGTCTCGGACCCATGTTCTCTGGTGATGGCTCAATTTTTTTCATGAGTCAACCAATCACATGAGTCTTCATTCACTGAAGGCTGAGTTGCTGATGCTGCACTACAAGGCAACTTCTTCTTCTTGTAGCACCACTGTCCGTCTCCCATCTGATATTCCGTAGCTTCATTTATTTGAATCCTTTATTGGATACAGGATCACAGAAATATTCCTAGAAAAAAAAAAAAAAAAAAAAAAAAATATATATATATATATATAATAACTACATTTAAACATGAATGAGTACTAAGGGACATGTACTAGCGATTTGATAATTTCGTCTCACATGTATCACACATCTCAAACCCAAAAAGAAATTCAAAATTTTTCCGGAATAGTGAAAAATAGCTACAAAGAAGACAATTAAGACCATTGGTTGAAGTGAACAATGTCTCATTACAGCTCCTAGACAGTGAAATTAAATGAAAAATAGTATACTCTGCATCTTTAATGATTAATAAATATTTACAATGCCTTCACCTTCTCCATAGACCATCACATTCAGCAAAAGAAGAGTGTGGTTAACAATTCAGCCAAATGCAGTTTCTCTGCTGTGGTGGACAACTGTAGAGAAAAACAAATTCTAAAATGACAAGCCCATGATCGATTGACAATACATAAAGTAATTCATGTACAGTCAGGATATCATTCTTTGGAGTTTTTAAAACCATTTGTGGTCAGACATGAATCACTGAACAAAGATGAGAAACTTTAATCTAGAATTTATTTCAAAAGAATGAGAACTTACAATTTATATTCCATGTTTCTCTACAAGCTCACTGATGCTTAATTTGACAAGCTTCTTTCTGCTGCTGGTGGGAAATGTGTTTGTCCTTCAATGTTCAGTCAGTATGTCTGGGACCTTCTTTTCCATTAGAGATTTCTGCTGTACAGCCAGGTCCTTCTGCAAAATACAAGAACAAAAAAATCCCTCAATGATTGCTAGTGTAAAAAAAAAAAAAAATACCCTATACAAAACAGAAATCCCTCAAAGTGGTCAACATTTCATTTTCAATAGATTACTTGAAACTCCACAACCTCCAACTGGATCAATGTGTAGACCCAAACATGGGATTTGTGATAGTCATTAACATATTTGCTTGTGTCACAGTCAATGTAGTCTTTGAACTTATTGTTATACTCAAGAGACCTTTCTAATTGCACTGGATGTGAAAACTGAGTGACAGGCTTGTAAAAGCTGTGAGGCATTGTTAACACTAAAATGTTTTTTGCATGTTTCAGTGCCATTTTTATAGATCTACACAAGCAACATCTTGACCAGTGGTCCAGGAACAGGTGACAGAAGAGGGTCATTTTCAGACGGCTCCATTTAGGCTACTGCAGAGGAAAAAGTAAAAAGTTTCAATACAAAATGTAAAGACAGACTTCGTAGTAAAAGTCACTTTTGTCCACATGAAAACTTCTTAGATACTAGGAAAATAATGTCATTTGTAGCATACAAGGCATAGGCCCTTTTCACAGTCGCCATAATGATAGTCATTTCAGGGTAAACACAGATGTAAGCAATAACATTAATTGTGGTCCCATTCCATTTAGGTGTGTCACAGCTTTTCCAGTGAGACAGCATGCCCAATACCAGCATCCTGGCCCTGGCACACCTAAATTGAATAGGACCATTATTAATGTTATTGATTACACTCGGTGCTGAAATGACATTTCAAAATGGCGGCTGTGAAAAGGGTTGAAAGGAATATTTCCTTAATAAATAAAATATACTATTCAAGTCAGTAGTTGTATGAAGCTCAAACATGCCATACTGGGACACCATCTTTTTCTAATTTCTCCAAGGTCTAACTTTAGAGGAGTTTTCAATAGGTCTCTCAATTTCAATTGTTATGTAAACTGTCCCAAATAACAACAAGAAAAAGAATTATTTTTAATTTTTTATTTAGCCTAGTTGTATAATGGTAGGCCTACTGTATTCTTATAAAGCTGGTTCTTGTTGCATATTGTGATCCAGAGCCTTGCTAATGATGGCAGTGCTGAATTGGATTAATGTTAATGGATACAAGATGGGTGTGTGAGGTTCACTGCATTAGGGTTACACAAATGATGATGACACATGGTCAAAAGCACTGGCAAATTTTCCTATTCCCCATTGTTAAATATTTTGCCTGACTCTCAATATATTTCACATGGTAATAATCATATCCAGTACCATGCAAAATCATTCTAGTGATGTTACGTACTAAGTATTATTAGTTGTTGCCTTAGAAGAATAACCTTACACCACAAAATGGCGCCAAGGTGCACATTAGCAAAACTGGCCAAAACCAGAAGACCAGGGTGCCGCAGGCGTCAATTCAATATGAATAACATGGATTATGTTAATTTTACACCACTTGTTTTAAAGATGCAAAGATAGGTCAATAATAATCTCTTTTAATCTTTAATCTCTTTTTTTAAATTTTTCATAGTGACTTTGCCATTGGCTATCATTTATCTTCAATAGCTTTCATAGCTATTTAGCCAGCTAGCTAACAGAGCTAATGCATTAATATGAAGTCACATTATCGTTATGGCTTTCTGTTGGCCCAACGTGACTTGGCTAACGTTAGCTAGACAGATACATCGAGTTACCATGTTAGCCAAAAAATGTACTAATTTAATACTAAGTCTCATTCCCTGCTCCCCCCTTATTAAGTCTGAATAAAAATGACAAACGAGGTAAAATGACTGTTTCAGGGTTAGCTAACATTTCACCTTACAGACAGCAGTCACTACAGCCATCAAAACTTAAGGCGAACTAGCAAATACTGGTCAGGCCCAGTTGAAATTTTTGTTGCCTTAATGCCTTAATTCCTAACATCACACGCATGTGAATGAATCACATTAAATACACAGTATCATCAATTTTACCTGTCCTTCAGGTCTGCTGGTCAAGTCCTCAGTCACTCATGTTGTCAGTAGTCCAAAAAAGGATTGCCTCTGCAGGAGGCACAGGTATAAACAAACCGAAGGTGGATATACTGTATAATGTGACTGGCAAATGATGTAACATATTTGGGTGTGTTGAAGAGGGTGCAGCATGTAACACATTATTTGCAGAACTTGACTAGAAGTGTTATTTTGCAATCTACAAAAGTGTGTATTAAAAAATAATGGCAGGCAGGTGACCCCTCTGACTCATCATTAGAGAGATGCTGCTCTGTGGATGCCTTAATTAGCCCCTTGCCTTTAAAAAATATTAAGACCGGTCTCTTCCTGGGTCTTTCTGTTGTCTTATAGTCTTCCATATGCAGCCTCAATTTATTAAAATATGCAAGTAAAGTAAGAAGACAAAAGCAGTTAAGTAATTTTAAAGAGTACTCCTGATTTTGCGTGTTCACCTATGAGGAAGTGTAATTCACCCAAGCTTACATATCTGCCAACTCAATTAAGTTGATATAGAGCTCATATTTTCCAATGAACACCACATAATATTTCTGACCATGTCAGGCATGTAAATGGCTTTGAAAAAGAAAGTCAAGACTTGAACTGCAAAGCAGGGTAGAAATTGACTTTTATATCACCCTCCCATAATTTGGGAAGAAGCACAACCATAAAATTATAAAAAAAAGGGGGGTTGTGATCTTCCTCACTATTAGACATTTCGCATTGCACGGCCTGTTAAAGCCAATGGCTTGTGGAGGAGTAAATGTACTGCACTCCACCATGTGTCATCCATCTCCTCCAGGCTTTGCAAGTTTGTAAGCCAGCTGTCCACAAATCTCCCCATATCACACCATCATTTGTCACTTCTTCCCAGTAAAAGGAAGTTGAATGGCATCACGCAGCCTACAGTGTCAGCCAAGATCACGCTATATGTGTATGAGCGGTGTCACTGCTCTCAACAGGTCACCCACGAGAGGTATCTCATTTCCTAGTGCTGGGTTTCCGGGTTCGGCACATTGTTCCCTGCCATCGTGGGCCATTTCCTTAAGGGCAGACAGAGTGACCTCACGGTGGACAGCCAGGCGTATTGATAAAGCCTGCAGGGGGATGAGCAGTGTCCCCTTCCAATCCTCCGCTGTGGGTACAGACATATATGCTTTCCTTTCCCTAAGGCAAATGCACGTCTGCTGCAGGTCACATGAGTGATCAAAGGCACAGCGGGGCAGTGCGGAACCATCAGTGTTTGCTGACTGCGGGCTGGGTGATGGAAAGCAGAGCCAACAGGTGGGCACCAGACAGAGCAGGGATAAAAAGAGCTTTGTCTGAAAAACAAGATGGAGGCACGCAAAGGGGCTCCAGGGAAAACAGAGAAAGGAAGGGAAGGGGAGGGAAAGCGAGAGCAGCAGGAAATCATGAACGTAAAAATGCTCCAAAAATAGACTTTTTAAACAAAGAAAGCAGTCAAGATGACAAGCGTGCATCTTTGCAAATGATACAATAAACAGCTGTACAAGAGGCATATGGCTAGAATAAGCCTTTACAAACCAACTCAGTCCAAAACGGACAAATGATAGTCCTCCAGAGCATCTACACACAGTCAGAAATAAAAGCCAGGTATTTCATATTGAGAAATTCCATTATAAGGCAAATTGAATAAGTAGGATAACAAGTTGAAACCATTATATGTATGTGGGGTATCAGGAGAAGGATTAGGAAAGTACTGTATTGGCTAAAAAGAGGAAGCATATCAAAGAGTATGCAAGAATAATTTTGCTGCAATAAAAAGTTAGAACTACTGGATCTAAGTTATTATATGGAAGTGATTCGTGTTTACCTTTCATATGGCAGTCTCTGATATGACACACAAATGAAAAAATTCTTCACACAAATTATTCCAATTCCCTCATGCTGGAGGTGCAGGGTGAGATGGAATCAGAGCACTCAGGGCAGAGAGAACTCTGAATGACTACCAGTGTGATTTTTATCTTTGGTGATTTGGTGTTTTAAGAGCTGTAAAGCTATAAAGTTGTTTTACCTGAGTCCACTAATTTCAGCAGATGATAAGGAGAAAAAGGAGGGCATTGGGAAAAAACATTTACATGCTTAGGCAGGGTTAACACGTGTTCTACCTCTTTATGTTCATTATTTACACAATTTAAGCACAGGTATGTTGTTTGTTAGTAGATCAAACATTGGATTTTTCTAAAATCAGATGCATTTCTCATTTCTCTAATTTATCATGTATTTTAAATGATACTAATATTAGTTCATATGGCTGTGGACGCAATTGAGGACAATGAGGTCATGTCCTCAGTTGTTGTATTCGAAAATTTTAAAAAGGTACCACTTTCTAATTAGGTACCTTTAATGAAGGGTTCAATGTTAATATATGTTTCACTAATTATTTATAGATCAGTGATAAGTTTAAATAAGAAAAAAATTTGGATGGCCTTCCCCATCTTGGCACGTTGTCTTTTTGTTCTTTAACTTATCAGGACACTGTGTCCAATGGACTATTCTTGAAAAGTGCTACAGAACATCTGGACAATGGTATATTCATGAACAACTTATTAACATTCATAGTGGCAGTCTTGGATTATTATAAGAATCTTTTATTAATTACATATTAAAATGTATAATTATAGATGACCTACTAACATGCTGGCTGATTACAAATTTAGGAACTCAAAAAACCCAAAACCCAAAAGTTGTTCTTATTAATGGCTCGTAATTAACCTATAAAGCATTAGTATTAATAATAATAAAATTAGATAAATTAATTACAATATATTAACACTTTATTAAAGGTGTCTCATTAGAATGTGGTACCAAAAAGATAGCTCATGGTGGGAATTTTATGGGATGATTCTATAATATTTAGTCTATATTTAAATTTGACTGGGTGTAGGCTGGCAAAATAAATTAATGAAATATTTCTGCACCAGAGTTTCATTCCTAGCAGTGTGGAGAGGCCCTTGAAACAGCATTTAGATTTTCATGTTGGGAAATAAAATTTACATAAAATATACAGTATACAACAAACCGGACTAAACCACCGTGCAAAATCACTAAAATTGTATTATCTTACAATAACTGTATTATTTTTAAGTTGAGGTGTAGGGTACTAAATCTTATATATGTAACAGGTTAGATAGACTACATTGTAAATTCAGGCGCCAAGTACAACCTCAATGCAACAAATGTAAGTACACTTGTGACCACTGTGACATACTGCAAGTCAGTTTACAGCTATGATTTCCAATTAAGGTTGATTGCATGAACAGGGTAATAAATAACCTGTGAAGACCACAGCTTCCTCAGTTTTGTCCTGGGTTGTGTCTAATGCTACATGACTCAACATGGTAGGGAACTGTCAGAACAAGTAAAAAACTAGATTGCGAGACTTAATAAAGATGGCGAGGGTACAAGAGCATCAATAGACTACAGAACATTGGCTGAAACACAGTTGCAGCTGTGATAAAAAGGTATAGGAAGAGCCATAGTACCTATAACAGAAGGTTGCAGTGGTTGTCCACACACAATTTGCTATTTATGCAACATTGCTTTGAAAAATAGATGAGTGTGTGCTTCTGACTTGGTACAAGAATTATCTGTTGAAATTGGTGTTTCAGAGACTGATCAGACAGTGTGAAGAACACTGCATGGAGTCAACCTCTATGGACGGAGTCCAAGAAGAAAACCACTGCAAAGCTGCAACATTAAACTTTGCCAAAGAACATGAAAAGAAGCCTAATGAATATTGGCAGCACATTATTTGGTCAGATGAAACCAAATAAATGAGTTTGGATCGGACGGGGTCCAACATTGCTGGTGTATACCTGGCCAGGATTAGCACAGTGACTGCATAGTGCCAACTATGAAACATGGAGGTGGGAGTGTGCTGATATGGGGCGGCATGAGTGCAAAAAGGTGAAGAGTAGATGACATTTATAGATGGCACTATGAATACAAGTTACATAGATCCAAATACAGAATAAAAAAAAGATGACTCCCACTCTCAAGAAGCTTGGCAGGAGAGGGATTTTCCAACATGTCAATGATCCCAAACACACTGCAAAAATCACACAAGAGCTTTAAAAGAAGAAACGAGTGGAAAGTATGACCTGGCCATGTATGTCCCCTGACTTGAATCCAATAGAACCTTTGGAGTATTTTAAAGTGAAGGGTAGAGCAACAAAACCCCTCCAGCAAAGAGCAGCTGAAAAGAATCATCTATGAACAATGGCAGAACATCTCTGAACAGATTTGTGGAAGACTGTTATCATCCATGTCCAGAAGGATTGAATCTGTCATCAAAAATAAAGGCAGACATACAAAATATAAAAGCCCAAAGAATGAATTGTCACTAATGAAGGGTGAACTGACTTTGTTGGAATTGGTTCTTAAATACGGACCTTTCCTTGTAGTTTAATTAGTCAGACATTTCTATTTTTCAAATTCTTTGTTTCCGCTTGTCTTAGGGCTCTGGCTAAAAACAGATACAATTCTAATTACTAAACATTTTAGTTATTTTGAACAGGAGTGTACTCAGTTTTGTTGTATACTGTAACTACTACAGTAATAACAGTTAACCAAATTAATAAAAACATGAAAAATCCAAATCATTGGAAACATTCCAGATACTGAAATTGTCTGCACATTAGGTGGACTTGGACTCATGACTTCAGTTTTTCAAAAACCCTGGCTACAGCCCTGGTAGAGTATGATACTGGAGCACTGGAGCCCTTCAGATCCTACATTAATTGTAATGGACATCAAATATTTATTGATCCCTGCCAATGAAAATGTTGTAAAATAGGACATTGGCCTTGTAACTAGGTAGATTGTATTTAACTTATAAATGTTGTTTTGACTTATCAGTTATCAGGTAACGGAGTACAGCATACATAGCACAAGCATGGCAGATAGACAAAACATGGAATGGAGTAAGAAACTTTTTTACCTTTTAAATATTAATTTATAAACATATAGACCACATTTTCTTAATTTTTCTGGGGTAAAGATTAACACACTAAATTAATCATGTGAAAAGTTCATTTGCAGATTTCTTCAAGGTGGAGGACACAGGATTTTTTTTTTTAAATGTCCATTGGAATTCTTGTGTCCAGCTATGAAGTGACATAAAAAGGCTGCTGATTACAACAGTAAGTAGATAGTTAATCAAGTTTACATAATCATTTCAGTCATAAAACATTTTTTTCAAAAAATAGTTGTAAATCATATAAAGTTAATATTCAAGTTATCAAGTTAAATCCATAATATGGCACTTTAAGACTATAGAGGTTATTGTTAGCTTTGATGGGTCATCTATTATATTACGGATAATAAATGACCAATAATAAATCACCAATAATAAATCACCAAATTTCTACTCTTTGGATTTAAAAAAAAATGTGCCGTGAAGATACTTTGTCCCTTAATTTAAAGCCTTAACTCAGCTTTAAAATAAAATAAAATAAAAAATGTGCATATGCATATGCAAAATATTTATGTGTATTACATAATGTAGGTCTATCCATGTGTACAGTTGACAAATATATGGTTTACCTCACTATTATTGGAGAAAATAAATATAATGTTACAGCCATTTTATACTGTCTCATTCAAAAAGTGCATTGTGGATATGCAAAAAATTATAATAGTTTATGTAAAAACTTATAATTTAGCTTAATTTCTACATTTCTACAGAATGGTTTGTTAAATTAGGGAGTTTTGTCTCGCATCATATACTGTATTTATTTATATTTTATAAATAAAATACAAACAACAATATACAATACAGTAAGTTAAAGATAGTCCAATAAATAATGGAATTTAGGTCATAATTTATATAATATTTGGGCACGATATATGATGGATATTATGCAGCTGAAAACTGTTTGTATGAAACAACATGACAAATGGTTAGAAATAATAAACACATCTTCAGATTTGGGTCATAAGTGATTTACACAAATGTGTAAAACTCCTGCAGGGTGTCAGATTCTCCACCACCGTGGTAGTGTACGTATACCATTGGACTGGACCTGGACACACTGTCACTCCTAAAATATCCATTTTTATTTAGAGTGGAGCTAAAACTACTGATGGGCAGGAAGGGGTGGAGTAACACAGTGAAGCTGAGAGGGCCTGTTTGCCAGACTCACTCTGTTAGAAAGCAAAGCGCAGACTCACTGTTGCTGGGCCACAACTAAAAGAAAAAATATTTTCATAACTGTTTAGAGAAATAAATAATTGCACTGCAGGACAGACTGGTTTTCACAGTTTTGTTCCGATTCATTATCTCGCTGGAAGTTGTGAAAATCTTTAAAATCTGCAAATTGCTTTTCTTTTGCTCCAGCTGGACGAATACAGCTCCAGCTGAATTTATAGAACTGAGAGGGTCAATAGCCACAAACAGAGTAATGAAAATCTCTGACACTGGTCTTCAAACAAGCTCCAGGAAGTGCAAAACTGCTAAAATGCTTCTGGGAACCTGGGTTCTGGGTGATTCATTTAGCAGGACAACTACTAACTGCAGAACCACGTTCACCCCCTCGTGGGCCCTAGACCAACACGGGGCAATCAGTAGTTTGTGATAATGTGATTGAGCACAATTATTTTTAAATAAACATCACATAAGGGCACTATATACTGATACCATGAAGAGTATCCTAGATATTAAATTGGGGTTCTCTACATGATGGGACCTCAAGGTTACATAAGAATGCAGGTGTTATCTTAAGGTCCCTATCATCTCAATTTATAATGTGGTTTGGTAGTACATTAAGTATTGACAAAGTAATAGGTAGTAGGTAACCTGGAGCCTCCAGGTCCCCCTGAGGGTCCTGGGCCTTGGGTGACAGTTTTGCTACCTCACATTATTATGTGTAAATATGCATACCAAACAACAATGATTAAAAGAAAATATTTATAGATAAGTTATAATAAATATTAAAAGGGGCACACAACAGATCTGCCGTGTCCATGTCAAAGTCAGTATAATCACCATTGGATGTATGCCTGCAAAAACACCTGCATACTATTTTCTGTGGCTTTTGAAGAGCTTTGTCAAGTCTGAGAAAATACCACTCAGCAACACTTGATTAATATCAGTTTGCACTTGGACACTACTGCTTTCTATATGAAAACCAGCCTAATAAACTTGTCCTGTGGAGTTTAAAGGGCATGGGAGTTTTACCATGCAGGGTAAATTCCCAAGCCTTCTAATATAAAATGTTATCAAGTTAGATTATGGGAAATGTAGGATCTAATGTTTTTGAAGCTTAACCTATACTGGGTAGTAAACATTATTTCTGTCACAGTATTTCAGGTCTCTACTATAACCTAGGACAAAGGTCCAAAGCCATCTTACACTGGTGCCCACACTGAGAAGGGATTCCTATATTACTTTATTTAATAATAAAATATAAATCAACTAAGACCACAATGGAATCTTGTTTTATTTGCAGAATTAAGGTGCATTAGTTTCCAACGGCACCAGTCTGTTGCAACATAAAAGTAGCATAGTAAAACTTCTGAAGCGTAAAGGCACAATCCATAGATATACTGTATAAAACAGAGAGCCTGAGTATTAAAACTGAATACACATGATTAGAACCCGATATCTGTCTCAAACTGGTTGAGTCAATGTTAAATATACACTTCTGAAGGTGTCTCTCCATCATTTAAAAAATGGATTGATAATAATAATAATGATAATAATAATAATAATAATAATAATATATGACATTAGACATAAATCAGACATTAGAAACATCACTTTTTTTTTGGATTGACATACCTCTTTTTCTTTCTTAAAAAAAAGGCCACTCAGGAGGAGACATTAAGACGTGTTATCTGCAGGCGACAAATAGATCACAAGGCTGTTTTGAGGCTGTATGCTGTCGAAGCGGCAGTGGCTGATGGATGGAGAGTCAGGTCTGTAAGAATGGTGAACATGAGTTCAGGGCATCTGCTGAGCACAAAAAGGAAAGCTGGCATGCAGCAGCCCCACACTCCCACGCGTGCCAGACCCATGATAAATGTGAGCCATGACTGAGAGGAGAAGTCAAACAGCAACTGCCCATGAGCCACGTTCTTCTTACACCATCACAATAATACACCCACCTCCTCTCACTACAGTCCTTCAGGGACTACAGTGAAGACCACAGAGCTGAATGCTATTGTCCAAATGTGTGGACAGCCAAAAGAAATGCCAAAATGCTCTCCCCTCCCTTGAACATCTCCTCTGCAAACCAATATCCTTAACCCTTTGAACCCTACAGTGTTTTTGCTCAGTTTTTCACTCTCTTTATTCACAGGCTTATGCAATAGTCACTACACAGTCTACGCTAGACATGCCAACTTGTTTGTCTACATTGCTATTTGCAGAATAAGATATATTATTCTGTATACTGTTACTGTTCTATCTATCTAATCTAATGGTTAAGGTGCCTACCATGCCTACCACTCCTGGACAGGGGAACTTTTAGGGGAATGTTTCTCCACTTTGGGGCGGTTAGTTGCAGGGAGCCATGGCATGAAAGACCACGATCAGTTGAGCTGTGCTGTCCTTTCAGTGCACCATACACCATGGTAAAGTAATTTACCTGTACCACTAACACTAGTTCTGCTAACTTTGTGACACACAGTGAACTGTATCTCCTATAGCTTCTTCACAACAAAAGCGTCACATAGCTGGCTGAAAGTACAAACAGGAAAATTACGAGTGAAACACAACTCCAACCACAGAGATTCAAGTAGAAGCTACAAAAGTACTGAGAGCTGAACACAGAGAGACATTACAAACAAAAAATTATCTCTAGTCTCGAGCTACTGAGGACAGAGGAGGAGACTGGCACAGGTTGGCCACGGTCAGCCCTGCTACCACATCAGCATGGCTTGGCACTTCTAGCCACTTCTGTGAGGCTGTAGTGGAAATACATGTCATGTCATCATTGCACACCTAATGCAGACCAACCCAGGCTAGCGGAAAAAGCCTTTTTGTTGCATGTCATACCCCTCTCTCTGCTCATGTTTTGCTGTATACCACTATACTGACTGTTTGATAAAGGCGAAATGAAAATCTTTAAAAGAGCAAGTTATTCTTTGGGACACAAAATTTTGTGTAAATGTAAATTAGTGTAACAAAACAACAACAAAAATCTGAATTTTATGGATTTTGCAAATTCTCTTTTTTTCCCTCTCGCTTCTGTTTGAAATGAATATCTCTTATTTTGACAATACATTTCCTATTATGCTTTTGACGATGCAAACATGGCATAGAGTCAGAAATTTAGTTGTGAGGCACACCTTGTTTGTTTTTTAGTTTATATTTGTTTACATTTTGGCAAACAAACAATCTTCTGGATTACTTTTGATATTAAAAGAAAAGTCTAAATGATTATGAGCCAATATCTTATGTTATAAAGAGGTTTTATTATAAGAGGACTCACGGACATTTATCCTCAGTGCATATCTGAGATACCGCTAAATTTAATGCAAGATTTTATATGCCAAGATTTTATATGTAATGTTTATTAGCAGTTATAAACAGCGACATCAGGAATAAAGCGATCATTGGAAAGAGTATGTTGGGCTCATTCCAATAGTCTCAATTTCCTAGAATTTCATCCCATATTGGACAATTTTGCAGAATACACTTTACATCCAGTGACAATATTCAGTGCTGTTGCAGTAAATAGTGTGTCCTTTATGTAGCAAGATGGAAGGTTAGAATTTTGCATCCTGTCAAAGACCAACAGTCTTTAACCTTTAACCTTTTAGCTACAGTAAATGTGTAAGGTGGCTGAGCTCGCCCTTATAGACAGGATAAGGAACTCAGACATCCAGAGGGAGCAAGGAGTACAGCCGCTGCTCCTTCACGTTGAAAGGAGGCAGTTGAGGTGCTTCAGGCGTCTGATCAAAATCTCGGAAAATGTCCATGTTGCCATTATCGATAGTAAATTGTTGTAATCTGTGGGTTTTGCTGAATCATCCAACTTTTATTCAATTCAATTTTAATTATATATCGCTACATCACAACATACATTATCTCACGGCACTTTTCAGAGTTCAATGTTATAGAGAGAAACCCAACCCAAGTTCCCAACAAAAGACAGCACTTGGCGACACTGTAGGAAAAACTCCCCTTTAATGGGAAGAAACCTCCAACAGAACCGGAGTCAGGGTGGGTGACCCTCTATCTCCACTGGTTGGGTTGAAAGGAGCGAAATGGGGGAGAGAGGAGAAAGAGGGGGGGGGGTAATATTCATACTTAAAAGTGTAATAATGTTATTAATAATAACAGCAGCAACAATGGCACCATAAATATAACGATAATACAATTAATATGATGATGATGAGCAATAAGCGGTAGTGGCAGATCCAGGTCCTGCAGTCAGAGATACCTGCAGAATGAGGACAGGGAGAAGGCAGACAGAAAGGAAAAACACAAACAACAGGACAGACAAGACACAAAGTTAATGACATGCAGTAGTGTGATATAATTTCATGGGGAGCAAGAGAAAGAAAAAGTGCTCAATGCGTCATGAGAGTTGTTCCAGCAGTCTCGACCTATATCAGCATCACTAAGGGATGGTTCAGTGCTTAACTGAGCCAGCCCTAACTACATGTACAGCTTTATCATAGAGTAAAGTTTTCCTGTGGAACCAGATCCCAGTTTGGATCTGGAAGAGCCTGACAGCTGAAGGTTCTACCGCCCAATCTACTCTTGGAAACTCTATGCCACAAGTAAGCCTGCGTTTTGAGAGTGAAGTGTTCTATTGGGATAATAGGGTAATATGAGGTCTTTAAGATACAGTGGAGCTTGGTCATTAAGGGTTTTGTAAGTAAAGAGAAGGATTTTGAACTCTATTCTGGATTTAACTGGGAGCCAATGCAAAGAAGCCAATATTTGAGAAATATGACCTCTTTTTCTAGATCATATCAGTGCTTGTGCTGCAGCACTTTGGATCGGCTCGAGGCTTTTTACAGAATTATTGGGACATCCTGATAATGAGGAATTACAGTAGTTCAGTCTAGAGGCAACAAATGCATGTTTATGTGTGAGGCAAAGGACATGTCCTGTTCAAAAATGAACCCAAGGTTCCTTACAGTAGGGATAGGTGCAGGCATAGGTAATGCCATCCAAAGTACCTACATGCTTAGATAATGTTTTCCTGAGAAGTTTAGGACCAAGTACAAAAACAGGTCCAACCCTTTACGTCTTTATGATCGTTACAGCACAGGCAGGAGGACCCAAATGCAAACACACAAAGGCAGAAAGATGCAATGAAGATACTTTAATAATGGAAATAAACAGGCTTACAGGTACATTAGTTGACAGGCAGGCAGAAACAAAGGAACAGACAACAGTACTCCATGCCGCTTGCAGGCAGAAAGGAAAACAGTGAGGAATAGACGCAAGAACAAAACGGACAAAGTGACAAAGAGTGAGGGGAACACAGAGACTAAATACACAAGGACGGCAAGAGTAATAGTAAAAGAAATCGGGGCAGGGTAGGCAGTCATACATGGGCATGAAGTAAAACAACCAACAGACACACAAGGAAAGAAATTTCAAAATAAGACAGGAAACACTAAACAGACCTCGGGCAGGAAGTTCACAAGGAGGGGCAGATCATGACAAAGACATAACTTAAGTTTGACTAACCAATTAGTTTCATCTGGCTTCATAAAATACAGCTGGGTGTCATATGCGTAGCAATGGAAATTTATGCAGTGCTTCCTGATAATATTGGATAAAAGAAGCATATATAGAGTGAAAAGTATTCGTCCTAGAGAAGAAACCTGTAGATCTCCATGACTAACTATTGTGTGAATGGAAGCATCACTGTTAACATGAACAAACTGAAATCTATCTGATAAATATGACTTGAGCTACCCAAATGCGGTCCTTTAATCCCAATGACACGTTCTAGTCTTTGTAATAAATTCTTGCCATTGATGGTTTCAAATGCAGAACTAACATCTAGCAGGACAGGTATGTCTAGAAAGTCTATCGTCTGAGGCCATGTATATTGTATTGTACTGTATGTTCTGCCTGGCAATCGGGTTGCTTTTGTTTTCCCATACAGTACACCAATGGCATATTGTCATGCAGCATGACACATGTCATTGTATGCATGTCCCTTTTTTCCAGCGCAGATGGAAATGAGCGCTCTAGAAAAGCAGGAATGTTTTTATTTTTATTTTTCTCTCACATCAACGGATCCGGGTGCTATAGATTCACCTTGCATGTACCATGTTTTCCCTGAGAAACATCTGTGTGTGGGAGTCTACACTGTCCTATTTGCATTATTTAGCTGCTCCTCTGAAACTCCAGGCTCTACAGTGTTGTCTCCTTAGCAACAATGCAAAGTGCACAACAAAAATCTATTGAATTTCCTCCATTGTAAGTAAGATGGGGGGAGTTTGGAGTCATTGGTGCTGTCCAACGTGCATGGAACATGAAATCAATATTCTACTTGGCAGAGAACTTTAGATGCTAGGTTTTCTGCCTGTTGGCTCATCGGTCACAGGGTCAACTCTTTTAGGATCCATCATGGGCATCTGCATCCAGCTGCGAGCCAAGACTTGCCAAACACATGATCTAGCCCAGGGAGAACAGTGATGGTGTGTGTGTGTGTGTGTGTGTGTGTGTGTCCGGGGGGGTCCCTCGGGTGAGGAAGGGGAGGGAGGTAAATGAACTCACCAGAGAGATGGGTTGCCTATGCTAAATAATCACTCTTCTTCCGCTCAGTTGGGTGGGTGGGAGAATTGCTTGAATGGCTTCAAAGGCTTGATTTCCATTGCAGTTGAAAAGGCATCCTTGATTTCTTTATCCTCCCTCCTCAGGCCTCCTCTCTGAGCTCTAATTGCCTACTCCTAAACATACACCTTTTGTTGTGCGCTGATAAAACTACCACTCTCCATACAAATTGGTTGTCGGGAGCAGTAACACAGACCCACTCCAAACCATCCTATTAATTGCCTCATTTTTTAATGGACATAATTGTTGTCTTTACACAACAAACCCTTGGACACACATTAGATAATGAGTAGTGTTATAAGTCGTTAATCGAAGGGAGAATAAGGGTGTGAGAAGCGCAATTTCATTAACATTGTACCAAACTGTGAACCAAATTATTTGCCAAATCGGTTTGATTATGTACAGATAATTGTACAACAAACACTAGCAGGCTGGGTTGCACAATTATGCCTTTACAATCAACAGAAAGGCAACAGAGGCATAGCATCATTAAGTGGCAGTATCTTCTTAACTGTTTTCAACTGTTTTCAACTGTTTTTTCTTCAAAATGGTATGGCATTGTTCAGGAATGTCAGGAGTGAGTGGCTTGAGAGTTAAACATTTAGAAATTGTGTGGAGATTGCTCTGAGGCTAATTTCTCTCTTCGCAATTGGTGATTAATGCCTGGTCTGCGAGGTCATTGGCGATAAGGGCCCAGCCACTCCGTTAGCTCCCAGTGAAGATAATGCAGACCAGACTTTATCAAGGGCACAGAGGCAAGGGGAGCAAAAATTACTGGGGGGACTCTCCATGCATATGGCCATAACGAGATATTATCGCCCATCAAGCAACACAATCAATTACCTCCTCCCTGCAGGAGTCCTCATGGCTGGAGAGGGAAGACAAAGGGCACGATATGTCATAGGAAATCTTTACGCATTTTCTCATGCTGCTGACCTGCGTTTCCTTAGGGGGGTTTTGTACAAAGTTGGAAAAAAACCAAAAAGGAGGCCTTTCCCTTAGTAAAGGCCTTGGTATGCTTAAAATAAGTGCATGTTGGATTGTCAGCATATGAAACTGGGTGTAGGTAAAAAAAGGTATATGGTTAAGGATCGATCAATCAATCAGTGGTTAAAAGAAAATACTGTCAACTATTGGTAGAAAATCCAACATAAACAGCAGTCTTTTATGTCAATATCAAACAAAATGTATGCTGATCTGCTAAGCCTTGGTCACGTTTAGGCACAAAAACTATTTGTTTAAGGTTAGAAAAAGAATGCAGTCATGGTCAAAAGAAAAAAAAAAAAAACATTTACTATTGGTTAGACAGAAGACGCCGAGTCTTCCTCCATAAATTCTTCAGTAGGCTTCAAAGTGCTTGTTAGATGCTCAAACAGCATCTAAACCCCCCTTTCCTTGAGTTTATTGTTAAAGAACAACCGTGGTTTAAAAAAGAACAATGGTGTCTGTTGGTGGGAAATCGGATGTGATCAGCAGTCCTCCATGCCCTAATCTTTGTGTACCGATCTGCCAAGGTTGTGTTTAACAAAAACTTCTTGGTTAAGGCAAGTGAAAGCTCCTGGCCACGGTACGTTTAGGGTTGGTGGTGACTCTCTTTTCCTATGGAGTGTTTTTGTGCAAAGTCAAAAAAAGTGAAAGAAATGTTGAGTCTTCCTTAGTAAAGGCCTCAGTAGGCTTTTAAGCATCTACCAGTATATAAAAGTGTCTGCAATGCCATTTCCTTTGGTTTTAGGTACAGAAACTTCTCTGTTAAGGTTAGAAAAAATATTGTAGTAATGGTTAAAAGAAAACAGTGCTGACTAATGATATGAAATCGAATGTGAAAAGCTTTTTACACCGCATTAAAGGGCAGCCATTCGGAACAGGTATAACCACACACACAGGCCTTTTTTCTCTCTGTGCTGCCTGCCGGTAAGTTGCTGACATCTGATGGTTAAATAAGGTAAATTAATTTACCAGGGGCTCTCCTTACACAAATGCTATGGACTGATGCAGGGCCTCTCATTTAATAGAGAAGAGAGGAATCAGTCCCTGTGCTAGATTCTTTCAGGGTGAGTGATTGCATGCATGCATGTCCTCCCCAACACAAAAAACTTAGGTTATTCACCAAGGCCAAGGCAGCATCAAGCCAAGCATAAGGCACCATGAAGTTTGAGATAAGGGGTCCAGTGATGAAACAAAACAATGAACTCCTTGGCAAATTATTTCATGTTTCTTTTAAAAATGTCAAGGCTGTCTCTATGGTATTACAATGATTTCATGAAGAACATGTGCTGTTATAAGTTCAGGTTGGATTTTACACCATGTCTTTTACTTTTTTACTTTTTTACTAAACCTCCTCACATATTCAGTTGTTCTGTTCAATAACTGTGTGTGTATCCAAAGCCTTATTCTCTTATTCCTCTTTAATATGGAGCTCCATTGTTGTTCAAAAACTTTTAAAAACACATCAGTGTTCAAGACTGTAATTTACATCGATCAGCCACAACAACCACAACCTTTGACTTAATTGTGTGTACAGTATATGTACTGTATATATGTACTGCATTTCATTTTTGTCCTCTGTAGAGGACATGAGTCTGAAATCTCTAAGTTAAGCGCCATTTATGCAATTTATTTGAGTCCTACTGTACTGTCAAGAGGACATCTTTGGCTTTCTAGTGAGTAACAGAGCACCTGGACTCTCTTTTCAAAATGGCGGGCATCACAGCTTCCACATTTTATGGCAACAAGGGAGGTAAGTGATCAATTTTTTGCAGATATTATGTTTCTGTTACTAATAATCAAATTTTGTCTTCAACATAAGAGTATGTAGACATAAGAGTAGTTAAGAAATGTGCAGTAATTTTAACCCTTTCAACTGTTATTCAGTGTCCTTTGTAATAGACAGCAGGACTTACTAAGTCCTGTTTTAACCAATTTCCATACTTCGGGAAGCAGATGGTTGAGTGATGCAGAGATGATTTTACTGAGAATTGCGGAAGGGGAGTCAAACTTTGACCTGGCTGCCACAAACAGCTGGATCAAGTACAGGTCAAACCACCTGATCTCTGGCAGGGAAGAGAAGGAGAGGCTGCAGTATTTTGACTTCAAGCTGCTGCTAGCTGCAGAAATGCTCAGACACAGGGTGATCGAGGTCAACAAACTGACAAGCCGGTCAGTGATGATGATGACATGAACACTGATGATGAAGAGTACATTCCAACAAAAAAGTGAGACCTGTTGAAACACAGCCCGATGATGATGTCAAATGTGGGGCGCTCCATCTGCCAAAAATAGTGGAGGCATACATATATATATGTATTATATATATATATATATATATATATATATATGTATATATATATACACACACACACACACACACACACATATATATATATATATATATATATACTGCTCAGCTGTTTTAGGAAATTCCTGAGTATTGACCTTATGCGGCCTGTCCATTTTTTCATTTGCTCCATTTCTGCTTTTATCTTTTAACTTCCTGTCGCTATAACCATATCTCATAGATACACACACACATACCACACAGTCTGACCACTAACCATGATTATTAACAATAACATGACCAGACAATCCCAGCGGTGTGGGAGGACACAAGATAGTTAATAGTGGTTGATGATTGTTAGACTGCCGTAAAATAATTTTTCCTCAATTTATCGTAGTCCTTAACACTATACATTGTATAATAAAACTGGTAAAACATTAGCTAAACGCAGGTGTAAAGTGGTCACAAACAGAACATGTCAACCTACACAATGTGACCCACTCCCACTTCTGGTGGTAAAAGTCTAAATATTGCAGTGGAGCACTTCCTTGTTGCTGGGAAACGTAATGAGGATATATTTGCAACTGGTTTTTAAAGATTTACATCATTAGGAAGAATGAATGGGCCTGTGCTTGAACACAGCAATGAGAGAAGGAAAGTCAAGAAGTATTGAGAGAAAGAGTAAACACATTGTTGGTTAATGGGATTTGTTGTCAATAAGAAAAATATGATATCAGCCTTTACTGGAAAGCCTCTGTACTTTACATCGTACAGCCCTTTCTCTTCTGTTTTCTGTATTAAGCAAAATTATTTGTGTATTGTGAAAACATGGGACGTAATAGACACACATTTGCAAAGTAGAATTTTCTCCTTTTAAAAACAAAACAAGAACTCCTGGGTGTCACTCCTCTTCACAGTATGTGCATGATTTCAAACATATTTCACAAAATAACTTAATAGAGATGCTCTAGCATATAATGCTAATTAGTTTTGATTGCGGCTTTGAAACTGCCATAGGGAAATCTCTCACAAGTGGATATGATTGGAATCAAACTGGTGTTTGATATTTGTTAGAAACCAGCTGGAATTAAAGTCAAACCATATGATGGTATTTTAATTACTTTACCCAGACATGGGGGCAATGGGACTCCTGCATCCTCTGTGAATGGCAGAGCAGGATGGAGATTATTTCAAAACGACAGCACATCAAATTAATGACAGTTATGAAGGATCTTGTGGTCAGCTTTTGCACATCACATCAGTGTCTCCAGGCACTTTAAGTGGCTAGTGTGTGTGAGTGGTGTGTGTTTGCTTATGTTTATCTGGCCGGAATGCGCAGCGAATCCCTTCAAGTATCTCCTAATTAGACTCAGCATGCCCTTCCCGCTCACGAAGTGTACTGTTTCACTTCACACCCAATTATTTTAATCCTCTGATTGCTCGTGGATCAACTGGCCTGAGCATCTACAGACATTCACGGATACTGCAGGGGAAATGAGTGCATCTGGAAATATGGACACATCGACTGCCACTAGGGCCTCATCACCAGGCCCTCTGCCCCCAGGGCTCTGCAGCTCTAGCCTGCTGAGGGCTCCAAAGGGGTTGCTCCACCTAAAATAAGATGTCAAGGGAATTTTTATACTCCTGTCAGCATTCCTGCCTGCCCGCCAGACTCCTCACTTCGACTCCTTGGTGGATTAGAAGAAGGTATCATCTAAGCACCAAGACAGTCCACTAAAAATGTGGCTTTAAACTTAGTTTAAAAATAAATCCCAATCTCACCACTCCAACAAATTAAAAAAATTGTAATAAAAGGCACATTTCCATATATTGTACAGCAATCGTATCATACATTCTTCAGGATATGCCTGTATAATAAAATACAATTACAATGGTCAATTATGATGACCATGCTGTGTATGGTAGCAGGTAGAGTCACTTTAAAAGCACATCTCGCTTCTTCAACGTCACACAACCACTACTAGGACGGAGCATGGTTAAAGTGTCTTTGTTATTGTTTCTGCTTCGGAACTCACCACAATGGAAACCATTTTATACCATCAAATTGCAGGGGATACTGTGTCATTTTCAGCACTTTGAGTCAAGGGGTCAGTAATGTGATAAAGCAATTAATTTTTTTTTTTACAAATGTGAATACGGTGGTGCGGTAGCAATAGCCTTTCCAAGCCACGCTGGGCAGACAGCAGGACCCAACACAGCCAACCCGTGATGGTCTCCACCTTTTCAGCCGTGTCCTAAGCAGTTAAACTCATGTGTATCTGTGCTAGAGACAAGAGAGAACACTCTGTTCTTAAAAGTCTCTCTGTGTTCAGCTCTCAGTACATTTGTAGTTTCTACCTGAAACTCTGTGGCTTGGAGTTTGGTTTTCCTCCTGTGATCCTGTTTGTACTTTGACATATCAGCCTCTTGTTAATGTTTAATTATGCTTTCAGCCATATCGGAGTTGTGCTAAGTTACCGTCGATGCAAACTGAACTTTTCTGTAGCTGTGGCTACGTCAAATTAAAAGCTTTCCACTGGCGAACTGATGGAATGTTTCTATTGTGAAGTACTTATAGGAAATGCAATGTGTTTATCACCAGAGTTGGTGGAACTTTTCCTTGCTGTGTGGTGCAGTGGAAAGACACCATGCTTACAGGCAGCATGGCTTTGTGTGACTAGAACTAGAATAGTGAAGCATTTAGCAGCAAAAGGGTCAAATATTTCTGCAGCAGTTGGTGGCGATCAAACCAGGGCTAAAAGGACAGTGAAAACCGATGGCCAGAAACACGACTAATAAATATTAATGTTGCTCTGTGTGTGCTGGATGAGCAAGTGTTTGCTAACACATTATTAGAACACCTTTACAAGGTGGTAATATGTCATATGTTGTGTTTACAGTGATTTCTCCTGCCCCAGATTGGTCAGTGTAACACTTATCAGTTCAAACTTCAAGATAAATAATAGAGAATTGGAAAATTGAATTAAATATTCTAAAAGTGTATTTTGCTTAATTTGTCAGATCAATGTATAATTATTAATTTTTTATTTTTATTTTCTATCTCTGGATTGTGGAATAAAAAAATGGAAAATAGAAAATTATAAACTCCGAGCACTTTTATTTCTATTCATGGGCCTTGCTGGAGAGGTTGGGATCTAAACACCAAGCTCAACTCGCGTCAGATTGGTCAGCGGGGCAGTCCAACTCCCCTACCTCTTAACACCTGCTTTCAAGGATTACATCTAAACTCCTGACAGTCAATGAAATGTTCTTATTACTTAAGATACATAAGATCATTACAAAAAACCCTTTGATTAGCTGGAAAATTCATTTTGAAAAAAAAAACTGCTTTTTTTAAAGCAGGCAAACATAAAATGGAAGAATATTTAAATTTTAATCCGATCAAAGAGGACATTGTATAATGAGTGCTGTGTTTGACAAAAGAAGAATTGTTGCACATGAAGGATATTTAGGATTATAACAGGTTTAGGATCATTTAAAGACCAGCCTCCCTCCTGCCAAAAGCAAAGTTTGCCATTACATACAACACAAATGTGGTTTCACTGATGTCCCCACATGCAAGTTACTCATTCTGAAATTATAACTGGTAGAGTGTGAGACCCCACATTTAAGATTCTGACTGAAATCTGGGTGATATGAAATCAACAATAGCTTTAAAGTCGTGCGGACAAATGAGAATAAAATGTTTGAAATTAAATAAAAAGCATGAGTTGATGCTTTTGCCTTCTAACATAATTCATCTGTCAAGCTGCTGGTAGTGACGTCACATAGTTTGCAGACATTGTAATTTACCGCTGGATGCTCAAGTGCCAGTTTGGAGAGAAACTAAAACCATCTCTGCATCTCTCTCGTGTTCAGCTGAGTATCTGGAGCACTGTGCCATGTTACGTATAAAATTCCCAATCTGGCAGCCAGCGACACACTGCAGATGCAGGCCGCAGCCCAGCGAGAAGAGCGCCTTCCCCTGGTCACCTGCATGCCAGGTGTTGCGTTCTCTGTAGCAGCTGGAGGCTGAGAGCTCACCAGAGAGACAATTCATGCTTACCGTGCCCATGTGTCTGGACACGGTTCTGCGTGGGTCCATGTGACAAAAGTACAAGCACTCTGACTGTGCATGCACGTGACACGTAAACTGGATGCTTGTTTGATGCACTGTATGTATGTTCCATTTATTTCTCTTCCTTGGTCCCATTCTTTTTGAGCAGTTGCACACACACATGTTGTTAAGCCAAATTCAACAAACAAACAACCATGTTTTCTCGTACGCTTTTGTGAAACGTGTCCATGTCTGTCTATGAATAGAAGCACGTCTGCAGTCCACGTCCAGCTCAGTGCAAGCGGACAGCAGCAGGGTGGAGGCAGTTCAAGTAACTATATGAGAGTTCTTGGACCTGTCTTGACTGCTGTGCTGTGCCTGGGTCGCTAAAGACATGAGTTACCCTATGCATTTAAGGAAATAGCAAAAGTCTAAATAACTACAGCAGTTAAATGAAACCTACACATCAATGCACCAGTAATAATAATCCATAAAATTGATATATAATAGTTAAACACTCACAGGGACCCTTTTTTGGCATAATGAGTACCTTCACTTTTCATATTTTAATTTCATTTTGCTGATATTACTTACACACTTTTACTTGAGTAAGGTTTTTGTAATGGAGTGTTTTTCAGTGTAGTATTGGTTCATTCACTGTAGTAAAAAATCCAAATATTTAAAATACTACACAAACCTAAAATAGTCCCTCAGATGTTGTGGAAATTATTTTCACAAACAGGGAGCAGGATAACCAAAACATCTGGATTTGCAAAGAATCCAGATGTTTTGGAGACATGTAAGGCAGAGATTTTTGCTAACATCATTCATCAGCTGCTTGAGCATTAATGCAAAAACATTTTATCCGACAGTTATAGTACAAGGTCATTGTGGATTAGGCGGATTTGATGGAGGCAAATCAATGATATAGCGATATGCTACTAATCTTGATTAGGTGTGGGTATCTACTTTATAATGGTGCCAGCAGCTAAAGTGTTTATTAGGTATGCAAACACTGCAGATGCATCCCCCGACGCCAAAAACACAGGCTAGCCAATGCCGATACTCCTAGCCAATAAGAGAAAAACGCCATATGTACCTATCAAGCCATATGTTATGCCTGTGTACTTACATGAGCACACACAGGCTTTCTCGTGAATTGGCGACTATGCCCAAAGTGCACTGAGTAGGAAAAAAGCTGTTATAACTCCTATCCAAGATCCCATCCAATCTATCCAAGATTCCATAGATAGAAAATTGAAAAAATTAGTCCAAAATCTTAATTACACATTGATCTGACAAATTAAATATAACATTTTAGAAAATTTAATTCAATTGTCAAATTTTCTTTTATTCATTTCATATATTGAAAATGGAACTGATAAGCATTACATGGACCCCAAGTTCCTTTAAGTGGTTACTGCATCTTTAAGGTTCTAAGTAGCGTTACAAAGGCATCATTAGGTGTCTTTCCTTCCGGCTGTTTTTATGCATATTTTCAATTTGCGCATATAAAGAACTGAGTGGAAACGCCGAAAACACAAGTATTGCAATGAACTGCAACGTTCCTTGAATTATTACAAAACACAAACAAAATGCCATATTAGATGGGAAATAGCTAAAAATGCCACAATGTATCAAGAGCAGAAGAGATAAATATTAGACAAAGGCTTCAACAAATTGTGGCAAGTTCTGAGAAGCAAGTGGTAGAGTTTGATACAATGCTGTATGAATGTAAAGCGGTTCGGGGGGCAAAGCTAAAGCTAGCTTGAGGTATTTGACAAAAGGGATATTTGGCACGCAGAACAACAGTTCTTCACGTTTTGAGGAACGTGATGTTTGCAAAACCGGCAACCATAAATAAATGCATTCCTGGGGCCAGAGTGGGCACCGCTGAAACCTATTTAAAATTGCTAGCTAAGGATAAGTGTAAATAAAGTAATACTTTTATTCACATCTGTGATAATGACACTTGATTACACCAATCGGAGGTCACAAAAATCAATGTTGACTCGGTGTGTAATATGCAAAGACAATGTCAGACTTTTCTATGGACCCCTGCCAAATCTGACCAGTGCTGACATGTATAGCCATCACGGTGGTTTCCAGCTAATGATGTGGGCTTTCTAGATTATTAGTGGGCTTTCTAGGTATCGTCTGGTCTGATTAGGAGAGATGGCATACATTTCACATTGGATGGAGCAGCTCTCATATCTGGAAATCTGGCCAAGTTTATTAGTAGATGAAAACCATGACAACCCAAAGTTGAAACCAGGAGAAAAAGTTGCAGTCTGACACACTTCTCTGCGCTTCCGTTAGAGCAGTCACCCACCCAAAACCCAATAGAGACGCTGTCTGCCCCCCGACCTCCTAAATTAAATAAATCAAAAATAAACAGAAGAGGAGGTATACATAGAAACCTAATAAAAACTAACACCAATGCAATAGTACAACAAAATAGGAGAATTAAATATTAGATGGCTTTCATCGAAAGCTGTATTAGTAAACTATCTAATATCAGATCATTATATTGATTTATTTTGTCTTACTGAAACTTGGCTGTGCCATGATGACTATGTTAACTTAAATGAATCCACTTCCCCCAGTCATATTAATACTCACATTCCTCGAGGCACCGGCCGAGGAATGGATCTGCAGCTATTCATCAACCCTAAACTTAAAGTACAATTTAACTCATTCAAAAGCCTTGTTCTTCGTCTTTCACACCCAATGTGAAAAACATTGCAGCCAGTTCTATTTGCTATAGTGTGCCATGCTCCTGGTCTGTTCTCTGAAATTTTATCTGAATTCTCAGAGTTTTTATCAAGTTTAGTCCTTAGTACAGATAGAGTAATTATAGTAGGTAATTTCAATATTCATGGGGACATTGTTAATGACAGCCTTAGCACTGCGTTTATCTCATTATCAGCCTCAAAAGAGTATAAATAAACCCACTCACTGTTTGACCACACCCTCGACCTTGTTAGGGCTAAAGGCATCAGCCCACTATTTAATTCATTCTGAATTCCTATTACTGGACTACACGCCATTAGGCAATTTCTTAAGTAGGTATCTATCTGATAGTGCCTTAGCTAAATTTAAGAAAGTGATTGCATCAGCAAATAATTCAATGCCATGTCTCAATATAACAACTAAAGTTAGAAGGAGTCTATGCTAACTTTAGTCCCTCTCAAATTGATGATCTTGTTGAGAATGCTGCAGTATCTGTGCGAATGACACTCGACTCGACTCTTGCCCCTCTAAAAAAGAAGATAAGAAAACAAAAAAGGATACCTCCAAGGTTTAACTCCCAAACCCGCATGAAAAAAACATGAAAAACGAAAGGATATGGCATTCTACCAAACTGGCAAGATAGTTTTAAAACATATAGGAAGGCCATCTGTAATGCCAGTGCCTATTACTCATCATTAATAGAGGAAAATAAAAACAACCCCAGGTTTCTTTTCAGTGCTGTAGCCATGCTGACAGAGAGTCATAGCTCTATGGAACCATGTATTCCCATAGCTCTCAGTAATGATGATTTCATGAGCTTCTTAAAGGATAAAATTCTAACTATTAGAGACAAAATTCACCACCTCCTGTCCTCAACCGCCTGTTTTGGAAGATAAATCGGCCCGATTTATCTTCAAAAACAGGAACCTTAGAAAGAGCTGTAAAACCTGATATATACTTCGACAGTTTCTCTCCCATCTACTTTCACCAAATAACTTAAATGAGTTCTTCATCTAAACCTTTAACCAGTCCCATCCCAATTACACTGCTTAAGAATTTTTTTTGCCCTCAGTTAGCACTTCTTTACTAGATTTGATCAATCTGTCTTTATTACCTGACTATGTAACACAGTCCTTTAAAGTAGCGATAATTAAACAGCTTCATTAAAACCCTACTCTTGATCCAGGTGTCTTAGCCAACTACAGCTGTGTATATAACCTTCCCTTTCTCTCTAAAATCCTTGAGAGAGCAGTCGCCAATCATTTCTGTGACTTTCTACAGAACAATAGTTTATTTGAGGATTTTCAGTCAGGATTTAGAGTGCATCATAGCACAGAGACAGCCCTGGCGAAAGTTACAAATGACCTTCTAATTGCATCCGACAAAGGACTGGATTGGCATTAAAGGAACTGCTCTAAACTGGTTTAAGTCCTATTTATCAGATCGATTTCAGTTTGTACACGTTAACGATAAATCCTCCATATACACAAAAGTTAGATAATGAGTTCCACAGGGTTCTGTGCTTAGACCAATTCTATTAACCTTATATATGCTTACCTTGGGCAATATTATTAGGAAACTCTCCATAAATGTCCACTGATTTATAGATGATACCCAATTGTATTTGTCAATTAAGCCTGTTGAAACTGATCAGTTGGCTAAACTTCAAGCTTGCCCTGTGGGACATAAAGACCTGGATAACCAGCAACTTTCTGCTGTTAAACTCAGACAAAACTGAAGTTATTATACTTGGCCCACAACACCTCAGAAACACATTATCTAATGATATACTTACTCTAGATAGTATTGCCCAGGCCTGCAGTACCAAAGTAAGAATTCTAGGCTTATTATTATTAGTTTTAATATTGGTCTTATAATTGTGGTTGTTAGGCTCATTATTAGTCATTTTACTAATCTTATTATTGTATTATTATTATTATTATTATTATTAGTCTTATTATTATACATCTCTATGCGGAGTCTGCATAATGCTACGTTCCTGCTCTCTCTCTGCACAACAACTTCCCAAAATTGCTTAGTGCCCTACATTCCCAGATGTACGGAGGACAATGTGGTGGTGGTGCCATCGCCATTTGTGCAGCATTGCATAGACCACTTCAAGCTCTCGTCATCGCTTCTGGATGGCTTTTAAAATGCTTCTTTATGCAAACAGGGCTGTTACCAGAACTCTTCCAAGAGCACATAGCAGTAATATTAGTGGTTCAAAACTCTCCATTTCCACTGTGCCAAGTATTCCATAATGTTAATACATTCATGGTTTTCTTTTGATTGAGGTTTGACTGGCGCTCTTTTAGGTTATTCATTTATTTTGCCCTTCTGCAGTGCTATAATGGCACCTGTCTGGAGAATTAGCACAACCTACTGGTTATCTTGATGAGCCAACTCCTAATATTCGTATAACAGTAGTGGATGGAAGTGGCATTTTCTTTTTGCAGATTTTCTGAAATTTGTTTAAAATTTGCAATACATTTGGATGGAAACCCGAATGATGGCAAACACTTTGCCATTAGTCGGACGTTTTACCCATATTTGAAAAAAAAAAAAAAAATCAATTTAGCTTTAGTGGTATCCAACCATGTTGGGTTTGAGATACATATGAGAGGTTTTGAGATATCCATCTCTGAGATTTGTGCCTCCATCCCAATACAATAGAGGTCAATTGAATTCTATTTATGTTGCTCACAGCCTTGAAATATGATATTTAAAAATATTCTTTCCGGAAACAGTGTCTCTATTGATTGGGATCCAAAGAGCTCACTCACTGTGAACTCAATTCACTGGGACTGTTTCTTTGGTAGAAAGTCGTTTCAGTGAAAACTGGTCAAAGTTAAACATAACCAGTCTGCATGAGTAGTTACCACACAAGGTAAGAAACAAAGAAATAAAGAAAATATGTTTATTTAGGAAAGTGCTCTGGGTGAATGCATATGGTTTGTTAAAAAGTAGAACAACTACAGTAAATGAAACACATCAGTTGCACATAATGATCCAACCCTGATCACCCTGTTGAGCTATTGGCAGCATATAATCTGCTTTTTGTAAAAAAATACCTGTGTTTTTTTGAGACTTCTTCATATCTGTCCTCAGCACTTCAAGCATCATAGAACAAAGACAGGGACCTAAATGGCAATTTTAAGTGTTATCAATAAGAAAGCTGTGAAAAAATGATCACTGGCTTCACTGCAGCAGTTTGAAGAGAAAATTGAGATAATTTAAAGATAATAAAGGGTGAGGACAGAGGACTTGAGAGGGTGACATGGGGCCACTCCTATCAGTCTGCACAGGAAGGCTCTACTCTTCCTCAAATATTATTACCCTATTCTGTTACTAAAGCCTTCAGCAACAAATACATTGAAAATTATGCAACCATAAACAGCATCTTGACAGCAGCAGAGAGCATTATCCACAGTGTTCTTTCTCTTGCAGGGATATTCACATTAATCTTATGGTTTTTGCATTATGCATGAATTCACGTGAGATTCCACTTTGCCATGGGAGATTGAACAAAGAAAAAAAAAAACTCATCTGAATCACCTGGCCTCCTTTGTCTTACCTTATGTCAAATGACGGGAAAAACATTATCACGCTGGCTGATTAGATCTTCGCCCCATCTGATAACATGCTACAATGATTATCCGAGACATCTTACCATCTTGACTAAAAAATAAGGGTGACTTTGAACACCATTTTTCATGTGGAAGAATCCAGTGGTCAAAACTGTTGTTCTCCAAACTCAGCAATAAAATAGGTAGTTCATCACTGCTATCCAAAATTCCAAGAGTATGAGCATTACAAACATTATTGACATGACCGCCACTGCTATGATTAATGTTTGGTTTATTTTAGGCACATTAACTACTTGGTGAAAAGAACAATTATTATTCTCCTTCAACACTCAAGATTGGGGTATGTTTGAAACAAGCTGGTTCACACAAAGCATCATCTGGCCACTTCTGAATGGCCACAGTTAAAAGCTGGGTGAAAAGCCTGTTTTTCTTTTAGGGGGTCAAAACATGATAAATCATACAAATGGGGATTACAGTGCATTCTCTCCTCAAACGCATTCATGGTGTTGCATTTGGTTGAACACACAAAAAGTGAGAGGAGAAGTTAGTTTCACCTAGTGAAGTGGCATTGCTTGTCATATTATGGTATTAGAAATGATGCCGCCACCCTAACTCAGGTGTGAAAGGAGAGGTTTCATATGCTGATTGACAAAATAACAAGCAATTTGTTCGAAGCTGACTGACACCAAACAGAAGGTTTTGTAAGGTTTGGTTAGGTTTTGGCAAGAAAATTACTGAAAATAGATCATGGTCATGGTTCGAATAAAATAGTGTTTACTGCAGGTAGGAGACAGGATGTGAACAGTAGTCTCTGGTGTCAAAGTTAGACACTTTGTGCACCCGACCACATAACCCCGATGTAGGGGAAACCATGCAACCCTGTCTGCCCCCTAAAATACACATAATTCTTCATGCACCGGTCTGTGCATGCACAAATGCAAAGCTCTGTAATTACATAACTGCAGCTGGTGCATGCCTCGCAAAATTTAATCATATGGCCATGCCGACTGCAGGCTGTTCCTACTTGATGATTGGCTTGTTTGTCTATGGGATTCCCTACATAGTTACTGCGTCTTCCATCTCTTTCAAAAACGCAGACGATCAAATAACCAATGTTTTTATGAAGATTGGAAGACCAGTAAAAAACAACACATGCTCTACATTGGCAATATACAGTCACTTTAAAAGTTTTAATTAAAAAACATCACGTACGACTTTTCCTGATTAAGGGAAAAAAATTTCATTTCAGCAATATTGGAAATCAAAATCCAAAAATTCTGGGAAAGATTGATGTTTCTTTTTCATTCGATTTTTGTGAAAGGCTGCTACACCTGTTGCATTATGATCCGTATTAAATTCATGGTTCTTTTTCCATTTTAATTTCTTGGTAAACCAATGCATACAGTGTATTTACAATTTTACAGTTATACCTAGTTATATTTTTATCCAAAAATTTTTTTTATGATGCCCTTAAACCATAGTAAATCACATCTCGACAGCATCAGGAAATTATATCAGTGAAACAATATAAAAATGAAATAACAGGAAGAAATAAGATAAAGAAAATGATAGCACAGAGCTGTCATGACAAAACCACACTTTTTAAATGCTGCTGTTGGTTGAAAGCTGGATTTGTATTTTATTTGTTCATGCTGTAGAGGCTGTCTGAGTCTAATCCAAACCTTTTGACACAACAGACAATAGGCCTACAGACAAATCACTAAAGGATGCTGTACAGAATGTAGGAAATCACTGGGAAAACTTGCCTAATATAGAAATAGATCTGTTGTGGGTGACAGGGACCAGGGGAGTGGGGTGTAATGCAACAGTGAAATAATAATAATGATACTACAAATACAACTCCTAAACAGCTGTCAGTGAAAACGTTCCTCATTACTCCCAGTGGCTTTTCAGTTGTTGCAGTGAACACACTAATGGTTAATTAGCGCAGCCCATGCCCCCCCTTGGCGATAGACCCGTGGCAATTCCCATACAAACAAGGGGACAGTGTTGTGGACAGTGCTAATACAGCCGCAGAGGCGATGCAAACGGGTTGTCAGTCGGACCATGCTGAGAGCTTAAAGGCCTTAGTATGCTTCCATCAAATGACTTGTTGGATCGTCTAACACTGGCAGAATCATGAGGGCTGTGTCCAACTATCATGCTCACTCTACACAGTCGTTATCCAGGTGTGTGAAGGTGTAAGAGCAGATATTTGATCTTCTCTCTCAAATATTTTTCTCATTCTTCAAAAAACTACTTCTGTCTGTTTTTTTAGATACATGTATACATGTATGCACAATATGTTTTGCTTATATATGTATACATGTTTTGTGTATACATGTATACTTTACTTGTATGTATACAAAAGTGCTGTGGAGTGCAACCGGATAACTGTCTATGAGAAGAGACTGTCCCAGTTTCTGCACTTATCCCCATTAGTACAATTAATTGTGAGATGCAGCCAGGGGGAGACTATGACAGCAGGGATTTGAGTGTTGCCATTCAGGACAGATATAAATGCTTTTGCTTTTAAATGTGGTTAGATGACACGTTATACAAATTAATCAATTTAGAACATACTGAGACCCTAAGAGGCTACTACCGTCCAGCTACTTCTGCCTTTGCTTCATACACCTGGGCCACACCGCCTACCTCACCTGTGCATGAAGGCTACCTGGCTGAACTGCCGCATGTGCGTATGTGTACACACTGCCAGCGCTGCTGTTGGAACACTACTACTGCCAGCCCTACGTCTCTAAATGGAGCTTGTCTTTGATAATGGCCTTCAACAGTAATCATCATCCATTGTTGATGAGCAGGCTGAGTTTTATCCAGAAAGTAGTCACATGATTTTTGTTACCCATGTTCAGAGCAAGAGAGAGAGAGAGTGCACTGGAAAACTACTGCCCTTCACCTAGTGTTCAGTTAACTTACTGACATAATATAAGTATAGTCAGCATTGGGTTTCTGCTTTGAATATATAGTACACATGTTGCCTCTACTTTCTCCTTTAATAACATGTGATTCCTAAAATGGTTTAAAAGAAATTATATTTATAATTTTTTAATGTCTCTGACATATTCAGATATAGCCTAGACATTGAAACTAGTGAAATGTGTCAGTTTTATGTAATGTTGCTGGTAAGATGTCAATATCACTATCAGCACATCCTTTCCCCGTCTATTTTTGCTCAGAACCGCGCCAGTCGCGTATTACAAACAGGCGAGATGCCTCTAGATGACACAGCGCCGCAGTGAGGCTCGAGCTGTGCCTCAGACACGCGTTTCACGCAGGCTGCTCTAAATTGTTAACATGGTTGCCGAAATGAAAACCGAGACATTTTTCAACCGTCACGCGCAGCAGTAAGCAGTGTGGCCTGTGCCCTAGAGGTAACAGTCAAAATTCTTATGACCACAAGAGGTCCTTGTCCGGTGATCATAGTTTGCTTTAGGCATTTCATTAAACTACTGATGTTGATTTTCTAGTGAGCGCAGTCTCAGTAATAAATAAGTGCTCAAGATAACAATTTCTGATCCTCACCTCAGAACTTGTGAATTAAGAGTTTTCTCTACAGTTTGACTTAGAGTGAACCCCATATAACCTCTATAAAGCAATTTTCTTTTGCAAATTGAGGGAGTTTGTGGATTTAGAAGGCAATTCATGCAGCTTCTGTATCTGGTTCCAGCCATTTGTTTTACAAATTAAAACATTCTAATCCCTTAAGCTATTTGCCACCTCTCACAGATTGAATTTGTTTAGAATTATATTAATTTCAAAGGTTTTAAAGCACTCAGCAAATTTATTCCACTAGCCTTGAGTGGAAGCATAAGAAAGTTGTCAACATGGCATGTCTCTGTCTCTGTCCCCTCTCTTTATTTGTCATACGTCTATATCCAAAGATAAAGTCAGTGCAGAGGACTGGAGGCCCCCTCACTGATCTCTCTCCCCTGGTGATGCGACTTCACTTTGGCCCAGGGGCCTTGCCACTGTCCACTGATAAGCACCCAAGGTGGTGTCTGACCTCAAGGTACTGAGGGTCAAAGAGGTGGGAACTGTTGGAAAAAGAGGAGTGCAAAATCGGCAAATAGGAAGAAAAATACAACACACACACACACACACACACACACACACACACACACACACCTACAGCATTTTGTCTTTACCAGGATAAATAAGGCAGTAGTGTCAGAAGGAGCTGGGCATGTCTGTAATTTATTTAACCTCACTTTCATGAGCCATTACTGCATTGCACATCTGAACCTGAAGTTATATGGGTGTATTAGAGAGGGAAAGCTCTTTTGATAATGTGAGCTGCTCTAAGTTTGTATGAATACATAAAGAATTTGAAAGCCATCAGACTGCAAAAATGATACGCAGTAAACTGAAAACAAATCTGTATAAATCGACATTAGGAATGACTGACATCATAAGTGTGGTGATAGGATTTCTTTTCAACAAAATCCATTAGCTCACTTAACAAAATAATCAGCTTATGCGTGAAGAGTAATGAAATCCTAATTTCAAAATCATGATAATATGACATTCAAGTGTTTATGCTTTTGCTTGAATACTGTAGACCTGCATTCAGACATGTGCATATATATATAT
The DNA here is from genome assembly GCF_016859285.1 of Xiphias gladius. Lineage (NCBI taxonomy): Eukaryota > Metazoa > Chordata > Actinopteri > Istiophoriformes > Xiphiidae > Xiphias > Xiphias gladius. The sequence continues at coordinate 23,173,702 of NC_053403.1, read as the reverse complement.
ATATATATGTAGTCAACAGTCATTCCAAAACCATGGGTAATTGTCTGCTGCTATAAAAACCTCCAATCTTCTGCTTTATCAAATTGTGGAACCTGGCTGCAGGGATATGTTGCCATTTAGCCACAAGAGTATTACTGAGGTCCAACACTGATGTTTGGTGATACGGTCTGGCTCATAGTTGGTGTTCCAGTTATCCCAAAGGTATTGAATGGGGTTGAGGTCATTGCTCTGTGCAAGATAGTCAAGTTCTTTTACACCAACCTGGGAGGACCATTTCTTTATGGACATGGCTTTGTGCATGAGGGCATCATCGTGTTGAACCATGAAAGGGGCGAAAACAAACTGTTGAAACTAAATTCAAAGCAAACTGTTGACTAAAAGATAATTTTATGATGCAACATGACGACTTACCTTGATTAGAACTAGGGGACAAACCAAAGCCATTAAGAACCAGCTCCAGACCAAAAGTACACAAAAACTATGAGGTTCTTATCAAGTCATATACATTACAGTAGTGTATTAAAAATGGCTCAAATTAGTTTTTAATGTAAGAGGCATTGCCTATAGTGACAAACCCACAGAAAATAATAATCTTGTTTCCAGCAGCATCAGACATCTGTGGTCAGTTAGAAAGCTCTGATAAACAGCTGTACGCTACCTGCCCAGTAGCAAATAGTGGACAGACAATGTTAGCAAGTAACTAGTAAAGAAAGTGGAACATTTAACAAGATAGAGGTGTTTTTCTCAAGAGTTGGTGAAGACCAAAACAGGGATACAAAGAGTAAATATTACATTCATCAGTTGGACACAAACACAACCCCAAACAAATGCTAATGTGGCTAGCTGCTGGGAGTGCAAACTGTTTGCTAACACATTAGCCATAAAAAACTTTTAGAAGGAGGTATTATGTAGTTCAAGTTTAAGTTGAAGTTCAGCTGTGTTTTCATTTCCACAAATATGCAAATATGAACATGTATTATAGTTCATGAGAGGGGCTTAGAAGTGGCCTGGTTGTGCAAGCCGTTGAATAGCTTCATAACCTAAAGGGAAGAAGCCACTTGTTCATTGCTTCCTTGTGGCTAAAAAACTTCATTAATGCAGCTTTGAATGCTAAAAAAAATGAGTCTTTCAATGTTCAATCATTTATTTTATTTTAGAAACAAGTAAAAGTATCTTTAAAAAGACATAATAGTATGGACCATTGCTCTAATATGTGGAAAATTCTGAGTTATTCTAAGTTATTAGCACAATAACTTATTGAAAGGAATTTTGTGAGGTGCAGTGGGTTATAGAAACTCTGTCTTAATATTATCCCACCATTTTCGTGTAGGTAGTTTAATATCCCCACAAGATAGAAGTGTGTAAAATCCTGATATGCACTTTGTGAGAAATAAACGCGCTGACCTGAGGATTTAAGGTGACCTAAGTCAGGGCCGATGATCCCCCCACAGCCCCTCAGGCTTGGCTCTTTCCCCTTAAGGTCATAGACTATGCATTAACTGGCAACCATAAGTACAAACCTCAACAGGGACATGGAAGTAGAAATGGTATAGTTTCCACTCAAAAAACACTCTCTGTGTTTATTGGTGCTTTAGATGCAGAGATGTGGTGTTTGTTGGAGGAATATTGCTTCTGAGCATGATGCATTGTTTTATTCCATTTTATTTTCATTTGGCTTGGGTTTGATCCAAGCAGTGAAAGCACTCCTTTGGGAAAACACTGTTTGTTTCCCTGGCCAAAGGGAGACAATGCCGCAGCATCTGAAGAATCAGTCGTTGGGCGACAGATGGGGCCTGGACATACAGCGTGCTCAGTGAGAGGGAGTGGGAGGAGGTGGTTCTGGAGAGTGTTCGCCACACAGATAATCTGCTAGTGAAATTGAAACTTGATGGCTTATTTCCTCTCCATTGAGCTTGCCCAGCAGTCCCTGCTTGCAATGGTCTATGCTCTGCCTCGCCCCATTCAACATATGTCTTAAGAGCTGAGAAGAGAAATAATCTCTGGCCGCCACTGGCATTAGGCTGCTTCCGCTTTGCATGTTAGTGATTTTTTTTCTCAACTAGTTGTGTCAAAGGCAGGAAAATGATGGTCTTCAAGGGGGCCATGTTAAAATGAATTGTGCTGTGAACCTTATGTATCAGCAAGTGCACCTGGCAGACACATGTAGCCCTCAGTTGTCATTCTACTTAACTAGGGTAACCATTTTGTTTGTGGTCCTGTGAACCTAATAGGAGAAACCGATTTCAAGACAATTAGGCCAATTTTTGTAATAATTATCCACTGGTCCTAAGGGAGGACTTAGAAATACTTCCACACGAACCTGGGAAAGCCATTTCTTTATGTTTCTGGCTTTGTGCATGAGGGCATGCATGAAAAGGACAAAGACAGGGCAAGAGAAAGTAACTGAACCCTTTGGAATTATCTCCATTTATGTATAAATTTGTCTTAAAATATGGTCAGATCCTCATCTAAGTCGAAATTATGAAAACATACAAGCTATTTTAACTAATAAGACACAAATCATTGTATTGTTCTTGTTCATAATGAATACATCAGTCAAACATTCACAGTGTAGGTTGGAAAAAGTATGTGAACCCCAAGATTAATGACATCAAAAAAAGTTAATTGAAGTCAGGAGTAAGAAAACCTGGAGTCCAATCTATGAAACAAGATTGGAGGTGTGGGTTAGAGCTACTTTTACTTATAAAAAAACACTCAGCAGACATTTTGAGTTTGCTATTCACAAGCATCAGCTGATTCGAGCCATGCCTCACAAAAAAGAGATCAGTTTACGATCAAGAATTATTCATTTGCATAAAGCTGGAAAAGGTCTCAAAGTCTCAAAGAGTTTACATGTTCTTCAGTCCACAGTTATACAGTAAAACTGTGTATAAAAACACTTTCAGACTCCCCACTGTAGCGCACCTTGTCCCACTGGTGGATGGTGCCGACTGCCACTCCACCTACTTTCTGCCTAGATCCCTTTTGAATCCATCTCTGCCTAATATCCACAGTTTTATTTTTATTTATTTATTTAAATATGAATACATATGCTATATTTATATTTAAATATAAATATATCTTATAACTTATATAAGCTTAAATATAAATATTTGGGCTTATATAACTTTATATATATATAAAGATATTAAGAATGGATAGAATAGAATTATAAAGTGAAAGAAAAAGTTGTTAGTCATTGTAAGCTCTTATGTATTTTTTTCTTTTTTTTGTTCTTTCTTTCCTACACAGTCATGCACTATGTTAATTCATCCTTTACACTTATGCCCCAGTCTCTGTTCAATGTAATGCTTGTTGCACTGTATTACTGTATGTATGTGTGTGTGTATATATTTGTATGTGATGTCATGTAACTTGTCTCGGTTCACCAATAAAAATTTAAAAGAAAGAGAAAAAAAAGAAAAACCTAAAATCTATAAATGGAGACTTCTACTCTCTCTAGAAGTGGGCACCCAGCAAAGATGACTCCAAAGGCACAAGACAGAATCCTCAGTGGGGTAGAAAAGACTTAAAAGAATCATTGATGCTGGTTGACATCTCTGTTCATGAGTCTGCCATACACAATCATCGTGCATGGTTGCATTGAGCATGTTGTCCATGGCAGGACTCCATGCCCAATGCTAATGCTCCCCAAAAAAATACATCACTGCATGCCTGAGGTTTGCCAAAGAGTACCTTGACTCTACACAGTGCTACTGTGGAAGAACATGCAGCACTACATATGGCATAAAAAGGGTACTGTGTACCTCCAGAAAAAAAACAAAAAAAACTCATCAGTGAAGTACGATGTAGGGAGCATCATTATTTAGGGTTGCTTTCCTCCCTCTGGGACTAGACAGCTTGCCATCATTGAGGGGAAAAATAAATCTCAAATTTATCAGGGGATTACAGGAATATGTCAAGGTGGCTGTCTGGCAGCTGAAGCTCAGTAGAAGCTGGGTAATGCAGCAGAACAATAACCCTGAACATCAAACTACATCTACGAAAAAATGGCTTCAAACAAAGAAAATCCGCCTTTTGGAATGGCCCAGTCAGAACCCAGACCTTAACCCAGTAGAGATTCTGGGGAAGGATCTCAAGAGAGTAATTCTCACCTCACAGAATGAGAATATGGCCGAACTGAAGCAGTTCTGTAAGGAAGAATGGTCCAAAATTATGTTTTGGAGGTCTTGATCTGCAGTTACACAAAAGGTTTTGTTGAAGTTATTGCTGCCAAAGGAGGTTCAACCAGTTATTAATTCCAAGGCTTTCCACCAGCACTGTGAATGTTTAATGGGTGTGTTTAATAAGACACAAACAATTATAATTGTTTAGTTATGAGTTATTAGCTTGTGCACATTGTGTTTGTCTATATTTAGATGAATGTCAGATCACATTGTATGACCAATTAATGCAGAAAACCAGGAAATTCCAAAGGGTTCACATACTTTTTCTTGGCACTGTAGTAAGCTTATGGCTACAGTAGTGATTGGTCTGGTGTCTGCTAGGTAATTTTTCTATTTATAGAGGGTCATTAAGATGTGAAAATCTCTCTTCATTGCAGACCCATCTACGCTGTGTCATTTCTTACTGTAAAATTAAAGCAGAAGTCCAGCTCAGTCTGAATGCCCAGACCACTTAAAAGTCCATCATATGGTACCTGGTGTCATTAGTTTTAGTGAGTCAACTCTGAAGTAGGAATTTAAAAATTGACAGGACTTAATAAAGGCTTCGGATATTTCCCTCACTCAAATCTGAAGTGTTTTATTCAAACGAATCTCTTATTAGGCATTAACATATTGTAAATGATATAGATTTCTTGTAACCCATATCTCATTAAACATTCATATTCTTCAGGCTAACTGGATTTCAAATGGAAGTCTTTCACACAATTTCATAGGAGGTCATGACTAGAAAAGGCAGCTAACAGCTAACATTGGCAACATTGGATATTCAGATTCCTTACCATCCATCAAGTATTCTTCTGTCGCCTGTTGACAACTCAAAACATGCCAATTTATTTGCATAAAAAAATCAAGACTGTACATTCCTCTCAGTTTGTAAAGACTTACACCTTGGAGATATGTGGTTTTAACTCACTCGATGTTCATCAAGGATAGATTTCCAGATATACTATTAGGCTAAAAACACTCATTTTTACATTCAATACTCAGACATTCAGCGACCCTCTTCCTCAATAACTTTTTATTAGTTCATTAGATTAGTTGTGCAATGGGGAATTTAGCTTGACCGATGTTGTACAGGTGTTATTTTTACCACGTGATCCAATACCAAATCCTTATATTGTGAGTGACTTGACAGAAGACAGGAAACTGAGGAACTGAAGTTATGGTTTGTTTCTGGAGTGCAAAGGGAGCTTTTCAAATTGTTGCCAATAGCCTTTACCTTTTTAATAGACCATTCAAATAAAATAAATTTTAATTTGGACCTCCTCTCACTGCATGCACAATCTCCTTTAAAAAATTCACTAAGGCCCCATGAGATATTATGACCTTTTTTTGTGAATAGCCTTCTCATTTTTTGTCATAGACACTTCAGACCAACTTTAAATTAATGTGAGGCTCCTTCCATCTTTTACGGAGCCTTCAGTTTTTGAAGAATATCATGCAATATAGCCCAATGCAATTCTGACTTGTATTTTTCCACTAATCCATTTTATTTCCACTTTTAATTTCCACCAGGACCATTAACAGTTGCACAGCTTTTACTTAGACTAAGTTTGGGGCTTAGGTTTTTAAATTTTTTGGAAGAGAGGGTTCAAATATATTTTATTGTTTGATTATTTCATAAGCATCACATGTTATGTACACGATTTTGTTGGCAGCTAAACATATGGTACAGTAGATGCAGTATATGTATGGAGACTATAAATGTCAGTAGATTAAAAGGATTAATGCACAACATGAAGCAGATTAGGACATTTCAAATAACTTATAATAAATCATAACCTATATAAATCATGCAAGCTCCCAATACAAGCGGAATACAGATATTTTATTACACTAACAGATACAGTTACAAATAGTAGCTTTACATTAGAGCCCAAGGTGGCACCAAAAGTTTGCTGAAAAAGGAGAGTATCAGCTCCTAGTGAAATAGCTATAAAACAAACTAATAAAGAAAGTAATTTAAATCTTTGATTTTCATGTTTTCTCTTAGTCTATGCACATCTAACTTTTTTAAATGAGAAAATGTAGCTCAGTTCTTTAGTCTTAAAATTGAATGAGCTAGTGTGTTTCACAGTACTCAGTATTGGTATCATGACTTCAAATTCAATCCTAAACCCTACTTTATAGCTGGGGTAGGTATCATGAGAACTCAAAACAAAACTCCCAGTTTAGCATGTTAGGATACTAGCGTTTGCTAAATACCACTTAACACAAAGTAAAGCTAAGGCTGATGCAAATGTTGTTAGTTTTGCATTTCCGTGGATGCATGCCAAAGAATTAGAAACATTAAAATTTAACCTGCTGAAGGTGCTAGATGAAAAGTCAGTATTCCCATCAAGTATTACAATTCATATACTTTGGGGAACACCTATATCAAATTTCATGGCAATCCATCCAGTAATTGTGATAACATTGCACTCTGAACCAAAAATATCATCCAACTGGTGGTGGTAGAGAAAAACCAAGGGAATAAACAAATTCATTAGGATACATATGGGAACCATGATTGGCTCTAGCACATTTTGTGCCAATACATCATATACTTTAGATGTCAAGCTATTTCCCCTTAAAAAAGTTAAAACTTTTACCTTTTGATGGTGCTAGAGGAAATGTCAGGTGATTACCAAAGTGATTAGAATTCATCCATTAGGGACCTTGAATATTTGAACCAAATTTCAGCGGAATCCATCTAATCCATCCAACCAAACCTTTCAGGAGATCACCAAAGTCAGTTGGCGTCACGGGGAACCATGAATGTCTGTACAAACATTGCAATCCCTTCAGTAGTTACTGGAATAATTCATTGGTGAAAGATGTGCACACTCCATGACACATGCTGTGGACAAGGATTATGCGAAGACTAAGGTAAATTTTGGTTATGTGACAATACTGTAGCAAGTTTAAAAGATGAGTGAATAAGTTTTTGGAAGCTAAATTAATTTTGGTTGGGGTTAGATTGAACATTCGGTTTAGTTTAGGAATGACACCATTTTATTTGTTGGAAGTACAACAGCCTCTGTCTCTCCCTGCCCTTCTCTTTTCAACTTTTTTTATCTAAATTTTTCCAGACTTTTAAGAGCTTGATGAGATGCTGTCAGTACTTTACTAATCAACTAATCACATGAATTAAAGCCATATGCAACTTTGGTGCCCCTAGTGGCTCAATCTGACATAAAGATGAATTGGTGGATAACTAGACTGCCCCAATTTTCATTAAAACTATGTGAATTTTTTCAATAAATAAAAAAAAACTTGATATTGTTATTAGGATAATTTGAAAGATGCTGAAATCCATACATAGTGGCCTAAATGGTAGAGATAAATATACTTGGCAAACTTCTTTAGTGGTTTGAAATGCTGTTTGATTACAGTTTATACCATTGCATGTATTTTGTTGTGCCTCTCCTCCAGTACATGCTACTTTGCATTAAATTAGGGATGCAAAATGCAATGAACACAAACAGTTTAAAAGTGAACAATAAACAATAGCACCACATAATCCCCATGACAAATGTTCAGACCTCTGTCAAGGCAAAGGTGCCTGCACACCAGCAGCAGTTTATGTTTACTGTCTTCAGAGATGTGACTTTCCAGCATCCACATTTCCCTGGAAAATCTCTCAGGCCCGTGGCATGTATACACTGGCTTTTAACTATGCTTGTTAATGTCTACCAGGCGTATTATACATTACTTTTGAGCAGCGATTTTGGATTTCCTTAGAAACCAAAAGGAAAACTACAGGTAATGCAACTTTGGTTTAAGTTTTGTGGCTCCAGCTATGGGATGGGTTCTATCACTTATGGTAGCAACGTACTAACCACAGTAATTGTGGATATATTGGAATGAAGCGGCATCACTAAAAATACTTCCAAATGGGCAAAAGGCAAGACAATTTGAAGGAATCAAATTATTGTATTGATTATTTCCAAAAGACAACATATTTTGAATGTATCATGCGGTAATTTGGAATAAATAGAGGATAATTGTACTCTTGGATTTCTGAGGGACATTTCTTGGGGCCAGCATGCTAAAATGTATCAAAGAGTGTTAGAAGTGACTGGGTGACACCTAGCAGTTTGAGTGCATTATATCAAGTTCTCTGCTCCATCAACTCTGTAGAAGAGTATTGATTTGATGCTGTTACACTAAATGTGTGTGTTCTACACAACGGCAGTTGGTAGAGGACATGTTCAGAACTCATAGCAAAAAGATCAGAGAGAGATATTAGTGTTCCACTTTGTAATAAGGCACCTAAAACTATGATCTTTACTAAAGGTAACTAAAGGTTTTACTAATGATTTCTAGAACAGTCATAAGAACACCTTTAGGTCACCGAGTTGTGGCACCATTCTTGAACTGTCTTTTTTACTCTTTGATTCATCAGGAAGACTCCTCCAATGGATTGGTAGACCTTTGACTGTCTAGAACAAGGCTGCAGAGCATCTACACCAAAATTAATTTATTGACAACTAATATTTGCAAATGAAGAGCTGGATCAGTTTAGGAATCCTTTAGGAATTAATGACTTATTTACATTTATTATTACAGATGAAGAGCTAAGTTTTTTTGTTGGCTTACTAGAAAGTGATAAACCATTGACCTTTTATGAATGATTCATTAACATTTGTAACTACTGACTTAATGTTGTATCACCTCTTCATTTATGATTTACTAACATGTAACTATAGACTTAATTTTTCATACAATTTATTGATAACTTATTGACATTTTTGACTACTGAGTTAATGTTCAATAGCTTTATTAATGATTAATTATTTATAACTGTACAATTTTAATGACTTATTAACATTTATAACTACAGACTTGATTTTCCTTAACCTTTCTTAATGCCTTATTAGCATCTCTAACTGCATATTAACTCCATATGATTCGTTAACATTTATAACTACATAACTGGTGGATTATTTCTATTTATTAATGACATTTATAACTACAGACATATTGGTTTATTAAAAATATATACTGCATAGTTAATGGTTTATCTTCCTTGATGGATGACATATTAACATTTATAACTGCAGACTTGTTGGCTTATTAGAAAGTAAGAAAATCTCTATCAATTTTTAAGGAATAATAATGAAGCCAGAGAGAGTTTTCACCATCTGGAAACCCAAAAGTTAGTCTTAGTAATGGCTTCAAACAGGTCTATAACACATTAGTAAGAATTTATTAACCATTAATAAAGCCATTAGTTACAACCAGGGCTACAGAGGTAAAATAAAGCATGATGATATTAGTTACAACTCAATTACAACTGAGCTGTCAGAATCAAAAGAATAATCTAAACGGTGAGGATATACATAGCCAACAGCATAACAACATTGCTAAAGACTATGGTAATTAGCTGTACCTTGACAGAAAAAACACAGGGCCTAAAACACCTACCCTGAGATTCATACCAACCCTAACAGTGTATATACACACACTGCTCTTTAGTCCTTCCAGACAGGGAGAATAAGATTAATATAATGTATCACTAGCTGTGTTTCACAGTGGACATTGGGGTACTAATAGCTAGTTTGGGCAATGAATACTGGTTCTGCACAAAATAACCCATTGCTTGTGCATGGAAATGCAAATTCCCACCCAGGTGATGTACACTGATGTACTCACGTATCAGCTCATGTTTATGCCCATGCAACACTGCTGAGTTTAAATCTGCATAAATATTTGCAAGGGCAGGTGCATTCTAATGAGGCTCCTGTGTTATATTCAGGAAGCCCTCGTAGTTGCCAAGCTAGGATTAACTGCTGTGCATGTTACCTTAAACGGATGGAGCTCTCTGCATTTTCACATGTAAGAAGCGAAATGAAAAGAGAAAAGCTGAGAGACCCACAGAGGGGCTGAATAAATTAGTTTCTGCTTCTAAATGAACCGGCAAGGCGAGGAGGGAGGAAACATGATGTAGTGTTTTCTCCCCTCACCTCTTCAGGGCGGAGAAGCTGGTCGGAGCTATTACACTCTCTATCACACTAAGTCCCTTTGGACAATGTAGGGTGAGCTGCACAGAGCTCCACTGCTCCTATAAATGATCTTCAATGTGTCACATTAGGGCTGCTCATGTATCAGAACTGGATTGCAACAATACAATCAGTTATCATTATTGTACTACAAGCTTCAATGATCCTCTTCAATTATATTCTGCCAGGTAGGGAGCAGGAGATACACATAGAGCCATGGCTCTGCCATTTGTTTACACGCCACCGTAAATTAAATCTAATTCCTATATAATCACATAATCATGTCATGGAATCTGGATCATTTGTAAAGGGGTTTTTGCAGTCATATCATGTGTTGCTCAATTGTTTCCAGCTGTCAAAAATCGGGCCTTGCTGTGACGTGGTTTTGTGAGAGAAGATTTTTTTAGGGGTACGAGCTGTGGGTGGATGCATTCCACTCTCTTCCCATACAAAAACAAAAAATGCTTTTGTACATCAAAGACTGAAAATATGTAGTGGCATGTTACTGATGACCAAGATGAATTATGTCATTAGTGGCCAAGAACAAACGTATGAATTCCTATAAAGGATAAGACTAGTGTTATTATACATTTTTCCTCAATGTCAACAAATCGATGAAAAGACCAAAATCAAGAATGTGTTGGGCCATCTCTCAATACTTTGACTTCTGTACCCTGTATGTAGACTTTAGCACCAAGCCCACTTGGTTTTATTGAAAATGTATATCTGTAAAAGCAGTTCACAAATATATAAATTTACTATTAATATAAGATCTCATTAACTTACTTTAAAAAGCTTGGCATCGTAGTTTATAGCAAACAGGAGGAAAGAATACATTTGTTGGGGACTATTTTCAGCAGAGGAATAATACATTTGGTGTGTTCACGACAATGAAGGTATACCTAATTAATGGGTTTTTAAAAGTTTTAGGAAAACAATAGAGCTCTGTGGCAGAGAGAAATAAGATAAATCAGACTTGACACACACAAAAATAGTTTTTAGTAGGATGCATTAACTGTTGTTTTGGCTCTGCATATGGGATTTGTTGGCAATAAGAATAAGAAAATACAATATCGCCAAAGAGTTAGATGATTAGACAAGCTGTTTAGCCAGGATTATCTAAACAACTTTATTTACAGTTAAAACTGAAAGTAAGGGCATCTGAGATTTTGTTTGGTACCAACTATAGGAAGATGTCAGAATTGGCAGAGGAACCCAAATGTAGGACACAAAACTCAACAGAGATTTCAATGAATGAGTGGGGGCATTGAACAAGTGTCTGAGGGAAGCGGGCAGTAGGCAGAGAGGTAGCTGTGAATTGAGCAGGGAAGGCAGATGTTCTAGAAGCCAGGCAATGGGTAGATGAGCAGGCAAGCAGGATGGGTCTGGAGGAGCAGAGGGAAGCAGGTTGCAGATGAAAAAGGAGCCGTATGAGAGCAGGGAATGCAAATGTCTCATGAAGCCTGAGGAGATGATGAGTGGGCAGGCAGGTGGGATTTAGAGGGCTGGAGGGTGGTAAGGCAAGCAGGTGGTCTGGAGCATGGCGCTCTGAAAAGCTGGCAGGCAACCAGTGGTCCTGTAAACAAGGAGACAAATGTTAACACGGGGGGGGGGGGGGGGGGCCCTGGAGCAAGGACTTAGAATGTAATTTCCAAGCAGCCTGATTGTTGTTTTCAACAGACTGGTGAAAACAACAATCTGGCAAAGAATGGCTGTAGGACCAGGGAATATATACTGCTGACTTGATGAGCTGATGGACCACAGGTGTGCCGGCTGATTGGCAACAGGGGGCTGAGAGAGGGAGAGAGTGAGAGGGAGGAACGCCACACCCCAGACACAGACATCCTTGTAGCCTTGTTGCTACAGAGCTCCAATCTCAACTAAGTTATTGTTTACAAAGTTATTAGAAATGATGCCCAAATCTGCATAAATAAGAAGCAAGATGTAATTAATTAGAATTATAATTGAGTTAAATTGCAAATGAAAGCTGGCATGTAGAGATTGTGGATCTAAGCAGCTCAGAGATATTTGTGTGTGCTTGTTTAGGTTTGAGGTAAAGGGGTTTGCTCTTCCCCACAGTCTGCCCTCCAGATGTGAGATGTCAGTCGTCTCTCAGCCCATCCCTTGGAGTTGATAAAGAGATCAGTCAGAGCCCCTGCTGAAACCAGAGTTCAGGAATTCCGTTATGGCAGACAGCTTCTTCTGCTTCTCCTGACTACAGTAGAAGAAGGAAAGGTTCATCTGACATAAACATTTTTAGCTGTCTTTTTCGCTATATAGAACCCTATTCATGGAATGACACTTTAATGGGGCAGTCCAGTGATTTAGTAGTGACCGTATTTCAGCAACGAGGAAGTACTCCAATTATTTCTTGGTTACAGTTCAGTATTTTATGACATAGTCTTATTATTGTGTATCAAACTGATAATGCAAAATTATATAATTAATAAAAATACATATTACATATCATTGTTACAAAGTCAGTTGAAAAGTTGTGTTTTAATTCATAAGTGTAGCAACAATTTGGCCTGGGTGGGCCTGGGCCTAACCACTTGAAGGTCAGGCCCACCCAATCACAGGGCTTCAAACACACATGGGTCAAATCTGAATGAATGAATACCAGTCAATAACTTGTTTTTAATGTTCACTAGATTATGTGACTACTGAAAATAAAAAATATAATGTGTTTGGGTTTCGTTTACTACTTCATGATAATTCTGATTCTGAACGGCAGCAGCAACATTTTGTAAAAACTGTCATGACCTCATTTCCCATCATCCTCCTCTGTCACTCAGTGTACAAGCAGCACACTGCTCGGAGCAAGGTTACTTTCATAGTCTCCAACACGAGAAGATTATCTCAGATTAAGGGAATTGCTGCCTTAAACCAAGCATGACCCTAAAACACGTTAAATAAAAAGATAAAATAAGAGTATACATACAGACATTAGCGTGAGATAAAGTAACCAAACCAAAAAAACATTCACTGTGTTAAAAACTACACAAAGATATGAGATACATCTCAAAAGCAAACACACCTCACAACACATCTCTTTTTACATGCTTACAAAAAAACACAAGATCAGTGAATTCCTGCTAAGCATCTCCCTGAGTGTTGCCCTGCCAAGCAGAGGAAGTGGATCTTGTCAAGGTAACTGCTTTTAGTTAGCCTCAAGTTTAAATAAGAGCAAAACAAAGAATATTGCTTAATTGTGTCACACGACAATGCCGCGAAGAATACAAAGTTCAAATCAAGTCATTCTCAAAGCTGCACCGTCACCTGCTTTATTTTCCCCGGTAAGTAGATAGATATGGATTTTAATTCAGTTCCGCGTCAACCACTTTTTTTCAAGCCGCTTTTCTGCGGGGGGAATCTTCATGAAGTAGCCTCCTGCAGATAAAGTTAAGATGCAGTGACACACAGTTAGGTCAATAAGTATTTTCATAATCTTGCCTCTGTACACCACCACAAATGATTTGAAACAAGATGTGATTGAAGTTTAGACTTTCAGCTTTCAAATAAGGGGTTCAACAAAAATATTGCATTAACCATTTAGGAATTACAAATTTTTTGTACATAGTCCCTCATTTTAGAGGTATTATAAATATAAATATTATAAATATAAGGATTATTTTAATACTTGCTTGTTTATGGGTCTTTCTTCCCTGAGTTTTGTCTTCAATAAGTGAAAAGCATGCTCAGTTGGACTGAGATCAGGTGACTGACTTGGCCATTGAAGAATATTCCATTTGTCTTGGGTTCCTTTCTCTGTATTTTTTGGGTCATTATCCATCTGTACTGCGAAGCAACATCCTATCAGTTTTGCAGCATTTTGGCTGAATCTGAGCAGATACCTCAGAATTCATCCTGCTTCTTCTATCAGCAGCCACATCCTCAATAAACACCAGTGACCCAGTTCCATTGGCAGCCATACATGTCCATCTCATAACACTGCCTCCACTATGTTTGACAGATGATACAATGACTCCTCTCTTCCCATCATTCTGGTAGAAGTTAATTTTGGTTTCATCTGTCCAAAGAATCTTGGCCAGAACTGGCTAGGGTTTTTTAGAGGGTTTCTGGCAAAGTCTCATCTGACCTTTCTATTCTTGAGTGTTACCAGTGGATTGCACCTTGTTGTGTGTATTTACATTTATGAAGGCATCTCTTGATCCTAGACTTTGACAATGATATGCCCACCTACTGGAGTGTGTTCTTGACCTGGCTAGATGTTGTGAACAGGTTTTTCTTCACTATAGAAAGAATTCTGCAACCACCCACTTTAGTTGTCTTCCGTGGTCTTCCAGGCCTTTTGGCATTGCTGAGCTTGCCAATGCATTCCTTCTTTTTAAAAATGCACCACATTGTTGATTAGGCCACTCCTAAAGTTTCTGCCATCTGTCTGATAGTTTTTTTTGTTTTACCTAATGACAACCTCCTTCATTTGCATCAACACCTCTTTAGACTGCAAAATGAGAGTTCCCATAGACAGCCACCAAATGCAAATTCAACACTTGGATATTTTTCTTACTGTAATTGTTTCCTACGTATCTGTACTTCATGTTGATGCTGCTGCAGGTGTGTTTGTCTGTTGTCACATGCATCTATGGAACCAGGCTGTCATGCCTTCCGTTAGTTGTTATGATTTTTTTCTTTCAATTGTTCATGCTAGTGCCTGTAATGTAACTTAATTAAACACATATGATTTAGCAAGTGAAATTTTGTTAATATTTGTATATATATATATATATATGCATATATATATACCACTAGTACATATATCTATATATATCTATATCTATCTATCTATATATATATATATAGATAGATATATATACACACAACCATGATTTTACTTGTATTCACTGTAGCCAGCAATAACAAACAGAAGTTAAGAGGTCAGTAGCACTTCCGTAATACTGGGGGAATTAAAAGAAACAGATTTTAAAAAAGAATTGTCGAAATTAAAGAAATTATCAAGATCTGTAATCATTTCCTGTTTTATTTTGAAGTTGGTTCTGTTGTGTTACTGTTTGTTTTACTTCCTGGTTTTTCCCGCCTGTGTTGATTACTGTCTTTCACCCGTGTATGGGTTTCTGTGTATTTAAACCCCGCCTCATTTCTCATGCGTTGCCAGATTGTCCTTGTTACCATTGTGTTCAAGCTCTCTCGCATTTAGTCCCGATTTTGATTCCCTGTGTATGATCTGTTTTTCCGGTATTTTTGTGACCCTCGATTCTGCCGGTTCCTGATCTGCCTTGTTGCCTGGTTTAACTGACTCCTGGTATTTTGACCTCTGCTACGTCTCTCGGATTAAAGATTTGGATTTTGGACATTGTACTTCGGCCTGACTCTCTCTCTCTCTTGCACTTGGATCCACACACACCTGCCCTTACAGTACAATCTGGCCATGTCGGACCCAGCGGAGGGAGAGAATTTTTGTCATGCTCTGGGAGCTCTAGGGAAGCGTCTCACCGATTTGGAGTGGGCAGTTTCCAGCCTGGGACCGGGAGTTCAGTCATTGTCTGAACAGCTACAAGCCCTGGCTGTCCAGACTTACCAAGTGGTTACTCGTCTGGATTCCATGTCTTCTGCTACAACAGGCCCAGCTGTTCCTGCTCCACCTCCAATACCCAGGGATCCTCCAGTTCATTTTTCAGAACCCAGAGCACCCCCCATCGAAAGGTATGACGGCACTCCTGAAACGTGCCGCTCATTTTTGACTCTATGCTCGCTAACTTTTGAACTGCAGCCTCTTACCTTTGCTACTGAGCGTTCTAAAGTAGCCTTTATGATAACTAATCTCACGAGGCGAGCACGTGAGTGGGCCACGGCTGAGTGGTAGAGACATTCATTTACCTGTGACTCTGTAGCTACTTTTTCTGCTACTTTGGGTCGTGTTTTTGGTCAACCCGTCTTGGGCCGTGAGGCTGCCCGTGCACTTGGTAATCTCAAGCAAGGTAGAAGCCATGTATTTGATCATGCCATCAGATTCCGCACTCTGGCTGTGGAGAGTCAGTGGAATGACGAAGCACTTGCAGACACTTTTTTCCTGAGTCTCGCTGAAGAGATAAAGGACAGACTTACCACGGTTGATCTTCCTACAAGTTATGAGGGTCTTGTGGAACTTGCTATTAAGATTGACAACCAGATGCAGGAACGAGAGCGGCTCAGAGGAGCTGCAGGCCCTGGATCTGCGCCTTTTAGTCCCCAGGAGGAACCTATGCAGCTTGGTCGTACCCGTCTGAGCCGACAAGAACGCCAGCGCCGCCAACGTGATGGACTGTGCCTCTACTGTGGGGAAATGGGGCACTTCCTGGCTCAGTGCCCGGTAAAAGGGCCTGGCTCACCAGTAACCGGAGGCCTACTGGTGAGCCACACCATGACTGCCTCTAAACCAGCACGCTCCTTGACCCCTGTTCAGCTCATCACTTCTCCCCAGAATTCCCTGGCCCTTACAGCCTTCATTGACTCTGGGGCAGACGAAAACTTCATGGATCTGAACCTGGCCCACCAGCTGAATCTACAACTCCACCCTTTGTCCAAGCCACGCCGGGCCAGCGCTCTCGATGGTCACCTGCTCAACTGGGTCACAGACCAGACCCCTCCTCTGTCTCTGTTGATGTCAGGGACTCACAAAGAGACCAATTCATTTTTTATTATTGAGTCTCCTCAATACCCCCTTATCCTGGGTCATCCCTGGCTGTGTATACACAACCCTCTCGTGAATTGGTCTACTGAGAGAGTGTCACAGTGGAGTCCTACTTGTCAGTCTTCCTGTTTGTCTTCTCTGTAGGTTTCCCCGCCTGCTGATTTCTCTTCTGAGTTTCCAGACCTGTCCAGGGTGCCTGAAGTCTACCTAGACCTGAAGAAGGTTAATAAGGTTCGTACCACGTCCTTGCCACCACATAGCCCCGGAACTCGTAACGTCAAACCAGATGCCCTTTCAAGGCAGTTCGAGGCAAGAGACCGCCCTTAGGATGCAGCTCCCATTTTGCCCCCTTACTGTGTGGTCGCAGCGGTGACCTGGGACATTGAGCAGGAGGTCCAGCACGCCCTTTCGGAGGCCCAGGTTCCCAGCTACTAGCCCCCAGGCCTCAGCCCAGGCCTCAGCCCCAGGTTCCCAGCTACCAGCCCCCCAGGCCTCAGCCCAGGCCTCAGCCCCAGGTTCCCAGCTACCAGCCCCCCAGGCCTCAGCCCCAGGTTCCCAGCTACCAGCCCCCCAGGCTTCAGCCCAGGCCTCAGCCCCAGGTTCCCAGCTACCAGCCCCCCAGGCCTCAGCCCAGGCCTCAGCCCCAGGTTCCCAGCTACCAGCCCCCAAGGCCTCAGCACCAGGTTCCCGGCTACCAGCCCCCCAGGTTTGTGGGCCCTTTCCCGATCTCAGCGATTATCAACCCTGCTGCTGTCCGCCTTCGTCGTCCTCGGACCATGAGGGTCTGTCCCACCCGAATCAAGCCTGTCAAGACCAGTCGTTTGGTTCCTCCCTCCGACCCAACCCCTCCGCCCAGGTTCATTGATGGTGGTCCTGTCTATTCGGTAAAGAAACTGTTGGCTGTTCGTCGTAGGGGCCGGGGCCGTCAGTACCTCGTTGATTGGGAGGGGTACGGTCCAGAGGACAGGTCCTGGGTTCCTGCTCGGAACATTCTTGATAAAACACTGATACAGGACTTTCATAGACTGAACCCAGGCATCCCTGGGATGTCAGGGGACGTCCCTTGGGGGGGGGGGGTACTGTCAAGATCTGTAATCATTTCCTGTTTTATTTTGAAGTTGGTTCTGTTGTGTTACTGTTTGTTTTACTTCCTGGTTTTTCCCGCCTGTGTTGATTACTGTCTTTCACCTGTGTATGGGTTTCTGTGTATTTAAACCCCGCCTCATTTCTCATGCGTTGCCAGATTGTCCTTGTTACCATTGTGTTCAAGCTCTCTCGCATTTAGTCCCGATTTTGTTTCCCTGTGTATGATCTGTTTTTCCGGTATTTTTGTGACCCTCGATTCTGCCTGTTCCTGATCTGCCTTGTTGCCTGGTTTAACTGACTCCTGGTATTTTGACCTCTGCTACGTCTCTCGGATTAAAGATTTGGATTTTGGACATTGTACTTCGGCCTGACTCTCTCTCTCTCTTGCACTTGGATCCACACACACCTGTCCTTACAGAAATGGGTCAAGCTCCAAAAACTCCAGAACTCCAACCTCAGTACACACCTACAAATTTTATTTCCAAGCTATAACATTACAGATGAATAACATTAAAATATCAAACATTAATTTCTTCCCTTCACTGACAACTTTGAGGTTCTATCAAACAAGGCTTTTTTAATCTGGTTGTGAAGTGTTCAAAACTTGATTAATTTAAGAGCACTGGTCGAAGAGTCATCAGTCCCTAGAACTTAATACATTAACCTACTCAGCCTCTCAAAGAATCTCCACAGACTTTCTGATATTTTCCTGTCAATCACTGAGCTATTAAATCTTCTCATTTTAATTCAAGCAGCGGTCTCATGGGGGATGGGGTACAGAGGCAAAATTGTGAAAATTGGGTCACTGTCCAAATACTTATGGTCCCAAGTGTATATACACCATGCAGAAAAACGATAACTGATGTTAATGTTGTGGCTGATCGGTGTACATATAACATAATGTCACACTTGTGTTTCTATATTGATGTAAACCTAGTAAAATTAAAGTGTTCATTATTTCATTTCCCATTGAATGTGCTGAAGCACTGAGCCTTAAGGACATAAAAATGTGCAACGGTGCAAATACTTACAGTTTGGACTGTAGCTTGGCAGAGGTGTGGCGGTCTGAGCTGGAGTTGGGTTCACACACTGCCAAAGACGTGGGAGCTGCACCACTATATCTCATTATCATGGATCTGCTGATTACTTTGCCCAAATCCCACCCTTCACCAGCCTTTTTCTGCTGTATTTGAATACATTTAAATACAGCAAGTGGAGGATGGGGAAGGCAAAGTGCTGATTTCATAGCCGAGGAGACAGGTTAAACATGTGCCTGCAAATCCAAGTACTTTTTGACATTGGGCTCTTGCTTATTTCCCGATTCAGTAAAAAGATGTCCTATCACATATAGCCCAAGCTCCATCAGCCAATGCTGTTTTAATCAGCAATGTCACCTCTCAAATCAGTTCTCATGCTGACTCTTTCCCTCTTTCTGATGTTTGCCAATTATTCAGCAAATATTTCCCCTAAGGCATAGGATTTGTTCTGCAGAAGGAGAATGATTACTGATTACAGTTGACCCGTTTTGGGGATGTAAGCTTTTTTGTGTACTATATTGCCTGTGATCTAGTGTTCCTCTGTTTACACTTGCGGCGTTGATGGTGTTTTATGCAGGATGATTCCTCAACAGACATTATTTGAATGGTCAGTCAATATTAAATGTGGGTGAGCGCAATAGAGGCGGAGAAAAGCAGGAATTTGTTTCTGCTACATGTGCTTTGCATATTGATTAAGAAAGGAGCACCATGGAGCCACACATTCACATAGGCACAGTCGAATGTATATACCCATACCCCCATACATGGACTCACACCCAAGCTACATGCATGCAGAAATGCAAGGGTGTTGTGATTGGGTTAGTGTCTGTTTTGCTCCTAAAAACATGGCAAGGGATCTGAGCATTCTTATTTGGCTGAGTGAGGAACAAAATTTAACTCTATAAAATCTGCCCTTTTACCCTGAGAATACCTAAATTGTATATACTAATACAACATATAATGCAGTTGGCCTCTGAGAAAAAGCTATGTTACAGATCACTGTGATCCAGACTCCTCTTTTTTGATACAAGATGTTGCAGTGGAGCACTGCTGAAAATATTCTGTCAATGCTTTGACCTTGGAGAAAACTCATTTTCTTTTCATATGAAATAATACTAGAGAGGGCGTTCACGTCCTTAAGTATGGCTCCATGTTTGAAGCCATATATATAAGTACTGTGGATGTCAAGTAGCTACCATTGTGGCTGAAAATGTAGTATAACATATTCTCCTGTAAGAATTCCTCATATCCCTCAATAAAGGGCCAAAGTGAACTCCCTTGTTCTGTTCCAAAAGTAAGAACCTTGAGAGTTATAATAAAGAAAAGGACTTAATATCCATCCTTAGAACATACAGGAACCTCATTCAGCAGTACTGTATGTAGTGTAGTTAAATTTGTCTAGACAGGGATGCTAATTTTTAAGAAAAAGTATCTTATATTGTTATTTGATAATTCTTTTTTGGCTGCCTTTAACTGCATGGGAGTCATAACTTTTTGCTAGCTAAAAAATTAATTGATTCTTAATTTTTAAAAAAAAAGCTGTAATCAATCTTTTTATAATAGCCATGTATCAAATGATCAAATGACAATGTGAAAACAATGTGACAATGTGAAAGGGGTCGCTCATAGTCATAAACCTGCAGAGAATTATTACCTTAATCTGCAGCTCCCCTTGGCTTTACGGACCTTTTATAGTGAGTTTGAGCTCATTGTTTAGCTGTCCCAGCCACAGTTCTACTGTTCTGAATTTGTTCTGAATCATCTTTTCTCATATCCCACAATTTGGGATATGTGGATCTTGGCTGACAGGTCTTTTGACCGTCCACTCCAGTCAGCTTTCACTTGATCCACCAATCTGCTCTCCACCTCATCACGCAGATGTAGATGTTTATAGATCCACAGTGTCAAGCATAAAGCCGTACTTCAACTCCTGTTATCAAAAGCCAGCGAGTGATCCAGTCCATTGCAAAGACTTACCTCATCGCCATAGCTTACACAATCTGCATATGGATGATTGTTTGCATGCCTACCGTTATCCATTTACCCAGCTCCAAACAGAAGCAAATAGCACAATTTATAACGAAAATCTTTTAAAATCTTCACTTGTGTCTGTTCTAATTTCAAGCTCGCACAAAATGTGACATGAGAAAGATGTCCCTGTTAAGTCCTTTGGGACTTCCCTTTGATTAAGGGCTGCATATAAAAAATTAAAAAAAACTTAAACTTAATGCTTAATTATTATGGTATATAAAACACCATTGCATCCATCATATATAAAATGAACCAGTAGAGCAAAACCAAACCAAAACAAAAGCTGCCTTTTTGTTGACAGTTCCAGAATTAGTATAAATGGTCTCCATAATATCTGACTGAGCTGCATTGTGTAAAGTTTTTTGGGTTTTTTTGTTTGTCTTTTTGGTGGGTGGGGGCTAAACAGTTACTTTTTAATACGGAGTTGACGTACAAAAAGGTCTTTTGATTTGCATTTAGTCTGTGAACGATGTTATCCTCTTAACTGACATAAATGTCGCACCAATTCAGGAGAAGAGACAGTGACTCTTAGTTTCCATCATCCCACTAGCTACTGTGCAGATGGATGCGATGCATAATTGCTTTTTAAAAACATTGTTATATCATAATTAGATAAAAATTACCCAAAAAATAACTACTTAAATTACTGTTACATAAATTATGGTTTTAGAATAACGGTACTGATTTTCTCATGTCTTATTTCTGCCTTTTTTTTAATGAAACTGGGGGAAGGAAAACCATGGTGGGCTCAAAGATGTTGCATCCCATCACAGATATTAAATACCAGAAAGTACGCAGAGTCGCAACAGGAGCTGGTTGCTAGCATGATCATAGTTGTCCCTCATACTTTTTGAAACTGTGTCCCAACAGATTGCAGGCACTGGATGACTCTTACATGTTTTGAAATGTGACTTTTGCTTGTGATTTAGATCAAGAGCCTCCATGGGGACTGATGAAGTGACTTGCCTCTGAAAGATGTGCCATTATTCTCATATCTGTTAAGTATGTATGATTATTTTGAAGGGGAAGGTAAAAAAGAGTTGTAGTATGTCTTTAAACTCCCTGAAGGCTTGAAACTCTCAGCTAAGATGTACAGCACTTGGAGCTAAGTGATGTAAGTAACTGACTTCTGAGACTAATAGGATATCAAGTTTGTTCTATGCTGAAACACTTGAGTTACAAACAACTGTGCCCTTGGAATTCCCTATAAGATTCGTGATGATCATAGATTCACCTGTCCTGCAATTTTAATTTAAAGCTGCATTAATTCATTTTTGGCCACTTGGGGGCAGAGCAACAATCTGAAAACATATCTGATATATTATTACCTTATGTACTTGTTAAATGAGTATAGTTGGTGAATATGTTAGCAAACAATTGCTTACTTACACATTCAACAGATACAGAGCAACAGTTATTTGGATTTGTGTTTGTGGTCACCTGATGAATCAGTATATATAGTCAGTTGGCAACAGACGTCAATGTAATGTCAGAAAGAATTGGAAAGATTGTAATTTTCGTTGGAAATGAAAATTGGGTTGACGTCAAAATCCAACGTTGGCTAATTGACATTGCGACATTTAGCAGACATTGGATTTTGGTCACCATACCTCCTGACTACAATTTCGGTATTCCATGTCAAGATGGCATTGGAATGAAACATTTGGTTGACATTACAACCCACATTTAACCAAATATCAGCGTGGCCTGCTGGGTATATATACATATGCATTATCCATTTAAGAATTAAATCAATTTTTATACATAGTCCTTCATTTTCAGAGGCTCAAAAGAAATTGGATAATTGACAAATAATCAGTTTCATGGCCAGGTGTGAACGGTTCCCTTGTATTTCATAACAAATTAAGCAGAAAAAAGGTCTGGAGTTAATTCCAAGTGTTGAATTTGCATTTGGTAGCTGTCCATGGCAACTCTCAATATACAGTCCACGAGGATGTAGGCGTAATGACCCAAAACATACTGTGAAAGCAACCCTAGAGCTTCTCAAGGCAAAGAAATGGAATATTCTTCAATGGCCAAGTCAGTCACCTGACCTATACCAGATGACCATGCTTTTCACTGACTGAAGACAAAACTGAAGGAGAAAGACCCACAAAAAAGCAGCAACTTAGGGCGGCTGCAGTAAAAGCCTGGAAAAGCATCTCAAGGGAGGAAACTCAGCATTTGGTGACTTATTTTCATCCAGGTATTCAAAATAATCCTTATATTTATAATTATGGTGGTTTGTCTAATTACTTTTGAGACTCTGACAATGGAGGGACCAGATAGAAATTACTATAATTCCTAAATGCTTAATGCAATATTTATGTTAATAGGGGTTTGAGAATGAAGACTTTGGATGAGCATTCCTACAAGTGCTGCATGTCCACAAACCATAGAGCCAAAGACTGTAAGATTGGCATCCGCTGTTCAGAGTGCAATAGCAGCTGTCACGTCTCAGCTCTTCATGAAGGTCCACCTCCCTGGATTGCAAGAGAGTCCATTACTCCAGCAGAGGGACATAGCGGAGAGCAAGATGAGGAGAGCTCCACTGTAACTACATCGAGCTGCACACTGTCTCTCATTACACCTTGAAAAACTGCTCTGGCATAATAAACACCAGAAGAAGAAAGGCAACAGGCTTCATGATAGAGTCTCTAGATGGCGGTGTATTCCTGGCACTATGGACAGTCATTGAGTGCGACCTGATTCCTAATAACAGAGAGGAAATTCTTACAACAGAAGCCACTACTCATCATCCTCATCTTAAAGCCATTGCTGCCATAATACCACCTCTTGACCCCTCAGTTTAGATACTCCTGTTGCTTGGGAGCGATATTATCTGTGCTCACGAGGTTCACAGTCAGTGTAAAAGGCCACAAATGCCCAACGCCTCAATTTAGGATGGGTAATCATAGGAGACGTGTGCCTAAGGGGAGCCCAGAAACACTTTCACACTTTCACTCAGTATCCTGGAGAATGGTCGAACCAGTTTCTTCAGACCTTGTGAAGAAATGTCAAAGAAAGGTTCACGGGTGGACATCTTAAACAGCCTCCCAAAGAAGCCAGTTCTAGATGGCCTTGGTAAGGAGCTCTTCAGTCACACCATTGAGGACAAAAAACTCAATGGTTTATTGTCTTCAATAAACCATTGAATAAACATCCAGTTCTACATATGTAGAACTGGATGTGTTTGGTCCCTGGTCTGCCACGTCACGAAGACCCTGGGATGGTCAAGCTTACGCTAAGAAAAGAGCAGTTGTTTTCATTTGCACGACCAAACGAGTGATCCACATGAATATAATGAATCTATGGACCTATTCTGCTTCATTAATGCTCTCAGGCAGTGTTTGAAAACAATTCAATTAAATTTCAATTTTATTTATATGCGCCAAATCGTAACAGGGGTTATCTCAGGGCACTTTTCATATAGAGCAGCTCTAGACTGTACTCTTTAGAGTTATATTCCCCAATGAGAAAGCACTGGTGACAGTGGCAAGGAAGAACTCCCTTTTAACAGGTAGAAATTTTGAACAGAACCCTGCTCATGGTGGGCGGCTGTCTGCCCCGACCGGCTGGGTTGAGAGAGAAAGAGAGATAGAGAGAGAGGGAGAGAGTGGGGGAGTAGGTTGGAGGAAAGGGAACATAGTACAATACAGGTACTAAATAAAGATGTATAATAACAATGAGACTAATAATAAAACTAGTAATTAATAATAGGACTAATAATAATACTAATAAGACTATATATAATAATAATCATCATAATTATAATAATTGAAGCAGTGGGTGTTGAGCAGGATCATGGGTCAGTAGGTGGTTTGCAGTCACAGATCCAGATTCTGCAGCATCAAGGGCAGAAATACCTGCAGAGAGCGACTGGAAGAGAGATGAGAGAGACAAGAAAGCACAAAACTATGTGAGAGAGAAGACGTCAAATTGGAAATGAGCATTGATTGGATATTAATGCGTACAAATGGAGAGGAGGAGGAGAGATGAGCTTGGTCCGGAAGTCTCCCGGCAATCTAGGCCTATAGCAGCATGACTAGGGGGTGGTTAAAGCCAAGCCTGAGCCAGACTTAACTATAAGCTTTATCAAAAAGGAAGATTTTAAGCCTACTTTTAAACATGGCGAGGTTGTTTGCCTCCCAGACCCTAACTGGAAGTTGGTTCCACAGCAGAGGAGCCTGATAATTGAAGGCTCTTCCTCCCTTCTACACTTGGAGACTCTAGGAAACACAAGTAAGCCTGCGTTCTCGGAGCGCAGTGTTCTACTGGGATAATAGGGATCATCAGAGGCCCTGTGGAGCAGTTGAGGTCTGATTGTGGGACCAACTTCATGGGTGTCTGTAAGGAGCTTGCCATGACAATCAAATCGAGAGTTACCTTGTAGATCAGGGGTAACAATGGCAGTTCAATCCTCCACATGGTGCACATATGGTCACCACAATAGTGAATGCAAAAATTTCAAAATAAAACAGGAAGTAAAATCATAAAACAGACAAGATGTTACAAGTACAAACACCTTAAAATAGAATTTAATCTAATGTGCCAGGTTGATGCTATTTTTTTTATCTCTTTCTCAGTGAGATTCCTGGGGGAGTGAAGGTGCAAATCTGCTCAGATGTCTTGGCACTGAGTGAGCTTTGTCAGGTTTTTGAACACCTTCGTGGTGGGCCAGGGTGACTGTTGTCTCCCGTCTTAGTTGTTGCAGTGTTGAACGGATGGACACAGACTGGCACCTGCGGATCACACCAGACACAATGTACTTTCTGAAGGTATAGTCCCTGTCCATCTTTCTTGGTGTGACGACAAACTGTTGAACACCTTTGGAGTACTATTGTTTTTGTTTTTTCTGAACCTTCTTTGTTTTTGCTGTCTCTCTGTTGACATGACAGTTTATGGTGTCTGCTCACACCGTGTCATTGTCGGACCATGTGGTACACATTGTTGAACTGGTTACGGATGGAGGTCCACTTACTCTTAAGCCTGGCCTTACTTCCTCCAAAGGTTTTTAACACAATACCAGAGATGGTTTGTTATCATCCTCATCCAGTCATTTAGATCCTCACTGTGGCTCTTTAGTAACCTTTGACAGTCGTGCTGAGTGTCACGAAAAAAAATGGAAAATTCGTGTCCATGTACACAAATCACTTGATTAAATTTCGAGACTATTTCAGAAATTGCCATGAGACTGGGTTTTGCACCACCATCTGCACACTACCTGAGTCTTCTGACTCAGGAGAGAGGCCAGTGAGCAGGCTGACCTTTTGGTATTAAGCAGAGAGAGACCAGCAGCCGACCTGTTCGACAAACTTGCCTGGCATGAGGGGTTGTTCAGCTGTGGGAGCTGGTATGATGCCTGACCCATCTCTGTGCTCCATTTGACTGACCTTCGGCGGGGCAGCAACTATTCAGGCAATGACTGACTGGCGAGTCAGTCGTATGGTAAAATTCGCCACAAAAAATGTGCAAATTTGTGGAAGATGATGATAGCTCAGCTCTTGCAAGGGTCAAAAACATCGCTGTCATTTTAGATGAAGGCATCATCCTTCAGGATCTTCTTGACCTACCTTTGGCTTTTGCTTACCTCTTAGGCCTTATAAAAACTTTGAACCTTCAATACCCAAAAGAACTAAGGTACACATTTGAAACCATTCAGAAGGTTTTCATGGAACTTAGAAAAGATTATTCTGTAAGGGTCAGATCCCTAACAAACTCTTGTAGTAAATCCAGGGAGCCAGCTGACAATGTTCTGTTTAAAGCAAGATTGCATTATAGAGATTCCTGTTGTCCCCTGTTGAATGTTGTAAATCCAAGTGTCTGAGATGGATCTTCCTCTACCTCTTCTTTTCCATCTCCCCTTTTATTTGCTTTATCCTACCCCTCTTCACTTTACTTCACTTCACTTTATGTTAAGATTTATTAGAATTTAGATTTTTGACATACCATTGTGCATGTTCTGATACATAAAGCACTGCTGATAATTTTAAGATTGACAGTTCTGGATCTCAGTACTACTGTTTTCTTATGTTAAACAATCACTTGATCTATTTAAATGACTCTAACTTGGATTAAAGATAAAAAAGGTGAGAATTCAAAGTTGTTACAATGTAAAATTATAAGTTACTATAACTTTGAGTAGTTAACAGAAGTGAAAATTCAAAGTCGGACAAACTCAAAAGTAAGTAGATCTCAAGGTATTTCATGGCAATATCGAAAATTTCAGTCCTAGTTGATTTGGGGACACTTGAAGTTACTGGTGGAAACAGCAAGTGCGGTGTAAAACTAAAGGTCACAGAGTTCTGGGGACAGCAAAACAAACCATTGTCATTTTAATAAAGAAGTCAGGCAATAACAGGCTTTTTTCCATTATTCTGCAGCCTGTTGCCCGCAGCTCTTCATCTAACTGCTCACTGTGGCTGCTCCTTCTTTTTCCACTACTCCCTGCAATAATTCAAAGCAATAACAGGTTGGCTGTCCAAAGATGCTGACGATGAATGTTGTCTTGTTTAGTAGATGCATTTTTTGATGAACAATAGCCGTAAGCGCCAAGCTTACTGACAAACACGTTGCATTTCACTTCCTTTTATTAGGAAGTGACTACTTCCTAATAAAAGTTAACTTGTGTTTCACCAGTTAAACATTTTCCATGTGAAGATACAGCAGAAGAAATGTACGGTTTGCATTAGCAGTAATTTAACTTTCTTGGGGAATGTTGCCACAAACACCCAGTTCATAATACTTCAAAATATATAAATATTGTGATACTTTCATCAACTGGTCATAGGCTCTACCACCATTGTGTTACTTCATTTGGCAATAGATACTGACTTAACAGACATTTATTTAAATGAAAATCTTGGAGATTGCCACTTTAAATAATCTAATTTACATAGAATAGGAAGTAGAATACAAAGTAATAGACTAGACCAGTAGTAGACCATAGAGGATATGGGGTTTACTAGTATGTCTCATATCTGGTGGACAACTCCTGTAACCACAGGCATAGTCCATCACAGTTTGAAGATGAAATGACTGCATTTTGTACTGGGCATGTTAGTTTGTTCTAGTTACATAGCTTGGTGACTTGTTTACACAGCTAATATATTTCTAATTTATTTTCATGGGGTGTTGTAAAGTTTTAGAAGATACTGAAAGTCATATAAGGACAGATGCACCTACAGCCAAAAACACAATATGTAATTTCCTGCTACTAGGGGTCTCTCAATCAAAACAATAACATAAGAATAAGTTTGGTGACGTTGTGAAGTACATCATGGGATCATGGGAGCTGTCTTCCACACCATTAGTGTTAATTGTTCAGGAGGTTTTTAGCAGGAGCCAAATAATCCAGAGGTCTCCTCGTCTCCAAAACGAATGGACCAGGTGATTAAAACTGGTGAAAACCCTGAATAAAGCAGTTTCACCAGCTGAGCTGGCGCTAACGTTTGCTAAACTTGTTTCTTTGATAACTTAAAATCCAGATGTCCAATGACTAAAATCCTTCATCCAGTTAAAATATATAGTTAAAAACAACCAAAGTCTAGAAAATGCATTGTAAAAATGTGGCTTAAAAATTGTAAAAAGTCAATTTTGGCTTCTGGCAGACAACCACAATGCTGAAGCATGTGCAAAGTGGATATAATGCCATTGACAGTTGACCAAATGAAACGGACCGTTACCTTGATTAAAATTAGGGATTTCTGTAGGTTATAAAATATGCTGGAAATATTTAAGATAATGTATGTACACAACTAGACAAAATATATAACACAGGTCCAGTCACTTTTAGACAGTTTAATGTGGAAAAGTCACATATTATACATTTAACATATAATTAAATTATTATTATTATTATCAGGAAAGTTTTGGATGGCTGCAGCACAGGAGAAGGTGTGTGAGGACCTGAATCTGCAGAGGCCAGACATTATGAACTATTATCAATCAAGATCTAGATCCAGTGGAAGCCAAGAGGCAAACAATGGTGAAATAAATGCAAATGTAGACAGCTCTAGCTACATCAAAACTTAATATGTGTTCATGTAAGGTCAACGGTAGCAGTTAAACTGAATAGTGTAGCTACTACAACACCACTGGTGAAGGACGTTTTCAGCAGTTGTGACCACAGCATTAGACCTTCTCACTGGAGGCTTTTCACTCCCTCATCCTCCACTGTGCACCAAAGCACACTGGCTTCTCCTTCCTTATCATGTCTAGCCAGTAAAAATTATGTGATGGTGAAAGAATGACCACGGTTAAAACAAATTCAGTCTAACACAGTAGCCCAAGCCTCACTGAAATAAATGGGGCAGACAAAACGTGAGAAACACCTCTCAGTACTACACAATACAATTCGAACTACCGATGGTGAGGTATATGAAGTGGTTTGTAACCCAAGGTTCTACGAGTCCCTATATATTAGTTATTATGTTAGTGAGTGCATGAGTCAACTATATAATCACTGAATGTAATTGTTAATGTAAACATTTTTTTCT
The DNA here is from genome assembly GCF_016859285.1 of Xiphias gladius. Taxonomy (NCBI): domain Eukaryota; kingdom Metazoa; phylum Chordata; class Actinopteri; order Istiophoriformes; family Xiphiidae; genus Xiphias; species Xiphias gladius. Next base: position 23,144,227 of record NC_053403.1, on the reverse strand, counting down.
TTCCCCCAGCATTTGCAACTGCCCATTACGAAAGAGCAGTGCAGTGCGGAGAGCAGTACAAAGGTCTTGTCTTCCACTGCATGAAAGACATGACAATTGTATAGAAAGGATAACTGAAAAAACTCAACACAATTATTGATTATTTTTGCTCTAAACATGTTGGCACAGACATTAAAAACAGGCTACTTCACAGTCGAAGTTAAAGTTAAAAGATTTTAGTGAGTTTTGAAATCGGATGGTATGGTATGTACATACTAGCTAGGTACAGCTTAAAGTAGACTGTTACAGTTCAGCAACCATTGTATTGATTATAAGTTTGTCTTATAATCAATATAATAATACGGTAATTTTAATGTGTTGATTGTTCTGTTCAACATGATGGTATTGTGGACTATAATGAACCTTTTAGCCTCTCGAGGAATCTGGCAAGCTTTCATTCTTGCTATTTGGTGTGTTAGATTGTTACATTACTATGGTAAGAGCTGAGGTGCAAGATGAAAACAACAAAGGCCTTTTAATTAATGACATCTGATAAGAGAGAAACATTTTTTTTCTCCAGCACTTGAATTGCACTGAATTACGACAAAGTTTTACTTCCATTACCACTTTTTATTAAGGCAAACAAACCAGCACAAGACAGATGTTGTGCTGGTTTGGCAGCGTAATTCTCAGAGCAATTAAACAATGTTCAGTTGAATTGGATTACATCCGGCTATCAGTCCTATTTGCGGCTGTAATAATTTACATCAGATAACAGTTTGAAGTGTTATTTCTTTGTTTTTGGCAAGCTGAAATCTTAAAATGTTTAATATTTTACTTGTGTGGAGGATTTTTGTGCATTAACAATCTCTGATCATTAAGTTCTACAAAATAGTCGTAAATAACTTCTATATGATTTTACTATAAAGTATCTGTTAGAAAATGCAATTTTATTTTAAGTGAAGGAATGCTTTGAAAGAAAATCACAAAGCCTTTGAACATACAGTATTTTTTTTTCCTTTATCATTTATCCATTTAAGGTGATGAAAAGCATATAGTCACCCATTGTATTTTTTGAACTAACTTGAAGACGGATTACACTGCAGCTCTTATCAGTCCTGAAAGCCAAAGCATTCTTGATGTCAGAGCAAGTTTGACAAATGAGTGCAAGGCGCTCTCGTACAGCCTGTTTGTCATCATGGCTGTGTGAAGGACGGCACCGATCTGAACAGTGGCGATCTGCTTTCCATTTGCGTTTCTCATTCTAACAGGAAGAGCTTGCCTCCACGGCATGTTCACACTTTTTAAAGCTGCGTATGAAATAGTGTGTCTGGGAAAAGAGACAGCTTGGTACATCTCGAAACATTTCATTAGTCGTTTTGTTACAGTATCCCACATCTGCAAATTTTCTCTGATACCACCACTTTCATTCAACCACCTCAGCTATAAACACGTAGATGAAAAAAAAAAATAATCAAATATCAGTACCGGAAACTTTTCTCCTGCAAAGTCAAATGTCTCAGAGCCAGGTAGACTTTGCGGTGACAGAGCTGCAATTCTCCAATCTGCGGGAGACATTGTGGGGAACCCAACTGCTGGTACTGCCAAAGAGAGCCTCTGATCCCTGAGAGCTTCCTGTAAAGGTACTGTGGCCCTGAAGTGGGTCATTGAAAATAACATGCACAGATGTTCATGTGGCTCTGTTGCAGGAAACCAATATAATAGGCTGCCATAAATGAACCTGTCACACCAAACATTCCTCACCAATTTCCCCCAGCCAGATGATGTCAGACTGTGTCCCCTGGTGAACAGAGAGGGCTCCCAGAAGCTCTATTACTTTTTAAGCTTCTCTCAAGAGGACACATGAGGACTGAGCTAGAAACATGTTTGGCATCTTGCTGGTAGACCGTCTCTTTATGGATGTCTCATCAGCCCAGGTAATAAAAGTCAAAGCTGTTAGAGGGCCGAGGGGAGAGGGGAGGCCTGCATGAAGCACAGGATGGAGGGTGTGTTCATAGGCATAGCAAAGGATTTAAGATGGTAAACATCATTAATGAAAATCCCACACTGCTATCTGGTTCCCATTTGATGGAAGGCTCTGTTTAAGTGACAAGTGGAAATCAGGGGCCTAACAGGAGGCTTTAACACAGCAATCTCTCATACAATCATCTAACTACATTGAGCTTCTCAGACTCTGTTTTCATGTCAGTGTAAATTATTATATGAGGCATATTTTGTCTATTTTTTTTAAAAATTATGCTCATGTGAAACAATCCGAATTAACAGATACTTTTGTAATAAATGTAATGCTGACCAGATTACATCTTTTTAATCAAAATAATGAGAAAAATTATAGTTGAATGTATCTGCAATTCATTGTCAACATATTTCATGTATTTTCCTACAATATGCACGAGCAAAGGGGTACTCCACCAATTTTACACATGACAGTGATGATCAGTACTAATTAGCAGTAATAAGAGTTATACAGTTAGGTACATAAATATTTAGACAAGGACACATTTTTAATAATTTTGTCTCTCTTCACCACCACAATGGATTTGAAACAAACCCATCAAGATGTGATTGAAGTGTAGCGTTTCAGTTTTAATTCAAGGGGCTCAACAAAAATATCCCATTAATAAATTAAGCATTTAAAGTACAGCCACATATTTATAATATATAATACTTGGATGAAAATCCTTTGCAGTCAATGACTTCCTGAATTGTGGAAACGTCATCAAATGCTGAGTTTGAGATGCTTGAGATGCTTTGCCAGGCCTTTACTGCAGCTGCTTTAAGTTGCTGCTTGTTTGTGGGTCTTTCTGAATTCAATTTTGTCTTCAGTAAGTGAAAAGCATGTTGAGTGGAGTTGAGTATGGGACTATATTTTTTGCTCAGTGCTTCATGGTCCAGATGGATAATGACCCAAAACCTACTGTGAAAGCAACCCTAGAACTTCTCAAGGCAAAGAAATGGAGTATTCTTCAATGGCCAAGTCAGTCACCTTAAAATTCATCCTGCTACTTCTGCAGCAGTCACATCATTGATAAACACCAGTTGCCCACTTCCATTGGCAGCCATACACACCCAGGCCATAATCCTGCCTCCTCCATGTTTGACAGATGATGTGGTGGCTTTGGAACATGAGCCGCTCCTTTCCTTCTCCATACTCTTCTCTTCCCATCATTCTGGTACAAATTAATCTTTGCTTGATCTGTCCAAATAATCTAGATTTTTTTAGATGTTTTCTGGCAAAGTCTAATCTGGCCTTTCTGTTCTTGAGTGTTACCAGTGGTTTGCACCTTGTGGTAAACCCTCTGTATTTACATTCATGAAGGTGTCTCTTGATTGTAGACTCTGACAATGATATGCCTGCCTCCTCAGGAGTGTTCTTGACACTATGGGAGGGTGGTTTGAGTGTATATATGCATATATGGTCATATCAACTACATGTCATTGTTTTTGTTATACTTTTTTTAACCCCCCTCCTGGTACTAGAAGAGTGACCCACCAGAATGTCACAGTGTAATTTGGACCCTGGCAATGAAGTATTATACAAACATTTCAGGTGCACTGACTTGCAGATTTACTTTGAAACAAAGTGGTTTAAATAATCTTGCCAAACTGTTGGTTTGCTTATAACCTCTCTGATCATCTGACTGTTTTAGTTTTATGCCCTGTGGGACTTCATAGTCCAACACTGTATTCCCAGATCTGAGCAGTTAACTTGGTGAGTGCAAGTTATTACAAGTGATAGAATGATGGGAAAACTACAGAAATGGCCCAAATTGCAATTCCCTCACACCAAAATCACTATATTTCCCCTTATCAAAAAGGGGCACGCACAACTCCAGCTCTTAACCCACACCTCCTTCTTATGAATTCTGTGCAATAGTCAAAGCCACTCATGTCCAAGGTAAGTCCATGTCTGAGCAGTTTCAAGAGTGAGTGAAGATAGAGGGTAAATGGGAATGAGACCAAGTCATAACCAAGACCAAAATTACATTGCCTAAACTTGTGAGAAAAAAAGTGCCTATAACTACATGTCTAAATCAGGATGTTTGGTTGTTACATGGCAAATTACATAAAAATTGTACAATATAGTAATAACACTAGTTGATATTGAAGAATCTCTACATCTCTATTGGGAACTGCAAGCTAACTTAGAGAAGACCAGCCTATGTAGTCTGCAGGCTACAGATCACCTGTGCAGGAATGGTTTAAAAAAAAAAAAAAGATGGAGGCCAGATTCAAGTTCTACAGCCCTGCTTCTGCGAAGTATAAGGGTTGATTTATACTTCAATGTTACGAGGTTGCATTACAGTTACCAATCCTATGCAGATAGCCACCATACAGCGATACCATGTGGAGATTGCAATATGGTTAACATGGGCTGCTTCTGAGAGGCTCAGTAGTCTTCTCCTTTTCAGTAACACACATTTAAGAGACATCTCCACTGCAAACCCTATGCTCACTGCAACCATCATTCTCTATCATAGAGAATGGAATAATGTAAATATGGCAACAGCACAGAATGCAAAAAAAGACTGAACTCAGTTACTGTAGGTAATTATTGCAAAATACAGCCTAATCACGTACAATACGTATATCCAGCATTGTGGTAGTGCTATCAGGGTGAAATCTGTTGCTGAACCATTAATCAAAACGTACACTGTTCAGAAGGTATCTGCTGTTAAGAATGTTACAGTTCATGGACTGGAGAAAAATCTTGCCAGTGAACTTTATTCAGGCAGCAATTATACTGTCTGCATTTAGTGTTTTTTGTAAAGAAAATTAGTTGACAAACATGCCTTGTAAGAGATATACCCTGCAAATTTATAAACTAAGAGCTATAAGTATTCTGCACTTGGCATTGCTATTATTATACACTTTGCTATGAATAGATACATAACACTAATCATATTATGGTATTAAATGTATGCAGTAAATCGGAGATTTTGCTTGGACAACACTGAGAAGGCAGTCATGAAGTTGTTATTAAATTAATGTACACTGGTGTTATACCTGCCGAAAACAATGCATAAAGTACACTTTAAAGCTCAGATAGTAATGTAAGTACACAACAGAGTCTATACATCACACAAATGGGATGGAATTGCTGTTTCATAAGAAAGACAGGCTCTTATGTATCTTGGCAACAATTTATTTAGAAGAGAGCTCTGAGAAGATTGCTTACAGCAGCTGAGTTTCCACCTCTGTTATTTTTGGACTGGACCGCAACAGTAGGGTCACCCCTGTAAACACAACTGTCTGTCACTGACTGACTGAAGAAGTTACACCATTGGTCAGCCAAATGCCGTACGACTGCATGCTGACAGTACACCATTGGTAGGCTGGCTTAGGGGTGGAGTTTTTCCATTTTAAAAAAAGAATTGGTGCAAACAGTTTCTATTATGTCAGCAGGGAGGGCATTTATAGGCAGTGTTGCCAACCTAGCACGTTTGTTGCTAGATATACTGAACTTTCAGACCCCTTTCATGAATTTTTTTTTTCAAAAAAGCACCTAGCGACAAATGTAGCGACTTTTTGGACAAACCTTAGCTACTCTCTGTAGAAGACAGTCAGTATTGCCCAGTAAGTGCGAAGTCGGGCTTTCCCTCCGCAGGCACACTTATCTATGCCTCTCATTCATTTGACTGCATGCCAGCTGACACAGGTGTGAGTGAACTTCTAACTTTCTCACTGAGTGATCATTTTACAAGTAAATATAGCCAGCCACAGCACAGCCGTTGGCTTTAACTTATGCGTATGATCAGATGGTGTCACAGTTATAAATCATGATTGAGTAGAACAGCAGCTTGGAAATGGCTTGGAAGTGACTGCTGACATGTAGTCTTAATGGAATGCATTTCAGTAACTATTTGATACTTGTTCCATTGTCTAACAACAGAACATGTTAATGAGAACAGTTTTATTGGGAATCCGGCTGTATTAAATTACTGTATATGTGAGCACAGAGATTAGGAGAGAAGCAAACAGATAAAGGGCTAAAACCGGCTGACACTAGAAAGAATCCAAATACGACGCAATAATGTCATGAATATGGTAATTCGCATATTACGTCATCTAGTGACTTTTAGCAACTTTTCCAGCAGGCTTTAGCTACTTTCCTTTGAAAACGTTTTTTTTACAGTACTTCCACAACAGTTTTTCAACTACATCCTCAATTTCGCACATTAGTCATACGTAGTCCAGCCATATACTCAGTTTTGATGACCTAGTCTTGTCATTCTTGTAGAAGAGGCATCCCATTTTAATACATTACACAATGGCTGCTGTCTGGTATTAAGTAAGTCCCTGAACAAGTCTACTCCCATTGTTGATATCTCCAGAATGCACAAAAAAGGCTGGCAGGCTATGGCTTGAAAATAGCTGTATGGCAAGTGGAGCATCCTGGGAATAATTGAGTGGCAGTGGAAGTGACACAAAGATTAAGCGATTAGCGTTTTGTAGGAGGAAGCCTAGAGCTCCGGCTAAAATAGGATAGATGACCGCTGGATACAGTGAATTATATACTCAGATGTATTTTGGTTTCCAGCTCACCTGTTCAAACTCAAGTAAGAACTTTCTTTTGTTAAAACAGCCACGTGGGCATGTAGGATGAGGCACAGAGAGCCTAGGCCAGTGATGCAGTCACTTTCCATTTTCTGCCCTGAATCAATGGAATTTTAAAACCAGACTGTGTCTCGACTGGGGCTCCATAGTGTGTATGTGTGTGGTTGTGTGTATGCATGTGTGTGATTATGTGGAAAATGGTGGTCATTGCTGCAGGGGCATAGAATTAATCTATTACCCAGGGGAGAGTTCTTCTTCTAATGTGCATTTTTAACAAATCCTTTAATATTTCCACACTGCACTGGCTCTCAAATAAAAGACAGTACTCTTCCAATATATTGTAGTAACTACAAAGCCAAAAGTCCCCACATACTTTTGATCTAGGGATAAGCCTATTATTAACGGAAATATTAATTCTTCAGCATGAAATTATATTTTAGACAATGTGTTTCTACCTTTATTGAGAAAGGCCCTTTCCTGTCCATGACAATAGGCCTTTTTTCGCAGCAGACAGACTTGTCACAGTTGGAAAAGCATGGGTAAAGTTGAATGAATGATTACTCTGTCCGGTTCAAGTGCCCCAGAAGGGCATGCCAGTGTGACAGTGATCCTGCATGCATTATACAAAGACCCTGAAACTGAAGCAGCTAAATGGAAATCAGCCCTCATTATTTTTATTATTTACACTGCGTTTTTCATACTGTCACATGTCAAAATGCCTCATGGGAAGCCTATTCCCCAGTGCACAAAGTCATCTCCATAAAGAAATGGTTTTCCCAGTGTGTTGTGGAAGAACTTGACTGGCCTTTACAGAGCCCTGACCTCAACCCCATCCAACACTTCTAGGATGAACTTGAACGCCGACTAAGAGCCCAGGACTCAACATCAGTGGTTGACCACAATAGTGGTTCTGTTGCTATCACCCTTGGGCAGTTGTAAGGGAAATCATAATAGTAACATTGCTCAAAAAGGAAAAATAGAGGTATGGAAACATCAAAATTCATTTTTAAATGAGATAAAGTTGTGTCCATTGCAATATTTTGCTTTGTGTAAGTGGTTTCATACAGTGAAGCAAAGCACATAATTTTGCATCACCTCTTATACCATGGCCAGAAGTGCACCTTGAATAACTGAGCACAGAGTTAAACCAGTATAACACACCCCATTTATTAACAATCAGACCTTCTGAAAAATAGATATTTTTTTATTTAACTGTAAAACAGACAGAGGCAGAGGCTGTAGAGACTTGCAATGACCTGGTACCAGCAATGCCAGTTTGCTTGTTTTAATAGCTTCAAATGTACCAAAACACCATCTGAGAATGTGCTCTTACTTTGACAGGAAGGATTGGATAGGATTTAGACAGCCTTTGCAGCATCATTATTTCTCAGCCTATTGTCCTATTGTTTGGATGGCAGAACATTATGGTGCAGTCAAAGTAGGTGGTGGGGCACAACCTTTGACTACTGACTGCCTGCCTGCCTGTCTGTCTGTCTTCGCCCTTTGGATTTGTTTGTGTACTCTCGTGGCCTTCTGTTGCTCACTTTAGACACAAGAGAGGGTGTTTTCACCACGTCAGTTCTGCTTTCTAAATCTGCCTTTAGGAACCAGATCTGTGATCTAATGTTACACTGTAGCCTCCACAGTGAAATCAAATGTTCATTATTCACATTACCAAATAACATGTACATATTAATTATACCGCTAAAATGGTTTTTCTCAGTCTCACACTTGAGGGGTACTGTCAAGGCAGCACCACTCAAGTATATAACTTAAAGTAGAAAACTATTCCATGGATCCACACCTACAGCATCACCATCTTTTATAATCCTCTCTCTTTTTTGGTCATATTGTCAGATCACTTGCACACAACCAGTTCTCCAGTGAACCTTCTTGATGGCACCAGTCGTGGTTGCTAGATTTGTGTCACATTTGCAAAGCCACTATAGGAGTAGTACAGTCTTCTGCTGCTTTATGTGAAATGGGACAAGCATGGTGCAGCTCGGCAGTGGGCTGGAGAGGAACAGTTCTGCAGATGGTCAGAGCAGTGGGCCTCCTGGCAGCTGCCCTGTTAAAAAAAAAAAAAAAAAAAAAAAAATACCCACAGCAGCTTCCTCTTGTACCATACAGGCTGTATAAAGGGCAGCCTTCTGGAGGATCACCAGTTTAACTCCCTGTAAACTGTCAGTTGCTGGGATAAATGTAGAGTGTATGACTGATTAACATCTTAACAACTACTGTGGAAAATTATTTACTAACCAACATGTCCACTAATTGATATCAACAACATTGATTACTCTGATGGTTATTACTCTGCTATTACACTGTGCTCATTTCTGGACCATTAAATATTACCTACTACTGTGATGCCAACTAACAGGGCAGCAATGTCAGGACGCCATTTTTAGTTCACTTGGTTCAATTAATTAATGTCCCGCATTAGAAAAATTTCTACTATAGTCACCACGTTAATAATGTAATGATACATAGTGTAATATGCTATACATACAGAGTCTGCACCTTTTACATGTGATAGCTATTATACATGTAATTATACACATTACACATGTCAAACAGGCCATGTCGGATAATATGAAAGACGTACTGCCACTACAGTAGAAACAGTAACGGACATTGGTGAAGCTGAGGACCGCACCTAGCTACCAGGGAAAAAGACAATCCATCCATGAATAAAAAATGATGTGCCTGAAAGCGGGACCGACCAATAAAGTGGTCATACAAATATAGTTAATTCTTAAAATGAACAATTAAAAACAATATATACTGTATAAAATGAACCCTTAAAGATTATTATAAAAAATACATCCCACATTTCCGGAAACAGACAAGTATCATTAATCATTTAAACGTTTCACAGCTGTGGGCACAAAAGACTGTCTAAATGTGCATTTTGGTATCCTTAACCGGTCACTCAATACTGTAGACACAGATGGTCATTCCTCCAAACTGAAGTCTGGTTTGAATTCTCCTCCTGGTTCTTTCCTCCACCACTTTTCTACTCTTTAAACCAATTACAGAAGCAGGCTTTTAACAAACTTGTTGATCTGGTTCTGTCATTGGTTGTAATACTGGACACTAGACGCAGAACTATGATAGAAAACACTTACAGTAAAAGCTTCCTACTCACCTTGAAGGACATTAATTTCCTGAGGAAAAACAAGCTGGACTGTTCAATTTCCCATCAGTATGAAGATCTACTGAATATATATATACACACACACACATATATATACATACATGCATTCTATCTATCTATCTATCTATCTATCCCTCTCTCTCTATAGATATCTATAGATCTATCTATCTATAGATCTATCTATATATCTATATACACACACAGAGACAGACAGACAGACAGACAGAGAGAGAGAACCAGACTTCAACCTGCCATTTTGATGAAAATCCTACCTAACACAAATAATCACTATATACATTCATCAACCAGAACATTAAAACCGGTAACCGGTTAATGTTGTGGCTGATGGGTGTATATGTATATATACACACTTATGTGAAACACACACATAACAGACCACCAGGGTTCAAGAAGCATTAATAAAATGTAAGTTAAAGAAATACCAAGACAGAAAACACCGCACACTGCACATTGTGGTTGCTGATGTTTTCTTTTGGAGAGTGACTTGCAACCACACGGTTTGCTCCCCCTGATGCCAAGTTAGTGATGTGGTTATATGTTGTGCATTTCCTCTCTGATACGTGCTTGTGAATGTGTTGGTGGTAAGTCCGTTTTGTGTGCACAAAAATTACATTTTCCATCATGTTGTTGTATAATATTTGTCTTTAAATCAATTTTGATTTTCAATAGAACTTTCTATTTATGTTATGTAGTTTATTTTGTTTGGACAGCAGGATGGGGGCATGGGTTTATTAAGGCTATCGTGTGTAGCAAGAGGACATTAGGTAGAGATTGAAAAAGGAAAAATTGGGGATATGTTTGTTTCTTGGTGCTTTTTGTTTTGAATCTTCTTAAAGAAAATCCCAATAAAAATACATAAAATTATTTTAAAACAGCAGCACACCCAGAAATCATAGTGTGGGTTGGGTATGGAGAAACTCAGACCCTTATGTAAAAAATGGCCAAATGATCCAATGTCACTCACCTGCAGATGCAAAGCCATTCCTATAAGGTTGCAGAAAAAGGAGGTTAAAATCTGTCTCAATGTAAATCTTATCTGTAATAAGTACTGAAATTATTTCACTTTAGTCAAATTTAGACAGTTCTGTTTCAGGGAAAGCATAAAAAAAAAAAAAAAAAGATCATTCTGTGTGTGTCACCAGTGATGCCCTGATGCCAGGTGTTTATCTGATTATTGTCTGCATTGATCTGTTATGGCAGGAAGGTTTCGATAGGATTTAGAAAGCCTTTGCAGGATCATTTTTTCTAAGCCTACTGTCATATTGTTTGGCTGGTGCAGTCAAAGTAGGTTGTGGGGCACAACTTTAGACTGCCTGCCTGCTGCCTGCCTGCGCCCTCTGGATTTTGAATAATTACTATTATTATTAAGGTTCAAAGATCTCAGGACCCAAGTGCAGATATACACACAAAGGAAGGTAGGGCCAATGAAGATAATCTAATGAATGAACAAAACTGGCTTACAAGCAGATGGGCAGATAAGCTGATCATCAAAAACAAGAATCAAACACCAGGAACAGTAGAAACACGCACAGGAAACAAAACAGATGAACTGAAAAAGGAGTGACATGAACACAGAGACTAAATACACAAGGGAGGCAAGAGTAATTAGGAACAGGTGAAACTAATTGGGGTGGGGCAGGCAATCACAAAGGTGGGAAACACACTAGAGCAGGAAGCAAAACAGTCAATAGACACACAAGGTAATACATTTCAAAATAAAACAGGAAGCACAAATTAAGTCATACAAGAGGCACGTTGCAGGTTTGAGAATGATAGCTGGGTTTGAACCTTTTCTATTCCTCACATTTGCTGTGTCGTATAATAAAGAAATATGCTTCATTACACTTTTTTTTTTTAAATTTAAACTTGAAGCTAACTAAAAGCAACTAGCTTGATAGGCTCTCATTCCTCTGCTCTGGGTGGTGAACCACTATACTTACAAAGGAATATCATGGACAGTTTTACAAAGTGTTGCTACTGCCATTCAGGAGCAGAATTACATTAAAAAGACGTAAACACAGACGCAAATGTAAGCAAAATATCAAGGCACAAACACAAACGGGCGTGACCAATACAGGTGTTGGCGCAAACCACTTGTGAGATAGAGTTTGAATACATTATTATTGGGAGGAGTACAGAATCAGCAGATGGCATCGGGAAGACTTTGGTAAGGACCAATCATGTGAGCTCCTCTCATCCCATTTTAAAGCAGCAACGGAGGGGGAGAGGCTGATGTTTCTGAGAAGAAAAAATTCCCTCCCATGAATGACCTTAAGTTACAGAAAAAAACAAAAACACAACACCCCAAAAATTAATGCCCCCCCCCAAATATGCTGCAAATGGTAGAATTAACAGGCTGTTGATGTGAATTAGGTTACAGGCAAATTAATTGAAACTCTGCAGTTCTTCTCCTCCTTGGCATATTTGAAAACAATAAACATATACAAGAGTATTTGTAAAATGTCAGTCCTTATTTATCCGAAGGAAAAAAGTAAAAATGAAGCACCTTATATCTTTAAACAAAGAATTACAAAATAGGGTTTGGAGATTTACAAGTATTTAGTTAGTTAAATCCTGCTGTCCCATCTAAAGATGTTATTACATCTAGCCATTGTGTGCCCTGACAGTATCCTAAGCCTAAGTCAGGTCTTATATAACAGGTCGAGTGAGGATTGATTTAGAGATAATTGCAGATAATAGATTGGTAGAGGTTAAGCTTTGCCATTTCGGGGCGGGTACAGGTTTGCAAACTGAACCTGGGCAAGATTCTGCTCCAAAGATTAAAACAACCTCAAATGGGTGAACATGTTTTAAAAATATTCTAATTAACATGTTTCAATTGATCACAGCATGTAGGATGGGTTATTTTGTGTTACTCATTATATTGATATGCTTCTATGAATATAAGCCACAACTGCAAATATTTTTAAACGTGATTGGAAAAGTTGCAAAACTCACAGTAATAATCATTTTCACGTGACAGAAAAAAATATTTTGACACGAAACTTTGGACATTTGTGTTTTTGTGTGATAAAAATGTACTGACAGATTTAATGAAGCTCAGGACTCATCCTGGGGACGCTGCATTACTCCAGGTGATTTAACTCTTAAACTTGGAATTTGTCAGTAAAAGCTTTCCAGTCCAATGTTTAGAAAAAACACAGAACAATATTTACTCTCAGATCCTAATGATTCCTGTCTCGAGATTCAAATACTTAACAAAGTCACGCTGCTTCGCCCTCCGTGTGTAAAATTACAAGCAGCCCACCCGTCAAATCACAGACAGTAGGTGAATCATATGGACCATTTTCGCTGGTTTGTGATGAATACACAGAATCAAATCAAATACACAGAAAAGCTCCGTCATTCTACAATTCTTATGGGCACTTCACTCATCACGTAGAACAGCAGTATTGACGTTTCTGCAGAACTCTGGGTCACAGGATTACAGTTGTGTATGACGTTGATGGTTATCTTTTTCAGTCTCAAGATGTATTTTGATGGATATATCCACAGGTGATGGAAAAAAGTATAGCAAAAGGAAAGAAGCCACACTTGACATAATTGAAAGTTTTTTATTTTATTTTGAATAGGTCTGTGTTCTTCATTTACTGTTTGTCTTGATGTAATAAATGTAGAGGAAAAACTGTGTTTATAAATGATCAGTCATTCCTTTACAAAAGGAGAATAGCCAATATATTGAATGGAAACATTATGCCTTTTATGTTAATTCATCATAAATACCAGCACCTGAAGATAAGGAGAAAACAAGCATGGAGCCGCATAATTACTGATCAGAGCTTCCCTCGCCATAGGTGAGGCAAAACACCTGAGCTTTAAGATGCTTTCTTCATTCTCAGTCCAGCGGTTATGAGTGGAAGGAGCAGCTGAGCATTTTAAGGTGTTTCACAGGGAATTCTCCAGCCCTGAGAGAGGACAGAAAGTGTTTCTGATCTCTTGTTAAACTTGATTGAAGTCTTTGAATGCGTTCACTGGATGTAATTGTTCTGACGCTGAGGGATAATCAGATCACTTAGAAACAGAATACAATTGTTAATGTAATATACCTGTGTGTGTGTGTGTGTGAGTGTGTGTTTGTGTGTGTGTGTGTGTGGGCTGCCTTTTATGCAAGTACATGTTTCAAAGATTGTCCAGTTTCTCCAGGCTATTTATTGATTTGTAACCCTATCCTCTGACATCCAGTACTCAGTCTTTACACACTGATGTACAGCACCAGGAAATCATATAATTTTTAGTATTATCGAACACTCAAAGCGCTTTACACTACATACCACATTCACCCATTCACACAGACACCTATACAGCGCTCTTATCTATACATATAGCGCTTTCTACACACGCACACACACACACTCACACACCAATGATGCATCGGGGACAATTTGGGGTTCAATATCTTGCCCAAGGACACTTCGACATGTGGACTGGAGAAACCGGCGATCAAACCACCAACCTTCCGATTAGTGGACGACCCACTCTACCTACTGAACCACAGCTGCCCAATATTTTTTGTAGTGGTAAACCAGAAGAAACAAGTGATAACACTACAACCCATTGTGTTTTCTCCAGTCTTGATATAATTTTTCGCTGATCCCCTCTGCCACGCTGGGTATGGTGATCCTCTTGTGGGTTTATTATGAAGATTCTGCCTCACTGTTCAGCTTTGAATGGAGCAGTGATACCTGGGATATATGACTGGAAGACAATCTATTCTTAATTATCTGTGGAGTCTCTGGACAGGATGCCCACACTGAAAGTCTCCATACATCTATCAGCCACAATATTAAAACCAGTTATCAGTTCCGAAAACAATATTTGGACAGACACTGCGCACTGAACATATACGAAAAACATCCACATTTTTGCAGTGATAAAGCCTGACTGGTTCCATAGGTTCACCTCATGATCCGATCTTGAAGCCCCGCTGTGCGCATCTGCGCGACTGGACGGCAGGTAAGAAAGTGAGGAGCTGAAATTAGTTCGTGCTAATAGGCCAAGGAAGCTTTTAAAATTTTTGTCAATTGTGTTCTTATTTTTTAATAGACATTTCAATATGAATGTCTCTTCATCTGGACCTCTTCACATTGCATATGAACTATCTTTAAAAAAAAAAAAAAAAAAAATGAAACACTGCTCCATGAACCCATTTTTGGGAATAGCTGTTTCATTTTTCATTGTAGACACCTCATATTAACTTTACTTTGATCTGAGCTGCCTACTATTATACAAGCAACCTCCACTTTTTAAAGGAAATCATGCAATATAGAATGAAGCAGTGCAATTTAGGAAATGAAAATGAATTCTAACAACTTCCAGTATAAATCACGCTGGCTGTATAATCCAAATAAAAATATGAATATAGATATTTTTGTGACATAAACAGATACAGATAGTAGCTTTGTCAAATCACATTATATAACCACAAGGCCTTTATTAGGAACACCATACAAATACTTGGTAGGGCCTCCCTTTGCTCTCAAAACAGCCTTATTTCTTGCTGGGATTGATTCCACAATATGTTAGTAACATTCCTTTGAGATTCTATATTATGAGATAAAGATATTAAATATTATGAAAGACATCTACAGGTTTTTTGATATGCGCAACTTTCATAACAACAACTGCAACACCGTCATGGGGGTGTTTTACTTTAATCGGAGAATGTAAACAGGAATATAAGTAGAGTATTCATTTTGTTAGCCATATAAACAGCTTAGTAGGAATATTGTCTTTTTTCAGAATAAGGAAAAAAGACAATATGTTTAAACATAGTGACTGAGATAACATTTTTCCCCCATTCTGTGTATATATACATATATGTGTGTGTATATATATATATATATATATATATATATATATGCACAAACACACACCCTAACCCACCCCCCTGGTGGATCTGAATTGCTTGCACATTGATAGTAGCTTCTGGTTTTGCTACAGCACAGACACAGTCACGCTCTCTGCTTGCTATATGCTTTACGCGTTTTTCCTTACAACTTCTAGTTTCTTAAATATTCTTCCAAAGAGAGCTATTACCGGTTTCATTGATGCTAATGAAAACGTCCATAGTGGAATAGAACAAAAGCGTACTTTCAAGACAAAATAAAGTTTTCAGAGCCCTGCCACAGACTTAGCTTCTAGCCTAGTCTAGCATACAAATCAGACACAATTCTGATTTGGGAATCTATAACCAAGCATTTAAGAATGCAAATTTAATAATGGCAGAGACTGAAAATCTAACTATGGCTGAAATATTCATCAGGGAGCTAATAGAACTGTTGCCAGTTATCCTCTCTACAGATACAAATTATGTGAGGAGCATTATCCCTGTTGGTTCTTTTGACCTTTTTCTACTGAGGAAAACTAGCTCTGAGATCCTAAAAAAAGACTTTTACCTTTTAGTACACTAAACATGGCTTTATTAAATATTAGGCCTCTTGCTGGCAAGTCACTTATAATGAATTATTTTATCAAGAAAAACCTTGATTTTATGTTTTTGACTGAAATTTGGTTAAATGAAAACAATAGTGCTGCAGCCCTTATCAAATCAGCTCCCCCAAACTTCCGTTTTATCAGTGAGGCTAGAATACTTGTACTAGCACAAACATTTTCTTTGCCACTGTCACCAAGTGGTTGCTCATGGGGGAATGTTGGGTCTCTGTAAATATAACTATAAAGAATATGGTCTAGACCTGCTCTACACGAAAAGTGCCCTTAGATAACCTCTGTTACGATACGATCATTACTGTGTTTTCTTTAAAACAACCAGAAAGGTAATCAGAAAAGTGTTATACCTCTCTCTGAAAGCTCGTAAATAGTTTCAGTTCTAAATTTATGAATGTTATTGATGCAATTGCCCCCATGAAAAGTTGTTTCTGGTAAGAAAAAAAAAAAGCACCATGCAGGAATGCCACACTGGTAAAAGCTCAAAAAAGATCAAAAAAGGCAGAACACAGGTGGTGAAAAACCAAACTCCAGGTTCATTATGGCTAATATAAAAAGAGACTTTGCATATATAACTTGGAAGTAAATAGGGCAAGGTAGTCCTTTATCTCTGAGATTATCAATAAAAATAACAACAATGTACACACCCTATTCATTTGCATTGACAGATTAACAAACCCCACAGCTTCAGTCCCTCCTGAACTGTTATCCACCAAGTCGTGCAATGACTTTGAATCTTTTTCCACAGGTAAAATTCTGAGTATAAAATAGTCTGTAACTTCATCTTGGGCAAAATGCCTATATCACATGATACTACTTTAATTTGGCACATTTTCACACAAAGATCATCAAAAAGGTTGATTTTCAGCAAAACAGCAAAATAATTTTTTAAATTCTTTTCAGTCTGGATTTTGACCACACGACAGCACTGAGACTGCATTTGTTCAAGTTTTAAATGACAATGAGACAATGTCAACCTGAAAGCTGAAAACAAAAAAATGTTGTTTTTGGTTTTATTGGATCTCAGTGCTACATTCGACACATTGACCGTAAGAAACTGTTGGAAGGCTGTAAAAGTGGGTGGAACTTTCTGGCACTTTACTGAATTGGTTCAAATCATATTTACAAGATAGGAACTTATTTGTGTCAATTGGTAATTATGAATTTGAGAGAAAAAAAAATTACATGTGGAGATCCTCAAGGGTGCATTCTCAGTTCTCCTCTATTCAACATCTACATGCTCCCCCTTGCTGAGATTATGGAATATTATAACATCTCCTACCATAACTATGCATATGACACACAAGTCTGCATAACAGTGTCACTGTGTGACTACAATCCTTTGCATATGTTGAATATGCATTAAATATATCAGTGAGTGGATATGCCAGAATTTTCACACTGGTGAATATGAGTTGAATATTCACAACCTAAAAGAGGGAAATTGCAGCAGAGCTGGTTATAAATCTCTGGGGGTTCATTACCACCAGCAAAACCTTTCACAATATACTGTCACAGGATTCAGTGTTGATATAAATTAGTTAAGCTTTCTGATGCAAATATTCTGTACATTCTACATATTCTGCAATTCTGAAAAAACACCAACATTTTTGCACAGTGGTGTGTCTCCTCACTTGTTTTTGAAACAGATGCCTATTTACAGACCAAATTATCTTTGATATTAGCATACAGTACAATATGACATTATACATGATTTTTTTTTAAAAAAAGATCCTCTAACACTGAGCAACACATGTCTGTGTTTGGAGAGTTTCGGCTTGTTGTGCATCCTATGCGAATATCCCATAGCAAAGCTGATTGTATCACAGTTAAGGTGACTTTTTCATCTTTCTGGCAAATCTGCTTCAGATAGAGGAAATTTGCATTAATTAGATAGGCTTTGAGTAGCAAAAATATGCTGGAGGATGTATATATTTAAAGGAATTTTGAGACATGCAATAAATACTACTCACAATTTGTGATAGATATAAAGAAGGGTAGACATGATGCTTGAGCTGTGCAGTCCCACTCATCCTGCACCTGCTTACAAGAACAGTTCAAATAAAATGGCACATATAAACAAAAGCTCACTATTACATTGTACATACCTTACATACTATACACTTTTAAATGCATATTAGAGCTTCATCGATCTCAGTGGAGTTTGCTCCCAGGTGGTTTAAATGGTTTTAACTGTGTATGTGCCTCCTGGCTCAAGGAGAACATACAGAACAGTACTTCTTAGCTACAAGTGGTCCAAAGAATCAGCCAGTTGAAGCACAAAATTAAACTTTTAGCACCTTCTAATACTAATTAAGTTACTGCATTAGGTAAATATTCAGACTTCAAACGCATTGGTCTATCCGAGTACTGAGGCTGTTTAAATGGTACGAAATGCTGTACATTCTCTGAAAACTGCTTGATACTGTATGTATAATATGTCTCTGTGACACTGGGAGCTGTGTTTTTGGGGACTCTATAGTTCCTGTTAGGTTCTTCCAAGTCAAAAAGGTCCTATCGAGGGGCCAAAGAGAAGCAGTGAAGAGCAATTTAAGAACCCTGAGCCAGAAGTGGTCATTTCTCTGAGAATAGGAAATCGTTAACACTGCCGTCACCAGGAAATCAACAGGCGAGGTTGACTGTTTAAATGCTTAAAATGAGCTATGTCTACATTTTTACCCATAAATGACCAGTAATAATTGTCCTGGAGGTAGCATGATGTTATAGTGCCACTAAGTAAAAAAGCTGGGTAGAAGTGGCTAAGAAAGGAAACAGTCCGCTTGCCCCACTGTCATGGATGAACTACATCCACTCTACAGACTTTCTTTCTTTCTACACTCTCTATCCACTGTATCTAGAGAGAATGTAGGTGAATATATAGGTAAATAAAACACAAGGTAGACAAAGATTATGAGATGTGTTTTTCTAAAGCTGGTGGTTAGACAGAGACTTAAGGATGTCAGGCCATCCACTTCTGCTGGATTGGAAGCCAATCTCCCTCTCCCTTTCCCTCTCTCTTTTTGTGTTCCTGTCTTGTGTGTGCTTCATTGCAGGAGTGGAGACAGGTGCAGGGGAAGTCAAGCCACTAGCTACTCATCATCATCATCCTGCTCTATCTTAAATACCTGGTTCGAACCTCAACACTCATAGACTCTGTTTGAAGGGCAGTGACATTCCCGCCGTTATAGTTATTCAGTAGTTCTCTATCGTTAACTTTTTGCTAATACTTGTCAGGAAGAGGGAGACACTGACTCCTGCCACTGTTTCCCTCCTGCCTGACCTGAATCCTTCACTGGATCCCTCTGCTCCCCATTCTCTGGACTCACTTTTCACTGCTGCCCCTTTGCAAAGACACCAGCGTGCTCAGCTCTTCCCCCCAGCTAAAGCTTCCATCCTGAGCTCCTGCTGCCTGCCTCGGGCTCAGCCCTTGCTCATATTTCAGCCACAGTTCAGGGCCATCCATTCTGCTCAGCTCACTCCGTGCCTCTACCAGCAAGCTGTTAATAAATATTCGCACCTTAATGGAGACCTTGTTTCCTGCACTCGGTGCTCATTAGTCTTTGAGCAGCAGCCCCACACATATGCCTCAGATCATGCCCACATCTCTTACCTGATCAGCTCACTGAAGGGACCCAGCCTTGCTTGGGACAGTGCAAAGTGGGAGAGGCAAACTGACATCTGCATCTCGCTTCTCATATAAATCTATTAGTCTCAATATGTTAATCCCATAGCCATCCACATCGACCATCTCTGTGAGCTTCATAGAGAGGGATCCTCTAAGCAGCTGACCATTCCCTGGCAGGTTTCCAAGGGCTGCCCCGAGTTTCCCCAAGTCCCTACAAGTGGTTCCGAGCCCAAGTCCACCTAAGCAGATTGCTCGCCGCATCAATTCCTGTATTATTGAAAAACCGGCCATTACCTCTGAACCTGCCTAATATGTCCAACAAAAAAGCCGGCTCATCAGTAATGGAAGTGCTGGTGAGCCAAGCAGCCAGTCTTTCTGTCCCTTGGCTGCAGCTCCCTGCTACCCTCTTGCGGTGCATCCAGTCATTTCCCCTCTCAGCGGTCATTGATCGTGGAGCAGGTGAAAGTTTTATTGATAGAAATGTGGCAAAGCAAAACGAAATTGAGACTGTGGGTCTAGAATCCCCCAAAGAAGCCAAATTCCTTAATTGTCTTCCAATCGACCTTTTAGAACTAAGGACTGCTCCAGTGAAAGTTCTTTTATCCAGAAATCATAAGGAAGAGATATGTTTGCAAATCATTGACTGCCTCCACACCCCGCTGGCACTTGGATACAGTTAGCTCAAGACCTGGTCGTTAGGTAAGATTATCTCCTGGAGTCTATATTGCCACACTAACTGCTTGCTCTCTGCACTAGCTCCTGTAGTCTCCAAGCCCCAGCCCCAGGTGCTTCCTCACCTCTCTTCTGTCGATGTCGTATCATGACCTTGCCCTAGTCTTCAGTAAACACCATGTCTTGTCCCTGTCGCTGCAAGGAAAAGCATACAAGTATTTCAGTGAGGCCAAACCAGCGTGAGCTCAAGATCTGCCAGCTGAGAAAAGAACTGAAATCCCTGAGGCGTCAGTTTAAGTTGGCAAAGGGGGAGGAGACAACTGCCCTGTTGGAACTCACAGATATCAAAATGAGGAGCCTCATCACGCTCAGGCGGGTGGAATGGCATTGAAGGAAGGGCAAGTAGAAGGCCCAAAAGGGCAGCGCATTCATCACCAATCCCTTTGGTGTCACAAAGAGACTACTGGGGCAGAAGCAAAGCGGCCACTCACTTGTTCTGTATAGGAGATCAACCACCATCTCAACATCACTTTCAGTGGCACTTGGAGAGAGCAGTACCTTGGCCCATGTGAAGCACTTGTGAAACCTCCAGAACCGGTGACCCAATTCAAAATCTCTGGGCCCACCCTGAAAGCGGTCATAGAAGTAGTCAGAGCTGCATGAGCAAGTTCTATCCCTGGGCCTAGTGGAGTACCCTATAAGGTCTACAAGCAGTGCCCAAGGCTCTTAGAGCAACTATGGAAGATCGTAAAGGTGATCTGGTGGAGAAGAGAGGTTGCTGCCGAGTGGAGATATGGATATCGAAAGAAGAGGAATCAAGTAACATTGACCAGTTTCGTATCATCTCACTGCACAGTGTCAAAGGGAAGGTCTTCAAGATTGAGGCCCAACAGCTAACTGAGTTCCTCTTGAAGAACGCGTACCTAGACACCTCAGTACAGAAGGGGGGAGTCCCAGGTGTACCTGGATACCCAGAGCACACAGGAGTGGTGACCCAGCTGATCCGGGGGGCAAGGGAAAGCAGAGGAAACCTTGCACCACTCTGGCTAGACCTAACCAATGCCTATGGATCCATCCTACACAAGCTCGTGGAAACAGCACTGACAAAATGTGCCAGAGATGACCCAGAACCTCATCCTGGACTATTACAGCAATTTCAGTTTGAGATTTCCTCAGGGTCATTAACCTCAGCTTCGCAACAGCTACAGAAGGGAATAATCACCGGCTGCGAAATCTTTGTGCCACTCTTCTCATTGGCCATGAACATGATTGTCAAATCAGCGGAGGTAGAATGTAGAGGCCCCGTGTCAAGATCTGGTATATGGCAGCCCCCCATAAGAGCATTCATGGATGACCTGACAGTGACAGCAACAACTGTTCCTGGGTGCAGATGGCTCCTTCAAGGGCTTGAACAACTCATCACATGGGCAAGGCTAAGTTTCAAACCAGCCAAGTCCAGGTCTCTGGTCCTGAAAAAGGGAAGAGTGGTCGCCTGTTAGACTTTACCCTGTGAGGGACATAGATTCCAACGGTGACAGAAAGACTGGTCAAGAGCCTTGGGAAAAACATTGACATTTCTCTGAAGGATACAGCTGCACTTCAACAAACTGCTCATTTTCTTCCCTTGTCCAAACTTCCCTCAGCTAGGGATAACGCGGACCTCCTGGAGGATCATGTTGTTCGCCTATTTTCAGACATAGTTTCAGATCGAGGCCCACAGTTCACCTCCCAAGTCTGGAAGGCCTTTTGATCCACTCTGGGAGTCATAACCAGCCTCTCCTCTGGATACCGACCCAGACCAATTGCCAAAAAGAATGGGCACTTTGTCTCTTTTGCTAAACTGTCCATCTCAAGCATTCAGTGCCCAAAATGCACTTCCCCATACCTCCTCAGGTATGTCACCTTTCCCTGCTCCCTTGGTTATCAACCACCCTTCTTCCCAGCACAGGAGCAAGAAATAGCCATACCATTAGTCCAGGCCCACATGCACCATTACCACAGCCTGCTCCGCTTCTCCACTGGAACCAGGCTAACAACTGCCACGCCCCTGCCCAAATTACTCTCCTGGTCAAAAGGTATGGCTCAGTTACAGGGATCTCCCTCTTAAAGTGGAGTCCAAAAAGTTTGACTCCACTTTCAATAACCCCCATTATGTGGGTCCTGTCAGGCCCTCCACATCTGATACGACTCCCTCCTAGCTGGCAGCCATTCTGCCTCTCCCTTTCCCTCACTCTTTTTGTGCTTCTGTCTTGTGTGTGTCTTGCAGGGGTGGTGCGCAGGAGGTCAGGCCACCAGCTGCTCATCATCATCATCCTGCCATCATCCTGTTGTGCCTTGAATACCTGCATTCAAAACTCTGCCAGATCGTAGATTCTGTTATACAGTCAGTCCTGCTCCAGCCATTCTAGTGATTCAGCAAATCTCTAGCCTTAGCCTTTTGTTGATACTTGTCTCCCTCTTCCTGCAGCATTCCCTTTGCTCTCCCTCTGCAAAGATCCAAGCCTGCTCAGCTCTGCTCCCCAGTTCAAGCCTCCGTCCGGACCTCCTACTGCCTGCCCCTGCCTCAGCCCTTGCTACCCATCTCTCAGGCCCAGTTCTCTTCCAGCCAGTGATTCTGTTCAGCTCATTCCCTACCCTTACTACCAACCTGTTAATAAATATCCTTGGCTCAAACTCACCCTCTCTGTGTTCTGAACTTGGCGTCCCAGACTGGCTGTAATAAAGGAGTCAGTAATGGGATGGTTATGGGATGATAATGATATAAGTGAGATGATAATGACAGCTATTACAAATAGCAGCACTTTGCCAAAACAGCTTGGGAGACTAAACTGTATCTGGGCTACATCACCTCATAGGTCAGGAAATGGAGGTCATGGTGACATGTGTCATTAGTAAAATGACAGGATCATAACCATTTGTCAATTTGGATCGTTAGTGAGTGCTTGCATTGTGGTACACCATTTGATGTATTGCAGCAGAAGCAATGTGTCTTGTCCTTTCCCAGATTTTCAACATCATCACAATAAAAGCTTCTGCAATGTATTTCAACGCGCCTTCCTTGCAAACTTCAATATCTCAACATCAGTTTCCTCAGGCATGTCATGCAGTGTTACTCCTCGGAATTTACTCTAAGCTGCTTTATGATTATTGTATAACCATGTGTCATATTAAAGCAAATTTGTTTCTCACTGGTAATATAAACCTTTTAACTAAATATGGTATTTGCAATGGAGAAATTCATCATAATACAGTTTACTGCTGTGGAGGTTTTGAGATGCAGGCAGTTCAGTAATTTTAAACCACACTATTCAAATGTCTTAAGACAGAATCTGTTGGAGACACATTAACATCACACTGCCACTGTGAATAGAGGCAGCTATTCAGAGCTTTTGATGAGTAAGTGAGGTCACCCCACAGAAACAATCCACCTGAGACAGACAGCTGTGTCGGTGCTGGCATGCTTCCGTCTGCACCGTGGAAAAAATTGCAGAATCTGAAAAGGAAAGCCTAACTTCAATTATGCATGTGTTCAAATTAAGGGCTTGCAGTGTTGGCTCCTTTGCTTGCTTAAGAACAGACAGCAAGCTGGATCACTACACATTATCTTAAAAGACCTTGCTGGTTAAGTTTTCCTTTCATGTCACGTCAAGGTAGATATAAAGATGAAAAATCATTTTCACAGTAGAGGCTGTTTGGTTCAATATGGCAGAAGTGAAAACAGCAACAAAAAAAAAAAATCTTAAGTTCTGGAGGTTTTTGACTCTAATGGTCCCTCTATGAAAAGGTTCTATGTTGACTCTGTTCATATATGTCATTACAGTTACAGTTTTGACATGCAGAGGGGTGACAAATTAAAGGAAAAACCAACATAAAGTGCCTTAGTAAGGTGTTGGGCCAGCAGAATAGCTTTAATGTGCTTTGGCATTGATTCTACGAGTCTCTGGAATTCTTCTGGAGGGATTGGAACATCGTTCTTCCAAAAGATATTCCCTCATTTGATGACTCATTTGACCATATCACTTTTTTCCACATCTCTGTAGACCAGCGCCTATGGTGTTTGCACCACTGACCTCTCAAATGTGCATGTATCTTTATAATGAGGGGTTTATGCACTGCAACCCCACTATAATATCCCTTTCTGTGTATTTCTCGGCGGACTGTCCTGGCTGACACAATCTGATCATGTCCTGCGCTGACGTACTCAGTCACCTGAGGAAGAGTTGCTCTTTCCTTACATATCACACTAATGCATGAGCATAATGGTCATCAGGTGTGCGCTGTCAACCACAATTTCCGACCCAATTTACTGATGTATTTCCCATAGATCTAAATGCCAATGTCAAGTGAAACACTAGCCAGTTGACCAATCTTTGTGACTGCATTCCATGCCCCCACAATGAACCCTCTTTCAAAGTCACTTAAATCTTTTCCTATTACCAACTCAGAATCAAGTGGGCCTACTCAGCATGTTTATACATGCCACAGAGAATGACTGAATGTTAATTGTTTAATTGTACTATGCATTGCACCTGTGTGGAAGCGTCCACATTCATTATGTCTCTCCACTCATTTAATCAGGTTTCTTCTTTAATTTGTAACCTGTCTGTATATGGAAATAAGTACCTAAGACCCAAAATATGACATACAGAAATTTTGTAATGGACAGACACGTCACCAGATCATCCACAAGCTGAAAGAAAGCTCAATATTCTGTGTTAAACCAACTCACAAATGTTCATGGAACTCTTACTGCTACATGTTGGTATTCATGTCAACCAGCAACAGTGAACAATTAACTTTTGGTTAAAATGCTGCAACGCCAATATACACGTTAAATTAAAACTAGTGTTGCTGCAGGGTTTACTCAGTCACTTAAAAACTGGGTCTGTAGTTGATTTGTCACTAAACGGTGCCACTGTGAACTAACCAGATTATTCAGCCAACTGTTGTTGCCTGAGGGAAACCCTTGAGAGACTATTTTTTTGTGTCTAAAACAATATTAGAGCCTCTCTGCCCCAAAGGTGGAAAGCCATCTTACTCTGGCCTCTGACTGCAATTGTGTATTTCATAAAAACAAATAAATAGGACCTTCTTCTGAAAAAATGTTGACAATAACTGCTTTCCCTTAGATTGATTTGCTAATTTTCTTGTTTTTTTTCATATACAGTAATAGCCATTTAAAATTGCCAGCTGGTCCCTGACAGGGCCCTGAGTGATTCTTTGCATGTCCCCCTGGGTCTCTGCTGTGCATGGAGCTGGTATGTGATCCCTTGATGATGTAGTGATTGCATCATCACCTTGTTAACGCCTCCAAGCACCATGTGTGGAAGCCAGTTGCAATTCTTTATCTATCCACAAGGAGGATCAGTGATTTTGTTTTGGTTTACTGCCATCGGACTGATGCAGAGCACTCAAGACAAGGCTATTGTCGCTGGACATTTTCACTGACTCAATATGCCTGAAATCAACTGTTCTGATCTTACTTGATTTGTACGAGGGAGTGTTATAAAAATCTGGCAGAACCAAGGACCGCTTCAGGAGGGAGGAAAGAGAGAGTTTATTATACTCTCCCTGCCTCTAATACAGAATATTACAAGAAAAAATAAAAAAGCTTCTTAGTAAGAGTTCTGTTTTTAGTTTCATACCTAATTTGTTTTATAATTAATTTGTCATTGCGTGAAAAAATCTGTATGGGAGGCTGATGATGAGATGAGAGAGAGGCTGCTGATCAGAAGGTGCACTCCAGCTGGTCTTTGAGAATCGCTGATCTCAATGTCATGCACAATCAGTGCACACAAAACAACCACATGAAAGCTTTCCATCAGCCAGGATAAATAAAAAATACCCACATATGTCCAGATCAGTCATTTTACATCATTACTGACAACAGATAAAGCCAGCCACACTCATCACAGCCGCGTGAACACTTTAAAACTTACACATGAAAGGATTGTAGGTGTTAATTGGAATTAACCATAACCATGACCATAAAACATTATTTATTAGTTTTGCGAGACCCCCCAAACTGGAAATGTTGTTCCTTCTGGCGGAGCTCAGGTTTCTGTTGGAGATGCTCAGCCAACCCTGGACATGGCAACATTATGCTGAAGCTTTTTGTGAATGACTTGGCTTGCTGATTATTATTGGATGCAATGGCTAGTTATTTTGCTGCAAGAGAGAGAGAGAGAGAGAGAGAGAGAACGACTGAGCAGAAGAATCAGAAGCCTCTGATTGTAACAACCAGACCAAGCAGCTCTTTGACCATTTCCTGACCTTTAAATTTGCTTTGCCCATCTGAGAATTTTGGTGCTAAGCGCAGTTTTATTCAGTTGAAGCAATGCAAAGTGAGTTGTTAGTGCTGCTTTGCTTAGAACAGACATCTCAGAACCACATCTGAGTTTGTGAAGCAATGTCACTCTTCTGACATATTTTATCAACAAGCTTAAGGCAAATGCACAGAAATAATGAAATCCTCAAGTAAAAGATGCTTTTAAATTGGTATCAAAAATAAATTTGAATGTGGTGTGAAAACCCCTCCTACTCTCTATTTGATCTATAAATTAATATGAATGATTCTGACAGTAGGCTATCTGTTGTCCACAGATACTTTATACTGCATGATAAGCTTCTCCTTCAGTTCATTAAATCCCTGCAGCCATCTGAAGGCAGACTGACACATATGCTGATAAATCTGCAGCCTTCGAGAAGTGATGATTCAGAGTGCAGTATCATAACGAACAACAATCCACTGTTTTTACCTTGATTAAATCACATCCAACTGACACCAGGCTGCTACAAAAAAACTCCACACACCTCTACACAGAACTGTCAGTTAGAACTTGGTATTCTGCTGTTATGTGGGAGACATCTGGTTATTGGACCTCATCAATGTGTCATGAGCTTTCTTTCCAAATGTAGTTTTTTCAGTGATTCATATTTTATTTTTGAAATGTCTTATATTCCTGTATCACATTGTACAATATTAAGTGATAATTTACAACATGAGATGCAGTAGAATTAGGACCTAAAACCCATTAAATTGATGCTATAATATAAAACGGCTTCACTAAACTATTTTTTCATTATTTCTATTGTAATTAATTAACAGTGAAAAAAACATGTTGTAGTGTTGTGTGCTCATGTTGTGCCCCTTTGCACCATCCAGACAGCAATATGATTTTCTGGAGAATCTGATTCTTCATTTGTTGATTGCCATACTTCACTGCAATCAGTGTGATAACAAAAGATAGTGTAGCCAGGGCATGAGTTTGCCAGAAAGCTGAGTCAGCATCAGTTAGTTGCCTCTGGTCCCTTACCTTTTTGAGGTAATGATGAGATGTACAGTAGGCTTACTTCACTGAACTGCCGGCTCCAGCATTACTGTACTGAGCAGGGATTTGGTTTTGTTCATAACTGGCAGACTTGGAAGAACAAAAGCAGATGCCCCTCGTCCTACTGGAATAGAAGCCACTCCTATTTTCTCTAGGAATATAGACAGTTTTGTATATCAGGTTTGACATTAGAGACTCAGAGCTTGACAGGTCGCAGGTAATTAGAGAGTCTGCTGGGTTTAGAGGTAGCACGGTAGCCAGGGAAATCCTCACAGTGCAGATTACCAAACTGACAACCCTATCTATAACATTGAGACTGACTCCATTCCCTGCGGTATTACTCACAAGTTCCTTGCTTGGGCTGAAGTTGCCTTAATCTACAAGTCTATTTTCAATTTAACCTCCAAGTTTGAGATTACATTTAACTCTTTTGAGGCTCTTGTATTAAAACCATCTGCATCAGCTATGAATTTCTTTGTCCGGGACAACCGACAATGACCATTCCATCTTGTTGAATTCTACAGACCACCTGGCCCTTACTCCCAATTTTCAGAAGAATTTGGAGAAGTTATATCAGACGTTTTTACTCATTCTGATGAGATTCTAACTATAGATGACTTAAATATTCATCCGAATAAGGCCTGTGATCCTTTAAGTAAAACCTTTCTGGCACTAATTGATTCTTTCGGTTTCACGTAGTTTGTGCATGGTCCTATTGATTGCAGTGGTAACATCTTTTGTGATCTGTCCCCGTTGACATCTTTTATGTCGGATCACTTTCTTATTGACTTTAACTGCTGTTGGAGTGTGGTCTTGACTCCTTTCACTGCAGCAACAGTGCGGTCAAAGAGGTCCGCACCCTGGTTTACTGAAGAAACACACGCTCTTAAGCAGGCCTGCAGGAGACAAATGGCAAATGGCAAAAAGTCAAAAATGAAAGCTTTCTACAACCAAAAGCACGAGTGTGTACTGAATTACAAACGTGTTCTGCTAGAGAGGCATATTTCCCTCCCTTAATCAGTAACTATAAACACACCCATAGATTTCTTTTACAGCTGTCTCTTAACTGCTCGCTGTTTGTAGCTCATGACTTTTAGAGATTTTCTGCAGTAAAACAGAGGACATGAAATGAACTCAACATGAGTTCCTCATCTCCAGCTTCTTCTGCAGAATCAGCTGAACTTTATTTTGAATCCCAAATAGTCTCTGTTTTAAAAAAATTGGAGACTATCTCTCTTGAATCACTGTCTAAGATGGTGCCGGCCTCTCTTGGTCTTTTCTGTCCATGGCAGATGCAGAGACCCTAATTCACACATTTGTGTCATCCAGACTTGATTACTGGAACATTTTGTTTTCAGGCCCGCCACGTACTAAAAGTGCTTAAATGCTGCAGCTAGAAATTTAACTAAATCCAGAAAATTTGACTGCATTACACCAAATTTAGCTTCCTTTTGGCTCCCTATTCATGTCAGATCAGACTAAGGTGCTTCTAATGGCATACGATCTCCTAAATGGGCATGGACTTTCATACCTGTCTGATCTCCTTAAACCTTGTATTCCATTCCTTGCTCTTTACTCTCAGAATTACATGGCTCCTGTCTGTCCCCAGAGTTAAAAAGAAATCAGCAGGCTGCAGGGCCTTTCACTCTCAAGCATTCAAACTGTGTGCCTTCTCTCTTTGTCTCACTTTCTCTCTCCCCTGGCTGTCGGTGCCTCATCTTCATCTTGGAGCCTGCATCGTCCAGGAGTCCCATCCTCCTCTTTGTCTCTTTCTCCCTCTTTTGTGTTAATGTTTTCCTTGTCCCTCTCTCTTTCTGTGTATTTGTTCTCTCCTAAATGTGTGAATGTTGTGCTTGAGTTTGCCTCTTGTGTGTTTTGTAGTTTGTTGTCTTTCCAGGTCTTTGTGGTGGAAAGGAGGTTGTCCCTCTCTCTTTCTGTGTATTTGTTCTCGTGTTCTCGTGGTGGTCTTTCCAGGTCTTCGTGGTGGAAAGGAGGTTGTCCCTCTCTCTTTCTGTGTATTTGTTCTCTCCTAAATGTGTGAATGTTGTGCTTGAGTTTGCCTCTTGTGTGATTTGTAGTCTGTTGTCTTTCCAGATCTTCGTGGTGGAAAGGAGGTTGTGGCTCAGGTTCCATCTAAGCAGCACCTGGAAGTTGCTAGACATATTTAAATTGCTGTTGTATTTATTAATCACCAGACCCTCCCCTCTATATTCCCCTAAAACCATTCTTCATTCACGGAGAAACTGTAGGTGCACAATCAGAAAGAATGAGACATGCATTCACGCCTGTAGTCTTACTTTTGTCGGAAACGTTAACTACTCCTGTGGGGAAGGGCTGTCAGATGGTTGGAGTAATGACTTCACTTTAACCAAAGTTTATACCTTGTGCATTGTCACGGCAGAGATCCAGCTGAACTCAATCTGCTCACTCAGTGCCATGCACTTTGATGGTCACCAATTCTCTGTGATTTCATCAAGACCCCACAGTACAGCTGTTGTCATTAACCTTTCGCAATTGTTTACTTTGTCAGATGGCTTAAAATAGAGATTTGATGAATGTGAAAGTCAGCAGGGCACTTTAGGCTAATGTTAAACAGTTAGAGAGAGGGAGACAACTGTGAGGTGCATTTGTCTCATTTAATCTCAGATTTTGCCCACAGCCGATCTGGTTTTAAGCACATGATTTTATGTAGGCTACAAACAAAGCTGTAAATGCCTAGGCAATAATTCCATAACTGTGAAACAACAGATGCTGAAGTGATGAATTCAGATCGCTGTTAAACTGAAGATCATGCAGTGTATTATTATACTGATCATTTTAATATTCCAAACTGTAAACAACCAGAGTCAGTATGTTTCATTTAAATTCACACATTAGTAACAGTTGTCAATATGTGATGGTGAACATGAATAGTCCAGGATGAGAAAAAAATTAAAAGAACCTAGCCTGCTTTCCCAAAACTGCAGTCTGGATGAACTAAAATTTGTTTTAGTTTACACTTATTTCTGTTTTTGTTGTAATTCTGTATTTGGTGGTAATCAAATAATTAGGCTATATAATCACTATTGAACATAGTCTGTTAAAATAACGGGAATAGGTTAATGACAGCAATGCGGTATCATTTGCCATATCGACAAGAGTGATCACAGAGAAAGATAGAGATTAGAGGAGGTTGTATTCTTAACTTTATGGCTAGACAGATCTGACTGTGCAGCCAGACACAGCTGGTAACAGCATGTTAAACCTAGATAAAGTTCCCACATGCTCTTAATCAACTATAAACCTGCTGTGTTTGTTAGCAATGGTAAGATACAGAAGATATTAACATTTAAAATGAGTGAACATAGAAAAGTTGTCTTCGTAAGTGTATATCATTTTTTAACATTTAAGCGACTTCTGCCACAGATTTTTGACAAAAAAACTGCAAACCTGTTTGTAACTTATTCAGTATGATTTGAAATAGGCTACAGTAAGAGAATTCATTAGCATTGATACCGCTTTGGGACTCCTTGCTGCATACACATAGAGAGGTGATAGTGGAGCGATTTTACGATAAAAGTGGCACCTGTGCTACTGCTTTATTTATGAGAAAGTGTCAGACAAGTCAGAGTTAACTACTGTAAGTCTAGGAATCATACTGTAAAAACTATGACCTAAACAAAGAACAGAGCGCCATCCAATGGTGACACCCTGCAATTGAATGAATGGCACTTGAATGGGAGTGTTAACTGGTATGTACCCAATCTAGACACGTCTTATCAGGTAACAAGAGAAGGGGTAGAGTCTAACCTACCCTGTCTGGAAACTGGCTGGCAGCCACAGGGCAATTCTGAGTGGCTGGGACTGTAGGCGGTCTTACAGTCTGCTGTACATTATTCTGTTTGTCCTTATTGAGTTCACCTGACCCATAAAAAGGTATTGGAAAGTGCTGCCTTAATTTTTATGAGTTACAGTTTGAGGTGGATACTGTATCTAAATAAAAAAGTTTAAAGTTTGTCGTTCCATTGCGCAGCTTATATGAATGTGTGTTTCTTAGAAATGTGCCCAAGTTGGAAAATAAAGTCCTGAGAAAATCATCTGCCTTCGTAGTCCATCCGCAAAGGTCATGTCTTCTGTAAAGACACCCACAGTCTCCTTCACTTCTTTATTTGACTATTACTAATCATTTAATGTTAGTCATCCATGCCTGCGAACATAGTCCTGGACTATGAGGGGAGAGTGTTTTGAAAGGCTCATGATATATCTCTCCCTGTAGTGCTTGGCAGTGACGATCAAAAATAAACATGCTTGGATGCATGTTGTAAGCTATTTTACAGCTCTTGATTTTGCTAATACATTTTGGAAGGAAAGACACTGCCTGCGGGGTGCACTGTAAGCAGTTGGCAGACCAGTTCAGGAGCCTAAGCGTGCCAATCCCTGGCATGACAGGCTAGCTGCTGGAGATTGACAGGCAGATCGGTTCAACGTCAGCGGTAAAGTAGGCATTGTACTGAACCATTGTGGTGAAGAGGGAGCTGAGCCAGAAGGAAAAGCTTTCAATTTACCATTTGATCGTAGTTCTGATCCTCACCAACTGTCACAAGCTTTGAGTAGTGACCAAAAAAATTAGATTGTGGATACAAGCAGCTGAAATGAGTTTCCTCTGCAGGGTGGCTGGGCTCACCCTTAGAGATAGTGTAAAGAGCTCCAACATCTGAAGGGAGCTCAGAGTAGATCCGATGCACCTTCGTTTCAAAAGTAGCCAGTTGAGGTGGTTCGGACATCAGATTAGGATGCCTCTTGGGTGCCTTCCATTGGAGCTCCTCTGGGCAAATCCAACTGGTAGAAAACCCAGGGGTAGACCCAGAACAAGATGGAGAGATTATATATCTCATCTGGCCTGCGAATGCCTCGGGATTCCTCCAGGAGGAGCTGGAAAACATTGCTTGGGAGAGGAACGTCTGTGCTAAAATGCTTAACCTTCTGCCACAGCGACCCGACCCCAGATAAGCGGCAGAAAATGGATGAATGGATGGACAATGCCAGCATGATGTTCAACACTTTGCCGTCTGTAAAGAGATCACAGGTTATGAGGGGGAGAGAGAGAGGGGGAAAGCATGCAACAATGGTAATGAGCGGGACACAAATCAGGGGCACAGGGGTTCACAGTCTTCACCTTAAGCCCTAGGCTACCAGGAAACCCCCAAGAGACAGATTAAAATGGTTAAAATTAAACCAGCAGAGGCCAAGATAGCCTGACTTTTACTTGCTAGTTTGGGTCAAGCTCCAACTGGATATCGCATCTCCCATAATGAATGTCCATAGCATCTTTCATTAGATGCTTCCCGCTCCCTAAATGCCAACTTTTTTCAAACCTCACACCTCCAATTAATAATGCAGTCTCTGTTAAAACTTTTAAGTCTCAAGCACAAGCTGAGATAACCCTGATGACACAACTATGACATCATCAGGTTTCTTTTTTTCAAACTTTCAAGCTTTTGAAAGTTCCACTAGAGCCACAGAAGAAATTATACATCTTTTTACAGGCTGAGTGGTACTCCTGGTAACAAGTAGACTGAACTTCATGCGTGAAATCAGTGGAGTGCCCTTTTAATTAATTAATTAATTCTTAAAGTGAAAAACTCCGCTTCCCTGTTAATTTGATTGCCTGTACAGTATGCACTGGTCACAACCTGTATGTTATGACTTGAACAATGACTCAGTAAAATGATAGTTGATAGAACAAATGGAAAAGATGTGTAAAAGTGAAAATAGACACAGCCCAAATCAAAATAAAAAACAAAAACAGCTTCTGGTTGTCAGGCATTGCATTTAGCGAGGCACCATCATCTCATCTGCTTTTGTATGGTGGCACGAACAATTTTGAAAACATGACATAAATGTCTCCAACTTTGTTAAGATATCTCACATCTGATTTTTCTGGTAAATCAATAGTTTCTAACCTGTTGATTCAATGCCTAAAACTTGCCATGCCCCATATCAGTTTTTTATATTCATTTTGTTTCAACCTTCAAAGTAAGAAAACATTGAATCTTTATAATCTGACAGAAGTTCTTAAATTGTAAGTATGTGCAAGTGAAGATCAAATCAGTGTATATGAAAATTTTTTGAACAGGGTTCATTATTTTACAGATGAGGTGTGTGATGGTATAAACATATTGTTTTTACAATATTGTATTTTTTTGTTTGAAGGCTTGCGCACACACACACACACACACACACACACACACACACACACACACACACACACACACAGACGTCTTTTGAAGTTCACATTAGCTGTATATTTCTTCTTCTAAGAATGGTGATATTTTTGGTTTTATTATTGAATAACATAACTGTGTCCTGCTATCCATGTTCATGCTATGCACAGTCAATCATTTTCTTGGCGAGCATGTATAATCATGTGGCATGAATCAAGGCTTTATTTCCAGATACAAATCACTGTTATTGCTATGTGCTTCCCCCAAACTTCACAGCATCTACGTTGCCTGCAACTTTCAGCTGTCATGGATTTATGCAGCTCCAGGAGGGGAGTGGGCGGTGTTGGGGGGAGAGATTATGACGCCATTAATCTGCTAAGTGCCTTTTTTTTCCCAGGCAATGAAAGGGTTGATTTATGCTGACATACCTGCCAATATACTACTAAGAACCTAAAGAACATAACATCTGGTATACAAACCTTAACCATCTCTCAGCATTCATGCCTCCATATTAATTCTGCTTTTTAGTAGCAGTAGATTAGAGGAACATGAAGCTGTCTGCTGTTATTAGCTTCCAGCCTACAGAGCTCTTTACATAAACCACACACTCAAATACACTACAATTCCATGCTATCATCACGACTTTAAATATGCAGTTTAAAACCTCTGAACATCATCATTAGTGTTTTGAAAGAATGGCCAAACCTTCAAACCTCTGCCTGTCCAGTCAGAGTCAGAGATTAAAACTCTCTCTAGTAG
This sequence comes from Xiphias gladius, assembly GCF_016859285.1. Classification (NCBI taxonomy): domain Eukaryota; kingdom Metazoa; phylum Chordata; class Actinopteri; order Istiophoriformes; family Xiphiidae; genus Xiphias; species Xiphias gladius. Next base: position 23,109,436 of record NC_053403.1, on the reverse strand, counting down.
ATATTCACTGCACCTATCAAAGGAATGTAGTAGTTCAACATTTTGGATGAACACTTATTTGTTTTTTTCTGAGAAGGAGATGAGAAGATCAATATCAATTTCATGTTGTGTGTGATAAGTATAGGAGTGTAGGAGTTAGGATATGGTTAGCCTAGCTTAGCATAAAGACTGGAAGCATGGGGAAACAGCTAGCGTGGTTCTGTCCAGTTCAAAAACACATCTACCAACACCTCTAAAGCTCAGTAATTAACATTTCGTATTTAATTTCAACATGTTGTATTTAATTTCAACCAGAGATGGTCAAACAATAATTGACCAAACAGCAGCAGAATACAGTTACTGTGCACAGCTTCCAGCAGCCTTGTCATCACAGAGCAGCTGCCATGTTTGGTACCATTGTGATTCTATAGAGACCTATATTGATACAGACTATATCTGGCGGAAGTGCTGGGTGGATGGGTCGGGTGGATGGAAAAACTTTTGTATGCAAGAAATATTTCCAGCAAGAAATGCTTGGGACAAACCTTAAGTCTAACTGAAACCTAAAAAGACTGAAGCCACACATAAAGAAACTTGCACAGACATTTTAGCCATTGACAGTCATGAAGGAGAATAAACTGTATGACTGAGTAAATACACTTGTAACAAACAAACAGCTTGGCATCAACCAGCAGCTTGTGCTGTTTAGATGTAGTATACTCAGTGTACTGAAAAGGCTGAACGAGGAGGAAGAGCTTACTGTTTGGCTGAGATCCTGGATGTAGAAGCATGTAGGACTGTATGGCCTACAGATGGACTCAGAGGTGAATGAATTGATGACTGAACTATTTAGTAGTATGTCTCCCTCAGGTGACAAACAAGTGACATCATCAGTCGCCGGTGTCAATCACAAATATCAAGCATGTTTAAAAAAAACTTTATGAGCATGTTTAAAAAAAACTTTATGAGAACAGTAGGACCAGACTAGTTGTTTCTCTCTGATCCTATCCATTCCTTCCAGACTTTATGCTGAATATAAGATTGATATATTTTCTCTAGAACATCTAGATCTACTCCTTTTAAGCAATTTAACCTTCTGAGACTGATTTTTGCTCCAACAGATCACAGTATGCTCACCACAGGAAATACGGTAGAGTGGGCTAGTGTTGATGTGCTTTAAAAGTCGTTTAATCACAGTAACCTCTAAAGACAGTAACACTTTATTTTAACCCTCCCATTTAGCATTTAAAAGCAGTATATAGACGTTTAAAAAATGGTTTATAGTGCACTGTAATGTAGATGTAAGCAGATATAAGTGTTCATTATCGTTTTGTTAACAACAAACAACTGCTTTGGTATAAACAGAAAATGGTGACATGATCATAATATAGTCAAACACAGTTGTAATAATATAAAATCTGTCTTCATAGGGGAAGTTGACAAATATTGTACAACACTAAACACTTACAGATTTGCTTGTATGTGCTTACAACTACATTATAGTGTGCTATACACAATGTATTACTTTTTTGTATACTGCTTTTAGATGTTAAATAGGGTGTTAAAGTAAAGTGTTACCCTTCTGACCAAATATAGATACTCTGACTGAGTAACTGACACAAAAAGGTCTGCCGCAGAGCATTTTGTCAGAAACCTGTGATATGGACACAGACACTATATCCATGTGTTTCCAAAGACTGTACTGCTTGGAATGTAAAAAGTTTTAATGTTGGAAGATACAGAAAAGGCTTTTCCTAAAGGTCTTCATTCTTTCACACCAATGGATCATGCACAATACCAATCAAACGTGATGATTTTTTTCAAAGATCTGTTTTTTTTAAACGGCAGTAATAGGCTAAACAACTTAAAATGCAACAAATAAGTGGAGAACTTGACATTTTGATATTTACTCTGATATGTTTCTTTTTGAAAATGTATTGTGTAGATGCCTCTAAGCTATGCTAAAAGCATGTTGTTAACATTGTTTTTCTTCCTCATTCAGAGAGGCAAACTAATGTTTTCCCCTCCTGCATGTTTGCCTGTGTGATTTCATCCCTCTGCAGTAGACCTATTTACAGGTAGGCCATGTTGCAAGACTGCTCACAGCTCCCTAAATGTGGATCAGCGAGCTTAAAATTTCACTGATTGCTTTTATTTGGTGAAATAGGGCTGAAAACAGGGCAGCGGGCTTATTGCTCACAGCACTTTACCACCTACTTGAATTGCGCCCATCCATTCCTATCTGAGAGCCCAATATTATAGGACAAACCTATGTGTGCTGCTCCACATGGGTATTAATATACACCAAAGGGAACTGATGGATGAATTTTAGATGTGCTTCCCAGGAGTCTGGGGGGGATGTTTCCATTTTTCTAGACTGGGAGTAAATGCTCCATGAAGCCCCCGGGATAGAGAATCTAAGGTGCCCGTGCTGCTGCTTCCATTTGATTACCTCACCTCAAAAAGGTGCTGTTATTTCCACAGCTCTCTGTCTCCTTTGCATGAAACAGAGAAAATGCATTAACATTATACATAATGTATACAAGTGAGTGCATTTTTAAAAACACACATGAATGAGAGGATTCAGCAGCTGCAGTCTGTTATTTTCCAATCATATTGTGAGGCTGTACGGTACAGTGCAGCCCTGGTCCAGAGAAGAAAAATACAATGTGCTCTGTTAGACCCACTTTGTTCTACTTCTCCTTCATTTATCCCCACAACAAACTCTTTGATTAATTCAGCATCCTGTGCACTTCAACGGGAAAAATTGGACCTGAGCAGCTTTATCTTCTGTTCTGAGAGTACATGTTTCTGTTGATGTAATTTCGCAAATGGTTTCATTCTTAACTGGGAATTTCCAAAAATACATTTTATATACATACATAACATTCCCAATCGGGGGAAATTACACAGCTAGACCATTTCTTCCTATATTGGCTGGAAACCCAAGAGAAACCAAACCTATAACATGTTCTTCATCTACAAATGCACTATTAAAAGCAATACCTATTTCCATAAAGTAGTGTATTTGTGGTTGTGTTTGATAATTACCTATATATGGAAGTAATCAGAATTATCATGCGGAACCACTTTAATTATTCGTCCACTGATATAATCTCAGAGTCAGCATAATAAAACTAATAAAATTGTTTCTCTTGGTGATCAGTCAAGAGTCTCTATAATGCACAATTTAACTTTGGGAAAGAATTAACCTGAACAAAGACTGTCGGCTAATTTACAGTATAGTAGTTCTCCACACCCAAGGCAAAATTCACTACTTATGAACACATACATGTTTCAGGGAAGAAAAAAACTGCTCTACATTTGGATCTATGACCACAATTTTTTGTATGTTCCAATGTGCTCTGGAGTAGTTTTATAGATATAGGAGAAAACAAATTTCCTCAGCTCATAGACATCAGTGTTAGGAACAAATGAAAGGAACTGTGCATCGGTAATCTAGCCAAAGAATATTACTTTTCAATCATTTCAAATCAAATCAGGTCTTAATTTTTTCTTCTGTTTTAATGTTAATGTTTTTTTATTATGCTGCTTTTATTGTGTTAAAGGGTCAGTTCACCTAAATTACAAAAAAAAGAATACATCTTCTCACTTTCTTACACTGTTTTTGCTTTATTTATCCAGGTTTCGAGGTCCATTAAGACAAATATATCTGCTGCCTGTTGCTAATATAAGGACATAGTTGGGAAAGAGGGTTATTTTGTTTTCTGGTCCAGCCAAATGGCATATTGCAATACTGCAAAGTGGAGGAATTTGACCTTCCACAACAGATATCTCTGGTCAAATTCAAGATTGTTGTCAATTCTGTAGTAAGTAACTAATTCATCAGACGCCTCTGTTCTTACCTTGTTTTGGGCATCTTAGTATTGTTATCTACTTTAAATATTGTTTTGTTTGTTAAATTTTTTGTCTGCAACTTTTTGTACTGCTGTCTTGGCCAGACCTCCCTTGCAAAAGAGGTCTCCAGCCTACATGGGATTTACTTGGGTAAATAAATATTAAATTTTAAAAAAGCCTCCAGCCAAATACAATGGAGATGAATCAAATTTAATACGTGTGTGAGCACGATAAATTAAATTCCATAGAGATGAAGCATATATACTCATATACATATGAATGAAAGACATCTAACCTGAACAAATACAACCAAAACTGCTCAAGGATAGATAGATATTACTAGAGGTGGGTAAGAAAATACATTTTATTTATTTATTTTCCTTAATTCTATTGGTCTCTTTTGTAATTTAGGCAATACTCTAAGTTCTAATGACAAGTTAAAGGAGCATGCCACCAATTTTACAAGTGAAACTCAAATTATTCGTCATGGTCAGTACAACTCAGCCTGTTTAAACAGATCCTATATATACATGTATTATACATCATACAACTAGGGCAGTGTAACAAGCTGAAAACACATCTGACATATTATCACCTCAATAAGTTCATCGAACAGACACTGAGCAAAAGTAGAAACATCTATCTGTCATGTGACGTTGTGTTTGTGCCCACGTGAGGAATGTCTTCACTCTTTTTAGATCTGTTTTTGATCTCCACCTACTGCTGAGAAAAATATCTGGCTCTTTAGCTGCTAAATGCTCAATTATGTTCACCAGATAATCGCTAACTGTGTGTCTGCTGTTTGCTTCTGACAAGGTAGTTTATAGTGGGTCTATCAGAGCTATTTCATTGAAAATTTTGATTTTGTCTGGTCCTGGACACCAGCTTAATGAAACCAGTGAGATTAAGAAAAGTAAAGCTGCAGGCTGTGAAACCAAAACAATGAGCTTAAAGAGGCTAAAACAATGAACAGTTAGTGATAAGTCTGTGTGGGTTTATCGCTAGGCCACATGTCACATAACTTAACTTAATTAAGATAAAATTTAAATAGATTGTTTAAATATAATTATATCATTATAATGTAATTTCCGTCTGAGAAGAGGCCCAATCGGAAATAAAGCTGGTTTGAAGTGTCTATGATAACGTATGAAAAAGATGTTAACAAAAATCTCTTAGGTTCTCTTGGCTGTTTTGCATGCACTTTTATGACAGTCCCTAACTTCAGCCCCTTTTTGTCCCATCTACTGTCAAGTCAAGCAAGATTGTCGAAGTGCCAGGTGTCAATATTAGATCACGGGGTAGAAATAACACCCACACAACATCAGTTGAGCTTTATCCTCGCTGCATAATGAATCTTGTAAAAACTGATCTTATTCAAAAACTATTGAGAATGAACTTTGTCAAATGTTTGAATATTGAACTTTAAACTACACGCCTGTTTTTTTTACACATTTGTGTTGCTTTTAATAAGATCATTTTTTGGCATTTTTCCATTTATCATGACAGTAGAGATACAGACAGGAAACATGGGGCGAGGTATGATATGCAACAAAAGTCCAGTTGGAATCAAACCAACAGTAGAGCTGAAATTATTAGTTGATTAACCAGTTAGTTTGTATTAATAAACTACTTTAGAGTACCCATCTTAGAAACAGCTGTAAAACCTGAACTAACTTCCACAATTTCTTCATCTAAACCATTAAACTGTTTCTTAGACCCCAGCGCAACTAGGCTGCCTAAGTTTTACATCTGGCACTTCTATACTAGATATGATCAAGCTGTCTTTGTCAACCCATCAACCCCCTCATGAGTTTGAGGTGGCGGTCTGAGGAGACATACACCACTCTCAAAATTTCTGTTACTGTAAATAGTTAAGTGAGTAGAAAATGAACTGATTTCCAAAAGGCATAAAGATGACCATGAAAATTCTTTTTAAAATTTTAAGCAAGATTATTGTATTATTTTTGTTTTATACAATTCTAGAGTGAAAAAAAGGAAAGGAGCACCATATAAAAGTTTGGACACCCCAAGAGATCTCAGATAAGTTTACCAAGACCTCAGACATTAATTAGTTACTTGTTAAGGGTATGGCTTGTTCACAATCATTGTTAGGAAAGGCCAAGTGATGCAAATTCCAAAGCTTTATAAATACTCTGCTTCCTCAAACCTTGTCCTAACAATCAGCAGCCATGGGCTCCTCTAAGCAGCTGCCTAGCACTCTGAAAATTAAAATAATTGATGCCCACAAAGTAGCAGAAGGCTATAAGAAGATAGCAAAGCATTTTCAGGTTGCTGTGTCCTCGGTTTGTAATATAATAAAGAAATTGCAGTTTACAGGAACGGTGCATGTCAAGTTGAGTTCTGAAAGACCAAGAAAACTTTCAGAAAGAACTGCTTGCAGGATTGCTAGAAAGGCAAATTAAAACCCCCGTTTGACTGCTAAGGACTTCGGGAAGATTTAGCAGACTCTGGAGTGGTGGTTCACTGTTCTCCTGTGCAGCAACACCTGCAGACATATGACCTTCATGGAAGAGTTATCCAAAGAAAACCTTTCCTGCGTCTTTACCACAAAAATCAGTGTCATAAGTTTGCAAAGGAACATCTAAACAAGCCTGATGCATTTTGGAAAGAAGTCCTGTGAACTGACAAAGTTAATAAAGAACTTTTTAGCTTCAAAGGTATGTTTGGAGAAAAAAGGATAGAGAATTGCATGAATAGAACACCTCTCCAACTGTTAAGCAGAGGTGTGGATTGATAATGCTTTGGGCTTGTGTTGCAGCCAGTGGCACAGGGAAGAAGAAGGAAAAATGGATTTACTTAAATACAAGTATATTTTTGAAGCAAACATCAAACAGTCTGTAAAAAAAACTGACATCTAAAAGAGGATAATGATACTAAACATACCTAAAAATCCTCAATGGACTACCTGAAGAGGCGAAAGCTGAAGGTTTTGCTGTGGCCCTCACATTAGCCTGACCTAAACAAATCTGTGGATAGACCTCAAAAGAGCAGTGCATACAAGACTGCACAAGAATCTAACAGAACCTGAAGCCTTTTGGAAGGAAGAAACAGCAAAAATTCCAAGAACTGAAAGACTCTTAGCTCTTAGCTGTTTTTACTAGCTGTGATACATTACAAAGGTGGTGTTACTAAGTACTGACCATGCAGGATGCCCGAACTTTTTTCCAGGTCCTTTTCCTTTTTTGTTATTTTGAAACTATAAAAGATGGACATAAAAAGTAAACTTGCTCAAAAAAATTGTCATCTTTAACTTCATGCCTTTTGGAAATTAGTTCATCTTTTACTCGTTTAGCTATTCACAGTCACAGAAATTTTGACCAGGGTTGCCCAAACATTTTAATTCCACTGTATATCTAACCTTCCCTTTCTCTATAAGATCCTCGAGAAAGCAGTCACCAATTAGTTGTGTGATATTCTACATAATAATAGTTTATTTGACAAATTTTTTTTAAACAGGATTTAGAGGGCATCATAGCAAAGAGACAGCACTGGTCAAAGTTACAAATTACCTTCTAATTGCATCAGACAAAGGACTTGTCTTGTTAGATCTTAGGACTTCATTCGACACTACTGACCATCACAACCTATTACTGAGACTGGAACATTTAATTGGTATTTAAGCAACCACACTAAGCTGATTTAAGTCCCATTTATTAGATTAATTTCAGTTTGTTAATGATGTATCATCCATGCACGGAAAAGTTAGTTGTGCTGTTCCGCAAGGTTATGTGCTTGGGCCAATTCAATTCACCTTATATATGCTTCTTTTAGTTAATATTATTAGAAAAATACTCCATAAACATTCATTTTTATGTCGATGATACCTAATTGTATTTGTCAATGAAGCCCAATGAAACCAATCAGTTAGCTAAACTTCTAGCATGCCTTTAAGACATAAAAACCTGGATGACCAGCAACTTCCTGCTGTTAAATTCAGACAAAACTGAAGCTATTGTACCTAAGAAACAAATTATCCAATGATATACAGTAGTTATTCTAGATGGGATTGCCCTGGCCTCCAGTACTATCATTAGGAATCTCAGACTTATTTTTGATCAGGATATCTCCTTTAACTCCCACAGAAAGCAAACTTCAAGGACTGCCTTTTTTCACCCATGTAACATTGCAAAAATCAGACACATCCTCTCTCAAAAAGATGCAGAAAAACTGATCGATGCGTTTGTGACTTCTAGGCTGGATTATTACAGTTCCTAATTATCAGGCTGCCTCTCTATCAGGCAGTCTCTAGAGACTCCTCAGCTGATCCAGAGTGCTGCTGCATGTGTACTGACAACAACTAGGAAAGGTGATCCTATTTCTCCCATATTAGCTTCTCTAATATGGATTTTAATATTTTCTCCTCACCTACAAAGCCTTTAATGGCCAGGCACCATCATATTGTTAAAGAGCTCATAGTTCCCTATTACCCCACTAGAATACTGCGCTCCCAGGATGCAGGCTTACTTGTAGTTCCTAGAGTCTCCAAAAGTAGAGGGGAGGCAGAGCCTCCATCTATTAGGCTCCTCTCCTGTGGAACCATCTTCCAGTTTCGGTAAGAGAGGTAGACACCCTCTCCATGTGTAAGAGTAGGCTTAAAACTTTACTCTTTGATAAAGCTTCTATTTAGGGCTGACTCAAGCTTGGCTTGAAGCATCCCCTAGATATGCTGCTATAGGCTTAGACTGCAGGGGAACTTCTCACGATGCACCAAGCTCTTCTCTCCTCCTCTTCCTCTCCATCTGCACCCATTCAAGTCAAGTCAAGTCAGTTTTATATATATAGTGCCAAATCCTAACTGAAGTTACTGTATCTCAGGGCATTTTTCATATTTCATTCATGTCCCATTATTGCACGTTACTTACTCTGCATCTTCCGTCTCCTGTTGCTTTCTGAAGGTATTTCTGACACTGGAGTTGTAGAATCTGGATCTGTGATTGCAAGATGGCTACTGGCCCCATAATCCTGCCCATAATCCAACACTTACTACTGCAATTATTATTATTATTATTATTATTATTATTATTATTAGTTCTCTCCCCCTCTCTCTTTCTCTCTCATCCCAACCAGTCGAGAGTGATGGCCGCCAATCCAGAGCCTGGTTCTGCTCCATTTTTCTTCCTGTTAAAAGAGAGTCTTTCCTTGCCACTGTTGCTAAGTGCTTGCTCATAAGGGAATGTTGGGTCTCTGTAAATAATATTTTAAAGAGTATGGTCTAGACATGCTCTATATGAAAAGTGCCTTGAAATAACTTCTGTTGTGATTTTGCGCTATATAAATAAATTGACTTGACTTGAATTGACTACTCTACTGTATCTATGTATCTCTTCTTTGACTTAAATGATAGTATACTGAATATCTTTGAGTTTAGGACTTTTGGTTGGATAAAACAAGACATTTGGATATGCCACCACTATTTGGTCCTCACATTACATTCTACAAGCTTTTTCTTCTAGATTGTTGACAGCCATCAAGCAGACATAAATATGCCTAAGCACCCACCAGATGATACTTGGAGGACATGAGCGAGTGAGTCCATGTTCTAAATACAGTGCACACCATGGGAAACTAAAACACGAAACAAGCATAACAAGCTAGAAATATAAAGTTAAAACTACAGCTACTAGTTTACTACAAAATCATCCTTTACTTTTTTCCGGGCCAGAGTAAGGTTAAGATGACCTACAATTGAACTCTGCATATCCCCTACTGTTTACACAAAGGCAATAAGACAAGGTCAATTCACATGCAAAAAACATTGTGCACAAATATTCACAATAATGTCAGTGAGGCTGTTGGTTAATTAACAACTGTTAATGAAAAACCCAATTCATACAAAGCCCATCAGGGTACATCAAAAATACAAGCCCACAGGTCATCAGTTATTATGTTATTACATTACATTTTATTGTAAGGAAAAGTGTAAATGCTGTAGTAATTATGACAGAAGCAAAGGAGGAATTTAGGTGACATTGTGTCAACTCTCTAAGTTAGTGATAGTATATAGAGTATAGGGTGTAAAGATTTGCCTGATGTAAAGATTCTGCTTTAGGATGTAGGAGGGTTTGGGTGGATTGATGGTTCCACAAAATCAGACCACAGACCTCAGTTTATTTCCTGTGTGAAACAGATAGTCAATGTTGTTTCTTAAACATTCAACATCCCTAACCACATATTTATTATTGTAACCATGACAATGAAGCATGCCTGCCATTGGTACACTCTTATGGGTTGTATCCGAGGGTAGGGGCGAACGACTTGGCCATTTAATTTGGAGGATTTGTTGTACTTTTCAGCAGCTATTTACTTTTTGAGTCAGAAAAGGCCTGTACCCTCTAACTCAGGTCCCCAGAGGAATCATGTCTAGTTATGCCACCTACTGACATAAAAATGAACAACCTGAACAACGTTAATGTGGAGGTCACAAAGTTGTTTTTTTTGTTTTAATTTGTTTGTTTTTGATAAATAAAAAGGACTTACATTCATGAAGGTGTCACTTGATTGTAGACTTTGACAATGATAGGCCTGCCTTTTAGAGAATGTTCTTGACCTGGCTAGTTGTTGTGACCCCCTTTTTTTTTGAGCATCACACTGCTTTCGCTAGTAGCACTTCCCGTTTGCTCATTCAAAAACATTTGAATCTGATGATAATGAGACAATATCTGAATTATAAAGAGGACCTTTTTATTAGACCTTAAGTGGATTTATGAATATTTATCATTTGTGGACATTACAAATACTGCTCTCATTAATAAGAGTGAGTTGCGCTCTAGCAGATTTCTAGTATACATTATATATGTTTGTGAGTTTGATTTGTCTGAGTTATGACTAAGGAAATGTGGTGCAGTTACATCCCTACTAGGGAGGGGGCTCTTCAATCTGTTTTGATGATGCTGGGTGCTGCCCAAAAATTACAATTGTATTGGATTGAGTAGGTCAGTTGAAATTACATCTATTTAATAAATCTAGTGAAAATATATGTGAGTGCTGCTATTATGTAAATCCTCTCTCTGTACTTTTACCTGGTTGTGTGATCAGACAGCTTAGGAGCATCACTTTGCTGTCCACGGGTGATTACCTGTACAGGCTGACCAGCAGAAGCCTCAGAGTGATAGGGCTGGACTCTATGCTTAAAACAGGAAGGGATCAGGGCTTAGAGAGAGGCTGCAAAGCCTACAGCCTACAGTAATCTTGGATCATAGGGTTAGCTGCGTTAGCCTCTCCCACTCACTGTGGGGATTAGAGACAGTGAGCTGACCATTCTGATGAAACACTTGCAATATCTGGGGACTGGCAGAGACCTGGCAGGAGGATGGGTTACTCCTGCTTCCTGCCTAATCACTTGATGACACCTTCATCAAGTGACAGCTCTGATGGAGACATCCACTGTGACTTTCTAATGAAACCACAGATCATGTCAGCCAAATTAATATTACAGTAGTTCCATGTGGGCATGAGCTAACAAAAACTCCATAGTAGGATTATCCTGCCAATATTATCAACAGTGGATAAACATACTTACTGCATCTTTCTGCTGAAACAACATCTTAAAACAAGCACACTTAAATGAAAAGAGTCAAGTCATGGTGCACTTTACTGAACCTGATGTGTTTGGCAACAGTTACTGTGTGGTCACTGTAACCAAATGCATAATTACATAGATCACTTATGCAGATTACTTCCTTGAAAGTAAGTGTTTAGCACATGGATATACTTTAATAGTGGTTTAGCTTTTGAAATCCTGCTAAAATCACATATCTGCTATCACATAGTCCTGTGATTGGTTCACTTTGTTTTCATACCACAAACTGCACCAGAGTCTGCTTGGACCCACTTTTCAACAATTCTCAGTCTGTTAGTTTAGTTTGCACAAGGGTTGAATGACAACTTTCAAACCAGCCCAAACACACTAAAGCAAACTAGCAAATGAGCTGCACAAAACAGCTTAGGTTTGAAAGCACCCTTTGACACTAGATACCCCACCTTGCATCCTGTCTCCTACCAACAGACAGTAGTGGTTTCTTTTACCCATGACCACAACCTCTTCATAAACCAAACCAAGTAGTTTTAGTTGCCTAAACCAAACCAAAGCTTTACCATAGAGTGGACAGATTACAATACGGTCATATGAATCATTTTTGTGACCGTCACATGGGTAATTTTGGAAAGCAAATACAAACAACCTATTTTGTTGTTTAGGTATAAGGACTCATTGGGTGATGGATTTAAGTCCCTTCTGCTAAAGGCATGGCTCTAGGGATGGCAATGTTGGTCTGTCAGACGACCTCTCAGTCGGTCGCTCCACAACTTTGGCCCAGACTAAAATATCTGGGAGAAAATTGCAATGACTTTGGTCATCCTCTGACTTTTCCTCTAGCACCACCAACATGTTGACATTTTTGGCTCAGAGTGAAACTTCTGGACAATATGGTATGGGTTGACATGAAATTTTGTACAAATGTTCATCTTTCCAAGAGGATGAATCCTACTGATTTTGGTGACCCCCTGACTTTTTCTCCAATGCCACCATGAGATAGATGTTTTTGTTTGTTTATTGAAATATCTCAGCAGCTTTTGGACCAATTGCAATTAAAAATTGATACAGACACTCTTGATGCCCAGATGATGAATTGTAAAAATGTTGATCCCCTGACATCTAGTGCCATCATTTATTTGGTTTTATACCTGCAAAATTCCCATCAGCCTCAGCTGTACTTTGTGTTTAGTGCTAATTAGCAAATGTTAACATGTGAAGTCCCTAAACTAAGATAGTTAACATGGTAAACATTATACCTTCTAAACATCAGCATGTGAGTATTGTCATTGTGAGCCGTTTAGCATGCTAACATTAGCATTTAGCTCAAAGCACTGCTGTAACTAAGCACATCAAAGAGCCATCAGCATGTCTGATTAATTCTCTTATTAAAGTTCAAATGAAAAGATGGCAATATTTTTTTTGAATTGTTAGGTAAATGTGTGTGTCCTTTATATGTTCATGTTCTGACCTCACAGTAATATCTTGGTATATTTGCTCAAGCTGCAGCTGAACACCTGGTAGGCCATACTTACAGTTAGTTAAAGTCTGGTCAAGGTTTGCTCATTTGTTAAATAGGGGTCCAAGCCTGAGGGGGCTGGGGGCCATGCTTGCAAAGCAGCGTGGTTCCAAGAACCAGCGGTGTTGGGAACCCTAATTTTATTTTAATTTTATTCTTCAGTATGTAAAAGTAGTACTGCAGCATACACTGTAAAAGTTTTGTAAGTGAAATTTTCAGGGGAGGTATACAATGGGGCACACACGTCAGACACCAAAAATTACATATGTCCACTGGCAGATGGCGCTATAATCAAGGTAAGCACATTTTGGCCAGTAACTCCCCCATAGTAAATCATATATTGAAAAACCTTACATGCATGCACATACTTTTTCAAACTCCTTCAAGTATGTGAGTCCGATCTGCACGAAACTTTGCAAAAAGGATCTATGGATGCTCATGATAAAAATTTATCAAAAGAATTTTGATAATCCAATCCATTATAAAGGAACAAAACTGGGATCAGTAGTTTCCCCTAGTCCACTGAGGCTCTGTGAGACGTTGCTAAGCATAATTTTGACTGGCATAAAGTGTCCAGTAAACAAGGAAATTTTTACATCATCATTTCCATGACAGCTGACCAACCTCTCTTCCAATAAAGATCAAACAAAATAACAAAAAGAAAAAAAGCATTAATTAACTTAAAATTCAGAGATGTTCAACCCAACTGCATTACAAGAAGTTTGATACTGGACATCTCTGTTAAAAGAAGTATTTCTCTATTACTTTTTAAAATTTTCACCCTCTACTGAATTTTTGCATGTCCGCCATGCTATAATTAAGGTAAGGGGAAAGACTGCTGTTGTGGCAAGTAAGCTGTGGTTATGGTATAGTTAAGGTTAAGGTTAGGCAACTAAGAAGCTAAACTAAAACTCTGTTAACATTGGAAAATCTATGGTCACTAAAAAGCAACGTGTCAGTTGCAGGTCTGTGACGGGACTCAACTTGCCAACCTCTACTCTAGGCTTGTGCCAATTTGTGACCAGAATTACTATTGATGACTGGAAACACAAACACCAATTGTTTTTTCCCTCCCGATACTAAATATTCAGGAAGGGTGGTGACGATCACTATTAATTAGCACAAGTGAGTCTGCCCCTTAATTTAAAGCAACCGGTTTGCGATCCCTGTTCCATCTGTCAATCCTGACAAGTGCGCTGTGCAGTCTGACCAAAACTCTGCATTTCCATTCTCCATATGCCTGCTCACCAAAGCTTTGCTCTGCTCACACATATACAGATCTGTGAACCCAGCTCTTTTCCTCACTATGCCTTTAATTATGCATTTCATTTGTGGCTGACTTTGTCTTAACAGGACAAAGCAAGACTAGTTTTTTGCGTTTGTAATTAAAGAGAGAGTGAGAGAGTGAAGCAGAGAGTGAGACTGTCTTGTCTGAACGTCCGTTCAGTTATCCGTTTGTTATAATTTTCTGTTTCTGTTGTCGAACTTCAGAAGTTGTGTGAAATTTGATCAAGGCTCAAAAATACTACCTTAGATCAGTACCAAATTGTTGCTGCATACAAAATCATTATTTTGTGATCGTTACATTGTCTGTCAAAATCAACAAGACTAGGTCAAAACCTAGTGTATGATTGGAGTGCCCTTTATCGGTTTGCTTACACTCTATGCTCACACATACAGTGTTTTAATACAGCTGAATTCCCAATAAAGCTGTTCTCATTTACATGTTTTTCTGTTTTCAGACAATGGAACAAGTATGAAATAGTGACTGAAAATGGCCCATTAAGACTACATGTTAACCAGCAGTCACTTCCAAGCCATTTCCAAGATATTGCTCTGCACTGCTATGATTTTGTAATTGCGATGTCGTCTGATAAAGTCAACATACACATAAGTTAAAGACAACAGCTGTGCTGTGATTTTGGCTATATTTACATGTGAAATTTACTTAGAGAGAAAGTAAGAAGCTCATTCACGTCTGTGTCAGCTGCTGTGCAGTCAATTGAATGAAATGCATCTCTGGTAATGACAATATGGTGATGTGAAAATACAGACAATTTCCCAACCTCACTCCACACCCTTACTTTTTTTCTTGCTACACAAAGGACACACTACTTTGTCCATTGGCACTGAATGTCGGGATTGAATGTAAATTATGGGGTGCAGAATGGTTCAATATTTACATAATTCATAGGATACTTGGTTGAGGTATTGACGTGCATATTGTTTCATTTTGAACAGAGTCGGGCGAGTTGTTTCCCCTGTCTCCCCTGGCTAGGCTAACACATCCTGACTTCAGCTTTGTACTTAATGCATAGACTGCTATCCATGTTGTCAATTCACTCTCACAAAGAATGCAAAAAAACTAAATTACCAAAAGGCTAAACCGTTGCTTTAATTATTTAAACATTTATATTCATTGTCTTTCTCTCTGTTTGTCAATGCGTGTCAAAATCTTTTTAATTAAGAAGTGGCAGTCAGTACACATATTTATTTAGAGCCTATAAAAGCCACAAGCTCAAAGTTTTGGTGACTTCTGCTTCAGCGACGACATCATATATCCTTCACCTATAACTCCACAGAGCCATGCAGCAAAAAATTCAACTGTCTTCTGAAGTCTTGTCAGCGGTGCTCCTCCACCACTTAAGCTTCTCTGCTGGCCCTGTCAGAGAGGTGAGCAACAGTCACAATGTTGATAACATAAAAAACTGCAGAAAAGTTTGAGGAAACAAATTTGGTTATATAATAGTGTCCAGTCATAAGTCATATATAAGCCTTTAGTTAATGATGAACTAATCATTTACAAAACATTAATACTATATAAATTAAAGATTAATAAGTAATTACTTGATATATTATTAATCACTTGTAAGTCATTCAAAGACTTGATATTTCACATATTTCACAAATCTGTTGTAAGTCATTGGTAAGTAAGTATTAGTGTCTGTATACAAATTGGTTAATCATGAACACATGATGAACAAATCATCAGTAAATGATCAGTACATAATTTGTTGATGTATCATTAATTACATGTAAGATGTAATGGGCTGAAGAACAGGCGAGCAGGACAAAGGCAGGATCTTTCTGGGGACTGAACAGGAGGCCGATGGCAAAAGCAAGATCTCTCTGTAGACAGAGCAGGGTACTGGGGTCCAGAGAAGGTGACCAGGGACAGGCCATCAGGCGAAGCTAATAACCGGGAACAACGGAGGCTGGCAGCAAGAAAATTGGGCAGGCAGTCTGATGATCTGGCTGGCCATTGTCGGTGACAGCATCGGTAGGCTTGACAGTGTTACCTGAGATGACAACCAACTGATTGTCTGGGAGGTGTGGCAGTTTGTTGGCCAGCAAGCCTCCAGCCAGCCTCCCAGTTGGCTACATTATAGTCTGCTTCCCATTTGGCCATCTGTCAGTTTGGTAATTCCTGGCCTGCAGCCCAGATGGTGAGCCATGGGATCATCTGCCTGCAGCCAGCTCCAGCAGCCACAGCCTTTGTTACCCTTCAGTCAGTTTCCCAGTAGGCTAACATTCGGCCCACTGTCTTTAGGTCTGTACCCAAGTAGGCTAGCCACCTGCCTGTTCTAGCACAAAATTCATACCAAGATATGAGCTGTGCACAGTGCTATGATTCGCTCAGCCCCTCCTTGCCCCGCCTCCATGAAAAACACGCTGAATGTTTGCTCCCTCAATGCAGATGAATATTGAAAAATATTTTCAAAGACTCAAAAGGGCTCGTCCTGAGGAGGCACAAAGACCGCCTGGACCAGAGGTATTAGCAAAACAGAGTAACTAGAAACTTAAGACAACACACATGAGAAACCTGAACAGTCTGACCAGTGTGATTAGCTATCCGATTCATTTGTTTGAAATATTTTCAGGCTTCAACTAGTGCTGCTGTGGCAGTTGAACCAGCAAGAGAGGGCCAGGAAGGGATAGCTGTAGCTAATGGAGGTCAGCAGCCAGCATGCTGTTGTTGGAGAGCCAACTAGGGCAGTAGCAACAGGTGAGATTGACAGCAAACAGAGATAGAGCTGTATGTATTGTTCACTTATTTGTTTGTCACAAAGTACTTGACAATGAAAATATTTGCACAGGAGTACTTTGTATACGGTATTATTTAATAATAATTTAGTAATACATTTTTCCCCTTCCCTAACGATTGTTACATCAGTACTCTGCGCGAGCCATTTTCTGAGACAAGTGGAGTGCTTGTGGGTACCCACCAGTGCCGCCATATCTGCTCTTACAACGATCTGTTTTTCCCCCCAAATACCCGCTCATCATGGCCATGTATGTCACTCTTATACAACCAATCAGAATGAAGGATGTGTGTCATATAAAATAAAAATGGCAGTACTTTCTGTAAAATATATGTTATCCTTTATAATAACAAAGGATAAAATAAATGTAATATTTATACTGATATAATGATAATTCTGTAATAATAACCCTATAACGTTACAGTCCTTAATATCCTTGGATCTGATGGACTGTGTCTGATGGACATTCGCCTACAGGTTGGTGTACCAGCACGCTTCCTTCTTGTTATTTTCATGTTTCTGGCAGGACCACACACAGTCTATGGGCGGGTTATGTGAGCAGTCTAATACTTAAAAGGGGATTCAAAAAACCACAAGATGCCTGGTTTAGCAAGCAAGTTGAGAGAGCTGGTTGAGGCAACGGGAAAACATCCGAAACTTATTGAATGGCTGCAAAAGAAAAAAAGTATTTAGAAAGAAATTTAAATGTAATTCCTGTGGTTATAAAATGAAGTTGAAGGAAAGTGATTTCTTTGACTGCGTTGAATGGTAAGTAGCCCATGGGTGGTGGAAGTTTTGAGATCTTTTATTTAAGTAAAAACAGTAATGCCTTTGTGAAAATACCCTTTTTCAAATAAAAGTCATGCATGCATTTATAATTGTACTTATGTGGATTGTTAAGCAATACATTATATTTTACAAACTTAGCGCATTTTTGTATTTTTTGTAAAAGCATGATCTTCATAGTTACTAGTAGCTATAGCTTACAGATAAATGAACAGTAAGTATTAATAATTGAACGTTAAGCTAGCTACCATAAATACAGAGGGTTTTATCGATGATCTATAATCTGAAGTATGCGTGTCATTTCTTTAATTTTAACAGTGTAGAGGAGGCAGAATGGATGATGGATGGAAAAAGAGGAAGTGGGTGTTTCGTTTGCTGGGGGTGATAGATCAAACAGACACATTGGCAAAACCAGTTCTCTGCTTGGTTGAAAGGAGGACCTGAAGAGAACTGATTCCACCACCACGCCAAGAGAGGGTCCATCATCGTCAGTGATGAGTGGCGGGTTTACAGACATGCTCCGCCCCAGCAAGACTGCAGGACCACACTGTAGTATTTGGCAATGCCCAGACAGGAGCTCATACCCAACATGTAAAAAGTAAGTATGTTAATGATTTTATTTGGCTAGACTGTTGAAGTGATTAAGCATTTTTATGCTGTATGTGTTGTCTTTCATGAATTACTGTTAACTAAACCAGACTCTGCCTATATTATGCAGGGAAGATTAATTTTTAGATTATTTTTTGTGGTACCAAAATGTAAGTGCAGCATTTGGTACTTTTGCTGCTGCTTGTTAATCCCTGGGTTCTTTTATAACCTTAAGTAATGTTTATAGATTATTTTTGTAAAGTATGGGGATAAAAACTGCATGTTGTAGCTTGTTAACACCTTTGCATTTTTACATTTTATGTCTACTAACTCAGATCTATTTTTTTCTATATTTTCTAACTAAGATCTTAGAGGTCTGCCAAAAACTTTGCATATGGCTAATAAATGATACATTTAAAAATTGCAATTCGTTTGTAATAGGCTATTAGTTGTGAAAAAGGTATTTGTACAAGGTGAATAGTTTACAATAAGTCAATAATTCAATATCACATGCTACATGATGGAGATTTTACATACATGTATTATATATATCAGAATTAAATCTTACACTAAGAGAGACCAAGAGAAGAGTAGTACAGCTATTTCCATGATTTTGGTTAATTTCACAACTTGGTCATTGTGTTTTTCTTTTCAATTATACCTGTAAATCCACAGCAAGTGGTGAAAAGATACAAGAAGGTCTTACATGGGTTCAGGCGAGGGATGAACTAGAGATCCTCCTATATGGCTGTCAGTGTGGACAGAAACACGGTGGTTGCCAGTTCTGCGATTGCAGAGCTTGCTATTGTGTCACAAACAAAGTATGAAGAACTCCTACACAGCCACTCCAGGGGCCAAAAGCTGAAGACTTTATCATGTTCACATGTTCAGATGTCTTAAGCAATGACCCTGAACTTTTGTCAGAGGTTGATAATTTGAAACAGAATGGAAAGCGTCTCCCCATAATTAAGATAAAGTAAAAGGTGGGGTTGGGTGCCAGTTTGGCAAGGTCATAAGTGGTCATACAGTCTTACAGGGAATATCTTCCCCCTAAATTGCTGACAGAAATATTAGGTGTTACTATATGTTTTAATCTTAAATTGTAACCTTTGTCATGTGTAGATTATGTTTATAGAAATACTGATACTTAATTTCATGTTTAAACATATCAGGTTTTTTTTTTTTTAATTATCTAGATTTATGCAGCATGTGGATGTCTTATTTTGTAACTACATTGTTGCAATAAATGTTGTTCTGCTGTCACTTTTAGACATACTTCTGTCATATTTGGACACTGTTAAAGAATAGATCACAAAAGCAGCTACAGAAAATGGTTTCATTACTTTATTATAGATTGTTTTGCACTTTCATGGTCTACACAAAGCTTAGCAAATGATTAGTAAAGGTTTAATTTATACACTTACATTTCCTTTGTAACGGGTGAGGATCAGCATAAATTCTACGTGACATATTTGTACATCAAGAAAGTTTTACACTTTAGATTAGGGGATTATAGATTATACAGCCACATATAATTTGTAACAAGTAAGGAAGATTTTCAAATTATATGTAGCACACTTTACACATCATTTATAAAAGGTGAGGAACATTTTGTAGTTTGTACTGGACTGCTTGTAAGTGCAGACCGTTTCTGAGGTCCTGGGGAGAGTATAGACAGTAGTCTTCGCTGACACACATGAAGTCATTCACCCCTGTTCACTTGCATGTGAGGAGCCTCACAGGCAGCTCATAACTGGTTCAGAGCTTGCCAGATCCCTACCCACTCCACACCGACCCAAGTTTCTGTGGTGGAAAGTGAATGTACTTTACACTGATCCACCTGGATCCCCTGAATGATCCCTGACTTTATGCTTTTAATAGGCTATCTTACATGTAATTAATGATACATCAACAAAGTATATACTGATCATTTACTAATTATTTGTTCATCATGTGTTCACGATTAACCAATGTGTATACAGACACTAATACTATAGACTTACAACAGATTTGTGAAATATCTAATCTTTGGATAACTTATAAGGGATTAATAATATATCAACTAATTATTTATTAATCATTTACTAAATATTTGTTCATGACAATGTCATGATTTACTAAAAGGTTATTGAAGACTTAACACACATGTGATATGTTAACATAGACGTTATTAATCATCTACAAATGTATATAGTATTAATGTTTTGTAAATGATTAGTTAATCATTAATAAAGGTTTATAAATGACTTATGACTGGATGTTATTATACCACAAATTCAATTTATGTGTTATGAAGTTATTATTTATGAAGAGAGATGCTGCCTTGGCTCACGAAGAGCTTATGCAGCACTGAGACCGATCCAAACAGGGAGAAGAGCAAGAAAGTTCCTGTGTAGCTGCTGCATGAAAATTTTATCCCTCTAGGCCATATTCCTATATGTTAACATGTCAGTGAAAGGTACTGCTGGGATGACACAGTTGGGGAGGTATACATATTTGATGACCTCTGAATGGTACTTCAAGGGATGATCAAAGTAAAGAGAAAGGATCTGCAGCCCATTAGGAGAAAAAATATTAAAAATAAAGATAGGGTAATAGCTCTAAGTCTAGTTTCATTGCATGAATATTCAAGTTACACTGATTTAGACTTTATGCAACGCAACAAAAGAGCAGCCAGGAAAAAAAGTCAAATTCTTTTCCATAGTGCACTTTCCTGAGCCTCAAGGCCATCATGGTGTTATGACTGTTGCAAATACATTTGACATTTCCACCAGTGTAATAAAAGTGTGCGAAGGATGAAGAGAACTACTGACATTTGTGGTAATAAAAAGAGTGGTGGGCAATACTCTGTATGTGTTTGACCTCATCTCAGGAAGGGAGTTGACTATGCATTGCTTTTTGAAGTGGCCAGGTAAATGAAAGGCAACTGCTAAAATAATAAGGTAGAGAGGTTCTGTCAGACTGGGATGTGCTGTGTTTGAGGTTGAGGGAGAGGAACAAAAGAATGACATTCTGCTAGTCACAAACAAAAAAAGACATTTGTAATCCTTGCTATCAACAACCGGATGACAAAATATAACATGGAGCACGCATGACCTGCCTCACAAGGTAGAGGGCTTACATCATGTCCTTCAAGACTTCAAGGCACGACACGGCAAAGAGCTTATTTCAGCTCCGTTCTTACATTACACACTGAAGAAACCCTTCATCTTTATACTGACACAGCTACCAATCTATCAAAAATTTTTTTAGAACCACTTTTTAGAACCTATTTCAGGCAAACATTCTTATTGGAAAAAAACACCAAAATTACATCAACAGGAATGATTGTATGAAATTCCTATTGGTAGAAATAACGCTGTACTCAATAAGTACCCTTAATTGATGACATCTGAAATAATATTGGTGGACAATTTCTTGAAACCCTTGATTATGTTGGATGGCAATATTTTTAACCTAAAATGCAATTTTTAAGAAAAATAGATACAGCAAATAAACTATGGTTAAGATATGGTTAGGGTTGGGAAGCTATTATGGAAGGATAGGTTAGAGATAAGACGAAAATCAAGCATTACTGGTTGGATTGTGACAGAACAGGAACTCCTGTATTTCACACAACAGTTGCGCTACATGTCCAACACCACCCCTCCTTGCTGCTTTGCTAAATAAAAGGCATAGTTCTTTCTGCAGTGGCACTGAACAGTGACATTAGACATGAATTCATCTCATAAAAAGCAATTTACAAGAACTACTTTAGTACAGATTGTAAATAGTGGCATTATCAAGTTACACAAATGATTGTCAGGGGTCCTCTGGTAGCTTAGGTTTTAAGGCACCAACCATTAGCTGCAACATCCCCAGCTCGCATCAAGCCATGGACCTTTGTTGCATGCTGTGCCCCATCTCTCTCCCCCTCATTTCCTGTGATTTCTCTCATTTCTCTACTACTGGCTATCAAGTAAATGTATAAAAAGCACCCAAGAAATAATTTTTAAACAACAGCAAAAACAAATGATTATTTCTCACAAATTGCAGATACATTTGCAGGTCCCACAGGGTTCTCGCTTGCTCATTAATGGGTTGGAAATTTTGATTAGAGAAACATGTCAAAATGAGAGAGGAAATTATCTTGTGTTGCAAATTTGGTGACAGATATCCTAGATCAGTATTTCTATTTGATAGAGAAAGTGAAGGCAAACAGCAAAACCTTTACCCAAAATATACATTTTTTGCTTCAACCATAACCTGTATTTACTGTAATTTACTGTTTTCCTATGCAGTGATGGATTATTAGGTCTTAATCAGTAACAATAAACATGATCATCTTCTGCTTACTATGGATTCAGATTCCACCTCTGTGCTTCTTTTACTTGATCTCAGTGCAGCTTTTGATATTATAAATCAGTGCACACTCCTAGACCGATTTGAAAAACAATCTGCCATCTCTGGCTGTCATGTGGTTAAAGTCTTACTCGAGAAAGAACAAGGTGTGTTTCCTACAATAATACCACATCATAATTTTCTAATGTGAAATATGGAGTACCCCAGGACTCTGTTCTTGACCCTCTGCTTTTCTCTCTATATACAGTATTTCACCTCTTGGCCAAATTATATGCAGTCAAGCAATTAATTTCCACTGTTATGCTGATGATACTCAGCTGTATCTTTCTGTAAAAACTGATGACCCTTGTCACCTTAGAGGCCTGTTTTTTCTACTTTGAAAAGATTGATGTCAAAAAAGTTAATGCTCCTAAATTCAGATAACTGAGATGCTAGACATTGGCCCAGCCTGACATAGACACAGGTTGACAACTGTGTGATTTCTCAAAGTATGAGAGCCAAGAACTTTGGTGCGCAATTTGATCCTACTGTCGCTTTAGATCAGCACATTAACGCCATCACTAAGACCGCCTTTTTTCACCTACGTAACGTGTTGTGTTTTGTTAACAATGTTTTGTTTTCATGCCACGTGCTTGTACTGAAAGTCTTCAAATGGTTCAGAATGCTGCAGGGGGAATTTTAACTAAATCCAGGATATTCTACCATAATTCACTTATTTTAGCTTCCCTTAATTTGCTACCTATCCATGTCAGATCAGAGTTTTAGGTGCTTCTAATGATATACAAAATCAAAAATTGGCAGGCCCCGTCTTACCTGTCTGTTCTCCTATAACCTTATATTCCTTCCAGTGCTCTTCGTTATTTGAATGCTGGGTTCCTGTCTGTCCCCAAAGTTAAAAAGAAGTCAGCAGGCTGCAAGGCCTTTTCCTATCCTTTTCCTACCCCCCTTCCTGTGGAATAACCTGCCTGGTGACATTAGACTGTCTGACTGTTGTGGCATTTGAATCTAAACTCATAACTCATCTTTATGCCCTAACATTCGGTAAGTAGCTTATTCTTTGATCGCCTCTACCTGTTACCATTCTCCCACTGACCAGTTCAGTCTCAATTCAATGAATCAATTAAATCTAGTGCATGCAGCATAGTCCATGTTGTCTTGCAGACAAAAGATTACTCTTAACTTTCTGGTAACCACTGTATCTCTCTAACCCTCTGTTTGTTCATTCCGTCAAGCACATGAGCATTCAGGCTATGTGCTACAGTGCATTCAGAAAGTATTCAGACCTCTTCACTTTTTTCACATTTTGTTATGTTGCAGCCTTATGCTAAAATAAAAAAGAAAATAATTTCCCCCTCATCAATCTACACTCAATACTGCCTAATGACAAACCAAAATTAGAATTTTAGAAATTTTTCCAAATTTTATGAAAAGGAAAAACTGAAATAACACATTGACAAAAGTATTCTGACCCTTTGCTTTGACACTTGAAATGTGGCTCAGGTGCCTCCCATTTCTCTTGATACTTCTGAGATGTTTCTACACCTTCATTGGAGTCCACCTGTGGTAAATTCAATTGATTGGACATGATTTGGAGAGACAAATACCTGTCTATATAAGGTATCGCAGCTGACAATGCATATCAGAGCAAAGACTGAGCCATGAGGTCAAAGGAACTTCCTGCAGAGCTCAGAGACTGAATTGCATCAAGACATAGATCTGGAGGGCTGGCTGCATTGCCAAACTGAGCAATTGGAGGAGAACGGCCCTGATAAGAGAGGTGACCAAGAACCCAAAGGTCACTCTGGCAGAGCTACAGAGATTCTGTCTGGAGGTCAGAGAGATTTCGAGAAGAAGAACTATTGCCCACTGATCTGGGCTTTATGGCAGAGAGGCCAGATGGAAGCCTCTCATCAGTGAAAGAGGAGAGAAGATTGAACTGTTTGTACTCAATTCTAAGCGTCACATCTGGAGGAAACAAGGCACAGCTTGTCTCCTGCTCAATACCATCAATAGTATCCCAACAGTGAAGCATGGTGGTGGCAGAATCATCCTTTGGGGGTGTTCTTCAGCAGGAGGGACAAGGGGACTGGTCAGTGTTGAGGGGAAGCTGAATGGAGTAACTTACAGAGATACCCTTAATGAGAACCTGGTCCAGAGCACTCAGGACCTCAGACTGGGCCCAAGGTTCATCTTCCATCAGGACAATGACCATAAGGACACAGCCAATACAATGCAGGAGATGCTTAGGGACAACTCTGTCAATGTCCTTAAGTGGCCCAGCCAGAGCCCTGACTTGAACCCAATCGAACATCTCTGGAGAGACCTGAAAATGGCAGTCCACCAACGTTCCCTATCCAACCTGACAGAGCTTGAGAGGATCTGCAGAGAAAAATGGAAGAAATTACCATATCCAGGTGTGCAAAGCTTGTTGTGTCATACCAAAGAAGACTTGAGGCTGTAATCCCTGGATCTGGATCTTTGTCCTCCAGGAATCCCAGCCTCCTCCTGGTCTCTCTCTCCCTCTGTGTATTTGTTTCCTTCTCCTAGACTTGTGAATGCTGTGCTTGGTTTTGCCCCTTGTATGTTTGCGTAGTCTATCCTCTTTACAGGTCTTCATGGTGGAGAGGAGGTTGTGTGGCCGAGGTCCTATTTGTTGGCATCACCTGGAAGTTGCTCAATGTCCTCCCAGATTATAATCCTCATTAATGTTTATAGACTACTGTATAATATTTTCATCCTGATTGCCCTTAATGTAAATCTACTTTGTTGCTCTATTCTGTACACAAGACATCTACTGCATGTTTGTACATACCGGTAGAGGGATCCCTCTTCTGTTGCCCTTCTAGTGGTTTCTTTCATTGTTTTCCCTGTTTCTTGCTGCATCGGGGTTCATTGTAGTGATTTTGTTCCCAGAAGTAATCTGTGTAACCTTTTGTTTCTTGCCCCATCAGACTTCATTGTGGCAATGTTGATGTTGATCTCAGCAGTTAATGGTGAGTACAGTTGTATCACCCAAAGCTTTTGCCAGATAGGACCATCAATATTGGACAATTCTGCAAAACTCTGGATTATATCAGTGTTTTTTGTTTTGTCTTGTTTTTTCTTAAATCTAATGTTAATGTTTTTAGCTTTTTTCCTAAAATATCATGGTGACTACAGTATGGATAAGGCTAGAGAGCAATCATAGGTATGGCAAAAAAAAAAACTAGGGTATGGTTAGGATTAAGCAGCTAAAACACTTAAAACATGCTATATATAAGTTTTTGCTATTGCTACATAGCCACAGTTAGCATTAAAGGCTATTTACTTACCAGTGTAGAAGAAACATTGCGAGTTAAACATCAGACTTCCAACAATCCAACATCAGTCCTTTACTTGCCAAGAGCTGTCTCCAGCAGTTGAAAGCAACAGCAATTGTCACCACCACCAACGTCCACTTCCAGCAAAAACATACATAACAACTTACATATAGCACCTTCAAGGTTAGGGAAAGATTCTGGTTAGTTAATGAAAAAAGGACGCATTAATTTCAGGTCAGTGATTGGGCACAAGTTCTGGTCTCCTGCATGAAATTCAGGCACCAATTGCTACATTGCTAGATAACAAGCATGCAACAACCTGCATTGGCACAGAAGATTGGCAATGGACATAATGTGTGCTTTGCAGAATCATCCAATATGGATGTAATTCCTTGGTTACTGGGCAGTATAAGTGACAGAAATGATTGCCAAAAGTACAAAAATAAAACTCACATGCTTATAAACCTGAATCCTCCTTTAACTTCCTAAAATCACAGTAAACCAGTAAACATTGTATCTGGCTCCTATATTTCACTGAATGCTTCCTTTCATTTTTTTGTCTCACATAACTCAGTAACTACATATTTCTCAGTCTGCCTGTCTGATGCGCTAACACTTGCTAATACTAAATTTTATGCCCTTTCTCTTTTTTCCCTGTGATGTCTGAGAAGACTGAAGGAAAATGATTGATATACAGGGCTGCATATTTCTTGATGATGAAGGTGAGCAGGCATAAAACACATAAGGAGGATGCTTGGTTTTTGAGAAATGTGAGCTTGTACTGGCAAGGCTTTGTAATATTTTTTTAAAAATCCTTTTTTCTACAATCAAACATTCACTTTCTTCTCAATCAGTGGGTAAATCAAATGTTTTCTCAATAGAGATATGTAGCAGGATATGCCAGTGAACTCTACAAATTAATTAACAAAGTTGAGGCTCCTTCCATAGGAAAGCCGGTGTGGGTGGTGGAGCTCTGGTTTAATTTTTTTTCTTTCTAATGGACTCATAACTGCATCTTATACTAAAAAGTTGTACTCAGACTTGTGTAAGTTAATCAGACACTACTCAAGGTCCTCAAGGAGAAATTGTTTTTGCTATATGCACTATGGAATCATCTGATAGACTAGATAAAGGGAGGTTTATCCAACAGGCCCTCCCTTTTCCTTTGATTCCAGCAGAACAATCACAGTAATTCTTCTGGATGTCCACACTGTCACTTCTGTAATCAGGGCCTGCCACACTCCGAAATGAGGAGCCCACTCTTTTGGAACATTCCACATTCAAGGTCCATTAGCTCAGAGTGGCCAATGTGCTTCATTTTACCACAACATGTCCTTGAAAGAACGGCTAGAGAACCATGAAATGTTGGTCACCTATTAGGGAGCTGTAAATTTGGCCCTCCTTGAGACAGAGGTAGATATTACCACATTAAGACTGATGCCATTAATCTCACCAAGCCCTGAAATGTGACGCAAGGTCCTCATGAACACTGAAGTGAAACATTAATTTGCTGTTTGAGTGGTAACTAGGTTAAATGGGAATGGTGGCATTAATGGAGCCATCACTGAAGCAGTGAGGTAGAACTCAGAGTCCTTGAAGACATTATCTACAAACCCTTGAAAATGAAATGTGGTCTCTGTAGAATGTGGTTTATATCAACTAGTTAATTAAAAGTTAGATCCAGGTTAATGCCATGTATTATTGACTCTGAGGTGAGAGGAAAAATCCCCCTGCAGATACTCTCACACTGTTAGATACCATCAATTTGTGATGTTCCGTGTGTCCCAGGAGTGATGAAGTGTCGTAATTTAGTTTTTTTGGAGGAACCACGGTTCTACATCTACTTCTACTTCAAGTCGTGATTTCTTGCATTTCCCAGGGTGGCTTTTTAGGATCCCCTGAGAAAAGGCTTATCTCTGCTGTATTTGTTTAGGCAGCAAGAAACAGTACAGTATGTTTTTCCAGCAGAGAAAAAATCAGACTGCAGACAGAAGAAGTCACTGTGTCTGCTATCAATAGTTGAACAACAAAACCTAACATTTCCAATTGATGTGATATTGAAGGAATACTTCAAAAATTAATGGAATTTTGGGCACAATTTGGGCATTTTGTAGAACTTTACAAAAACTTCAACCAACTCTGTGTGGGTGAAGAAAATAACTCGGTCCATAGTCTGTTTCATTTCAAAAGCCCTGTGCCCACTCAGCCTTATGGGTAACAATGACTTTTCCCCGTACTAGTGTTACAACATAGTGGCTGCTCTCACAGAGTTTGGCACACAGTAAGTGAAGAAGTTGTTGTGGAGAGGAACTTGGTCTCACATTTGTAAGCCAATGCAGGGAAACTCACTGAGCACAGTAGCAACCCTAGAGCAAAGTCAGGAGTGCTTGGCTGGACTGGCCTGCTACCCTGCTCATTGTCTGCTGGGTCGAGATGGAAAGGGAAGGATTGTTCTCAGGTCATGGATGAAGGGATGGCTGAAGGGATGTTTGGTCCCAAGACTGAGCAGATGGTGTATGTGACCAAAGAGTGAAATTTGCCCTAAGCCTCCTCACATAAAAAAACTGTAGCAATTTGTGTAAAATCAATAAAAAGGATTACAAGGGACAGTATGACCTATAATATCATCCAGGGACTTGGTCACATTTTCACAGAAGACTCTTTTATTTGGAGATCGCCAAACATGTGGGAAAAAGTGTCTTTGTCCTGCTTGTAATGCCAGCAGAGGTCAGTGTTAAGGGAACCCTTCATATACATTTTAGGAAGTCAAGTAAATTCTAGGAATGAAATTACATATATTCACGGATGATAAGAGTACTAGAATATTTTAGGCCTGGCTCAAATAGTGGCAGTGGAGGCAAGCAGGGGCACTTCTGGTGGCACCACCATCTGCCATGGCAGATGCTGTTGCTTACACCCTCAGCTGCCACAACAGCTGCCCCTGTTTGTCGCACCTGCCACTGTTTATGGCATCTGTCAGTGAGGTGCCAGGGCATCTGTCACTGTTTAAGGCAACTGCTGCTGTTTGCGGCCCTTGTCTGTGAGATGCCACAGCAGCTGCTGTTTGTGGTACCTGTCAGTGAGATGCCAGGGCAATGGCCGCCCTTTGTGGCATCTTCCGGTAAGATGCAATGTTAGCAGCTGCTGTTCCAACAGATGCCATACAGTTTTTAAGGATGCTACTCTAAAAAAGCTGATAGAGCGAGTGATTGTGGCATCTGCCAGTGAGATGGTATCGCCCACTGTTCCAATAGATGCAAGGACAGTTTTGGAGGATGCCTTTCTAAACAAACTGACCTGAGTGAAGGATAGCGATCTGTGAGACTAGTGCAAGTTGTGACTTCTGATGGCACCAGATGAGATACCAGCACATCTGCTGGGGAGTTATGCACAAAGTTTAAATCTGATGTGGACCCACTTTTCTGCCCTTATATTTTCTAGCAGTGGGTTGGGTTAAAATGACATTTCTACGCTAAACACATTTTTTGTCCTTTCTGTCTCAACAGTAGACTTGTTTGGGAGAGGCAGTAAGGCACCACTGGGCACTTGGATAGGTGTATGCAACAAGAATTCAGGTAGACTATAGAGGAAATACCAGAGGACAATAAGAACCTGATTATGTAAAGCTTGATCTTCATCATTCCATTGCACAATTACAGAATAGACTCCCAACTTCGAACATGTATTTAGCCTACTAGTTGAGCTGACCTCTAGATTTTTCAGTGTATGTCTTTTTAAAAAAATACTCTTTTTTACATATACACTCAATTTTATGTGATTATATATGTAAATAGATAGATAGATGGATAGATAGAGAGATGAGGATGCAAAACCTCAGTCTCACACCAACTATTGGTTATTTTAAAATAATACATTTATAAATATTCTACAATGTGAAAAGACAAAGCTACTATCATAATTGGAAAATACGGTATTTAAAAGTTTTTAAAAGGCCACACTAGCATGACAAATGGCACAGAATGAACAACAGAAAAAAAGCGTATATTCCACTTTCCAAGGAAATACATCAAATATGATGAAATTTCTGAGAAGTAGGACAGTGTCGTAACCTGACAAGTTATTGTAAATCAGCCCACAATGAGCTGCTTCAAGACGCTTGCATAGAAGACACTGGTTGCGAGAGTATTAATGCGCATCAAAAGCATGCGCCACCTTTTAGTGTTCCACAGCAGTGTATTTTTTGATACTAGGAGTCACCAAAGTCCTAAATGTTCTAATTCTACATGTAGGGGCTGTCAATAAGTATAATTTGGGGTTTTGCAAAATTCTCCAAATTCTCATACTGTTGAATGGTAATATCTAATGGTCTGTCTCATTAGATAATTAATTATGATATAAAATAAGTCTTACTATACAAGTAATTAATATGTTACAAAGAAATGAAATAATTTTGTTGTCACATTGTGGCAACTGATGTTTTTTTCTTTTTATCTCTCTCTCTCTCTTTACTGGAGTATTTCAAACTCTGCTGTTGTGTATACTCATAAGATAAAGACTTACAGCAAAGACGTTCGCCAGAAAGTGCAACGCTCTTTTTTGTCTACAGCGAGTAACCAGGTCTGACCGTGGCTTTATGGTGGCTTTTATCACAGGTGGACTTGTGAAGGGTGCTACAGTGAAAAAATATCCTATTCTTCACCTGCTCTTTCTGATTGCGTTGTCACTCCTAATGGACTCTCAATTACCAAAAAAGCTATTAAGCGCTCCAGTGTTTGTACAGGGTCAATTTGTCAAAGCCCCCTCAGAAATCTGTGTTTGCCAGGTACAGCCTGCTCCTCCACTGCCCTCTTATGTTTAGTTGGAAACCTCACAGTAAACTTGGCCTTTGTGAAACGTGGTAAGAAATGGCTCAGTGCAATCACATCTCGTGTTGAACCGAGTGTTCAGAGTGAACACCCTGTCAGTCTTGTTATGGCTGGCCTGTTGCAGTAATACTCAGGAGCTCCTCGCTGTGAGTTTGTTCCACATGCTGACCCAGCTCCCTGGAAAAAGACGCCTTTCCTGTGGCTCCATGTGGCCAGACAGAACAAACTCGTCTTCTCTGACATTCTTGTGTGCCTGTAGCTTGGGGAGAAAGCTTTTCATGTTCCACTGAATCCACAGAAAGCACTGCCACTTCAGCTCTCAGCCACTGGGAAACTGGGACCTGTTCTGTTCAGTGTTGCTGTACTGTGAGTCAGTGGATACAACACACTTTAACCTGTATGAATTTTATCAGGAATTAAGAGGTTAAACGAGCAGGATCCAAATTCAAGAAAGGTGTTATTGATGGAAATATTACTAAATAACAATTTTCCTCTGACATCAGATAAATAAGGCCCTCAATCAGCACTTATTTTCTTGGAGGATATTTTACTGAGGCATTGAGGCCCCAATCACCAATCTCCTAGCACCAACAGCCCACTCCATTGTACAGCCGTTGGTTCACCAGAAAATTAGCCAAATGAAAATTATCTCTCATTTCAAGAGTAGAAAGGGACATATGGGGAACAAATTATGCTTTGGGGATAGTTAGGTTAGAAGAAGAAAAAAAATTGTATTTGTAGTTTAATAGCACATGTTTGACAAGTTCAGTCCCTTTCTCAAAAGTAAATATTCAAGCCACTCTTTCAGATTAAAACATTCTATTACTGGTGCGCTCTCATGGTAGTATAGAAAAGTCACTAGGGAAAACTGATATGTACTTTGCTCTTCTGACATAAATGAATAATAATCACAGTTTCTCTAAAAGTGAAAATAAACAGAAACTTTTTTGTGCTTTTTAGTCATTCACTACTTTACATTTGCTCAAATTATTGTATTATTTGGAATGTAACTTAATATTTGAAATGTGAAAAGGGGTTTTAAAAAAACTGGTGAAACTGTCAGATTTCTTCACAAGAAACCTGACAAACTGGCCATGTATGCACTTAACCAGGCTTCTAAAGGGTTTTAAGGTTTTTTAAGCATATGTATGTTCAAGACCACGGACAAGGAAATTGTCACAGTGGTAACAGCTGACCAAGAAAGTAAAGATTAAAAAATTACTGTAGTTGTGTGTATAATATAAAGAATAATGAAACCTAAAGTGCAGCTGAAATTAAAACTAAACTTAAGGTACACAGCTAAGAAGTAAGCAATTTATAAAATTGTAAAACCACGCGCTCCCCTGAGCCTTCATTTTATTTATTTATTGCATCCTCAGTCTAACGTTCAAAAGATATCCCAACTCACACTGGATTTTTGAGGCCAATACTAATAACGATATTGACCAACAGTATTTATTTATTATTTTACATAAACACATAACCTAAACAAATCAACAAATCTTGATATGAGTCTCTTAGATTTTTTCTTTTTTAAGAATTCATACACGCTACATTACACTACATACAACATTTTAAAATGTAAAAAACAACTTTTGAGTGCTCTCTGGTGAACAAATTAGATAATGGTGGCAATGTTTCTAAATGACCTCAAAACTATAGTTTTACTTAATGGCCAATTTATCAGTCCAGCTCTAGTTGCAGCCACCCAACTATCCCCCCAAAAAAACAGGCTTGTGTGGTATCATAAACCTCTTTAATGATATGATGCCTTAAGTGTCGTTTGTTTGTTTTTTTCTGCTTTTTTGTTTATACATCACAATTTTGCCAGTCTTGGTTCACCAATGACAGTATGTAGGTATTGTAAGTAGGCACAGCAGTTCCTTGAGCCAAATTTTAATGTCCTAGTGCTAAATGCTCCCAGTGAGTGTGTTGACATGTTGCTAATTACCAGGTAATAGTTGCTATTTTCACTGCCTTAATTTAACATGCTGATATTTCCTAAATAGCACTAGATACAATGTACACCGTATCGGAAAAACTGAAATTTTCAACTCTTTGTGACGGCACATTAAGTCAAGGATCACCAAAGCCATTAAGTTCAGTCATAATTAGGATTCATCCTCTGGTGAACTTGAATATGTGGACCAAATTTCATGGCAAATGATCCATATGGTGGTAGACCAGTTGACCAACATTGCCACTCCCAAAGCCATGTTGCTAGTGTGGCTAAAAATATGTCCAGGGTAAAAGGAGAACCGCACACACAAACAAACACCGTGGAAATTGAACAGTTATGCATCTAACAGATTATTGGAGAGCAATGAAACTTTTCATTTGATTTACTGTCTCACTCTTTGTCTTATTTCTTGTTTCCCTGCAAACATTCATATGGAACGCAAATGTCCTGTTCACTTTGTGCTTTTGCCTGAGCACTGCTGCTTCATTGTTAGCAGAGTGAAAGTGTTGGATTGTTAGTCCAGCCACAATGATGTCATGTAATCAAGTGTAATATCTGGTGTTATCCTTGTGTAACGCTTACTTATATTCAACAGGCACTGGCAAGTAATTTTGAGGCTAGCAGGACTTCTCTGTCCTAATCAAGAGGCCTGCAGGGAGCACAATGACTTCAGGAATTAATTTGGCATGCTTAAATAAAGCAATCACAGAAAATTAGTTAAAGGATATGTTATGAAATAAATAAAAATTGTTTCAAGATTTGTAAAACAGTTCCACTTTAGATTAAATTATCACCTTTGGTTTTACTCAACATGCATATAAAGTTCATATGGAATGAAAGGCATTAAATATAGAGACTATAAGCATTAGGAATCATAAATGTCATGCATAGGGATTTTGCCAACACATTCTCCCTCCCAACTCATCATATACGGACACTTGGTCAGGACCCCTTGGCATCATTTTTTAACGCACTGGGTACTCCTTTAGCGTCATTTTTCAACATGCAGGGTAGTCCAATAGGAGAGCTTTCCCCTTAATATTAGGTTTTTATACAAGTTAACTGCAAAAGCAAACACATTTTGTACAAAATGAAATTTTGGGAAAGATTGGGGTCTGTTTTAATACAGAAAAATATTTCACGGTAACTTCACACACAACATATTTAACCAAAACCACAGCCCTTCCCTAACCAAAGCACTTTCATTCCCTTAACCTAACCACAGTCTTTATCTCTGGGATGTGAATCCCGGTCTCTGGTGTGACAGGAATGGGGTTTGTATGTCTGCCATCCACCCAAACCACCTCCTGGCACCTCTGTTGCCATTAATAGGAGTGCTTCATTGATGCTGTACTGTACCCTGCACATTGAAAATTGACACTAAAGGGGAACCCCTCAATGTGTTTTCACTGTTCCTCCAGAGTGGGCACTGTGAAGACTGGCGACCCGTAACAACAAATGAAGATTTTTTTACCGGTTTAATTTTATTTTATTGTTACCTTAGTTCATATTAATTATTTGAGGAAGCCTGAGGGTATGGATGGATTGAGCTGGTGGGGGTGTGCAGGAAAACTTTTGTGTTTGGGTCTCTGTGGACCCCTTCTTCTCACCGCCACCACCATCAAATCCTGCCACACAGTATATTGTGTACATTTCAAGAGACTCAAAACACAACCTGTACTCATATCTTTATTTTTAATATTCAGACCCCTTAACTTTTTTCACATTTTGTCGTGTTGCAGCCTTATGCTAAAATCTCTTAAATTATTTTTTTCACTCATCAATATACATTCAGTGCCCCATAATGACAAAGCAAAAACTGAAATTTTGAAATTTTTGAAAAGTTATTAAAAAGGAAAAACTGAAATATCACATTAACATAAGTATTCAGACCCTTTTTGTATTTAGTTGAAGCACATTTGGCAGCAATTACAGCCTCGAGTCTTCTTTGGTATGACACTACAAGCACACCTGGATTTGCCGTTCTTCTCTGCAGATCCTCTCAAGCTCTGGCAGGTTGGATGAGGACCATGGGTGGACACCCATTTTCAGGTCTCTCCAGAGATGTTCGATTGGGTTCAAGTCAGGGCTCTGGCTGGGCCACTCAAGGACATTGACAGAGTTGTCCCTAAGCCACTCCTGCATTGTCTTGGCTGTGTGCTTAGGGTCATTGTCCTGTTGGAAGATGAACCTTGGGCCCAGTCTGAGGTCCTGAGTGCTCTGGGCCAGGTTTTCATTAAGGATATCCCTTTACTTTGCTCCGTTCAGCTTTCCCTCGACCCTGACTAGTCTCCCTGCCTCTGCTGCTGAACCCCCCCCCCACAGCATGATTCTGCCACCACCATGCTTCACTGTTGGGATGGTATTGATGGTATTGGGCAGGTAATGACTGATGTCTGGTTTCCTCCAGACATGACGCTTACAGTTCAATCTTGGATTCATCAGACCAGAGAATCTTCTTTCTCACAGTCTGGGAGTCCTTTAGGTGCTTTTTGCAAACTCTAAGCGGGGTTTCATGTGTCTTTCACTGAGGCTTCCGTCTGGCCACTCTGCCACAAAGCCCAAATCAGAAGAGTGCTGCAGTGATTGTTGTCCTTCTGGGCGTTTCTCCCATCCCCACACAGAATCTCTGGAGCTCAGCTAGAGTGACCTTTGGGTTACTCATGATGAAGAAAATTGTGATGTTCATGTAATCAATACTTGAATACTGTATGTCAATATCAATACTATATGTATTCAATACCACATTACTTATAGTTAGATAGAAATGGTCCATTTAATCATAAGTGTGCACAGAGAAGAGAAGAGAAGTGGTGGAGATGATAAAGAGACTACAGATTCTTAAAGGCCTTAGGAACCAATTTTTTTATCTGTGAAGTCTAGCAAGGGAGAGAGTAGAGACAGATACACTATTGTACCAGTGTGCAAGTGCCATGCTAGCAGTGTACTATCGGGCTACATAAGTGTGGGGTGTGGTACATCTGGTGTACTGTGGCCCTCTGTTGACGTCATTTGGGCTGAGCCTGTGCTGAAAGTTGTAGTAAGATGTGCAGCTGAGTGCTGAATAACCAAACTCCAGCCACGTTGGGCAAGACATATGTGGCCCACATTTAGAAATAAAAAAACGTGGGCCAAGAGCAATAGCCCAGATAGCAGCTGTGTACGAGCCAGATCTGCCTCCAAACCGATAGATCCATGTTACAGTCACATCTGTTTTCCACCTTGGATACAGATATGGCCTGGGCCCCGACTTCAGTGGGCAGGAACAAATTATGTCAACAGAATCAAAGCAGCTGTGGGCCAGAACTGGGGAAACAACCGCGCAAACTTTTTTCTCAGGCAGAAGTAAAGAAAGACAGAGACTGAGGGTCAATGCAAGAAGGCGGAAAAAGTTAAAAGAAAAAAGTTTACTAAAGGTAAGTCATAAAAAGTGCTCAAACTGTATTAGAAGTAAATTATTTTTTTTTTATTTTAGTGGGTGCTTATTAATTTAGTCTTAAAAAGTTTGAACTCAGTTATTTGCTAGCTTGTTAGCTGGTAACTGAATCTGTAATCGGTAATGCTAACTCTTATTAAAGCAAGTGTGGTTAGGTTAATAAAAGGCTATTGAAGGATATCATAGGTCTGTATTTACATGTAAAATTATTGATTTTTAACTGCATCTAAAAATTCTTACTGTTGATGTTAACATTAGCTGCTTAGCAATGTTAGTGAGTGGGCTAGCATTAACATGGTAATACTAAGCTAGCTAATAATGCGGGTTCCTGCTTATCCTCAAAAGTCATTTTAAAAAAGCCACTGATCATTGCCTCTTTAAAATAGCCTTTGAATTATGATAGTACAGACAGTTGAAGTAATTTGTGGACTGAAGCTTTTAGAGGGCTAGAGTCTGGTGTTACGGGTACGTAACCAACGTTTTCTGTATGCTCCATACATTTTTCGGTGTTGGCAGAGAACTCTTTTTTTTTCTTCATCTTCTCCAGAACCTGCCCTGAAGGTTACGGTTTTAAGAAATAAACGCAACACTCTAATGCTAAAAGGTTAGCCACTGATTATTCAAGACAGTCATCATGAAATGCAGTTATTTCTGATATTTGCATAATCTGTCCAGTAATGTTTTTTGTGCAGAGACGAAGTGGAATATATGCAACGGAATTATAAACGAGTTAACTTTTTAGTATTAGTGGGTTTAGATTTTGATAAAAGGTTAGGTTCGTGTAAAAAAAAAAAAAAAAAAAAAAAAAAAAAATTATGCACATAATGACCAGATAGTCAAAGAAGAATTATTTATTCATAAATATAAATAAATAATTATAATTTATAATATATATAAATGAGAAATGCAGCTCCATTAGCATGACTTTCCATGAATTTCTATGGGTGTGGATGTATTCTGATTAACTAATGACCTCTGTTCCCTTTTGAAATGTCTCAAACACAAAAACACAACTAGAGACACGGACATCTGCACCACAGCTGTATGTGTTACTAGGGGCCAGAGCAAAGTGCACACACTTGATAGCTGCACCGCCTCATTTATCACTGATGACTGAAACCCTTGTCAGCCAGATTGTTCTGCAAACTTTATCTAGGCACTTGGAGAGAGAGGTAGAGAAAGACAGGTAGAAAGCATATGGATGTGATATCTGAAAATGTAAAAAGAAATAAATAAGCATGTATGGTTTCAAAAAGGTATATTATTTTATAACTAAATAATTCCTTAATTCTCTAGTTCCTTCCACTAGAACATTAATAGATCTGACACCATCTCTTGGCATCACACAATTTCTTTCTTTTAAAAAAAGCACTGCAATATGAAACATAAGTCACATAAAGCTAGCTGCATTCCACCTCGTCCAACTAACTACATTTGCCAGTATGCTAGCTTAATGAGCCATTAAGGGCGGAAAATTTAACTAGCTGAACACACATCATAAAATTATCTATGAAAACGTTGATATGTCCTGCATATAATAAGAATCACATACCTAACTTAACATAAATAACTGAAAAGATATGCTTACATCCGTGACATCACTTCACTGTCACATTTTACTTCCTTTACTGCATGCAGCATTGAGCAGAGCAGACAGTCTGTCAATTACCACATGGGACTGAGAAAGTTCCTAAGTCAGCAGTTCCCCCTACTGGTCAAACAGAGAGCAGTACATTAAGCTTTTGAAGGAAAGTTGTAGAGGCACTACAACAAAGGGCCACTTTAAAATCTGGATGAGACTTGTTAGGGCTACACTACAAATCTCGATTATGGGGTTAGATGTAATTTATTTCCCCCATTTGCTGAAAGTATTTTCAACTATATAACTTCAGTAGCCTGACTGATGAAAGCACTTTTTTGACTGACATTTGCAAGCCTATAATCCCAGAGTATATTTTTATGCTGTATTAGTGTATAATTTGCACTTAATAGCTCGGAGGTTCAATGAACAAGAGTAATGCAAGTGCACCATTTCCTTTGTCATTTTGACATCTAATCAATTTTTTTAACGTAATAAACAACCGCTAGCGACCGCTATAGTGATGACACAGCAATATTTCAAAATTATACCAATCAGAAAACCATGTGTGTAACTGTTGACCAAGCAGTAATATTGCATCCCTCTAGGAGGAGCATGGAGTAAGGGGTTAAAGAAATATGTTGGAAAAAACATTTGTGGTTCGGCAGACTCTTGCATGTCAGATTTTTAATTTGTACTCTCTGTTATTCATAGTGTCTTTGATTTGGTTCCTGAAGTGAATGTTTGATAAAATTTGCTGAAAAAAATCAAAGAAGACAGAAGAAAATCCACAACACTCAGTTTGGTCAGGCGGCCAACTCTGGGAAGACTCCTGGTTGTTCCACACTTCTTCCATTTAAGAAATATGAAGGCCACTATGCTCTTGGGAACCTTCAATGCAGCAGCAATGTTTTTGTAGCCTTCCCCAGATCTGTGCTTCAAAACAATCTTGTCTCTGCAGGCTGTTCCTTTAACCTCATGGCTTTCCAAATCATGTCCAATCGATTGAATTTACCATATGTGGACTCCAACATCAACATGTAGAAACATCTCAAAGATCCTCAAGAGAAATGGGAAGCACCTGAACTGAATTTAGAGTGTCAAAGCAAATGGTCTGAATTCTAAAGTGGGGTCTAGACCACTTTCCCATTAACTTGAATGGGAGTTAGACCCCTCAGACATGATTGCCCGTGTCACGTTTTACATAACACTGCAAAGCAAGCAGATCTTGCCTTTTCTGAGGTAAGTGTACGTTGAATATATGTTTAATATTTATGTACAGGCAATGTACAGTGGATGAAGTTACTAAAAATGTTTAATTTCAGGTGTCAAACTTTGATCTAAATGACATTGTGGCTGATGTGGGCTTTTGGTTTAAAGGCAGCACCAATCGCAAGGGCTTTCTGGCCAGTATCAACTTTGCAGTCAGTTCTATACAAATGATACAAATGAAATTTGAAGCAGTTAGCTGGTGTAACATGACTCTTACACAATTATGGAATTAATTGCATTTAAATAAAGTTTTATGTGATCTTTGATTCAGAATAGATTCAAATCCTACAGCAATGTCTCTGTGTAGTGGTTGAGCCTAAAACCTTACCACCATACCAGCCATCACCACTCTGAATCTCCTCCTCCAGAGTGAACATTAATCTGTATTTTTATTGCAAGATGCAGTACAGTGGGGTTAAGAAGTCTGGGTCGGGTGAGATATAATACTTTCTTAAATATATCTCAGATAATTAAAATTCTGCTCTACGTTAATCTTGCCCACTGTACTGCAGACCCTTTACAAGCCTCAGGCCATCCAATATGTGGAAAAGGAAAACCATCTGCCTGTTAAGTACTGTATGTATAATAATTGTCAAAAGACTGGACACACTTGATACGTCTTTTTTCCAATTATATTTAAGTATATGTATAAATAAAATTATGTGATTACTTCTGATTAGACTGATCGTTTCATAATTTTTGACTAGGCATGTCCAATACTGTATGTATATTCATGTAATACACTGTCTTTTCGAATCATATGACTAGTCAGCAGTAAACTACTAAGATGAAGGAAAGGTGTGTATGTAGGTGTTTTTATGAAAGTACATTGGATTTGATTTTTTTTTTCTACATCTCTAACAGAAAACAAACTGACTGTTGGCTTCACCATCAGGGTTAGGCTCAACCAACTACTGCATAATGCGGACATCACAGCCCAGCATGCAGCCGATTTTATTTACTATTTATTTCATCCAAATAGTTCCTAGCCTATCTCTGTGCTGCTGTAACATAAGAAAATTTCTTAAGTCTTATCTTAACTTTTCGTATATGTTTATATTTTATGCATTACATTACATATTAATCTCCTCTTTACATTGAAATTCAATGTTTGAATTCAAAATAGTTGGAAAGTCAGTAGCAATTTGTTCAAACATTTTCAAATATTTTCTTTTTGTTCTGTTCCAGTCTTTATCTGCTTGGTATTTCCAATCAGCAACTTGTCACCCAGACCATTATTCGATAATATGTTGCATTTGGTTGTATTTTAACTGCAACATATTTTGTCAGATACCTGATAAAGAATAGTCAGTTGGTACAGCCATATTCTTTTCCATCCTAACTCATCAGAAATGATTTCCCGCCAGACAAAACTGTTTTGTGGTCGTGCAAAATGAAGAAAGCCCTCTGTCTTAAATGCCACTTGTAAAATGGATTTGACTGACACAGATTGCAGAGGATAAGGTTTTAGACCACAAATTTCCATGTTGACGTACTTGGTAAATCTGGCTTACCAGTGAGGCATAAAGAACTGTCGTGTTCCCTCAGAGAGGTTTACTTTGGAGAAAACTTTTTCTTTCAGACCTTTTGAGAGCATCTCACACTCCGCTTTCCTGAAATTTATGATCCTAATGTGTACCATTGTTAAAACTCTTCTGTCTCGTCTTTTCTTTTGTATTCTTTCAGTCATTCTTAAACAGTTTTAGAAAGAGAAGTTGTAGTAATAGTAAAAAGCTTATTGAATAAATTACTTCAGGGCCACTAAAAACAATTCCTTAGACATCCATTGTATTTACATCTGTGCTTTTGTATACAGTAATAACTCCACTGATTTTTTGGAGTGCTCAGTATTGCATATGGATCAGCTTTTCATGACGTTGTTATGATTTATATGGTCGATATGTATTTATAACTTGGTATCTGTATACAGTACTGTATAGTACAGTACTCCGTTCAAATTTCAAAATTTCAATGAGTTACTGTTACAAGTTATCTGATGCATTATTAAGTGTATGGAGGCCCGTTCACTTCCAATGTTTCAATAACTCAGCCAATGCATTAAGGTCAGTTAGTTTTCATGTCTTTATACAGTCCAAAAATCATGCTAGTTAGCATCAATTCCAACAGCAGCCACATGCATATTCTTCAGTAAATGCCTTTCGAGTTTGTAAAATGATTCCAAATAAAAATGAATAAACATAGTGTTGCAGCCATATCTGAATTTGGCAAGAAATAAACAGACAATTTATCCTATATAATTCAATTTCAAACAACAATGAAGCACCAATAAGGCAAGCATTTGCTTTGATGCTAGTAAGAGTAATGAGTAAAATTGGTGCTTTCAAAAAGGCCAGAGTACATCTGTATTTTCAGGCCGACTCCTGGTTATAGAATTCAGCTGCTGCTCTATGATTTTATCTGAGGGCCTTTATTTTGCAGACTGTCACTGTAGCGCTGTAGGTAATTGTGCAATACATCTCTGCCAGATGGTGACTCTCTGCCAGTGATGCAGTAATGGGGACTGGATTCTTGCAGGTTCATTTTCTCTGGCTTGGTGAGAGATTTTCCAGGAGCCCCCTTGCGCTTTGATACAGTTTAAGATATACATCCTCAGCCCTTGGCTCTGGGCAACTGCTTCCCCTGCCATTCAGTCAGACCAATTTCCAGACTCAAAGCTTCATAGAATTTGTCATTTTAGCTGCATGTAGTTGCAGCTGCACCCACTGAAATGATGACAAACAGTCATTACAGGCAGACGCCACAGCTGTTTACTACCTCATCTGTATGAGTATGGCAATTCTGGTGAGGGAACCATTTCACATGTGATGAGCTCTGTGCCACAACACATACAACGCACCATCCCACTTCTTGAATGAGTTAACATCTGTGTGGCCTTCCGGTTAAGGTCAGCAGTGCGGCTCTATTACAAGTTATCCCTAATAAGAGGCAGCAACGGTGACCACTCACACTCTGCTGTGTGGTTGTTCTGATAGTTTCATTATTGTTTGTCAATGCATTTTGTAATGACAAGTTCACCAAAGAGACTATTCCTAAAGAGACCCAGGTACAGAGTACATAACAAATGTGGCAAGATGCAAGGAAGCTGCGACTGACTGCCATCACAACAAAGAGATTCCCCAAAATGGAGCACTACTAATCCACAAAAAATATTGAATGAAAACTTGCACCTAGGGCTGGGTCATTAATTGAATTTCGTTTTCAATTACAATTTTGGCTTCCAATAGTAATGAAAACAATCAAGATAAAACAATTATTATGCCATATTCTGTTTTGCAATGATGCTCTAATTATGTTGTGTTATAAATTCAGTGCATCTTTATATTTCAGTTGTTTTTTCAGCCATTTTAATCCATTTTCAGCACTACTCAAGCAATTTCTTTCAGCTTTCAGCTTCCAGGTTTTATTTTTGCATATATGCTGTTTTTTCAGCCATGTTTAGCATTGCTTCAGAAATTTACTTCAGCTTTCAGCTTCCGATTTATTTCAGCTTTCACCTTCCAAGTTTTGCCTTGGAAACCTCAGCTGTTTTTTCAGCCATTTTCAGTATTGCTTCAGAAATATTCTTCAGCATTCAGCATTCACACTGCATATTCTTCAGGAAATGTAATTTCTAGTGTTACTTCTAATGTATGCACTAATGTGACAGACACTGAACTTTCATTAAAACAAATTGTAAGTCATTTTATTTTACATTTGTTCTTCCGGATCCAGCTGACATTGATGTATCTGGGGCTGCAGAGCTGCAAGCTGGTTATCAGGACATCAACTTAGCACCTGGATTTGGACATTTCATTTGACAAAGAGTATACAGATGTACACATAAAACACCTGCAGATTTTTTATTTTTCACATATTTTTCCAATATTAGTGAATGATTATGTTGTAAAGAAGATGAAGCTTGGCCCCAAATATCTGAATCTTTTGAAAACAGTAAGCAGATAACAGGTGTTGCGTGTAGTTCACACAACACACACCAAGAGCTCTGTATAAAGGTATTAAAATTTTTAGAAAAAAATAACACAACAGACTTTTTTGTTTTTAGTTTTATTAAAAACATAAACCCTTAGAGATCCCCTCCAGACGTACTAGAACGCACAACTGTGGGAACAAACCTTTTTACACAAAAACATATTTTATATTTCTACCTGAAACACATGTAATTTGTCTGGGTTTCATTTGTCCTATTTCCAGTGTTCAATAATGGCTTAAATAGGTTTTTAAAAGCTTTTTCTGCTTTCTCTCTGGGGTAAAACCACATATTGCTATTTACCTGTTGAGTGTTATGTATTATAACCACTGTACGTGTAGCTGTAACTCATTACACTTTTTTAAAATGTTAAATAAATGAAATGTGTATATATGTGTGTTGTTAAGTGCAATAGAACTAAGCAAAACTAAATACATCTCAAGTCTTTGAGGGTAAGGGACCACTAAATTGCAAGACTTTCAGATCTTTGAATGCCTACCATTAAAGTGACTTGATATTTAACATTTTGATTTCAAATCTCGTTAATAGTGTTTTTAGAATCAGGTTCTATGGCATAACAGCAACACTAGAATAACATAAACATGGATGAAAATTAGTTCAGAGTGAATGTGGATACATTGGATCAGTCAATCTGTCTTCTCCCTTTCCCGTAAATAAACTCACCTATTAAATTTGCTAGACCAGTGTAGATCTTGAGCCTTTTATCAGTTTTGGGGACCAAGTTAATTGGCACTGTTTAAAGAATCTTGTACACCTTCAGACACCTTATTGCCCTTTCAATATGAATGCAAGCATGAGCAATGTGCCGTGTGTAATGATTGGTCATGATCAGGTCGGCTGGCATCCTTTGCGTGTGAATGCTGGCATGATTGAGTTCACAGTACACTCCTGCAGCAAGTCCCTAACTAAACCACAGTCACCCATCAGACTTATCTCCAGGACGCAAATAGTCCAGAAACCCTGACCTGTGACTGCAATTCTCACCATAAGCATCTGAAATGAGCATGATAATTCCAGAGGGGGAATTACCTCTAAATATTTCACAGTGTTGTTTGCACAGGTGTGACTGTATGTTTCACTTCTAGAGTCCAGGATTTTGGCTTTCTGCAAGACAGTCTCTGTGCAGTAAATTACCCAAGTTGTGATTGAAAAGTGCTCTTTAAAAGCTTGTGGCAACATAGCTTTTATTGTTTCACAAGGCAACCACAAAATAAGGTCATTGGTGTGTTCAGACATTATGTCTATCCACATTTCAACAGTCTTGCTGACATGACCTTTTGACATTTTTAATTGTCGTACTAAAATCAGCCATGACAAAGTTTTGTCTTAGTTTCATTAAGGTCATTAGGATTTGGTCCACAACAGGCAGTGACGATGAAGTAGTGGCACGTGGTAGTAAACAGGATACAAAGGTGTGTAACTCAATGAGTGGACTCCCTCTATATATGAGGGAGTCTGCATCACTATCCATAATACTATCTACACAATGTGTGACAATTCTCAGGACGGTGTACTTGTGAAGCAATGATGTTGATCGCTGAGCGAGAGACAGGGGTTAGACACACGGGTGATTGAACAAGTGAGGTGCAGATGGTTAGATTAGCTAGGTACAGGTGATTGAATTTGTGAGAGAGTGACATGGTCTTGTTCCTGAACCTTAAATATAAGAACTTCATTAGTTTTGTGTACATGTATTTTAGCTTTAGTTTCTGATAAATA
Organism: Xiphias gladius; assembly: GCF_016859285.1. Classification (NCBI taxonomy): domain Eukaryota; kingdom Metazoa; phylum Chordata; class Actinopteri; order Istiophoriformes; family Xiphiidae; genus Xiphias; species Xiphias gladius. The sequence goes on along the minus strand of NC_053403.1, from coordinate 23,064,670 downwards.
TTTGTGAAAGATCTGGGGAGATTTTTTTTTTTAAAACTGCATCGGGAAAAAAAAAATTCGAGACACAGATAAACATACTTTAACTATTTTTAGTTTAATGCTGCCCTGCACTGCATGCCATAAACTGCCTTACCTTTTAAACTGTACAGAAAATAGTGAAACTAACCGACTGTCATTACCGGACAGACACTACAATGATGTGTCCTCCCTACACCTGAAATCATACATGATGTTCCTCTGGGATTGCTGTCAATCCTTTTGAGGACCCAACAATTCCCCTCCATTGGACTTTTGTAGCCCAATCACAAAGGAGGATTTTCATCCATTGACTTTTTTGGACAAAATGAAATGAACACACATACAGCGTTTTGGGTGGTCTCTTCAAGTTTAGGTTTTTCAGCCAAATTCTTTTGGATTCCTCATCTGTAGATAGGTGATAGAAACTATACCATTAGTCACAGGGACAATCCTTTTTTGTTCTGTTTGCATATTCAACACACAATTGCTGAAGCCACAAATTTAGTTTAGTCTGGTTGTTACAGTACAGCCACGAACAGTGCAACAGGCCCCAGAGCCTGTTGCACAGACGTTTTAGAAAAGCAGACGTTTTAGAAAAGCAGACGTTTTAGAAAATGTTACTTTAGGGAAAAAAAGAAGTATTTGCTAAATTGAAGGCGAATTACTTTTGAAAGAACTGGGGTTGCGGTTAGCCACCATGGTTAGCCACTGGGACTAACTAGCTTACTGCTACTTTCCACTTCCACTATTTACTAAAATATATATTTTTTTTTACATTTTACCTTCATATACTGTATAACTCAACATACACTGATCATAAACCAGTTACCAGTTTTAAAGTTTTGGCTGAATGGTGTATACAGTAATTGATGCATTGACACAAAACAAAAAAAAAGCTCAAAACAAGAATACTCCTCCTGTGTTAACAAATGGTATTCTTTACAAAATGAAGTAACTTCATTGCAATAGATGCAAAATATAGCAAGTATTTCGAATTTTTTTTTTTTTTTTTTTTTTTTTTAAATTCTACAAGCTAGGAAACTGCATTGTCCATTGGGCCGCTGTGGCTCAGGAGGTAGAGTGGGACATCCACTAACTGGTGGTTCGATCCCCAGATCCTCCAGTCCACAGGTTGAAGTGTCCTTGGTCAAGATACTGAACCCCAAATTGCTCCATTGGCTGTGCCATTAGTATGTGGGAGGGTGTTTGTGAATGTATGTGTGAATGGGGGAATATGGCATGTAGTGTAAAGCGCTTTTAGTGGTCGATAAGGCCAGAAAAGCGCTATATACATGCAGTCCATTTACCATAGAAGGAGAATAGGAGATTATCAGAGCTTTGAATATCTCACTATCAATCCACAGTGTGACATGTCACTCTGATAATGTACCGACCACCTAAATACAACTCGGAATTCATGAGTGATTTTGCAGATCTGCCAAAAATATCTATATTGACTAAAGTAATTTTTTCTGGTGCCTTCAAAACTCACCAGCACGGTCACATACTTGACCTTGTCATTTCCATGGGTACTGATATCAGAGTAAGCACTTTCAATGATGTTGCACTGCCGGAGCATTACTGTGCTTTCTTTGTGCACTCTTATCCACTGATCGAGCTATCACCAGCAGTCATGTCAAGAAAGGGTACTTCTGCAAAACATCACTGCAGTCTTTTCAAACTCACTTTAATTCTCTTCTCTTAGACAATATTAATAATGCTGTACCACTGAGATCTAAGAAAAAATCCCCAACAATTGTAAAGCCCCATGGAGAAATGCCAAGATCATACAGCTACTCAAAAGAAATTGCGAAAAAGCTGAGAGGAGGAGGAGAAAATCAACACTGCAAGTTATCCAGAACATTTTCAAAAATATCCTCAGAAACTACAACATAAGCTTGAAACAGGACAGAAAAGAATTCTTCTGAACTCTTATAGACCCCCGTAAAATGATCCAAAATACCTTTTCTAAAACATTGATAAACTCAATAGCCCCTCCCTTTGTTTCCACTGATACTTTCTCACCTGCCAAATGCAATGTATTTGCATCATTTTTCATTGACAAATTCTTAACATCAGGTGCAATATCCCAACTTCTAATTTTACTGCTAACCATTGACATACCTCCACCATTGCGTGTTGATGGTCTCAAGCATTTCTCCACTGTAGACTCCAGCGATTTCACTGATGCTATATAAAGACATAATCCTCAACCAGCCCCCTTGATCCACTCCCAACATCCTTTTTTCAATCTGCTAATTTTTTAATGGCTGACATTTTGTCTATAGTTAACTGTTCTCTCCAGACTAGTTCTCTTTCCCCGTTGCACTCCAGTTCTCCGAAACCGTAACTGGCTACCAGTTGTTTTCAGAATACAGTTTAAAATTATCCTCTTTGTTTGCAAAACACCTCATGGTCTGTCTCCACGGTACATATGAGACATGCTGTCATTATATCATCCCAATAGATAGGTCACATGGAGGATATCTCCTCCTCCAAGTCTGGTGAGATGACTTTTATTATTTATGCACCTAAAGAATGCAAAAGTTTGTCTGCTCATCATAGACTTGCTCCAATGCTGTGTTCTTTTAAGTCCAAACTAAGACTTTCCTCTTCAGCTGAGCTTTCTTCTCAATGAACACATTGTATTTGCACAATGTATGTATGCTTGTATGTGTGTATGTATATGTTTATTTACGTGTATGTATGCATGGTTGTCTCTATAAGCACATTTTTGCCGTTTTGTGGTTTTGTAAAGCACTTTGAACTGCTTTTGAATTAGATGGTGCTTTACAAATATATTTGAATTTGAATGATCTATTAAATCTAAATCCTTAACATTAACATTGATTAAGGTTCTCCATATGTTCTCAAATATATGCTGTTTAGCCTTCAATATGTAGGTTATCTTTTCTAGTGGAAGGCTTGATAACACCCATCTTATCTACTTAGTAGTGTTTGGTCTATGAATGTTTTTCCTTAACTGTGTGATACAAGCTGAGATCTATAAATGCTCATTCATTTTTACTATAATTATGTTTCTCTGGATACAAGCCCGACAGAATAAAGCTCAAAGTCCGGTAATATATGTTTTCAAATAATTGTCAATTATAACTCTTACCTCTTTCCAGGACATTTTAATCTTTCTGCATTGCCATATACAATACGAATACAATTAACCAATATTCGTGTGGATATGCATTGTGTAAGTATGTCTGGAATCTTTTTGTTATATCGATTTTATTCCACCGTGGAAAAGGGGAAAAGTCTGAGACTTTGATGTTTCAGACTCTTTGAATTTTTAACCATTAGGACATGTATTTATAGAGGTAGTATAAGCATTAGCACAAACTGCTCTGTAATCTTCATCTAAAATTTCGAATTGCAAGTTTTCCTTCCAGGCATTCAACTTCTACTGTGAATTTTCAGAAGAGTAAGTAGTCAGCGAATTGTAAAACTCTGATATGACACCCTTTCTCAAACTGTCCTTTATCGTTATTTTTTCCAAAGGTCAGCGTAAGGGTCTATTTTGATTTACTTTAACAAAACTTATAAGCTTGAGGTTGTTAGATCTAGCTGTTTTTATAACTCATGTGAATATAAAGAGCATACCAAAGATACATGCTGTTTGCACACAGAGTTTATTGTATGTACGTAGAAAGGCATTGGCTTATGAAAACAGGCCATTCCATAGGCAATGTCTTAAGGAGGACAGTTGATGGACACCATGCAACAAACATAAAAGCGATATCTGATTACTCATGTAAGAACTCTTTCTGTTGTGCAAAGAGGTAGATATGGAAAGAACATCATATACAACAATATTTTGCACTACACCCATACTGGGTCATGTCAGATGGATAAGACAAAAACAAAACATTCAGAACGAGCTACACGTGAGGGAGTGCAGGGTTCCCTCCTGTTTAGGGCACTGTCTCTCATGACTGGTGGAAGCCTGTGGAAGAAAGGAGGGACCAACTTATCTGCCAGCCAAGGGAGCGCTAAGCTTAAGCCACGGCGCCTCCCCAACGTTCTCAACCAATCAGGTAGATGCACATTCCCTTTGAAAAACCTGTGTAGCGCTAAGTCACACACCATTTTTCTAGGAAGTTGACTACAGCTAACTGCTTGCAGAATGTGGTTTTCTGAAAAGGTCCATGTACATGTTCAATTTGATTCTCTGGTTTGTAAAAAAGTGTTAAACTGAGAAATAACTCATCTCCTTGACTCTCTTCCCAAATCAATGAACACGGCGACAAGGTACTTGTAGAAAGGTTTCTATTGAGGTTGAAATTAGACCTCAATTCTTCATAAGACATCATAATATCTGAGTCTGTCAAATAAAGGTCTTGGATCAAGTCCCTTAGATTCCCATAATTTAAATGTTGCATCTGCTGTTCCCTTTCCTGTGATAATGAATGTGGTTCTTTTAAATATTTTTTTTTTACATCATACCATATCTTTATCATGTATTTTGCAATTCGATTTTTAGTTTGTTTGCGGAGTTTTTTTGTTTTTTGTTGTATTTTAAATGTGTCTGAGTACATGTATAAGAGAAGAGGTCATTTTCGACTGATTCCATTTCACTCCAATGAGGAGAATCATTTGTTGAAAAATAGAACATAATAGATCTCAGATGCACAGCCCAGTAATACCAAATTAAGTTTTGAAATAAATAAAGTAATATGGTCATATATTAATTTTTAAAATATTAACTCCCAATTATATATCTGTCTGGGTCTGGGGGGCACCGCCATCCAATCAATCAACTAATTAATTTCTATCATTAAATGTTCATAATTAGCATTAAAAACATGTTTTAGCCCAGGCAAAATCTGTACTCCCAAATATTTAAACTGTTCTACGATATTAAATTGAATTACCTCAGAAACTGGATTCCTTCTTTCATCAAATATTTTGATTAGCTATAACTAGGCCGGAAATTATTTAATTAAATTCGACATCAATAAAATTACATTATTAGAAATTAGAATATTCTGTTTTCTATTGGCCCCACTTTTATTCCACAGAACCTACTGTTATTGGCGGTTCAATTGTAATTGTAAACAATAAGGGCGAGAGTTGACAACCTGGTCTGCAACAAGATTTGTTAAGATTTTTGCTCTACAATTTTGATATATCTTACCTGAACCCATTTTATTTCCACATCCAAATCTTTCCAAAAACTTGAAAAGATAGAGCCATTCAACCCAATCAGAAGCTTTCTCAGAATCTAATGATATATTTGTTAGTACGAATAATATTCAATACCATTCAGTAATCTGCATAGTAAATTATTTGTTGTGTGCATTGTTGACATTTAGCCTAAGAATGCTAGAGTTTTTCAGCAATTAAATAGAAGTTGTTTTTTTGCTGTTGATGGCTGTTTATAAAAACAAAAACAAAAGACAAGCCAACCATAGCTTTTTATGGGTGTGATTAAGAATGTATACTGTCACAGTTACTGCTTGTCCTGTTTATTTTGCCCATTATTCATTTGTCTCTGCTTATTCAGTGCCTCCCTTTTACCATCTGACAACCAGATGCCCTCAGACTTTCCCTCCATTCCCTATCACCTGATCTTCCCCACCCAACCACACACCTGTTCACATCTCCCAGCTAGCCCTTACAGTATTTATACCAGCCCAATTCCACCTACCCAGCTCAGCTCCCTAATGCTTCATTGAGCTCTCACCATTCTGCCTGTTACCGCTTCCTGGTTTTGTTTCTATTATCTGTGCCTACCTTCCAGCTTTGCCTGCCCTACAGTCTGACTGTCTGTAAGCCTTTGCCATCATCATCATTTTGTTCTTTAAAATCACAGAACTGTCCCTGCCTGCCTGGTTTGTCTGCACCATCCAGTGCTCTGTACACCTGAACCATAACAGGAGATGCCATCTTGTTAAAAAAGCTACCTATCTTATTTTAAATCAATTTATAGATATGACAACTTGGGCAGTGAAACAATTTTGATAATTTTGCCTCTCTATGCCACCACAATGGATTTGAGACAAAGCCATCAAGTTATGATTAAAGTGTAGACTTCCAGCTTTAATTCAAGGGGTTTAAAAATTTTTTTGAATTAACCATTTAGGAATTACAGCCATTTTTATACATAGTCTCTCATTTTCAGATGCTCAAAAGTCATTGGACAAACCACCATAATTATAGATATAAGGATTATTTTTAATACTTTGCAGTCAATGACTGCCTGAAGTCTGGAACCCAGGGACATTACCAAATGCTACGTTTCCTCTCTCCCCAACTTGAGTTGCTTTGCCAGGCCTTTACTGCAGCCGCTTTCAGTTGCTAATTGTTTTGGGTCTTTCTGCCCTTAGTTTTGTCTTCAGTAATTGAAAAGCATGCTCAGTTGGATTGAGGTCAGGTTACTGACTTGGCAATTGAAGAATATTCCATTGGTCATTATCCATCTGTACTGTGAAGTACTATCCACCATCAGTTTTGCAGCATTTTGCTGAATCTGAGCAGATAGTGTGTGAGAGAGTGTGTGTATATATATATATATATATATATATATATATATATATATATATATATATATATATATATATATATATATATATATATATATATATATATATATATATATATATATATATATATATATATATATATATATATATATATATATATATATATATATATATATATATATATATATATATATATATATATATATATATATATATATATATATATATATATATATATACACATATATACACATATACACATATATACACATATATATATATATATATATATATATATATATATTGCCACCTTTACCTTGTTGTAAACCCTCTGTATTTACAGTCATGAAGGCGTCTCTCAATTGTAGGCTTTGAGAATGATATGTCTACCTCCTTGAATGTTCTTGACCTGGCTTGATGTTGTGAAGGGGTTTTTCTTCACCAAGGAAGGAATTCTTCTTCAACACTTGGAATCAACTCCAAACCTTTTATCTGCTTGATCTGTCATGAAATAATGAGGGAACAGGCCACACCTGGCCATGAAACTGATCAGTTGTCAATTGTCCAGTTACTTTTGAGCCTCTGAAAATGGAGGGACTATGTATAAAAGTGGCAGTAATTCCTAAACGGTTAATGCAATATTTTTGTTAAACCCCTTGAATTAAAGAGAAAGTCTACACATCTGTCACATCTTGATGGCTTCGTTTCATATCCATTGTGGTGGCATACAGAGGCAAAATTACGAAAATTGTGTCACTATCCAGATACTTATGGACCTAACTGTATGTCTTCGATCAACATTACAAACATTAAGGTAGCCATTGCTATCCACTAACTACTATTGAGTCAGCTGAAAAAGACATTAACAGGATGGAAAATTCAGTACTGATTAATAAGGGAAAAATAACCCCCATCCAAAGCTGAAAATTGTTAACACAATGTCAGCCTGAATAGCTGTCAGTCCAAAAACAGGTTAACATCAGTTATTTGTTCAAATTACTATACAACCAATGTTTGGGTTATGTTAATTATGACTCAGATGTGCAGCACTCCCATCCAGACCCAGGTAACGTCCCTTCTCACCATCTGTTTGTGCCTTATTTTGCTAGGTCATAAGCACTACAGTCGGGGCATTTATCTAAACTCCTGCCTTCATTAAGCAACACTTCTGGTGGCCCATGACAGCCGTCCCTGGTCCCACATTGCAGTGGACCGTCAGAAGGTAACACTACCATATTAAATATTGTTGACTGCTTTTCCAGGGGTTTGCATTTCTTCCTTCTCCCTAAATTGCTTTTAGCCACAGGGACTGCAGATCTCCTAGTCCTCTATGTGTTCAAGCTCTACAGCATTCCCCTTGTGTCAGACCGGGGGCCACAATTCTCTTCCCAGCTCTGGAAGGCTTTCTGTCGGGCTCTGGGGGCCTCCACCAGCCTCTCGTCCATGTAACACCCTCAGACGAATAGGCATATGGAGCAGGCTAATCAGAATCTAGAGGCTGCTCTGTGTTGCGTCACTGCTTGCCACCCATCCTCCTGGAGTGCACACTTGCCTTTGAATCAAATATGCCCACAATTTTCTAACCAGTGCTGCTACAGGTATGTCTCCATTCATTACTTCACTGGGCTATCAATCACCCCTTTTGCCTGTTCAGGAGGAAAAAGTTGCAATTCCATCTGTCCAAGCCCACCTCCGTCGATGCCACCAGATTTGGAGGGAGGTTCGTTCGACTCTCCTCCGTTCTTAAGCCAAGAACCAACGCCTTGCTGAAGGCCATCGAACCCCTGCACCAGCTTACCAACCTTGTCGGAAGGTGTGGCTTTCCTCCCAAGACTTACCCCTTCAAGTGGAATCCTGTTACATTGGACCATTTTTGAGGAGACAAGATCATAAATCCCACTGCTATCAGGTTGAAGCTTCCACCTTCCATGAAAATCCACCCAGCTTTCCATGTTTTGTTGCTCAAGCCTGTTTCATCCAGCCCCGTGTGCCCTCCAGTCTATTTTTCCATATGTCTCTCTATGTTCTCCCTTTTTCCCCTGTGCCTCCTTCCTCTCTGTGTTTTTTTTGTTTGTGTGTGTGTGTGTGTGTGGCATGGGCTCGGCTTACCTGGTCTGGTCCCTGATTCAACTCCACACCTGTCTGCAATCATCTCATCAACTCACAGTTCATGTACCTGGCTCACTCATCACCAGATTGTTAAGCCAGCTAAGTGGTAGCTACTCTCTGGGCCAATATATTATTATTGTGAATTTCCTTATGTAACTCGCTATCCTTACTTTTCCTGTGCCTAGGACTCCAATGCCAGCACATCCACCATGCCATCCCTCAACTACCATTTTTGTTAGTTGAGGGAAGTTGGGAAGTTGAGGGAGTTATCTTATCCAACACTTTGCGTCCATGTCTGCTTTTTGGTCCAAAAGAACCTTAACAGACAAATAATATTGACTTGCTAATAGAGGTGTCAGATCAGGAAATGCTAATATGGACTATTTTTAAAGAAATTATGTATTTTGTGTAAAACATGTTGAAATAGCAGCCCAGTCTGATTATCAGGCTACAAGATTGCCAGAAGAGGAAAGCTTGTAGTTGAGTGTGTTGCAATAGAAATTACAAATCATTATGCTGATTCAAATTATTTGATTCAGGTCAGTACAACAATTCATAGTCACTAACTATGTAGTTAATACAGTTTGTATTGCAAAATAATTATACACCACCATTCAAAATGCCTCAGTGTTAAGGAGCTGCTTCTGACAGTCTTCAGCTCAGTCTATTTCTGGTTCAATCAGGTACTAGGCCTATATAAGCACTATCTATAAGGTAGTAGCTCAGCAGTCATTAATTTGCTGCAGAGTTATGTCATCATGATTGATTTTGTGTCTTTGGCAGTCTTTCATTTTTAACCAGGTTTAATAAAGGAAGTAACATACAGTATTATATATGACAGCTGATATTACAATGGCGCTTTCAGTCACCAATGAGTAGAGAATCAATGCTAAAAGTTGATTGATGCTTCAGACCCCTCAGTTCAGCATGAGAATTCCGTATTAAAGATTTGTCTGTTTATTGACATGAACATATCTGTGGAGCGTGAATGTTCCCAGTAAATTAAATGGCAGTCTGCACAACAAATTTTGGTATTTTCTCCTGAGGAAAATTATTATGCAAGAGGAAAGGTGAGGGGGACATGAAAAAATTTTAGGAGTCATCTTTTGAGGAACATGTATATTCGCAGAAAATTTCCATGGAAATCCTTCCTGTAGTTGATGTGATTTCATGCTGTAGACAAAACCATTGATCAAGGAGAAATTTGAGGTGTTGCCTGATGGTGGCACTAAAGGAAAGGGCGGTAGGTTACTAACATCCTAGTTGTGTTAATTAGAAGGTTGTCTAGATCAGCCGGTTGACCAATAACAACAAACTCACACATGCTCCATTAATGAGAATGAAGATTGTCTGAGCATACATTCTGTATATGCCTTTAAAGTTCCCACATGCTGCCATCAGTGGTTGGCTTGGACTCAAATAATCAGCCCTGAGTAAGCTGTTTTAATAAAGCAGAAGATATGTTCAAGGTTATTACTGCTTATATAGACTGCACACTGCTTGCCGTGACTCAGAGCAAAAGTCAGTGTAAATTACTGAGGGAGAGAAATATGAGATTTGCACATAACTTTTCTCACCACCATGAAATCTGGTCAACTGCATCTCTTACTATGAGCAGTTCCAATATAGTTGTTATTTATTCTGATTTATATTAGGATGTGTTTTTTTCCATCCACTCTTCTCACTCTGCATGATTAAAAAAATAATAAATTGATACATTTATGGTAAACCTCACATTGTAATTAATAATTTTAAGAAAACAACATTGTGCATATCATCTTTTCACCTGTACGTCAAGATGACAAATAGGATTCTCCTTAAAACTGCGTGTATTACCAGTTTACAGTAGTAAAGGGTTCTTCTTGTGGTTTGGGTTATAATATTCTAACAGCAAGTTTAGAGGTGCTGTACAGGTGGTAAAACCCTTATTTCCAAATGTTTACAAATATTCTTGAGATCACTATCAAGAAAACTCTGGGTCTTTAGCTTTCTTGGATCAAGAGTAAACTCAGTGTTATCTCTTTCTTCTTTTCTTTGTATCCAATAATGAGAACTAAGGGTGGGCAATACCATATTTTTGTCATAATATGTAGAGAACAGTAATATGTCATGATTTATGAGGTGAATGCATCATTAATAGCTACCGCCATGATTTTCCAAAATTTAACTTTTCTTTTTAATATTTCCTTCACAGGTATTTTAAAGGTAAATTAATGTTTTTTTTGGATGAATTATCAGAAATAACAAGATGATTGCAGACTGCACGCACACAGCAGCAATGACTGCAGCACTAAGAAGAATTGTAATGTGCCAATAACATGATTTCACAAGACTGATTAATTTTATTGGTATCAGTCCTGTTGATATTGTTGCTATTATTTATACTCAAAACAAGACTTAGTATTGATAGTACTGATCCACTCACCCATATTGAGAATTTTAGTTTGGACACATACTTTTGTGTACTTTTGCCTGGGACTTTTTTTCATGGTTTGGGTTTAGTTCCATTGAAGGGAAGTCTCAATACCACAGGATGCAGTGATATTTTAGATTTGGAAAGCTTTCAACCTTTGTGTTTTTGTCCTGTTCTTGTTTCAACATGATAATGTCCCCATCCATATGGCCAGCTCCATAAAGAAATAGTTCTCCCAGTTTGTTGTGGAAATAACTTGATTGCTCTTTGGGAAGAACTAGAACACCAATATCAGAATTGGACCTCACTACGGCTCTTGTGGAAAAATCAGAGTCTGGTAGTTTGGGTGTCTGCATACTAGGGGCTGTGTAGGATTTAACTGGAGGAAGCTTTCAGACATCCATACATTAATATTATCTTTGCAATTAAGATATTTGAATGACTTCTGAACATCAGGTTCTAAAGACAAAAAAGCCATCTGTCATTCAGTTTTCCTTTTGCTTCTTCATAATTATTCTGCAGCACGTCAATTAAAGGGATCAAATGCACAGACTTAGTTTCACTGGCCAGTGGCTATAATTGACCTGGATGGTTTTGAGAGTAATGAGATTGAATTAAGAGATAGTTAATTGCATTATTCAAAACATACTGTGGCCCAGGGCTTTTTGCTCTCTGTTTGAGGCTAATTAAGCCTTTTCTAATGCACTACATACTCCTGCATGAAAACATAGCTTCATCTCATGTACTTATCAACTTTGAAAGTTTATTTCATAGGAAATATGCACTGTCATTGCTGCATCGGCATGATAGCAGCATACTGCATCCATTAAATTCTCATACATTTTTTAACAAGCACTGTTCCCAAACAGTGTACTCTTGCAAATACAAACAGAATACACCATTCACCAAGATGTTGAGTGATTCCTGTTATTAAGAATTTAATTAGTAGCCAGCTTACTGAGAGCTTAGAAAGGCTGAGCTGTGATGTGTTAAGCGGTATCATAACTTTAATTCTCCAGGTTGCTAACTGTATGTTTCAAAGAACATTTGCAATCCCAAGAGGTGGATATTGGTTTCTATTTTAGTTTTTTAATCAGTGTTTCATCTCCAAACACTGAAGAAGGCTGCTGTATAACAGAGAATGCATGGATGTGCTTCCCAGACAGTCGACTTCTGCTGGTGCTTCTGCAGATTAGCCTTAAGAGACGCTTGTTGCTTCCCTAAACAATGCTTTTTAGTAAAGCCGTGTGTGGATTATAATGAAGACAATATCCACACCGCCATGGACCTGCTGGCCCTGTTATAAAAAAGTTCAATTTTTGACCCCATGCAAACAAAGACCAGGAGGCAGGGAGTGGTTTAAAGGCAGTTTACTGTAGATTCTAGGTATGATGAGATGGATTGATTGAGCTGAAGTTGCCACAGAGGAATGTTGCTGGAAGGGACCAGGTATGGCGGAGCAGCAGGTGAGTTGGAGCAGAGCAGGTAAAGGGAGCAGATGGTGGAGCAGGGCAGCCAGCGTTGCAATGAGCCAAACCGGAAACAGCAGACGAGAACAGAGCTGGACATGGTAGGTAAACAGGCTGACAGTAGTGATGAACCTGAGGCACAGGCAAACACAGGATTAGCAGGTAACAGACTATACTGTGGTGCCCCCTATTGGCCAACTTTAAGATTATTTTACAAACTTAGTTCAGCGTAAATATCTACCAAGTTTTGTGATGATTGAACAAACTCATTGATTTATGGCACAATTCGCATCAGGCATCACATGTTTGCAACTCACCCCTTATTGAGTGATTTCAAAATAGTTTACACACATGGTTCAAAATTGTTGTGAAACATATCCTTTGAGTTTTGTAATGATTGGACAAAGAACTTCTGACTTGTAGTCTGATTTGTGTTATGCCACGCCCATTTTTTTTGTTGCATTTGTAGCGCCCAGGGAAACATCCTGCAAGTTTTGTTATGATTGGCCAAACAGTTGTGGACTGGTTCATTGATCAATATCAATTGGTCTATAGTATATAGGACTTATGGTTTGGGGCGGCTGGTCCTTTCAAATTTTTCACTTTTTTGACTGTTAATTATAGTGCCACCATCTGGTCGATTTTAATCATATTTAATGGGAAGCATTCACATATAATTTCTAGTTATGGTACCCAGTTCCATGTCTATAGCTCATTCCAGCTCACAGCAAATTGAGCAAAGGCATAGAATGGCATAAAATGATGAACAGGCCATGCCCACATGCACCAATCAATATTTCACTTTAGATTTTGGTTGATACTTGCCCCAAGATCATGTTCACCCAATTTGGTGAGATTCTGTCCACAAGGTTTTGAGGAACACGTTTTTGGAATTTGTGGCACCCCCTATGGGTTGAACTTTGGTAGGCCTATTCCCAAACTCAGACCGAAACTACCTACCAAGATTTATGATGATTGGACATATCGTTAATGACTCGTGCATTTTCAGGCTAAGCCCCGCCCCTTGGGAAGTTATTGGTCAATATCTTGAAAACTAAATAAGACAAAAACAAGCTTTATATAAATTTTGATAAGCTGGGTCAAATGATGATCTACAAAAAATTTGGAGGCAAACTGACCTATGTTTTAGGAGGAGATGTCAAAAATTATTTTTAAAAAAAAATTCGAAAAGGCAGAAAAACCATCATGGTGGAATTCATGGTCCAGAGACTTTTGAAATTTTGTGCATTAATTACAACACCATCATCTGGCCAACTGGGCTCATTTTTCATGGGAAGCACTTGCACATCATTTCCAGTTATGGGGCTAGGTTCCATGTTTACACCTAATTTCAGCTCACAGAAATATTAGCCAATTCAGCATAATAATAATAATAATAATATTATAATAATAAACTGACACAAAAACCATGTATGTGAAATGTATACTGAAGATTCAAGAAACCATGGGTATAATTTCCAAAATTTATTGAGGTACATACATATGCATATATACAAAACTCTCTCTCTCTCTCTCTCTCTCTCTCTCTCTCTGGTTGTGAGCGTGAGTGAGGGTGGACGTGTGAGTGGCGGGCGTTGTGAATTGTTTTCTGTCTGTTTCTGGATTATCTCTCCATCTTTTCCTCTGTACATGATCAGGTGTGCTTTATTGATTTGTTTGCCGATCGATCAGTGGTTTTGTCAGGAGGTCTTCGGGAGTGATGGCGTCCTCCGAGATGCCACCTCCGTCCAGTCTCTGAGGCGGCAGGTGTTCATGTTCCTGGACTCGCCGACCCAGATGCTGGAGGTGTCTTTCAGGGTCACGATTTACTTGTCCCGCATAGACAACAACTGGTGGAAGCGGCGGTGGCGGGTCCACCCGGGCCGAGGCACTGGTGGATGAGTCAGCCAAGGCCAAGGCACTGGCAGGCGACCCCGCTTGGGCCGAGGCACCGGTGGACGAGTCTGCTCGGGTCCGCAGCCGGGACTGAGGGGGTGGACCACAGTGCTGCAGAAGCAGCAGCCAGTTCACAATCCGACAGTAATAACCAGCTACAGGCTTCTGAGACTGCAGAGAACCTGAGCAGCTCTCAGTCTGCAAGAGATGAGGTACAAAAACAGTCAGTAGAAAAAGCTGAAGAAGCAGCTTCCACCAGTCTTACAGTCAGAGATGATACTGAAGGACAAGGTGTGTTCAGTAGCCAGGTATCAGGTGCAGGAGGAGAAATGGAGTATGACTCTGAATCAGAAGCTGTATTTATTGGTGAGACTCCTAACAGGAACACAAACCTCTACTCTGTAGAGGAAATAAATCATTTCCTGGATGAAACATTTGGAAAATCTATTAAAGTGAATGATTATTTCAGAGACACTGACATCAGATCTGTTGGCATAGTAATTCATCAGATCTGTTGGCATAGTAAAAAAAACTTGTTGGTTTTAACATTTTGGATGAAAAGAAACGCTTCCGTCTCAAAAAACACATCACAACTTTGAGGAAAGCAGCAAAAAGTAAAACTGCTAAAAGGACTATGTAAATGTACCACAAGGTTTTTTTTCCTCTCTACTGTTCCCTGCTTGTCTCATGTCTGATGCTCTTATCTGACCTCTCTATGCAGAGCCTCAGAATAGGGTCTCTGAACATCAATAATGGGAGAGACAAGCACAAAAGAGCTTTTAATATCTGAAGTCTCTGCTCAAAAAAAGATTGATGTGTTGTTTTTACAAGAGACACACACAACTCAGACAGATGAGTTAGATTGGGGTTTATGGTGGGACTGTTCATATGCCCTTAGCCATGGCACCAACTTTAGTGCAGGAGTAGCTGTTTTGTTTAAACCAACCACAAATACAATGGTTCTGTCTTCTACTGAAGTACTGAAGGGACAGTTGCTGATGGTCAGAGCAGAGATAGAGAAATCTGTGTTCTGCTTTGTCAACATATATGCCCCAAATCAAGGAGCCAAAAGACTAGTTTTATTTAACAAGCTACAGAATGAGCTAAAGAATCATCATCAGGATCAACTCATCATTGGTGGGGACTTCAACTGTGCTGTTGACCTTCTGTGGACAGGACAAGCGAGGAACCCCACCCACAGTCATCCCAGAACCTAAACAGCATTCTGACACAACTTGATCTGCTCGACGTGTGGAGGGTCAAACATCCACAGTCCAGACAGTACACATGGGTGAGGGTCAGAGACAACACGGCCAGTGCAGCCCGACTGGACAAGATCTATATCTCCCAAAGTCTTAGCTCCAGACTGGTTGAGAGCACAATTAGTCCAGTTGGGTTCACTGACCATCACGTAGTCAGTATAGATTTGTTTATTTCAATCCTACTGGAGTTTTAATAACAAACTCCTACTGGACAGGACTTTCTGCCACTGCTTTGAGCAATTTTGGCAGCAGTGGAAAATTAAAAAAAACTGACTTCAGTTCATTGAAAGCAAAGCACAAATTTGTGTTTTTTTTTGCCAACAGTACACCTGCCATTTCACTGCTAAAATCAATTTAGCAGTGCAAGAACTTGAAGCCAACTCTAGGGAAATGGAAGAGGGGTTGCATGGTGACCCAGATCCTGCTAAGGGCCAACTGTTGCAAGAAAAGAGGTTGGAGTTGAGCTCCTTACTGCAAGAGAGAGTGAAGGGAGCCCTCGTCAGGTCCAGCTTCCTCCAGCTGAAAGACATGCATGCTAGAGGCTCCTTATTTTACAACTTAGAGAAGCGGTAGCAAAACAAAAGCAGATGATGTGCCTTAGACTGCCAGGAGGCAGTGACCGCTAGTCCGGACGAGATGAGGAACCATGCAATGGATTTCTACACCGACCTCTTTGGTGCAGGCCATTGCAACATGGAGTGTTGTAAGGAACTTCTAGAAGGGCTTCCTCAACTTAGCCCAGACAAGAAAGCTGGTCTGGATCGGGAGCTGACTCTGGAGGAGTTGATGGTTGCCGTTAACCAGATGGCATCGGGACGGGCACCAGGGATCGATGGTCTCTCCAGTGACTTCTGCAAGCATTTCTGGAATACCATTGGACCTGACTTACATGGTGTTCTGTTAGAGAGCTTTAGAACAGGATCTCTCCCACTCTCCTCTCAGCGGGCAGTGCTCTACTTGCTACCTAAATATAGACCAGATATATTGCATACCTGATAGGACAATCATGGACAACATTTTCCTCATACGAGATGTTATTGAAGTTTATAATATTGTAATGTAAATTGTGGGATTATGTCTTTAGATCAGGAAAAAGCTTTTGACAAGGTGGATCACTCTTACTTGTTTTCTGCACTTAGGGCTTTTGGTATTGGTGATGGTTTTCTGGCTTAGGTTGGTTTACTGTATAAAAATGTGCACAATGTATGGTGAAGATATGGATGGGGCTGAGCCAGCCAGTCCCTGTACAGCAAGGGATAAGACAGGGTTGTCCTATCTTAGGTCAGCTATACAGCTTAGCTATTAAGCCCCTGCTGTGCAGCCTGAGAGGTCAGTGGTCTCTCACTGCCAGACCTCGATCGTTCCCCTACTGTTTCTGCTTATGCAGACAATATTTACATCTTTGTCTCCAGTCAGGAGGATGTTCAACATCTGCAGGGCACCCTGACCCTTTATGAAAAAGGCCTCATCTGCACGGGTGAACTGGACAAAAAGCGAAGCTCTGTTGGTGGGACAGTGGTGGGATCAGGCAGTGCCCAGTCTGCCTGGAGGACTTCAGTGGGGGAAGGAGGGGCTGAAGGTGCTGGGAGTTTTTTTGGGCATCGAGGGCTTTCAGAGAAAGAACTGGGAGCTAGGGAGAAAGTGTGTGCTCGGTTGTCTAAATGGAAATGGCTGCTACCCCAGTTGTCACATAGGGGGAAGGGTTCTGGTCGCCAATAATTTGGTCTCCTCGACTCTTTGGCACAAGGTTATCACTCTGATGCCACCAAGGGGCCTGATAGAGGAAATTCGGAAAGCCATCTTGGACTTCTTCTGGTCTGGTTACCACTGGGTCAGAGCAGCAAGGGCTGCTATACAACTGTTTCCCAAGCTGGTTCGACACAGCTCATTCCTGCTAAGGAGAGCCGGGCGACTGGGCTTCGACAAACAGCTTTTCCTCCTTCAACTGGAAACCGTGGACCTAACTGGACTGACACCTTTTTACAGCTCTGTCCTGCAGGCGTGGCAGATTTTTAAGATCGCACGTTATACAAATGAAACTCCGGGCATGTGGTTGTTTGCAGTGTTTGGGTCTGTATAAGCTTGTTGAAAAACAGAGGTTCTTCAGTCTGCCAGCCTGTGAGCTGGTCTAAGGGAGGCCAGCTGCACCAAACTAGGACATCTGATGAAGGTGACGGCAACATCTGTGGACGACCTGGGAAGGAGGAGCAACATCACCTCTACCAGGCTGATTTACAGAGTGGTGAAGGAGGTCTGTGTTGCTCTGCCACAAACCCTGAGAGCATTCGCAGAAAACAAACTTGTGCGAACAGTGGAGAGAAGGGTGCGAGTACAGCTTCCCCTCTCTGTCCATCACCCCAGCTGTAGGGGAGTGGCAGGAAGGAGGAGGACAGCTGCTGACGTTCACAACCCAACACCTGGACCAGTTCCAGGCTGTAGGGAAAAAAGCAGCCTATCAAATCTTTGTGAAGGTTCTGAACCTGCGCTCTTTGGCGAGGGTGAGGGAGTCGAGCTGGACTGAGTTTTTTGGTCCAGGCGCTTCCCGGAAAGGCAGCTGGCGGGCCCTGTACAAGCTGCCCATTGAAAGCGGACAGCAGACCTCCATTGGAGGGTTGTACATGGGGCGATATCAATGAACAGATACAGAGTGCACCTGGATCCTGAGCTGGAGGAGGAGTGTGTCTTCTGTTTTCAGGTGGAGACCCTGGAACATTTGATTGTTTAGTGTCCTCGGCTGGTGACGCTGTTCGAGCTTTTTAAAAAAATCATATCTCCCGATACCCTGAAATGGGTATCTGGGAGAATTTTTCTTTTGATTTGTTCATTTTCATCTGAGGGGGGGGGGGTTATGTTCTGTCAGGGAGAAGGGAGAGTTGATTGTTAATTTCTGACAGATTTTTCTTTTCTTTTGGGCGACTGTTGTTTGTTTCTTTTTGTTTGTTTTGTTATTTTTCTTTCTGGTCCTTGGGTGATGATGTGATGATGATCTGGGTTTAACAAATGATTTTTAAAAAATCAAAAAAAACACACACAGACACACACACACACACACTTTTGTCATGACACACACCATTCCACTTCTATAAAGCTTGCTTTGCCTGTATTCTTGGTATTAACAGCTTGGTATGGTATGACATGAAAAAAACATCCGAATAGCACCTGTGCTGTGAGAGCCTGGTCCCCTTTGTCTGGGCATATGTGATGCAGGGCATTTTTCAATGACTTTACTGCGAGAGAATTACCATATGACAAGAAAATTAATACACAGGATGAAGAAAAGGATCGCTGCAGCTTGGGATTTTATATAGGCGCCACAGTTGACATAGCCAGCAGCGATTTGACAAAGATTTTCCTGTTATTATTCCCTTGCGTACATATTCTTTGACTGAACACACATGGGGCAGGTGCATGGATCTACCAGTGATGAGGTCATAGTAATATAATAGGAAGACAGGACAGCAGGGGGGCATTAGCTGGGAAAATGGGAAATCACAGCGTTTTTACTGCAAACTCTGCTTAGGGTGACAGTGGATCGTTTCACTCTGGGCCGGTAGCCAGGAAGCAAGTCCTTAGCACCGAGCACAAAAAACAAGATGGATAGGGTCTGATTATTAACTGCTGCAATGGCAGTTTATTATCAATCAAATCAGTTTGAACCTGTTTTGGTGAAGGAAACTAATCATTTCATTAAACTCACATTGAAAAAATTCCCTGACAATTAGTACAATTCATAAAGAAATTACATGAAGAAAAATCTACACTTGAAATACAGCACATTCCATCATCATACCAAATGCTAATAATGAATTCAAATGCATAAACAATGCCTGTGAGCTTTAAAGGATGGCAGCATTACTGATTATTTGGGCCCTGAAGTGCGATGATATTTTAGTTTAAAAAAAAACAACAACAAAAAAAAACTGTGGCTCTTTATCACTGTTTAAGTTAATTGTTCTCCCCTTGTAACGTGATTTCCTAGAAATGAGAGTGTGAGGAAGAGTGGGGTTATGTGCCAGAAGATGTATTGTCTTCCTTTAAATGCCCCATTAAGCTTGAGCTAAAGGATTACGAGAGTCCTCATTTGTTAGCCTATTCCTCACCCTGACATGCCATCTTTCTTTTATGGGTATCCCTATTGTCAAGGCTGTCTGAACTATGTTAAGACAAGGCAAGGACCTTGTAGGAGCGGAAAAAAATGGAATTATGAACAATGTCTGAAAACTGTACACAGAAAATAAAATCTGCAAGCCTTACCTGAGTCATTCTTTCCCATTAATCCAAATAAGTTTTGTGTCTTGATTTGTAATGTATTTCTTTGTCAAAGCAAGGCTCAGTTGAATAAGCTGACAGGGGGATAGGAATTAAATGAGAAAGAATAATATGTTCCCAGTAAAATACGTCTGCTTCTATTTTTACCCTTTTAATTGGAAACTCATCTGCACTATGGCAATTTTCATGAAGATGTTGCAAAAGAGGATTAGCTTTCAAATGGTATCAAAGGTCGTTAGGCTTAGCAGGATTCCACGAGTCATCCAGAGTATGAATGTGTTGTCATCGAGACTAGGTCGAGGTGGTAGCTTTAAAAAGGGACACTGGTTTTACTGTCTAAAATGAAAGAGGCTAATTCAGCGTGCATTACGTTCCATTAGCTCAAGGCTGAACAATGGCCACTTATATCTTTCCTATTTTTGATAAACAGTTAAAGTTTTTTCTGCTGTTTTACAGGGAAAGAGCATCTTTTTTATGAATTTGTGAGCAATTACCACATCATAATTTCCTGGACAGAAATACAATTTAATCTTTAATCAGCCCACTTTAAAGCCTGACTCTTCATTCTCCCTTGATAGCACCCTCATTTAAACATGACAGAAATGTTGATCCACATCATTTCCAAGTCTGGAGAATGGTTTAAATGAGTGGTGTCTCTATTATACCTGTCTAATCTCTGAAACATTAATGACAGACATTGATCTCTGTCTTCGAAGGAATCCAAATAAATCAACCACCCTGGCAAGCTACAGATAACACCCCCCTTAGATCATCCTCTCATTATTAAAAGGAGCAGACCGGTCAATGATCTCAGGCCAGACTACTCCTAACTACATTGGAGTTGCAAATTTACCCATGGAACACTGGGTAAAGTGCAGTCAAGTGCCTCATGCCCAGCATATCAAGGGCATGGCAGCACAGTTTTGTCACCAATATCCATCTTTGTTCCTCCGCCTAGTCTTTGAATTTAGTCCCACAGTAGCCCCACTGCTCACACTATACAACTTAATGTCTTGTAATTGGGAATCTTGAAATCATTGTATTTTGCACATGACATGACTGATCAGTGACAGGGAGTAACAAATTACAAGATACTTCACGAGGAGGAATCCCCAGTGAGTCTGTCTGGTCTCCAAACTACGTTTTGTCAGGAAAACAAAGACAAGAATTGACACAGGAAATGACGTGATACCATGTGCGATGATGATTTATTTTATTAAAAACATTTTTTGAACAATACATTTTGTAAACATAAAATAAGTCTGCAGGGAATGTAGTACAATATAGACAGAAAGTTAGAAATAAAAGAGAAAAATATAGATTATTTCGTTCCATGTCAGAAATATGCATAAAGAGAGAAAAAAGATTCAAAATAACGGAAACAACATATATAATCAACTCACACAAGGGGAGTACTTGATTAAGTATGTTTAATTTTTTATTACAGGTTTTGAAATGAAGAAGATGATAACTTCAAGAATGTCATTTTATGAATGTGAAATTTGGCTAAAATAATAAGCAAGTTAATGACATAAGGTCCTGGTTAAAATTATTGGCACCCCTGATTTTTAAGTACAGAATTTAGAATATCTCCAGAAATAAATGCGAATTAACCCATTTTGTATAAATCAAAATAGTTTTTAAAAAATTATTAATAAATAATGTTCGTTAAGTGAAATTTCCTTATCAAAATATGTTTTAAGATCCATCTGAAAATAAGACCAGATTGGCTGCAGCTCATTGCTGCCCCAATTGACAGTTACAACCAGGTCACAACACTTTTCATACGACTGGATTTGGACTCACCAACACATCCAGATATTTAGCCTGCTAGATATCTTTGTATTGGCAAGTGTCTCGGATCACGTCTTTGAACAGTTCAAAAATCGAGTGTCAATTTGTCAGCGCTGAGCGAACATCAATTTACCTCAGTGATCTCCAAAAACTGTCAGTGAGTGGAACATCAGAGTTAAAATCATGTATGTTATGTGTTATGTTAGCATTATATGTTCCTTGTTCTGTAAAACTTGCTCCCTACCTGTGTTTTTGACCCGCTGCTGACCTGCCTGATTCTGTCATTAAGGCCTCAGTATGCCTTGATCAAGGTGATTGTCAGACCTTTGAACGTCTAAAACCCCCTCTCCGACAGAAGAAAGGCTTTGTCCAATAATTTACAATTGTAATTACAATCATGCAGTATGTATGATCATGATTATGTAGTGCTTAGCCAGGTGTGAAGTAGTTTGAAATTAGGCAGGGTTTGAACTTCTCTCTGTTCCGTGCCTTTGTGGGGTTCAATTGTCGCCATTTCAAACAGGTCTAAAGGCAACACTTTTGCCTTTAGACAACATTGGACAATATGTTGCATGGCCAAGTTCATTTGAAGCATGAAGACCCGGGCGCTATCTATTTATTTGGCTCTTTGGATTGCCTTAATGTTACTAACCTGTGAACCTCTTCATTTGACAAATCTTTTGCTGCATGTGGACAGTCTACTCGCACTCCTCTGGACATGGGCAAATGATAACATTTACATCATATAGACCCCTTTTGGCTGTGAAGAAATGGAAATTATTATTTACCCCTAACTCTAAAAGCCTTAAAAGTCAGGTGTTTTAATTATTTTAAATCCCAAGTTCAATGAAAGATGAACTTGGGATTTAATGAAAATTCATGAGAACAAGACTAGGTCAAAATTCCCAATAAAGCTGTTCTCATTTACATTTTTTCTGTTTCTGTTGTGAGGCAACGGAACAAGTATGAAATAGTGACTGACATGCTGCCATTATGACTACACATTTACCAGCAGTCACTTCCAAGCTGCTGCTCTGCATTGCAAAAATCACCATATACAATACTGAAAATTAAAGACAACAGCTGTGATGTGATTTCGGCTGTATCTACTTTTAAAATAAACAGTCAGAGAGAAAGTTAGAAGCTCATTCACGTCTATACAGCTGCTGTGGGGTCAACTGAATGAGACATATAGAGAGGTGTGCCGGCAGAGGGAAAGCCTGACCTTGCACCTTTTACTGAAGACTTGCTTCTACGGAAAGTAGCTAAGGTTTATCCAAAGAGTATCTAGACTTGTTGCTACTTGCTATTGTGAAGAAAAGTCACTAAAAAGGGGTATGAAATGTTGGTAAATCTGGTGACAAAAAGCACTAAGTTGTCAACACTGCCTGATAACACAACTGTTTGTTCCAATTCATTTTTAAAGCAAAAACGTCCAATGGGGAAACTCTAACACTTAGCTGGCCGACCAATGGTGTTACTTATGCACTCAGTCACAC